>NC_133655.1:261351037-262002373 GCF_009905375.1 Apium graveolens | reverse complement strand
CGAAGAGTTGGGCTGGTGAACAGCTAATGACAAAGTGTCACCCGGCCCCTTTAGTTTTAAGTTTTTGTACTTTGCTCAAACTTTAATAATTACTGCTCTCTGACGTGTGTGCAAATTTTTCTTCCTCCAATTTCATAACTTCCTTTGTGCTTAAAAGGCAAAAGGCGATATTAAACTACAAGAAATGGCCAATGCTAAATTGACAAAAGAAAGTGGACAATGAGATGGTTTTTAGTGAGAATGAGCAAGTATGAATTTGAAAATTAAGAATCATTTTCTATGAAGAAGATCAAACTTCAACTACCACAAAGTTGAAGAAGAAATAGAGGACAATAGGAAAGACAGGTATATGTGCTAAAGAGGCAGGTAAATTTCTAAAGGGTCAGGTGAATGTCCTCCAGGCAGTTTTAGAGTTCGCGTAAATTCTATTTTATTATTTTTTTCCAGAAAAAAAAAAAGAAGATTTGGAAAATGTTCCACATTTGTGGAGAATTTGGTTCATCGGAATATTTCTATAAATTCTGATGAACTCGCTAAAAACTTTTATTTATCCGTGAAAAGAAAGATTGTTGACACGAATGGAATCACCAGAAGTGGAACCTTTTGGTTATGAATACATAAGGTTTCAACACTCTGGATATGAAGATTATGGATTTTCATTCTATTAATTGAATAATGTTCAAGCTCTGTATTACCGGGGAACTAACAGCTACTCTGTTTCTAAATCAGATGACTCGTTAAGATGGATTGCAATTGCGACAAATCATTAAATTAAAGAAATGCTTATCAAGTATATACTAGAAGAAACAAGAAACTAGTAAATGTTTACAAATTTAAGTAGTAACATATAAACCACAGATAATTGGAACCATCCACAATAATACCTCATTTATAACCAATATTGAACCTTAAAGAATATGTATGCACCAACACAAAGTTTCCTCAAGCAAAAACTGCAAGAAAGCCAAGTAGCAGCATTACAGAACTGGACAAGCCAACTGTACTGAAACAGAATGCTGAGGACTCGGGTAAGCCAGATGGTGAAAAAGGCGAGAGCGGTCCAGGAGCAAACATTTCATCAGGATTTGGAGGGCTTGGACTGGATGGTATAACAGGGAACGTGGATTCGGACGGAGAAGGAGCAGTCTCGGAAGGAAACACGGGCAGCATGTCTGGTGAGAGCGCGGGGCTTATAGCTGGAGGAGAAGCAAGAGGAGGTTCAAATGGAAGAAGTGCAGGTGCTGCTGAAATTACAGATACTGGCAGTTGAGATGAGGCTTGTGAGACCAATGAAAGTATAATCAGTGTTAAGAAAAAAGAACATTGTGCAGCCATTGTGTAATAATGAGGGAATGAATATCAGGAACTTTTAGTTGGACAATGTGTTTTATCTTTTAGATGAGGGATTGCAGAAAAACATGTGAGTCAGTGATTGTGGAATGATTATTGATATTGGGTTAAAAAAGGAGATAGAGAAAGAAAAAGAAAAGTCATGTGTGTGGATAATTGGTGCTGGCAATGTAAAGGTGGCGAGTAAAGGAGAAATTGTGTATGTGCATTGAGCTTGCATCACAATCCACTTGTAAGTTGTAATTGTAAATGTCATTATAAATTTATTAAATTATTATTTTAGTGAAGAAGATTTGATAAATCGACCCGCCTGGTAGTTCAATTGTTTGAAGTCATGACTTCAAGATCCTAAGTTCGACTCTAAGTGGATATTGGATTTAAATAAAATGTCGTAATGATAAACTATTGTATTAGGCGTCATCATGATTAGTCGATGTGAGTCTAAGCTGACACCAGTTATGGAAAAGGACTTAAAAATTCTATTGAGTTCATATTGATTTTAGATTTTGTATCGGTGAAATCATTTAGGATCCTATGCAAAGTTAGACATATCAACCTAAGTGTAGGTATATGTGGATGCACATATGTGTTTTTAAGAATCTTTGGTGAAACAGGGAGGCATGTGTGAAGAAAGGGACAAGATTGATATTTGGTTTTATATTGTACAAACACATGGTGATGAAGCTGTTAATCTGTGTCTTTTTCCTAAATGGTTGTTTCTTGTTAATTTTATCAGTAGCCCGTGAAATTCTTTTTCTTGTTTGTGGGGTGCTCCGTGACTTATTATTCTTGCCTTTAGTCTTTGAATATTAATGTGCTTGGCTTCATTCTCTTTCAAATGCCTATCTTCAATATCAAATTTAAACAAATGCTTCTTTCATTATTCTAATAAAGTTTTTTTTCTCAAAATTTGATACCCAAAGGTGCTTGGCTTCATTCTCGGTTTTTAAAGAAAATGATTCTGTTTTACCTTTAAATAACGTTGGTAAAGTACTCTTTGTAACTTTTTACTTTACAACTAATTCATTCATACAACCTCTCAAAAAATTGTACAGGAAAAGTCAGAAGTGTAATTGTACAGCAGTACAGGTGTAATATACGTGAATTATTTATAATAATAATAATAATAATTTTTAGTCAAAGTCGTAGTAGATTAATATGTGATATGTTTATTAAATTATATGACACCTAGGTGAAATAGAATTGTCAGCTCTATATATATATATTTACACACAGCCTATTAGTTTGTCTAGTTATCAAAACCCTAATATTGCTAGACGGTGCCAAGGGTGAGAAAGAAAGAAGGAGAGATAGAGGTTTTTAAATAAAATCTGCAGAGAAGCGTAAGACACTTTACTTTAATAATTTTGTGTATGTATGGTCTAATATTTGATATATGTATTGTATGACCTGTATGTTATTATGGGATTTGATGACAGATATTAAATTATTATCATGGAACTAGTAGATCTGTGTTCTTGTTTTAAAGTTAGGCTATATAAACATCCATGCTTTACATATATTAATAGGTACTGAATGATTATTTCTTTAACGACCATGTTACTCACGTGTTATTTTCATAATTAAATATTTGTAAATTTATATGACTATATTTTAATCAGACTATTTTGTTGTTAAAAGATTATATATGCCTCTGTTTTATCTCATACACTATTTACTACGAATTTGCAGTTTGCCTACTACTAATTAATATACAATACTTGTGATTATTACTCTTATTAAGTATAATTTATTATTATTATTATTATTACTGATATATCATGTACGAGGTTATTAACCGGCATAATTGTTATTATTTATTATTATGAATGAGTGTTGTTTGTCCTTTTTGGTATAAATCGTAAGCTGTAATTTTATAATTTAAAAATATAGATTAGTTAGAGTGGTATTTAATCTCACGGTTAATACCATATTAGTTTATATCCTATTAAGTGGTCGTGGTCGAGTATTAAGGGTCAGGAGGTCTTATCCATGTACCTTGTTATTATTTTATATTTATTATTTTGAAGATTTTAGACGGTTTAATTTTTGTTTAGAAATATATTAGTGCTCTGTTTTCAGGTTTTAGGATTTTAAGTAATATTTCCCTTTATTTTAAGAAGGGGGTGTTACAACAGGTCCATTATTTTTTCATCGCCCTTTTGCTACATAAACTTATTTCCGGATAAATGCATATTATTGTGAATAGTTTGCAATCCAAAATTTAAAATACCTGTGCGATCGTTAAAACGAAAGGATATTAAATTGTAGCACGACGGTTAACATTTAAGTTGAGTGTGTTTACATAAGTTAAAAGAGCTTAGTTGAATTGATCACAGTGAGAGATGATTATTAGCTAAAATAGTTGGTTAAATAATATAAAATTTAGATTATTTAATACTAGTTTTACAATCCGTGCAATGTACGGGCCTTCATTAATATTTTTATATTATTTAAAATTATAATAAATTTAGTTTTTGATTATTATCTTATTAGTATATTTATAAATAATAATATAAATATTGTTATTAACGAGATTCAAACATGAATATTGGATACTATATAAATAATAATATAAATATTTACTGTTCGTGGGATTTGAACCTGGGAGTTTAAGTAGTGTATAAATAATAATATAAATATTTATTGTTGGCGGGGTTCGAACCTGGGAGTTTGAGTAGTTGAGTAGTGTATATTATTTCAGTATTTGAATTTAACGGTCATGATTACTTGATTAAAAAAATCTGACGATCATAAATGGGGATAACCAAACCAACCAAAAATGCATACCAAATTATACCCGATTCCGGTTATTATATTATAATAAGTATAGATTTATTAAAACCGAAGTTGACTATAATGATTGGTTATATTTTAAAATTTATATGTTATAATTATTTTAGTCTATTATAAATAAAATATTTTATTTCAATATGGTAACAAATGATTTGGCACATTGCTAGAGGTGTCTACAGGTTCGACAAACAAAGCCATATCATGAGATTGACTATAAATTTTGCTAATGGTTTTATACCATTAAAGTGCATAATAATTTTACATAATCTCTATAATTATAAATATTACAAGCCACAAAGACTTTTAGCTAATGGTTTTATATCATTGAAGATAGAGAATTTACCAAAAATACCAATTTTTCTAAAAAAAATTGCGATTTTACTATTTTCTAATTTTTTTTGCAAAAATACGGAATAAATCAAAATCAACCAAAATCAATCAGATATGCAACTAGTTGTATAAAGTTTTTTTGGTTGATTTGAAGTTGCATGTAGTTGCACAAAGCTGTCAAATAGGGGTGAGCGTGGTGCGGGCGGTGCGGTTTTTTCCTCAAACCGCAAACCAAACCGCACATGCGGTTTGCTCAAATTTCCAAACCGCAACCGCACCGCGTACCCTCGAAAACTGCATAAACCACACCACCAAAATGCAATGCGGTGTGGTGCGGTTCACTACGGTTTATACTTTACAAGTTCAAAAAAATTATTGGAGACAGTTAGGAAGGTTGTAGAAAACTTCTTCAAACACAATATTTGATGTAATATTAGTGTTTTTCCCATTATCGTCATTAATAGAATATGTAGCCCTTCTGGAGATGTAACACGGGATATTGCAACGTATAACTGACCATGAGAGAATATGGGCCGAGGAAGATACAATCCAACTGTCTCCAATAATTGTCTTTGGCTCTTGTTCACAGTCATGGCAAACCATATTTGGAGAGGAAATTGTGTTCTTTTAAATTCAAATGACCAATTCGTGTATGTTGGGACCATATCGATTCTTGGAATTAGATGTTTCGTACCAACTTGAGATCCACAGAGAATTTGACATTCTATACTGTTTTTTTTACATCCAGTAACTATCATCCTTATACTATTGCATAGACCCATAATCTGATTTAAATTCCTCATCAACATAACAATAGCTCCAACCTTTACTTTCAACTCATGTTTAGGCATACATGGCATATTAATGGAGTTCAGAAACTCTACTGGAAATGACGAATCAAAGTCATTATCGTCAACGCCCCTGTCTTCAATTGAATCTTGACTAAGATAAGTATGCACATTACCCAAAACTCTTTCAAGAATCTGCGCATTGATGTCATCAACTACAACGTTTGTTGGAGTCAAAATAGATCTCGATCTCAGATACTCCCGTGAATGCATATTATTCTGAAAATCTAGATATATAATGTCAATTAGGGTTTTTAGGGACTCTTGACAACATAGTCATCAGGAACTACAAACTCAGTTTCAACATCTGCATGATGAGTATCAATGCATTCAACTTTTTCGTCTCCAATCTCAAGTTGCCATTTACTAAAGTCATTTATTACTTTATTTCTAGCTTCAGAATTACCTGAATGTAATCTCATGTTCTGACTGAGAAGAAAGACCTTGCAAGATTTTCAAAACCGGGATTTGTTAAATGACGCATTCACTATTTCAGCGCAACCGCACCGCGTACCCTCGAAAACTGCATAAACCACACCACCAAAATGCAATGCGGTGTGGTGCGGTTCACTGCGGTTTATACTTTACAAGTTCAAAAAAATTAAATAAATACAAAATTTAAATTTATTCAAATTTTCGAAAATAATTTTAGTCAATCAGAATGTAATATCTTAATTCACTAGTATAAATACTTGGATTTTAATTTTCCTAGTGAAGAAATACAAACAATAGATTGTGTAGTCTCTTTTTTATTTGTCAGGAGATCGTGTGTTCAATTTGAATTCCTTAATGAATTTGACATATAATTATAACTCAATAAGGATGTTATGGCCATCTGGTGAAATTCAGTTTAACTAAGAACATAAAATGGTTCTTTATGTTACCCGATAGGAATATAAGTGTGTGTATATATATATATATATATAATATATTAAATATTGCGGTGCGGTACAGTTTTGAACCGCATTTCAGAAATTAAAAACCACAACCCTCACTGCACTGCGCGATTTATTAAAAATTCAAACCGCAACCGCACCACAAAAATTAAAAACTGCGTTTTGCGGTGTGGTTTGGTGCGGTGAGGGCGGTTTTTGCAGTTTTTGCGATTTCCTGCTCACCCCTACTGTCAAAGGTTGCATGCAGTTGATTTCAGTTGCCAAAAAACCGTATTTTTGCAATTTTTTTTAAAATAGTATTTTTGCAAATTAAAAAGTATTTTTGCAAATTTTTTAGAAAAATCACAGTATTTTTGCAAAAATATTTTTAGACTTGGGTATTTTTCAAAAAAGCCCCTGAAGATTCTCTTATACAAGTTGATATTTTTCATTGCACTCGATTTATTTAATTAATAATTTAAATTGAGTTAAACAAGTGTATTTATTTAATTTTTTGAAAAAGGAAAATAATTAATAAAAAGTTATACAACATCTACACATATAATCGAAATTAAACAATCGCGTAATCATATCACTGTTGAATCATTTCTCCTTTGATAAGGTACCGAGCGATTTTTTGAAGAAATATGTACATGTTTTAACTCTCCAATTATTATTTTGAACAATTGACCATAGACCATAGATGCATCACCATAAAAAAATTTATCACTTAATCAATATCATTAAAATCTGACAGATCTGCAATCCCGTACATGATGAAAATTAATGTGAACGTATGTTATTTTATATGCAAATAATTTCTTATAGAATTTTATCGAATATGCATAGCATGTGTACATCTAACATTATAATCTGTTTTCCAGTTTGGCATAGGAGAAGAAACTCCTGAAGTGTATAGTACTGATGGGACTCAGAACATGGGACGATAAGAAATAAATTTTTAAGCACTTGAACTATCTCATCTCGTTCAAAGAAAATTAAAATTTAATGAAAAAAACCGAATAATAAGGAAAGGATAAAATTGGGAACTCTCACAGGTGTATATAACTTAATTGATAATTTTTATGGATAAAATTGAGTTCAAGTTTTTAATTGATTTTTTTGCTGAAATCGATTTTTTTTTGTCATGATTGAACTCGATTGCTCGATTTTCAATTTGACACATATTGGAGGTGGGCAAATTGGTCCGTTAATGAAAATATCCTTAAATAAATTATGGGCCTGACAACAACAATTTATGTTTGTGTACTCACCATGTCATAGGGGCATCTAGGCCCAAACAATGCACCGCATCGAAAGCGGAACAGTTGTTTAGGTCTTTCGAACCCTTTCTCTTTTCTTTCTTTGACCATTTTCAGCTTGAAAACTGACTAAATTTATATTTTATTTTTGATTATAAGTAATACGAATATCCATTTTTAGTTTTTTACTTGCATATCCTAAAAATTGTTATTTCCTTAACTTTTTAAATAAATATTTATTAAAATAATTGAAAAATATGATATCAAAATCGTGTCGCAAAAGAATTCACAAATAAATATCTCAAATACATACTTAAAAAATATGTATATAAGTATATAACCATACTTTCAACCGCATATATTAAATTTATATTTAGATCACACGTTAAAAAAATATGCTAATTTTCCCATTCACCCCACTTGAAAAAATAACAAAAATACTTGGAAGCAAAAAATAGAAAAACAAATATTAAAAACTTACACACATATTCATTCAAAATATTAAACATGTAAAATTAGCAACAAAAAAAAGAAAATAACAACATGTGTGTGTCCCATCACATACATATATAAACGCCAACAAACCGCCCAAACCCCCCGTCTTCAAACTCTTCTTCTCATACCCTCCTCTTTTTTGGATCGAGGCCAAAATAACAAAATGGCAGCTCTTCAGTTGCATCGTTTTTTACAAATCTCTCGATATCTTCCTGGTTATACTTCTATTTCATTATTATTTTTATTTTATTTCTTTGCTAATTTATGTTTCTTCTTCTCATTTTCATTCTTTAGTGTACTTCGATTTGTATTAATGTGTATGCAGTGAGCTGTGATTTAGTTTGCGCTTTGTGTGTGTTATGAATGAAGCTGAGATGTGTTGGATAAATCTTAAACTAGTTTATCTATTATTTTGTTTTATGTGTATTGTTTTATTTTCAGCAGTGTCTCGGTATTGGAATTGGTCGTGATGTCCTAGAGAGTTTTTTTAGGAGCAGTAGGAAGTAATGGGAGTAGTGGAGTAATTTTAGGATTGCAGGAGTCTTTCAGTTTTTAGTTTCCTAGTTTGTAGCTACTAGGTTTGTTGATTTTCTTTAAATATCATTGTATTTCCATTCAGTAAGTAAAAGAGAGAAAAGTTATATTCTCAACGTATTGTTGTGTGTAGCTTTATATTTAAACATCTATCTTGTAGTATCTGAATCATTAAACAACATTTGGTATCAGAGCTCCAAGGTTTCATATTTTATCAAGTGCACATGTCAAAGGTAATGGACATAGGGAAAACTAAAGGTGGATCAATGGGTTTGAGCTATCCGATGTTAACCAGAGTAAACTACACAGTTTGGGCAATGAAGATGAAGGTTCTCATGCAGGCACATGGAGTCTGGGAGGCCATAGAAAAGGAGGATCCAAAAACACCTGTAGAAGAAAGGATGGACAAAGTGGCTCTAGCAATGATCTATCAGAGCATTCCTGAGGAAATGCTACTTTCTCTCTCTAAAAAGAAACAGGCAAAGAATGCTTGGGAGGCGTTGCAGACTATGTGTCAAGGCGCAGATAGAGCTAAGGCAGCGAAAGTTCAGACCTTAAAAACTGAATTCGAAGCCTTGAACATGAAGGATGCAGAGCTGTTAGATGATTTCAGTTTGAAACTTGTTGGACTTGTGACGAATATTCGAGCTCTCGGAGAAGATGTGAAAGAGGCCTATGTGGTGATGAAACTGTTACGTGCAGTTCCGACTAAGTTTTTGCCGATAGCATCAACTTTAGAACAATTTGGTAACCTGGAAACAATGACGTTAGAGGAAACGATTGGATCATTAAAAGTGCACGAAGAAAGAATAAAGGGAAGCACAGAAATCACAGGTGGTCAAGTGTTGCTAACAGAAGAAGAGTGGATTAAAAAGGAGAACAGTGAAAATAAATTACTTCTCACTAGAGAAGAATGGAAAAAGAGAATGCACAGAGGTGGTGCTGAGGGCAACTCAGGTGCAAGGGGTCGTGGCGGAAGGGATAAAAGCAGAATAAGGTGCTACAACTGTCACATTTACGGTCATTACGCTGCCGAGTGTAGAAAACCAAATCGTGAAAAGGAAGTAAGGCAGGAGGCATTAATGGCACAGACAAATGACGATGAGCCAACGTTATTGTTGGCAAAGCATGACAAGGAGTGCAAAGAAACGATGTTGAATGAAGGAGGCGTAACCCCAGTGGTAATGATAAATGGAAAGGAAATAAAAATAAGTTCTAATGTATGGTATTTGGACAACGGGGCAAGTAATCACATGTCGGATGACAGGGAAAAATTTATGGAGCTAAATGAAGGGATAACGGGGTCAGTGAAATTTGGAGACGGTTCAACAGTGAAGATTCAAGGAAAGGGCTCAATAAATTTCAAGTGCAAGAACGGGGAAGAGCGTATGTTGCACGAGGTATATTATATTCCTTCCCTTTATAGTAACATAATCAGTCTGGGTCAACTTTCTGAGGAGGGAAATGAAGTTATCTTAAAGGGAAATTATTTGTGGGTATATGAGAAAAAAGGTAGTCTGTTGATGAAAGTTAAGCGTTCTCAAAATAGACTATATAAATTATTAGATGAAACTGTGACGTCCGAGTGTTTGTTGTCCAAGTTAGATGAGGTATCAAGGTTGTGGCATGTTCGTTTAGGACATGTAAATCAGTTATCCATTGCACTGATGAAGAAAAACAACATGGTGTATGGTCTACCCAATGTCATTCAATCGAGAGAAGTATGTAAGGGATGCTTAAATTCTAAACAAACAAGAAAGCCCTGTCCCCGGAAAGCAACTTACAGTGCATCAAAAGTGTTGCAACTAGTACATGGCGATCTATGTGGTCCCATTGAGCCAACTACATTGGGAGGGAACAAGTATTTCTTTTTATTGATGGATGATATCAGCCGAGTAATGTGGGTTTACATCATAAAAAGAAAGGATGAAGCTTTTGGTATGTTTAAAAAATTCCGAGCCCAGGTTGAAAATGGAGCAGAGAAGAGAATCAAAACTTTCAGAACGGACCATGGAGGTGAGTTTAATTCAAATGAGTTCAAAACTTTTTATGAGGATGCTGGAATTGAAAGGCACTTTACAGCTCCGTATACGCCCCAACAAAATGGGGTCGTAGAACGGAGAAACAGAACTGTCATAAAAATGACTCGGTGTTTCTTGAAAGAGATGGGGTTGCCGGCAAATTTGTGGGGTGAAGCTGTTCGTCATTCAGTATATGTGTTAAATTGACTACCAACACGTGCCTTATCGAATCAAACTCCATATGAAGCATGAACGGGTAGTAAGCCAAACTTGGGCCATCTTCGCGTCTTTGGATGTCTGATGCATATGAGAATTCTTGATGTTCACACGAAGAAGTTGGATAACAGGAGTATGCAGGTGATTAATCTTAGACGAGAACCCGATACTAAATCATACAGAGTTTATGATCCAGTGGGCAAGAAAATACACGTGAGCAGGGATGTCATTTTCGAGGAAATAAAAGGATGGTCTACGTTGTTGCAGGGAGAAAATGATAATCATGATATGGGTTCTTTTTCAGTTCCAGAGATTTATGAAGAATCTAACGGGAATCATGATAATGCAGAATTTTCACATGTTCATGAAATGGGGGGAGAAGATTATATGACGCCACCACACTCACCAGTTAGTGGCATAAGTGAAACTGTAGACTCGAGTTTATCACAGTCGTCCGTTGGAGGTGTAAGTGCTCACAGATATGATGATAGTGGAGAACCGCGACGCTATAGGCTACTTTGAGATTTGTATGAAGACACTGAACAAATTGAATTGGATCAAGAATTGTTATTTGTGGCAACTGATGAGCCACGGAATTATGAGCAAGAAGCTAAGGATAAGAATTGGAGGCTAGCGATGGAGAAGGAAATCGATTCTATTGAAAAAAATGGGACATGGAAGTTGACAGAACTACCTATTGGGCATAAAATTATCGACTTAAAGTGGGTATACAAACTGAAAAAGGATGTGAGTGGAAATGTTGTGAGGCACAATGCTCGTTTGGTTGCGAAAGGTTATGTACAGGAATATGGTATTGATTACGATGAGGTATATGCACCAGTTACTAGATTGGAGACTGTTCGTTTATTATTGGCATTGGCAGTTAAAAATGATTGGCAGGTGCATCATCTCGATGTAAAGACTGTATTTCTCAATGGAGATATCAATGAAGAGGTATATGTTTCGTAGCCAAAAGATTTTATCAAAGAGGGACAGAAACAGCTAGTATATAAATTGTTTAAGGCGTTGTATGGTCTAAAGCAGGCACCACGTGCGTGGTATGACAAACTAAACAGTTGTCTTGAGAAGCTGGGCTTCAAACGCTGTCCCTCAGAACATGCTGTATATACTCGACGGATTAAAGATGATGTACTGATAATTGGCATATATGTTGACGACATTTTGGTAACAGGTACAAAATTGTCTAGCATTGATATGTTCAAAAAATAGATGGGTCGAATCTTCGAGATGAGCGATTTAGGACAGCTAACATATTATCTGGGCATAGAGGTCAATCAAGGTGATGGGTTTATCGAGCTGAGACAAAGCGGGTATGCAAAGAAGTTGCTTTTGCAAGCGGGCTTAGCAGATTGCAATTCAACCATATTTCCCATGGATCCAAAGGAACAACTGATAAAATACTATGGTGGAAAGCCAGTGGACAACACAAAGTTTCGAAGTCTGGTAGGAGGTTTACGGTATTTAGTATTGTTGTGCATTTGTTGTGTACTTGATGATTTCATAAACAAAACATCTAAGTGGATTTTACTTAGTGAAATAATGTAGCACTCGACGAATAAGAATTATAGTCCCGACGGATAACTCATTATAGTCCCGACGGATGTTAACTTATTATCCATCGAATGAGTAGCTTATATAATAATGAGTCTGTAGCACAGCTATGTATACACCTTTGTATAGAATCTGTAGTAGCATATAAGTCATGTTGACTTTAACTAGATATGCAGAATATGTTAATTAATTGTACATAAATGATGTCTTGTAATTCTGTATAAGTGAAATGAAGTCATATGCTTGATTGCTACCCGACGGATAACCTACAAAGCAACCGACGGATGATCAACAACCCGACGGATGATCAACAACCCGACGGATGATCATGTACTCAACTAATAAAGAATTCAAACAACAGTTGAACAGTGAAAGCTGAGCACAGCCGTCGAGATGTATACAAATCTACTGTGGAAGCCCATTAACCGGGTAATAGAGGACGAAAAGCAGCAAAGATTAAGATTAATAGTTTTTATATTTGTTCAGTCTTTTTGACTTTGTAATTTTGGTAATATATAAACCAAGAACGTAGCAAATAGAAATGAGTTGAGATACACAAAAATAGAGAAATCTTTGTAAGTAGAATTATTAGCATTTCCCTGTATTCTCAGTAGTTCAATTTGTAAGCAGCTGTGAGCATTCTTCCACACAGAGTCCTCTCGATATATAATATATATCTCTGGTGGAATTATTTAAATCCACCAGAAAGTTTTTAAAGACTCTTGTTTTTAATTACTTATGTTTTGATTCAATTAAGTTTCTATTCCGCAATGTGCTAATCAAAACATTATATCTATATTCGAGTTGAACATTTTTATTTCGAGAAAAAGGTTCAAGAATTTCATTCAACCCCCCTTCTGTAATTCTTGCTATATTGTTAAGGGACTAACAATTGGTATCAGAGCAAGCTCTTAATCTACAAAGAGTTTAAAGATCAAAACAATTCAGCAAGATGAACAAGAAAGACGTTGGGGTCAAGATTCCTTTTCTAGATAAAGATAATTACCAGCATTGGAAGGTAAAGATGCATATTCATATGATTTCTCAAGATGAGGCCTATGTGGACTGCATAGAAAGAGGTCCTCATGTTCCAATGAGAGCTGCAACAGGAAATGAGCCATCTGTTCCCAAACCAAGGCATGAATGGTCTGATCCTGACATTGAACAAGTCAGGAAGGATAAAAAGGTCATGAACATTTTGTTCAATGGAGTTGATGCAGACATGTTTGACAACATTATAAACTGCAAAACTGCCAAGGAAGTCTGGGATACTATACAGATAATCTGTGATGGTACTGAGCAAGTTAGAGAAAATAAAATGCAGCTCTTGATTCAACAATATGAGCATTTTCACAATGAGGAAAGTGAGTCACTCACTGACATTTTTAGTAGATTTCAAAAACTCCTAAATGCTCTTAAGTTGCATGGAAGAGTCTATCAGACTAAAGACTCTAATCTGAAATTTCTCAGATCTCTTCCAAAGGAATGGAAACCAATGACAGTCTCATTGAGAAACTCACAAGATTATAAGGAGTTTACTTTGGAGAGACTGTATGGCATCCTGAAGACCTATGAGCTTGAGATAGAGCAGGATGAAAGGATGGAGAGAGGAAAGAAGAAAAGGAGGATCCATTGCACTAGTTGCTGATTTGGAAAAGGAGAAGGAAGTGAAGATGGAAGCTGTAGAATCAACTTCAAAGGTCTGTGAGAATAAGGGCAAGGGGCTTGCAGCAGAAAGTGAAGATTCATTGAGCCAAGATGAAATGGAGGACATTGATGAGCACCTAGCATTTCTTTCCAGGAGATTTGCCAAGCTCAAGTTCAAAAAGAACTTTGGAGCAGCCAAGCCAAATAGAAACATGGTGGATAAGTCAAAATTCAAATGTTTCAAATGTGGCTTGGCAGGGCATTTTGCAAATGAGTGTAGAAAGTCAGGTTCCAGTAAGAAAAGGTTTGAGTCTGTGGATTATAAGCAAAAATACTTTGATCTACTCAAACAAAAGGAAAGGGCTTTTATTACACAAGAGAATGACTGGGCAGCAAATGGTTTGGATGAAGATGAGGATGTCAGTTATGTCAATCTAGCCCTAATGGCCAAGTCTGATGAAACAGAAACAAGTTCCTCAAGCAATCAGGTAATTACTATAAACCTTGCACATTTATCTAAAGCTGAGTGTAATGATGCCATAAATGACATGTCTACGGAATTATATCATTTGCGTGTTACACTTAAGTCTCTTACTAAAGAAAATGCTAAAATCAAAGAAAACAACTTGTTTTTAAGTGAGAGGAATAATGTGCTTGAGTCTCAGTTTATTGATTTTGAGAAATTAAGAATTGAGTGTAAGATTGCTAAGGAGGAATTAACTGAGTCCTTGAAAAAGGAAGAGATTTTAAAGAAGCAGCTCGAGCGTGAACAAGAGGTGATTAAAGCATGGAAAACATCCAGGGATGTCCATGCTCAAATCACCAAAGTTCAAGGAATTGATTCTTTTTGTGATGAAGCCTGGAAAAAAAATAAAGAGAAACTATAACCTAATTTGGTAGATGGTTTGCTGACAGATGTAGACTCGACGGATGATGAGGATTATCCGTCGGATAACAAAAAGTGTTATCCGTCGAAAGATGAAAATCCTCATCCGTCGGCTGTGAGCAAGCCCATTAGCAAAGCCAAACTAATCAAGCTAAATGAGAAGTATGGGTCTGTTTCCAAGAACTTTGTTTCAGGAGAGTCAAGTCAAGTTAAGAAAGGGAGAAAGGCTAATGTTGGTCACATGACTGTCAAACAGTTGAGTGACAGACTTGAGAAAATTGAGGTAAAAACAGAGACTAAAAGGAAAAACAATAGGAATGGTAAAGTAGAGATTAACAAACACAATAACTACACACCTGATAAATATGCTCCTAGAAAAATCTGTGTCAAGTGTGGTAGTGTAAATCATCTGTCTGTTAATTGCAAATCTGCCATGCCTACTCCCATGTCTGTTCAGTCTCAATTTCCTAACATAAATGCCATGCCTCCCATGCCTGTTAATGTTATGCCTACACAGAATATGAATGCACAGTTTGCTAATATGCCATTTGCACCTAATCCATATTATGCTGCATACAGTATGCCTCAAATGCCATTTAGCATGCCTAACTGGAATAACATGTTTACACCAAGCATGCCATTTCCTGTTAGCCATAATATGCATGATAATTTTGTTGCATTAAATGGTTTCAAAGGCCCAACCCAAATGACTAAGGAAGATTCTGAAATTCCTAAGTCAAATGAGTTAAGACCTAAGAAACAGAAGAAGAAAGCTAACAAGGCAGGACCCAAGGAAACTTGGGTACCAAAATCAACTTGATTTGATTTTGATGTGTGCAGGGAAACAGAAGGAATCTTTGGTACTTGGATAGTAGTTGTTCAAGACACATGACTGGTGATTCTACCCTGCTCACAGAGTTTAAGGAGAGAGCTGGCCCAAGTATTACTTTTGGAGATGACATCAAGGGTTATACTGTGGGATATGGCTTGATTTCAAAGGACAATGTCATCATAGAGGAGGTTGCCTTAGTGGATGGTCTTAAACACAATCTATTGAGTATCAGCCAACTTTGCTGCTGGCAGTTACTGTGCACAAATTTTGTGGATGAAAAATCAATTGTTGGACTATGGTCTGCAAGTTGAAAGAATTCCCATTTTCTGTGATAACACAAGTGCAATTTCCATCACAGAAAATCCAGTGCAACATTCAAGGACAAAGCACATAGACATCAAGTACCATTTCATAAGGGAATATGTAATGAATGGTACTGTGGAGTTATATTTTGTTCCAAGTGAGAAGCAACTTGCAGATATCTTTACCAAGCCACTGGATGAATCCACCTTTTCAAGGTTGGTAAGTGAGTTAGGTATGCTTAATTACTCTTAATTTATCTGAGTTATTTTGCAAGTTGAAATGTAGCCAGAAATTTAGCTGATTTTTAAGTCTTGGATGAAATTTTGGCTAAGTCAAAATTTGCATCTTGACGGATGACCCTTATCCATCGAGTTTAGTCATCCGTCGATATACCATTTTGCCAATAAAAATCAATTACCTTTCTGGAACCTTTTAAAACTCGACGGATAACAGTTTATCCTCATTCGTCGAATTGTCTAAATCTCAGTCGTTAATTCCCTGAACATTATCCATCGAGTATACTTACAGTTTGTAAGCATTACACGACGGATAATGGGTGGAATTTTTACAGTTCATTTTTAAACGGCTATTTTAGGCAATTTCTATTGGTTAATTTACTCTTCTTTATTATTTTTATCCGTTGTTTTTGAGATAGTATAAAAGCTTATTTCACTACAATTATTTTCTTTTATCATTCTCAAATTCAATTGCTTTTATTTCATTCTCTCTCAAACAAATATTCTCTTTCTCTTCAAGCTTTCATTCTCTAACAATGGCACCTGTAGTAAAGATTATGTCTCAAACTGGGTTCATTTATGAGAAGAACAACTTCACTACTTTGGTCAATAGGGGTATTCAGCAATTAGAAGACTATCACAAGATGATGGACTTTGTGAAGAACTTCAAGTTAAATTACGCCATATTGGAATCACCCACAATTTTCTGTAAAGTTGTTGAAGAGATGTGGACCACTGCAATCTACAACTCCACTGACAAGACCATCACTTTAACCATCAAAGGTAACGAATTCTGTATCAATAGTGATGTGATAAAAGCATGTTTCAAAATTCCTGATAATAATGTAACTTCACCACACACTGACACTGATCTTATCAATATGCTTAATTCCATGCATTATACACTTCCTACTTCTAAACTAAGTGATATTAGAAGAATGGGTCTTAGGAAGGAGTGGAGTTTCATGTGTGATGTAGTTACTAAGGTTTTTTCTGGAAAAATCAGTAATTTTGATTCTGTGAACATTTCCATGCTTAACATGCTATACATGCTAGTTACAGATAAATTTTACAATTTCAGTGACCTTGTCTTGATTGAGTTAGGTTTTAAATTAGGTGAGTTAGCTAAAAGAGGAAAGAATGTGTATTATGCTAGATTTTTCATGTTATTAGCTAACCATCTATGTCAAGAAATTGTGCTTGAGAACCCAAACAACAAACTGGCTTGTTGGGTTCAAGAGAGAAGACTCATTGCAGATTTGAATAGAGCCAACCATCACAGGGATGTGCCAATATTCTATTTTCCTGTAATGCAGACACCTCAGGTAAGTGAGGTAAGTTCATCCATCCTTACAACTATTCCAACCTCCTCCATTTCTTTGAGTTCAGGAATAGCTATGGCAACTGTGATAATGACCAAACAGTTGTCTACCAAAGCTGCCAAAACCACTGAAATTTCTAAATCCAAATCAAAGAAAACCCCCTCTGGTATCTCTCAAAAGGTACCAGTTGAAAAATTCACCAAAGCCAAAGAGGGGAGTGTGAAGAAGGGTAAGTTAGGTGAGGGAAGGGGTGAACATCAAAGAAACGCCAAGAATAAGGTTGGAGAGTTGAGTGAATCCCAGCCTAGCCACACTGCTGTTTCCCAACAAACTGCAGTGCTTAAAAATGACAAAAGCTCACTTCTAGCTACATCCTCCCAAAAGGATGCAGTTATTGAACATAGCTCTCAGCCAAGAGCACAGGACAAAAGGGTTAGGGACACAAGTTCAGCCCAAACTTACACAAGAAAGAAGAAATCTAAAACCTCTGGGGATGCACAGGGCACACACACAGTGCAAACTGGTGCTAAAGACACAGTCCCTGCACTTTCTCAAATTCAGTTTGATATGGCTCCAATAAATGTGGAGTCACAGCCAAAATCTCTAATAATAGAAGCATCTGACACACCATACTCACCAACAAACTCTCTGGAAGTGGATATGATAAACACTTCAATTCCTGATTCCCCTTCTTTAACTCTGTTGGGGAAGCCAAAATCTAATGCAAGTGAGCATCATATTTTAGATGATTTGTTGGCTCACTTGCCAATTCTTTCAGATTCTATTGTGACATCTGTGCCTCAAATATCTTCAATCAACGCAGAGTCAACAATAGTTTCTCTTCCCACCTCATTCATTTCTACTCTCTCGATGGATATTGTTCATCCCTCGAGTAGTGATTGTATCCCGACGGATAAGCTTAACAGTAGTTATCCGTCGGATAGCATTACCACTCACTCGACGGATATCACTTATCCGTTGAGTATCTCTGCACAACTTCATACTTCAATTATTTCAAGTGCAGAAGATTTAGTGGTTGTACAGTCACTCTTAAGACTGAGAGAGGAGAGTGTATTGAGTGAGAGACTGGGTTGCTCCCAGGCAAAAGGAGAGGAAAAGAGTGAAAATCAGCAATCCATTTATTCAGGATTGACAAAAGTGAGTGAGAGGAGTCCCACCTTAGTAGGTGAAGGTGAGGGTGTGAGGGTGGGGAGCCAGGGTGAGACCCTGATATAACAAAAGAGAGATTATGAGAGAAAGGCAGGTACAGGAGAAATAAGGGTGGATCCAGCCATTGCTAGTGAGTCAATGATTGTGGATGATGCTGAAAAGGAAAGACAATTTCAGCAACATTACAAAGCTGTAATTGATAACATTTCCTTGGATGCTGACACTTTTACTCATCCTGTGTCAGCCTATCAATTGTTGGCTGCTCAAGGCAATGTGGAGGTAGAACAGACTTTGAACTTAGTACACACCTCAGAATCTCTTCAAAGAGATAAAGCTGCTGTCAATAGGATGCCTTCTCAAGCTGGTGAGCCATCTGAAGAATTTGAAGTAAATTCTAATGATGATGACTCTGTTTCTTTGGATGGAAGCATGAACTTAGGGGGAGATGAAGGCCCAAATTCTGTTTCAGATTTACCTGAATGGGGATGGACAAAGGAATCTACACCAGGACAATTTGGTGTATCCTTGGTTAAGCAAGTTATGGTTATTCAAAAGGCCCTTCAGGAAACTTCAGATGCTGGTACCAAGGCTATTCTTCAAGCTCACCTAGACTCTCTACATCTCATGAAGATCCAGCAGTTAAGACAGAATCTGAGTGTGGATGAACTCAAAAAGGATATAGCTGACTTGAAGACCTATTATTCTGAGAAGCTGGATTCAGTCATCCCATATGGTACCATGCAAGATCTATTACTGAGACCGAGGAGAGAATCAGATTCTGAAAAGAAGCTGGCCAAGCTGGAAAATAGAGTTCAAGCTATTGAAAATTTTGTGGCCATCCTTCTGCAAAATCAACAGTCTCAGACAAGCCTTCTCATGCAACTGGCTAAAGCACAAGGCCTAACTCCTCAACTTGATGATAACAAAAAGGAGGAGAGAGAATCAAGTAAGGGGGAGAAAGGACCAAGTGAGGGGGAGACACTTCAAGTTCAAATCAGCAAAGTAATTGTACCTTCAATTACTGTCTCCAAGCCAACAACTGCAGATGGCATAGATCTGATTAAAGCAGCAGCAACAAATTTGAAAGTTGCTGAGAAAGGAAAGTTGAGTTTTATCAACTGGAATAAGATTGATGAGGAGATACAGAAAACGTTTGAACTTGTCAAGGAGTCAGTTAAGTCAACCATCCATCACTCTCAAGTCAAGCCAATCAGTGTGAATGAGATGAACATGAATTATCTGGAAAGAGGACAATCTTCCTGCATCAAGTCTCCAAAGGCTGAAACAATTCTTAAACCAAGAGCAAATTATCCAAAATCATCCTTGAAGAACCCCTTGGACACTGTGTATGAGACACCCAAGCCTGATGAAAAGAAGCTTCTATCAAGATCAATTGTCTTCTATAAAGATCCAGCTGATTCAGCTTCAAAAAGGAGAATTGCTAAGATATTCAGAAATGGAAAGGAAATTTGTGTGGTAGCTGGACATCCACAATTTGCTCATACAAAGAGAGAAGAAAAAGCCAGATTGAAGCAGGAAAAGAAGCAAGCTGCTCTAGATACAAAGAAGTTTAAACTAAAGAAAGAGCAGATTGTTATCTTGGCCAAGCTACAGGCTGTGAATTCATCTCAACAAATTCCCTCTCAGCCATCTGAAGCTGCTGAATCAAAGAAGAAAATTGAAGAACAGAAGAGATCTCCAAGGAAGAAAGAATTGGCTAGAAGAACAAAAAGGAAACTGGATATTGTTGACAAGGAATTGGAAGATCAATTTCCTAAGGAACCCACACCAGCTACAACTCAAACATCAAAGCCCTCTGTGGTATTTGAAGGCATAAGGGTGGTGGATCCCTACAGGAATATTCATGGTGAACCTATTGTGCCAAAGGATGAGCCAATAGAGTGGGATAACATACCAATTCCTGACTTCAGCTTACCAATCCTGAGCAAGCCAAAAAGGACAAAGTCAAGGGCAGTCAAGAAAGTGAAGTTGTCACCTCTCAAATCCAAGTCAGTAGTTAAAGCTCAATCGAAAGTCAACAAGGGAGACTACTTGTACCTGTGTGACATCAAAGAATTTTCAGATCTAAACCTCTATCTGGATGAACTGAATGAAGTGAGGGGAATTGATGCATACAGGAACCTACCTGAAAGGTTAGTGTTCAAGTACAAAGGAGGAAATGAGATTGTGTGGCCTCTTCACAGGATTCTTCAAGAGAGCCAAGCTGTTCTGATTAAAGTTTATTCATCCTTCAAGAAGAACTTTGGGTTCAATGTAACTGCAAGAAGACTAGTATTGAATAAGATTGAAGAACTAAGGAGTATTAAAGCTAAAGATGGACTCTCAAAGACTCTAATCATCCCATACACAGGGAGAAGAGTGCATCTAAGGCCCTACTGGATGATGGAGTTCGTAGATGACAAAGGTGTGAGAAGATTCTTCATATTAGAAGACCAATTGAGTATCTCTAGTAATGAGACTCTCTTGGAAATGCAAGAAAAGCTAGATCTCTCAGAATCTGATGAACTGGAATTCCACAGGCAGCTCCAAAATCAGATTAATGAAAACAACAGAAAGCTTGGAAGAAGAACCAGACCTTCAAGAAACTAGAAAAATCTGCTCAGGCTAGAGGAGCATCTTGAAAATGACTGTGAGCCAAACCTTGTACATTTTGATTATTTGAAGCACTTTCAGTGTTATCTACTTATCTTTAAAGTTATATATTTAGGATGTTTTGTTATCATCAAGTTTCTCTGAATTTATGGCTACAATTCCAGTAGACATAAATTGGGGGAGATAGTTGTGCATTTGCTGTGTACTTGATGATTTCATAAACAAAACATCTAAGTGGATTTTACTTAGTGAAATAATGTAGCACTCGACGGATAAGAATTATAGTCCCGACGGATAACTCATTATAGTCCCGACGGATGTTAACTTATTATCCATCGAGTGAGTAGCTTATGTAATAATGAGTCTGTAGCACAATTATGTATACACCTTTGTATAGAATATGTAGTAGCATATAAGTCATGTTGACTTTAACTAGATATGCAGAATAGGTTAATTAATTGTACATAAATGATGTCTTGTAATTCTGTATAAGTGAAATGAAGTCATATGCTTGATTGTTACCCGACGGATAACCTATAAAGCAACCAACGGATGATCAACAACCCGACGGATGATCAACAACCCGACGGATGATCATGTACTCAACTAATAAAGAATTTAAACAGCAGTTGAACAGTGAAAGATGAGCACAGTCGTCGAGATGTATACAAATCTACTGTGGAAGCCCATTAACCGGGTAATAGAGGACGAAAAGCAGCAAAGCTTAAGATTGATAGTTTTTATATTTGTTCAGTCTTTTTGACTTTGTAATTTTGGTAATATATAAACCAAGAACGTAGCAAATAGAAATGAGTTGAGATACACAAAAACAGAGAAATCTTTGTAAGCAGAATTATTAGCATTTCCCTGTATTCTCAGTAGTTCAATTTGTAAGCAGCTGTGAGCATTCTTGCACACAGAGTCCTCTCGATATATAATATATATCTCTGGTGGAATTGTTTAAATCCACCAGAAAGTTTTTAAAGACTCTTGTTTTTAATTACTTATGTTTTGATTCAATTAAGTTTCTATTCCGCATTATGCTAATCAAAACATTATATCTATATTCGAGTTGAACATTTTTATTTCGAGAAAAAGGTTCAAGAATTCCATTCAACCCCTCTTCTGTAATTCTTGCTATATTGTTAAGGGACTAACAAGTACATACTAGACCTGATATAGCTTTTTCAGTTGGCATGGTGAGTAGGTATATGGAGAACCCAACAACACTCCACTTGAATGCAGTGAAGAGAATACTGAGGTACGTGAAAGGAACTATTGGACTTGGATTAGTGTACACAAGAATAAATGGTAACAATGTCCTAACATGATATTTGGATAGTGATCTAGCTGGTAATAAAGATGATAGGAGGAGCACTGGTGGAATGGTCTTCTATTTGAACGAAAGCTTAATAACCTGGGTCTCTCAAAAACAAAGATGCGTAGCATTGTCCTCTTGTGAAGTAGAATTTATGGCTGCAACAGCAGCAACTTGTCAAAGTATCTGGTTACGTAATGTGATGCAACAGGTTTCGAGTGAGTATATTGGTCCGGTTGTTTTGTTTATCGACAATAAGTCTGCCACTGATCTTGCAAAAAACCCTGTCTTTCATGGGCGTAGCAAACACATCGATGTTCGATATCATTTTATCAGAGAGTGCATTGAACGTGGAGAAATCACGATAAAGCATGTGTCCAGTGATTGTCAACGTGTAGATATCCTGACTAAAGCCTTGTCGACAGTAAAGTTTGAAAGGATGAGACAACTTCTAGGAGTCAAGGAGGTGGCAAATAAAGTTTAAGATTAAGGGGGAGAGTGTTGGATAAATCTTAAACTAGTTTATCTATCATTTTGTTTTATGTGTATTATTTTATTTTCAGCTGTGTCTCGGTATTGGAATTGGTCGTGATGTCCTAGAGAGTTTTTTTAGGAGCAGTAGGAAGTAATGGGAGTAGTGGAGTAATTTTAGGATTGCAGGAGTCTTTCAGTTTTTAGTTTCCTAGTTTGTAGCTACTGGGTTTGTTGATTTTCTTTAAGCATCATTGTATTTCCATTCAGTAAGAAAAAAAGAGAAAAGTTATATTCTCAACGTATTGTTGTGTGTAGCTTTATATTTAAACAGCTATCTTGTAGTATCTGAATCATTAAACAACAAGATGTAGTTAATTTGTGTTTTTAGTAAAGTTTTAATAGTTGTTGCATTTGATGATCAGGTTATTTTTATGGACCATCGACTCGAAACAACCGCTTACACACTCTCCCAAATTTATTTGTTAGTGTATTATGTCCCCGCGTCGATGACTATGTTAAAAAGAATTATATTGATTCGAGGAGGTGAAGTCACTACTAGAAAAACAGGATTAGACATCACACCTTAGACATCGGTTAAGAAAACCACTGATGTTAAATCTACTTTTTACATCACTAAAACAAGAACCGATGTCTTTATATTTTTCGGACATCAGTTGTCTTTGAAAACGATGTCTGGGACACGATTAAAAAAAAAGTAAGTGCGAGACCCCTCTTTTTTTCCCCGCCTTAAGCCAAATATTTTGGTTTTAGTTCCCCCCCATAACTTTCCCCCTTAATTTTTATTCCCCTCCCAAACAAACACAGGCCTTGTCCCAATTTTCAAACTAAAAAAAACTAAAAAACATATAACTAAAAAAATTAAAACATAAAACTGAAAATATAAACTGTCATTCAGACAAACGAGAGCAACAGTAGTGTTCTTCCCCCTTTGTTGTCCAAACGTAACCCTAAAACTAACCCCGCCTTCGATTACTCCTTCGATTTTCATCTCAATTTCAGATTAAGTTTCAATTACAGTAAACCCCCTTTCTTTGTTTCTTTATTCGATTAATCTTTTGATTTTTTTTGTTTATATTCTTGAACATATTTGGGGTTTGGTGTTTGTTCGAGCTTGGTTCTTGGTGCTTTGGAGGTGTTTGTTTGAGCTTGGTTCTTGGTGCTTTGGAGTTTAGCTATTTGAAGTTTTGTGCTTAATTAGGTATGAGTTTCTATTCGATTTTTAGATTCGATTTATTTGGATCTTAAATTAGGTATATGTTTCTGTTCGATTAGAGTTTAATTAGAGTATCATTAGAGTTTTCTTTGGCGGCATGTATACTATCTATAATTATATGTGTGCATGTATATATGTATGCTTAACTGTGTGAGTTGTTGTTATGTGTATATATGTGTACAAGTACAAATGTTTGTGTCCCCTGTATATGAGTTTGTGTCCCCTGTATATGAGTTGTTTATGTCCCATGTATATCTGTATTTATATATCCCCTGTAAACATGAAGGCATTTACATGAATTCTAATATGATATATTAGGTGAAATTATTAGGCTTGTATATTATTAGATATAAGCAATTAGTTGTATGAGTGTATGTTTAGTGAATATTAGATCAATTTTTAGGCTTCTATGTTGTTAGCCTAAGAGCATCTCCAACGATACTCTGTATAATAGTTGGCTATAATAATATAAACTGATAGTTATGTAAAATTTGTTGAATGTATAAGGTTTTATGCTCGAATGAAGTTGGCAGTAGGATTAGCTATATGTTAATATATTACTATATTGTGTAAAAATGTCTCACAAGGGCTCCCCTGCCTTGGAGATGCTCTAATTAGAGTTAATATACTAGTACTATAATAGCAAACATTAGTGAATATTAGAGTCTAATTGAGTATCACTAACTGTTAACAACTTAAACACGGGGATGATGTGATAATTATAAGTAAATTAAAATATTTATTAATGATAATGTTATAGTTATAGTTAGTCTTTGTTAATAAGAACTTGAATCGAAAGTATAATCTAAATTGTATCCATATTATATTAGGGGTGAATTACAATTATAGACTACTATTTTGTAGTCTTTGTTACTACGATATTTGACATTTTATTTAACAATGAGGTAGTTCCTTCTGAACATGGACAAGTCGTGGATTTTCAAAGATAGGGATACACTCGAATATGAAATTGGGGTGGAACAATTTTTGATTTTTGCTGAGGAAAATTCTCGTGATCCTAAAAGAATTCCCTGCCCTTGTAAACGATGTGTTAACTTTAAAAAATTCTCCGTAAAGATTACCAGGGGTCATTTGTATGACAATGGTTTTAGTTTAGGGTATTTGGATTGGATTTGGCATACAGAAGGGTGTGGGACTAGGTCATCGGTCAATAGTACTTGCAACGCTCCACCCCCTGCACGTACACCTGCCCTTGCCCCTGCCCCTGCATCGGAAACCGTCAATGTTTGTGATGATGCATATAATTCGGGTGAGTATGACAACGAATCGTATCAGTTTAGAAGGTTTGTGGCGGATGCTGAACATCCTTTGTTTGAGGGTAGTGAATGTACGAAGTTAAAGTCAATGCTAAAATTGCATAATTGGAAAGCAAGGTTTGTGGCGGTGATTGCTTTCAACATTCAGGCTGGAAGGGGAAACAAAGCCCCGAGTATCATATATATTCCGGTAAGTTTTATTTATTTTCTGCATTCATGTCGGTGCACTTCTGACTTTGCGCTACTGCTTGTTCGGACCAGTTTTTAATTTAGTAATTAATCTTTTTTTGTTAAACAGGGATGTCCTAAACAGCCGGGTGGGACTGAATGTGGATATGTAGTTATGTATTACATGAAAGAGATTGTCATGGACCCCGAAATGTCATTTATGAAAAAGGTATTTGTTTCTACTTCAATGCATAGTTGGTTTATATGTCAGTTGTAATTGGATTCATTATAATTGTCGTGTTTTACATTATTCAGTGAGCTGCCAAGAATCGGAAGGTAATTTATTCCAGAGATGAGCTTGATGAGGTTCGATTTCAGACGTTAGACTATATTGAGTCCTTCTTGTGAAAAGGCCCTGATGATCTGCAGCTTGCAATCTTGGACATATCGTTTTCTTTGAAGTAGGCGAACTTTGGTTTATTTTGACTCTAGCTAGCTAGACTTGTGTTGCACCAATCAATTTGCTTTGAGTATTTGAACTTTCATTTATTTTGACGTGGAGGAAACATTGAATGATTTGGTGTTGGGATGACTTATGTAGATGTTAATATATGGTTGGGTTTATCTATGTAGTTGGTTTGGATTATTGAATGATGATGCAATTGGTAAATTAATGTACGTATGGTTTTTTGACATGGATTTTTGATTTGGTAACTTAGATTTGGTATTGGTAACTTAGATTTAATATTGGTAAATTAGATTTGTGATTTTGGTTTGTGATTTTGGTTTGGCATTTTGATTTTTGGGGATTTTAATGAAGCAGGTGATTCATGGAAAAAAAATCAAAACAGACATCACTTTACTAAGCCAAATAATTGATGTTAATAATAAGCAAATAACACATCCCTTTATATGAAAGCCACTATGGCACTGATGTCATAAGCAATCACACATATCAGTTTGTTAGTTTCAAACTGATGTAAAACCAAAGAATAGATATCATATAAATACAAAAAGTGATGTAAAAATATAGTAAAGACATTAGTTCATTTATATGAAAGCCACTATGGCACTGATGTCATAAGCAATCACTGATGTCATAAGCAATCACACATATCAGTTTGTTAGTTTAAAACCGATATAAAATCAAAGAATAAATATCATATAAATGTATAAAGTGATGTAAAAATAGAGTAAAGACATCAGTTCACTTACAGAACCGATGTCTAAATAAACATTGCACATCGGTACTATATAGTGACTGATATTATACAATAAAACACACATCGGCTTGATTTGAAGATTGATGTGAATTTGTTGTTTTCTCCTATACATAATATGTTTAAACTAATATAAATTTCATATTATTGCAGCATTGAAGTCATAGTAAAGGACTACTTTGAAGAAAAATACATCAGAACGAATTTAAAACCGATGTCAAATATGCTTTAAGACATCGGCTCACAACCGATGTAAAAGACCCCTACATTTAACATCACATGCAAAAACATCAGTTTGATTTTTAAAAGACATCAGTCCACAACTGATGTCTAAGGCCTTTTTTCTAGTAGTGATTGCTTGGTTTTTTCTAGTTTGAATTTTGAATTTTGGTTCCTTGTGTTTCAAGATGTTACTTGCTTTGGTAGTTCGTTTTAGTCAGCAATTCATTCAGTAGTCTTCTTTCAGGTTTTCAACTATGTCTCGGAAAAAACACAATTCTGTGGATATAGATAGATTATTGTCGTTCATCGCGTATAGTTTAGACAAGATTGAAGGTAATTTAAATTTAGCTTTTTGAACATTTTAGTTTGTTCGGTGCAGTCCAAACACATAATTTGTCTAATTTTAGTCAGCAATTTGTGTGGCATGTGTAAACGAGTGAAAAAAATATAAATAATAATATAAATATTTATAAAAAATTGTTGTTGGCGGGATTCGAACCTGAGAGTTAGAGTAGTGTATATTGTTTTAGTATTTGAATCTAACGGTCATGATCACTTGATTAAAAAGATCTGACGGTTATAAATTGAGATAACCAAACCAACCGAAAAATATCATGACTACCCATACCAAATTATACTCCATTCTGGTTATTGTAATATAGTATAGATGACATGCCACAAATACTTTTAGCTAAGAGTTTTATATCAATGAAAATGCTCTTATATAAGTTGATATTTTGTCATTGCACTCAATTTATTTAATTAATAATTTACATTGAGTTAAATAAGTGTATTTTTTTTTTGGAAAAGAAAAATAATTCATTAATAAAAAGTCATACAACATCTAAACAAATAATCGAAATTAAACAATCGCGTAATCATATTGCCACTGAATCCTTCCTCCTTGGATAGGTTACCAAGCTATTTTTTGAAGAAATATGTACTCCATCTGTCCCTCCCATATGTTTACACTTTCCTTTTTGGGATGTCCCTTCCAATTTTTCAAAAATAGGAAAGTTTTTATAATTTTTAAAATAATTACATCCACCCTGTATCTCCACTATACCCACTTTACACATATAATATCAATCAGTCTCACTACTTTACTCACTTTTTTAACTTTCCTTTACTGCTTTATCATTTTTCTTAAATTCCGTATCCAACTCAAATGTAAACATTTGGGAGGGACGGAGGGAGTACATGTTGTAACTCTCCAATTATTGTTTGAGTGATTGACCATAGATCATAGATGCATCATCATAAAAATCTTTATCACGGAATCAATATCATGATAATCTGACAGATCTGCAATCCCGGACATCATGGTAACAAGAAAAATTAAAACAAAAACCAAACTCTCACGATTAAGGAGAGATCAAACAAACTCCATATAAATTGGGAACTTATTAAAAGAAAATTGAAACTTAATCAAGAAAAACGAATAACAAAGAAAGGATAAAATTGGGAAACAAGTGTATTGAATTGATAATTTTTATGGATTAATTGAGTTCAAGTTTTAATTGATTTTTTTGCTAAAGTCGATTTTTTTTGTCATGATTGAACTCCATTGCTCGATTTTCAATTCGACACATATTGGAGGCGGGCGAATTGGTCCGTTAATGAAGATATCCTTAAATAAATTATGGGCCTAATAACAACAATTTATGTTTTGTGTACTCACCATGTCATAGGGGCATCTAGGCCCAAACAATGCACCGCATCGAAAGCGGAACAATAGTTTAGGTCGAAAATGTCGAACCCTTTCACTTTTCTTTCTTCGACCATTTTCAGCTTGAAAACTGACAAAAATATATTTTACTTTTTATTATAAGTAATAAGAATATCCATTTTTAATTTTTTACTTGCATATCTTAAAAATTGTTATTTTTTAAACTTTTTACATAAATATTTTTAGAATAATTGAAAAATATGATATCAAAATCCGTGTTGCGAAAGAATATTCAAGCAAATATCTAATTCACAAATACGTATCTCAAATACGCACTTAAACACACACATATATATATATATATAACCATATTTTTGACCGCATATATTAAATTTATATTTAGATCACACGCTAAAACAATGTGCAAATTTTTCCAATCACCCCACTTAAAAAATAACAAAAATACTTAGAAGTAAAAACTAGAAAAACAAATATTAAAAACTTACACACATTATTCATTCAAAATATTAAACATGTAAAATTAGCAAAAAAAAAAATATAATCCCATCACACACATATAAACGCCAACAAACCGCCCAAACCCCACGCCTTCAAACTCTTCTTCTCATACCCTCCTCAGTATGTACGGACAGCCTCCACGCTTCCCCCGCCGCGCCGCCGGCGGCCGTGGACCGGCGCCGCCGCCACAACAACCTCCACTCTACTCTCAAAACCCTAACTACTATCTCCCTAATCCAAACCTAGCTCCACTGAATCAATTCATTCAAACCCCCAATTTTCACTTCCAAAACCCTAATTTCCCAATCCAAAACCCTAATTTCTCAATTCAAAACCCTAGCTTCCCGGTTCAGAGCCATAACAGTCGGCCCCGGTCTAATGAAGCGCTTGAGAGAATCGATAGAGCTGCGCTGAAGGCGCGCGCTGAGATTTTAGCGGCTGGAGAGAGCGTGACGGCGTGGAAAGTGAGTCAGGCGGCGTTGTTGACGCTTAAAGCCGAGTCGTGGGAGGCGTTGGGGTTTCAGATGCAGCAGGTTCCTTCGTTGTATCGGCTTATGGTTATCGAAGGAAAGGTACTTACTTTATGTTCTCGTGATCACATAACGCGAATTGAAAGCGAGCTTATGTATAAATGAATGTGCTATGTATATGTAAGTTTGATGATAATGCTATAATAGTTAGTTAGATATTAATATTTTATGTTTTTGTTTGAATGCGGAAATGATGTACATGTGTATTTAGAATATTTGTTTGGTAAATTAAGTTTGAGGTTGTTTCTGTTCCGCCTTTGTGGTCTCCTGGCTAGATGGGTAGTAATTAGAAATTAGAGGAAATGTGTAGAGATGAAATGAGTATATGATCTTTCTAATAATATTAATGAATGTATTTACTCATATCTTCACTATTCCTTGGAGTATTTTTTAATTGAATGGAGCCGAATTAATTATTTATTTTTATGGAAATTTTGGTTGGTCGTTTTATTTTACTACTGAAGAATTGTGATTTTGGTGGTGTTTTAATGGTGCTTTTGCGTTTTTTAGGTTAATGCATTTATCCACTGTTTTGTTGGAGTTCAAAAGATTACGTCATTGTACGATGTGGAATTGGCAATTTGCAAGAATGAGGGTACTGAGAAGTTTGAAGAGCTTGATTTGGGTCCGTTGGTACGGCATCCACTTGTTGTGCATTATTTTGGATTGAGTTCAGAGGTGAAGGATGTGTTCAAGATAACAAGTGAAGAGATAATAGCTTTCCTTTCTACATTTATGAGAAAAAAGCATAAAGACATAAAGGCCGATGAGCTATTGGATTTCATTGCAAAGAAAAAATCTCTAGATAGAAAAGAATTGCTCGGTGTGCGCATTCGGAGTTTAGGGTAAGTATTATATCGTGCTATCTTGTTAATTCAATTGAAGGTCTTTGGGTCTATAAGAGAAGTTGTGATTTTATAGTTTTGAGGGAGATTTATCTGGAAACAGAACATCTAATAAAGAAAAATTACAAGGGCATCATCTACGAAACTGCGTCTGTATCATGCCAGACGTTATATGTGTTTATGGTCATGCGTTGCTGTTACAATAATGCACTTGGTTTTTTTCATTGGGAAATATATTTTATGAACGAATTTACAATTTAATTTAAGGACCTTCACTAGCATCGGTCATCTGTAATAAATTTGTAGCTATAATATTATATTTGGGACTAATTAAAAGGGTTTTATTGTTCAGGATATATTTGCAGTCTTAGTGAAGCTTCTTAAAAGATTCAACTTAGCATGTATGTCAAAGATGTGTAATATTGTAGATTAGGAAACTCAAACTACTTAAATAGACCTGTTAATGTTGCTAAAACTATGCTTAACAATTGAATGAACTAGTTCTGATTTTTATAGGATGCATATGTCCCATATCCACCAAGGGTGGAATTCTGAACAGGCTTCAATTAAAAAATATATAGGGGATGACAAACCGGCATCCAGTAACAAAAGGAAGAAGCGTCCTCTTTTTACGTCGCAGAAAAAGCAGTTGGACGAGCACTTCGGACGTATATCAGAACGCGTCAATTCATTTACTTCGGCACATGAAGAATTCTGTGGGAAGCACATAAAATTTAATTCATCTGGATCTGAAGATGTTAGCGACAGTTCTAGTGATGGTGAAGGTAACAGAAATGAAAATCTTCTACAGAATTCATGCAGGTATCAATCGCAAAATGAAAATAGTTCAGATCGTGTTAGTAGCTGCCCTTACCCATCGATGATTGAGGAAAGGACAAGACTTGGTTTAAAACGTGAAGCGGGTACTAACCCCTCTACAGCTAGTAGCTCTCTAATAGACAACGAACTTAGCAGGCCTTTGAAACAAAAGAGACAATCTGAAAACTCAAGTACAGGAACCCCAGCACATCAGTTACTGAAAAGAGACGAGGTCGATCCATATCGTTCGATCAACAATAAAAAGTTTAACATGTCTAAAGCAAAAAAGAAGAAGCTTAGATTTCTTAGTCAAGTCAATGATGTTGAACTTTCACGTGACAATGATTCTATTAGGATGTTCATCTTGACTTGGAAGGAGGCATGCCGGGAGAATAATGTTACCGAGGTATGTAGGAACTCTTATTTTAGCTGTAAATTGTAATGTTGCTGCATGATAATGTTTGTCTGATGCCTATGATGAAATGCCATAGTACTGTTTCCTCTATTCCTTGTCTGTGATTGATATATTGCGGTGATTAATTAATGGCCATTTCATGATATAGATCTTAGGCTGCTATTGACTGCAAAGCTTAAAGTTCGGCAATAACTTGAATTTGGCAATAAATAAACATTACGCTGCTTGTGTGGGAAGTGGGAACCTATGCCTCGGGCTATAATTGATACTCCAAATAAAATTTGCGTCGCTAAAAATGTACTTGGTATCAATGATATACTATTTTATTTTGACCATGGTTGTGTTTTATTTTTTTATTGTAATAAAGGCCTTTTAAGTAAATGGATGTTTATATTTGTACAAGCCCATTATAGTGTCTGAGTGAAGTAAAAGTAAATTCAGAAATTATTGAGTGAAAAGTTGTGAGGTATCATCAGGTATACTTGGGTTTAATCAAATAAGTTTAATCTGTTTTTGATCTGAAAGTCCAAAATATATATTAAAAAAGTAGAAACCTTTAGCAGTTGGTATTTAAATTTCTTAATAGATTGATATCAGTCTTTTATCAAGTCGAAAATTTGTTTATGTGGCCTTCTTTATGTTGAGGTTATTGTGATGAATTGATCTACTTATAAAGTTTAAAGTACTTTATTTGTGAATTTTACCAATTTTTTAATGTTAGGATTTTTTTTCTTTAGTATCCCTTTATTTGTTTCTTGTCTATTTTTGAGGTTTAGTAAACTTTCCAGTGCCCCGGGTCTGGTTTCTATTGTTGGTGAGAAGATGGAAACGTATTAGACGTTTAGCCTGGAGAAGTTTTAATATTATTTTTTTGCTTTTGCTGATTGTGTAGGTTTTGGATAGGATGATCCAGTTCTACAAAACGAGGAAAGGAAAGAAAGTGAAAGCAATGTTTATGCAAAAACCATGTGCTGAATTACTAAATGTTGCTGTAAGTTTATTTCAGTCTATTTCATTGCAGTGAATGGTTGTTAATATTCTTACTTTTGTACGCATCGAGTTGAGGATTATATCAAGGCAAGTATCCATAGATATCCTTACAATGTTGCAACTGCTTCCCGTCACTTTGATGACGCGCGCATCCCTTTGGCTAATTGTATCTAGTTTTTAAAAGGTTCTTGTGTCTCTCCTAGTCGCCTAACAATCCCTATGAACTAGTATAATCCAGTATATTCCTTAGCTTGCTTGCTTGCCTAACAAAGAAAGAAGTTCAAGGGATATGTAATTAGCCCGATGTGTATTTTAAATTACAATAATTCTCTTGGCCTATATTTTCTACATTTTACTAACATTTTTTATGTTATTCTATGAGAATGTAAGTAGTTGTAAGTTTTTATAAAGTTTAATAATGTTATATAACTAGTTTAGTAGGATTGTAGGAATAATAATTGATAGATAAATAGTTGTTACTAACATATATTTTTGTTAATTAATTTTGAGTTTTATCAATTTGGTTTGTATGTCTTGCATGAGTATTTGTAAATGAACAAGATTTTAATAAAAAGTAATAAATTTTAAAAAAATTATTTTTTGTATGGTTAGTGTGAATGCTTAGTATTATTATCAATTTTAATGGATTAATATTAAGTGAATATTTTTTTAATTATGTATTCTAGTAAAAATATTATTAGTATCTATTATTTAATTATGTACTTGTAGCTTGTGGAGAATTAAGCCCGAAATTGGGGTGAAAAGATGTAAGACATGAATATTGTTTTGTTATCTAGCGGTGGCCATCGAACCCGAAATTGGGGTGAATCCAAATTTGGTACATCAGTATTAAAAGCGGGTTTCGGTTGTTAAGAAAGATTACAGATTTTTATTTTATTGAAGTTCAGGAGGTGTTTGGTTCATGGTTAATGAGCCCGGTTAACGGGAATCGGAACCTCAATCCCATGTATTAGTGTTTGGATTAGCAATTTGGTGATTGGGAATGGGAACTTCATTCCCATTAAATGGGTAAATCATTCCCTACTCACCCCTTCCTTGGGATACCATGTCATTCTTATTCCATTTAACCCCCATTCCCATACCCCTCATTCCCATTCCCGTTTTCCATTCCAAGTTTACCATTCCAACTAACAGTCTAAACGCCCCCTCTGTAACTCGTATCATCGATAAGTTTCACTCTCACTTCTTGTGAACCCTAAACTAATACATCATATCAGTGAGAAGATGTTACAGCAACAGTCCCTAAGGTAATACTCATTATCCAGTTGGAAGCAAAAAGTTTCAAAATAATTCTTTGGATATTAATTTATAATTATTCCCATATAATTAAGTTCATTTAATTTGTTGAAATTCCACATTGTATTTTCGGAAGTACAAATATTTAAAGAATATATGAATTAATATGTTACACTAACAAACTGGGTCATCATACCCCTGTCAAATCTTGGATCCATGACCTAGAATTTTAAATATATTACAACTGAATATCCGATGCTAGGATACGCACTTCACACTTGTTTCCGATACCTGCACATGAGTCTGCATAGATATTTATATGTTCACTCTAATAATTTGACAGTTACATATAGTTATTGCTTTAACGCCATTTGCATTTGTACAATAAGTTGGGCTGCTTTGTCAATGCAGGTTGAGGCTATTAAAACTGGAATGTGTGATAGCATGTATGATACTTTGCAAACTCTCAATCAACAAGGTGTTGCAAACCCACTTCCAAAGAGGTGTATAGAAGCAGTAAGCATAGAGGTTGAACCAGCTGGAAAGAAATATGTTGCCACTGGGAGGGACTTGACATACCAACACAGTGAGTTGGATTAATTTTATATACCTTTATTTGTGGATGCCACATAGGCTGTCTTTTCGATTCATTGAAATTTTACAGTTTTCTTCATATTTATGTGTATTTTGAACATGTATGGAATGAACATATATTGATTATTTTCTCATCTTTATTATTTATTTACTTTTCCTGTTTACAGTAATTGAGTATCTCATTAGACTAGACAATGTGATTTTTTACATATATGGCCTAATCACGCAATGCACAAATGTTTGACGAAAAATTCATTTCTCAGTTTTATATTCTTATACAACTTGTAGGTGTTACTACTGAAGATATTCTTAAGAAACTGGTGACATACTTTGCAAATGATCTTGAAACTGTTGGTAAAGGAAGTTCTTCGTTAAAGGCAAAAATTGTATTTTTGAGGAAGCTCTCAAAATTTGAGTTTTGGCTTGCGGAGCAGTTTTCTATGGAAACCTTTCAGTCTCTTGGCTACGGAGATCTTTTTACGTTCATTGAGAAACATATCTCCCTGCTACCTCGTGCATTTCAGAGGAGCCTAAGTGTTGACATGTGCGAGAATATTTCTTTAGATGCATGCATGCTTCAACATCAGCTGGATGTTCTGTTGTATCAAGCTTCAAACAGCTTGCTCGAAAATGAAATTTTGAGTGAACAGAAGATTTCAGAATTGCTTGCTAGACAGTTCCCTTCGTTATGTTTAAAATTAGTGACAAATGGTTCCCCAAAAGATATCGAGGATTTATTAAAAGGAAAAAAACACTACGAATCTTCTAGTGTTTTGTTTTCTGCAACATTGTTGGGCAAGAGCTCTAGCGAATACATATTTGATCACAATACTAATCTTGATGGATCAGACAGTTGTATAGATCAGAAAACTGGAGTGCTAGGGACTGTATCTACTACGGATGCACTCGAGGCTTTAATTAGAGCTCCAATGTTGACGGACCTGGAGTCATGGTTACATTGGGGTCACAAATTTTTTCCGTCTTTTGGTCCTCTTTTGCCTTGGTTGTTGACTGAGGTAAATGCTAAAGAACTTCTATGTTTGGTGACCAAGGAGGGTAAGGTGGTGCGGATTGATCCTTCGGCATCCCCGGATTCATTTTTAGAAGCTTCTCTTCGGGCATCATCTTTTGAAACAGCTGTCCAGCTGTTGTCTTTGGTTGCACTATATGGTGGTGATTGTCATGTCTCGCTGTCCCTTTTGAAATGCCATGCACGTAAAGCTTTTGAAGTTATAATAAGAAATTCTTTGGATGATGAATTGGACTACAATAATGGGAAGTCATTAAATAGAGGACTTATCTTTGTTGAAGCTGCATACAATGATGATAACAAGAACAGATGTGGATCTGAGAGAGCTATGTCAATTGCAGCAAAGTTCATCCTTAATTGTCTAGGTTGTCTACCAGTGGAAATGCATAAATTTGCTGCTGATTTGTTACTTACAGGATTGCAGTTTGTGGCAAAAGAAGCTCCATTGGCCATTTTGAAAGAATGCAACAATATAAAGCAGCGGTTCATGCTTCATGATGTAGGATTGTCACTAGGCATAATGGAGTGGATCAATGATTACAACGCATTTTTCTCGACCAGACCCCAGGAGCTGGCCATGTCCACTACACAGCCAAGTTTGATAGATGCATGTCTCCAATGCACCGGTCCAAATATATACACCCCAAAGGCAGGAGACAACTTGCCATTTATGGGTAATGAAGTGAGTGTCCCCCTTGTTACAAGTCAACCTAATGAACAACATAAAGAAGTCTGCACCATAAAAAATATAATGGAAACTTCTGTTAACATTGCACATGAATCAAAGCATTTTTCTCTAGTTGATGAAGTTGACAGTCCGGATACAGTCATTGAATCTATTAGACGAGAAGAATTTGGTCTTGATCCTGATCTTCTGGCTTCAGAAAGTAGCATTTTAAAGAAGCAGCATGCTCGTTTAGGGAGAGCATTGCATTGCCTTTCACAAGAGTTGTATTCTCAGGATTCACATTTTCTTCTGGAGCTGGTACATTAAAACTGTTCTGTTTGTAATTACTTTTCTGCCAGTACCCATAAGTAGTGGTTCTTCTAATTACTCATGCTGGAAAGTCAAACCTCGTGCATCCCAAATTACCTTCTGCAGTTAAAAAAAACAGGACTGTTTTAGGGTCAACATACCTCCTGCTGTTTTTTAGTTAATTTTAAATTTTAAATTATTTTTGACTAATAATTTGCCAAAAATTCCTTTAGCCTTTAAAATGATAACTTGCTGGGCATCTTTTTTATTTTCCCACCAGCCTCTTCGATGTTTGCTTTCAATCTAAGGCCAATAATTTAATATTTTTGACTGTAAATATTTTTCAGTTGAAGATGCGCAAAGATTTCTTTCGTTTTCTTATACAGAGTTTGTGAAATCTTTTATTTGGCCTTTGTCATCAGGTTCAAAATGCAGATGATAATGTTTATCTCGGGAATGTCGAACCTACTCTGAATTTTATTCTCATGGAGGGATGCATTGTGGTCCTGAATAACGAGAGAGGCTTCTCTGGTGATAACATCAGAGCCCTTTGTGATGTTGGAAATTCAACAAAGAAGGAGCCTTCTGCTGGATATATTGGAAAGAAAGGCATTGGCTTCAAATCAGTATTTCGGGTATTCTGAACCTATTAATTTTGCTACTGTTTTCTGTATTTTCCCTCTCTTTCTGCTTACTCATATACAAAATTAAAATGGTTTATTCTTTATCAGAGGCAGTAAAGTAGATGATCAGGTTGGATTGACTTCTGTTTTAGAGTTCTATCTTTTTCCTAATTATTAAGCTCTGGAGGAGAACAAAATACCTCAAAGATTCGGTAGCATTTTAATGATAAACAGAGTTAATGAATCTTATCAGTCTGTCTTTTGGCTGATTTTATTTTGGAGCCAGTACTTCATTACTGGTGTTTGGTACATTGGTCATATCTTCCTGTATGTTGTATGTAATATTTGATTAAATAGTGCTTGTGTTCAATAGTTACTCAGTTTTCATTAATTTATTTAAAATAGTTGTCTTCAAAGAGAGAAATTAACAATAATACATTTATTTGATATTTTTTCAATCATCTATGTTTTTAGATGCACATCAATGGAATTAGCTATGTACTAGGAAGCTAGAGTGACATTTTGGATTTTTCTGTTTTGTTTGATTAGTTACACTTGTAAATTCCTTATAATTATGGCACGGTTGTTTGCAGGTTTCTGATGCTCCAGAAATTCATTCAAATGGATTTCATATTAAGTTTGACATTAGAGAAGGCCAGATTGGATTTGTATTACCTACAACGATTCCTCCTTGTGATGTTGAAATGTTTAGCAAATTGGTGAAACAGGATGCCAATGAAAATGATAATTGTTGGAACACTTGTATTGTGCTTCCTTTCAGGTCAAAGTTTTCCGAGGGCCTGTCAGTGGACAAGATTACGTCTATGTTTTCAGACCTTCATCCATCTTTATTATTATTTCTTCATCGTCTACAGTGTATAAGGTTTAGAAATGTGCTCAGTGATTCATTGACTGTCATGAGGAAAGAAATACTGGGTAGTGGTATCATAAAGGTTTCTCTTGGCAATGAGAAATTGACTTGGTTTGTAGTATCTGATAAACTAAGTTCTGGTGCTATACGTCCTGATGTGAAGACAACTGAAATCTCTATAGCTTTTACATTACATGATTTGGGTAATGAGGATTATATTCCACGTCTGGACCAACAACCTGTATTCGCTTATCTCCCTCTACGAACATATGGAATGAAATTTATTATCCAAGGTGATTTTATTCTTCCTTCCTCTAGAGAGGAAGTTGACGGAGATAGTCCATGGAACCAGTGGTTATTGTCAGAGTTTCCCCGTCTGTTTGTAAGTGCAGAGAAATCTTTCTGTTCCCTTCCTTGTTTTAGAGCGAAACAGGGGAAGGCTGTTTCAGCTTTCATGGGTTTTGTTCCACTTGTTGGAGAAGTGCATGGATTCTTTTCTAGTGTTCCTCGGATGATCATCTCTAAATTGCGCAGGTCAAATTGCCTTCTTTTAGATGGCGATATTGATGAATGGGTCCCTCCATGCAAGGTTATAAGAAATTGGACTGATCAAACTCGTTATCTTTTGCCTGATAGCTTACTCAGTCAGCACCTTGGCCTTGGATTATTGCATAGAGATACAATCTTATCCGATGCATTGGCTAAAGCGTTGGGTATTGAGGATTATGGTCCCAGGATCTTGCTTAAGGTTCTGTCTTCATTGTGTAGTTCAGGAGATGGTCTGAGGTCTATGGGCTTTAGTTGGTTGTCTTCTTGGCTGAATACCTTATACCTGATGTCTTTCAACTCTGGGAAAGTTATCCTCAACAATACAACTGAATTGGATATTTTAACCAAGCTTAGAAAAATACCTTTTATTCCTCTATCAGATGGTAAATATGCTTCACTGACTGATGGCAAAATTTGGTTACATTCTGATGCTGATAATGAGTATATCCCTGAAGCTTTTCCAAAGCTGTATGCAAGCCTTCGTACTGTGAATCCTGTCCTTCTATCTGCAGTTACTGATTGTAAAGTTTTACAAAATGACACTTATTTGGTGGATACCGTTACCAAAATGCTCTGCTTAGCTGGTGTTGAGAGGTTATCTGCACATGAAATTGTGAAGGTGCACATCTTGCCAGCTCTTTCTAGCGTTAAAATTGGTCAGGATGATAATGATATGATGATAGAATGCCTGTCTTTTGTAATGTTTCACCTGCAATCCAAGTGCTCCAGCTGCTCTGCAGAAAGAGAGCAGATTCTCTTAGAGTTGCGTAGTAAAGCTTATATATTGACCAATTATGGTTATAAACGGCTTGTTGATACAGCAATGCATTTTAGTAATGATTTTGGGAATCCTATTGATATGAATAAGCTGATTAACGGTATAGAATTGAAATGGCATGAAATTGACAAGCACTATCTGAAGCATCCAATTACTAAATCAGTATCTGAAGGAATTCTGAAGTGGAGGATTTTTTTTAAAGATTTAGGAGTAACTGATTTTGTGCAAGTTGTTGAAACCAAGAAGTGTGTATCAAGAATTTCCGAGGTTCTCAACAGTGTGATTTCTGACAAAGACGTGATTTCCTCGAATTCATTTGTCGACGATTGGGAATCTCACGAATTAATTCAATTGCTATCACAGTTGTCCTCAACTGTGAATCGGGATAAGTGTAGCTATCTCTTGGAGGTTATTGATACATTATGGGATGAGTACTTCAGCAATAAGGTCAGTGGATACTGCAACACGTCTTCTGGTGAAAAGATACCTTTCAAGTCCTCGTTATTAAGCTCCTTGCATGAGATTAGATGGATAGCTACAGCTGTAGGCGAGGACCTATACTATCCTAAAGATGTATTCCATGATTGTGAAGCAGTGCGATCGATTTTGGGTGTTAATGTACCTTATGCTGTTCCAAACGTAAAAAGTACAAAATTATTAAATGATTTAGGTTTCAAGATTCATGTCACCATTGACGACATTTTGTCTTGTCTTCGAGTATGGAGAACATCTCAAATCCCATTTAGGGCTAGCATAGCACAGATGTCCAAGTTATATACATGTATTTCTGATGAAATGGTTGCGACGAAAAGAAAAATAATGAGTAATTTAACGTCTGGAGCTTTCATATTTGTCCCAGATCCCGCTGGTTGTTCATCCCAGGATGTTGTTTCAGGTGTACTTTTGTCTCCTGAAGAAGTGTATTGGCATGACTTGACTGGTTCAGTGGACCAGATTAAGGGCAAATGTCTGTCTACTGATGTGGTGGGTAAGACACATGGTCCTTACCGTAATATGTTGAAAAGCATATATCCAGGCCTTCATGATTTCTTTGTAAACGTTTGTGGAGTACAGGAGAGTCCACCTTACCGAAACTACCTTCAAATTTTGCAGCAGCTCTCAGCTGTTGCTTTACCATCACAGGCAGCCAAGATTGTGTTTCAGGTTTTCTTAATATGTGCTGATGGCTTAAAATCTGGTGCACTAAGTTCTAAAGATATTGATTATTTCAAGGAATGTCTTCTAAACTTGGAATTTACTGTGCTTCCAACTTCAGTAGATAGGTGGATTTCTTTGCACCCATCATTTGGTCTCGTCTGTTGGAGTGATGATGAGAAGTTAAGAAAGGAATTCAAACATTGTGACCATATTGAGTTTCTTTACTTTGGAGAGCTCAGTGATGAAGAAAGAGAGACACTCCAGAAGAGGATGTCTGTTTTCATGAGACAATTGGGAATTCATGCTCTCTCGGAAGTTGTGACTCGGGAAGCTATATATTATGGTCCAGCAGAATCTGGTTTTAAGACTTCGTTGATTAACTGGACTCTTCCATTTGCCCAGCGTTATATCTATAAATCATATCCTGATAGATATAATCAACTGAAACAATCTGGATTTGTGGACATCTGCCAATTGCGTATAGTTGTTGTTGAGAAGTTGTATTACAGAAATGTTATAAAGAGATCTGATGTATCATCCAAAAAGAGACGTGAGTGCAGTTGTCTTCTTCAAGGAAATGTCTTGTATGTCACCCAGGACTCTGATTCTCACTCAATCTTTTTGGAGCTTTCCCGTCAATTGGTTGATGGGAATCCTGAATTGCATTTAGCAAATTTCCTTCATATGATCACGACCATGGCAGAATCTGGTTCCACTGAGGAGCAAACAGAATTTTTCATTTTAAATAGCCAGAAAGTGCCGAAGCTTCCTGAAGAAGAATCTGCTTGGACACTACAATCAGTGCTACCATCAGCTGACAATGATAATACACTAATGGGAAGTGTCACAACAGTTATTGATGAACCAAATTCCTTGTCTAAAAGAAGATATAATGTCAATTCCAACTGGCCTCCTGCCGACTGGAAAACTGCACCTGGTTTTGGTTCCGCCTATGCGAATGGCTTGATGACGAAGCCATGCAATACTGTGCAGCTGAGAAAGGAAAAGAACGATGACAAACTTTCATGCCCTCTAGAAAGTGGACCTATAATCAATGCTGATGCTGAAAGAGCCGTCGAAGATAATTCAGTTGCCCTATCTGCGGATATTATCATAGATTCAGAATCTTTGGAAGATCAAGCTGATTATGCAAGAAATATGGTTTTACCTGGTACGAATGTTGATTTTGATTCTGTTGACCTGGTTGCTACAACTGAGGATCCAAATATTGGCCCAGTTATTCCCTATGAAAGAGACCAACTCTCAGTTGGCAATGCCAATGTAGAACAAGCACTGTTAACGGGTAGACTTGGAGAATTGGTAGCTTACAGATATTTTTCAGGGAAGTTTGGCACGACTTGTGTTAAATGGGTCAATGAAAATCATGAGACCGGATTTCCATATGATATTGTTGTTGGAGACGTGTACATAGAAGTAAAAGCAACCAAGTCTGCTAGAAAAGACTGGTTCAACATAACAGCTAGAGAGTGGCAGTTTGCATCTGAGAAAGGGGAATGCTATAGCATTGCTCGAGTTACTTTGCATGGTAATGACATGGCTAAGCTCACGGTATACAAGAATCCAGCAAGACTCTGCCAGCTAGGCCAGCTGCAGTTAGCCATTTTAATACCTAGGCAGCAACATAATAAGGATATTGTGCCATGCTGATGTGGGAGGCATCTGGGTACTTGCACTGCCTGCAATTTAGACTTCCCTTTGTATACTGAAAGAGGTTCATGTGCATATATATGCGGCAACCATTTCTTTTTTCTGTACAGTATTCTTGGATTGAGTGTAATCTGGTTGAAAAGTGGATACAATGAGGTTTACAGGGCGGATTGTGCTAATTGCAAGCTTTTTTGTGTATTTCAAGGATTTGTGGGAGTTCTGTTACATAATTAGGATATTTTGAGCATGGTGTGTATCTGTTGCAAAACCAATATGCACCAGAAGTCCCTTTTTAGCCCAGCCTTATTACAGATAGAAATTCTTATAATTCAGAGTTTTTGTTGTTTGTTGTAGTCTTATAGAGGAATCTTATCAAATTGACAACAAATAAGGTCGTTGACTAGTATTAACTGATACCCGCTCCTCGTGCATTCGTATGAAAGTTCGCATTTCGTTTTATAGAGTTAAGTGTATCTGCTCAGCTGGTAGAGCTCTCCAATTGGGTTATTGCATATGATTCAGTTTGTTTTCGACTTCATCAGTGATGGGGCGGCGTATGTTCCCCAAAATATATGTTTAGTACTCCGTTCGCCCCTTAATGCATTTCTCACTTTTTTTTAAGGTAATTCAAATTACTTTTCCCCTTTTTATTTTTATCATAAAAAACTAACACTCTTGCGTTAAGACAAACAAACAATATTCTCACTTTAAAAAATAAATCCACTCGTTTAACCCCTCCGACTCCCACTTTACCCTAATCTATTTTCTCTCGCTCCTCTCTGTTCCTCTCTCTCTATTCTCTGCCACCAAACCCTAATTACTTTATCAAAACATGAGTATACATTATGGATTTTCCGATTCAAATGATGAATTTGCTAATACAGTTATCTACGAGTGTTCTGATCCCCATCATTGTGACAAAGACGATTGCTGTAACGAGGAACATAGTTATGGCCGTGAATATGTTCGATTGAGATGTGGTCGAACTCATTTTGAGGAATCGGTGGCGAAATCGGATGTGACGATGGATAAAAACTCTCGATCGTCGTTGCATGAAAGTGTTATTCAAGCCCCCTTAGATGAATATGATTCTCCTCCGTCCCCTCTTTCTTCAGATCTAGTTGAAGTGACCATCGTTGTTGCTCCGGATCTGTCGAGCGATGACTTGGATTTGGATGTTGAGGCCGATTCAAAAGATCCATGCTCTCACTCCTAATCAGAGTAAAGATGTTCCACCTTGAACTTGTTTGTGTGGTTGATCGTTTGTTTTTGTAATTATTCGCTTGTTGGTGTAATGAATCGCTTGTTCTCGTATTTATCTGCCTGTTCCTTGTAATTATTCGCTTGTTTTTGTAATTATTTGCTTGGTGGAGCAGTGAATCGCTTGTTCTCGTATTTATTCGCTTGTTCCTTGTAATTATTCGCTTGTTGGTTTAGTGAATCGCTTGTTCTCGTATTTATTTGCTTGTTCCTTGTAATTAATCGCTTGTTGGTGTAATGAATCGCTTGTTTCTATAGTTATTCGCTTGTTGGTTTAATGATTCACTTGTTCTTGTAATTATTCGCTTCTTTTTGTATGTAATTGCTTGGATATGTACTTAACTGGTCTGTGATGATAGTTCATTTTTGCTGAGACGCAATGCAACCAATTAGGAGGCTTGTGTGTGCTTAGTGGTTGTAGATGTTGTCGATGATGCTTGGGGACAATCTGAGATCAAATAGTTAAATATTCATGAACTGCTTAAAACTAAGATTACTTTTAATACATGAACTACTTAAAACTTAGCTTACTTCTAGCACTAATATATTAAAAGCAAAATTAAGCTTACATGTCCTCATTGTTGCACTTAACATGTTGAAGATGATGCTCTGTTTGCTCTATGTATGTAATTCCATGCCTCGTGGACAGTCCACATTGGTGCAGTGACTTGAACCGGTAGCTTATACTCAGCTGCTAATTTTTTCTTATTAACATGAGGCACAAGGTAATCATTCGAAGTTTTCACTTTTAGTACTTCATTTATGACATATTGATAGGATAACCAAACATTTCCCAGTGTTGTTGGATCTAGTTCACAATATGTCTGATGTACTGCCTCCAACATATCGACATCTTTTGGCATTTTTTTGTGCATTAAAGATTGAATGCTTCTAAAAAAAACCAAGTCCAAAATATTTAAATCTGGACTATTTGGTGGTTGTTGCACCAGAATGAATGTAAAGTCCCCTTGTTGATGAACTTGTTGCCACTCTGGGTCATCTTGACATATGTGTCATTGCATTGTCTTGCTGTATATATGTAGTTTTATTACCTTCAATTATTGGCCATTTCTGCATGATTGCTGGTATTATATCATTGATTAACATGTTTCTTGTTTCCTTTTTTTTCAACTGATTCAACAATCTTGGTGACAACTGTCCCCTTTCCTCTGTATTTGGAAGCCCTCTTAGCTGGTTCTTGGTAAGTGAATGGGAAGATACCTATCTTCCCATCAAAGGTACACTCATTTTCTACATTGAATCTTGGTCTTACTACAGCAGTTGTGAACGTTACTTTAGGTATGAATTTGCTTGACTTGGAAGCCCAGTACTTATCTTTTTCATTTTTTTCCAAGTAAACCCCCTGTGATTTACAAAATTGTACATAGGATAATATTGTCTCTTTGTTGTTGGTGTGTCACCCATTAAAAAGTTTAGAACCCATTCAATCCTTTGAAATAAGTTTGCCTGTTTCAAAATAGGATGTAAAGGGTTTGTGTGAGGTTTAATAAGTTCCCTATTTATCATTCTGTTTGTTGTAGTTGAAGACACTTTAAGATGTGCTGCCAAATCTCTTATGCATGCTCTGTCCCCCATGTTTATCTCAGTTATTGCATTAGGTTGCACTTGTATTCTTTTTCTCCCTGAGTTATGACCCTTTGTTGACATGTTGTATGGCTTACTTGTTGTCTTTTACCTCCTTGCAGTGCTTCATATTATGTTGATTGTTCTCTATGTTACATTGAACGGATGGGCCACTTCTTGAATTGTACTATGCTTAAGTTTTCCCTCTGTCTGGTTGTTCAAAAGCCACGTGAGTACTTGCATACTTGAGTCATAACTGAGATTTGCCCTCGTTTTGTGATGATGACTATTTGATTCTTCGGTTCTTCATGTGTTTGCTTTTCTGTATCTCCATTGTTGGCTGATTCAAGTCAAAAGGGAAAGAATAATTTATTTCTGAATAAATGGGGGCAAAGCAATGATGCAGAGGTTTTTTTTCAATTTATAGTTCTAAAAATTTGGTTGTAATATTTGCTATAATTTGTGCGTATGTAATCATGAGATTTGATTGGTTGTTAAAATTTGTCTCTTGTAATTTTATTGGTGGATATAATTAATTGTGGTTGGCCACTCGTGCTTGTAGATTAGGCACCAAACTTGTTTCCAGTTTTTTTTTTAAAAAAAAAATTTGGGAAAAAAAATTTGGACATAATCTGCTAATCATTACATTCTTTAATACATTACATTCTTTAATACCTGTGGCATTCAAGATATGGGAAAAGTAATTGGGTAAGTAGGGAATAATATATAGTGTAAATTGAATTATAACATCAGAATACACTAAGAGAAAGAAATATAATATCTAAAAAAAATCAAGATGATTTATAATTGCATGTAATTCATTAATCATAAACGAATACATTTTATTCATTTCTCAACAAATACATACAACAAGGACCACTGGACCAGAACCTCCTTAAGGCCGGCATTCTCTTCCCCGATATATTATCATCTCTCATTTGCAAAATTTTCTAATACTACATATCAGCTGACAACCAGACATGCCGAAATGGCGAGATGGTGATCGAAAAGGATAATTATTTTCAAAGAACTGTTGACCACGTTTTCTTATTTGCGGCAGCTTCAGGAGTCAGAAGAATAAAGAATGCTGTTCAAGAAGTATCCGTTATGCCCAAAGAAGCCCATCAAAGCCAAATTCCGAACTTGTAACTGGACTGTCACCAAAATTTTGTGGCTCTGTTTCTTGGTTTTCTTCTATGATGTCTATGTATGGCTCTGAAAGATCGGCAGACCTCTCAGATGGGATTCCGTAATCTTTTAGGATGCAGGATGAAGCAACTGAAGATGCCTCTCTGTCTAGAATGGCCAAGTAATTGTCTTCGAACTCAAAAACAAGATACCTATCCTTGCAGGCTGACAAAGCAGTACTATAAGCAAAAATATTAACTCATACAAAGCTTAATAGGTAAGGTAGTGTTACTTACAATCAACCAAATGAGCTAGATGATGTATGTTTTTTATCCGTGTTCCGTTAAATTTCAAAACCTGCAAGTACGAAGATCTTGTAATGGTACCAAAATACCCACCAATGATATTGTTTAAAACTCAATGTATTGATAGAAACTTGCCTGCTCATTGCTCATATCCTCATAACCAATGTTTACTTCATTTGCTAAGACCTGCAAGAACGGATGGTTAGCAATGCCAAATCCTACAGTATAGCATAAATGGTTACTAGTTTTGTCATTTTTGGATACGAAGATCCATTATATAACTTCCCATGTTGGAAATAATGTACCTGTGATAGGACCACAATTTGTTCCCCTTTAAATCTTGACAAAGAGTAGCGTGCCTTCGCCAATAGCTTCAGCTAAAACAAAGAGAGATCTTATCAACTTTGGAATCAACAACAGCACATCCAAATCAGGTTTAAATACAAAATCCACGATTATTAGCAATTAATGACAACTTACCCCTATACTGTCTTCACATTCCTCACTATTAGAAAAGCGAATAATTAAAAAAGCATTAGGAGTTTTGTAACTAATGGATACATTACACACGATACATATTTTATTGGTCAGCTTGACAATTTGATAAACTTACTCTATTAGTGGCTCTGACAGTGGTGTAAACACCAAACCAGCAACTATTAGATAGGAAGGCTGACCTCCTTCAATATGATATGGGACCTAGGGTGTTCATACCAAACAGAAATTAAAGAGAGAGAGAGAGAGAGAGAGAGAACTGAGTCGCATTATCAAGAAGTGTAACATTGTCAGAATCAAACTGCTTATATCATTATCAAGAAGTGTGACATTGTCAGAATCAAACTGCTTATATGTACCAAATGTACACGTGGAGTTAGAGCTACTTGAACTTTCATTAGAGATCCTGCTCGGATAATACCGAGCTCTGCCAAATCACCTGAAAATCTGGACACGGATAAATATTAGTCACAGTTTAAAAATCATGTTTGTGCTTCACGGATGACTTAAAAACTTGGATAGACAGGAAAGGTTCTTGGTCCATTTTGACATCAACAATTACAGATTATAAAACAGCCTGGTCGAAGTAACTAAATGCAAAACAAGTATTAGATGTGATAAAAGAAGGGCAGGACAAATAATCAAATGTCCCATATGGTAATATTTCCTGTATGGCATATGTCAGTATGCCACCAAGATAAAATTTTGATTCTGGAGTCTTCCGACCCTTGGACCTTCAACCAGCAGACAAATAGACTAAATGTGTCATAATTAAGAAAATAAATATTATAATTTTTTAATAAAAGATTTAAGAATTTACTTCTGACTAATCAGGTAGCGGAATGCAATGCGTTCAGTAGATCTAAAAGGCACTGTTCCTTCAGAACCAATATGAACACCATCAAAACTCACAATCACGTCCCCCTGAAAAGCAAGAAAGTGCAAGTAATGATTAGAAGAATTTCACACTAGGCAGATATTATTAGCACAAGAGGAGTAAAACACTGCAAATACTGATCTTCCCATATTTATTATTGTAAAAGTTTCGGATGTAAATTAAATCAATATCATGGTGTGAAGCAATATGGGCTTTACCCCTAAACCATCTATATGTTGTCCACATCTTCCCTACAAGCAAATAATAAATACAAGTACATTTAAATTGCATCCCTGAAAAGAAATATAATAGCTTTAAATCCGTGATCGCCTCCCACGTACAGATTTTTCATTACGGGAAAGTCATGATTTCAAGGCCTTAAAAGTGCATTAAGCCATAGTTCAGCAAAGATAAACGTTGATAAATTTAAAAAGCCCGATCCCTTACTAAGGTAAAAATCTGGGACGATGTAAAATCGTAGATGTAAGCCAAGTTGAATTTTATTTTTATCACAGAAGACATGAATTTATCACAAAACCTTCCTGATATACCTCAATTCTGCTTCTTTGTCCCCCATAAACAAAGAGATATAACAGTGATAATTTTCAATGAAACAAAACTAGAAAGCTATAATGTCTTAATCTCGGAAACGAATTATTAAGGTTTTCGTGTAATAATGAGTCACTCTTCATGGAAGTCTTCCAGAACATCCCTTCATAAATCTTCCTAGAGCCATCTATGAGATTGTCAAAATAGTCTGTATCTATATGGCAGTGTACCTCTTTCAGGACTTTACTTGCACCAGAAGTAGGCTCTACTCTCCGCACAAGTACACCCTGCAAAACAAAAAAAATCATGAAAAATTTAATTGGACAGCATGAAAAGCAAGATGATAACAGGTTGATATATAAGAAGTTTTATGATCTCAGAAAGTTTAAAAAATATTTAATCGCAGAAAATTACTCGGATTTTTCATTTAATATATTTGCCGGGGTTTCGAATTAGTAGAAAATTAACAACAGTATATCAGTCAGAATTTTGCCAGGTGAATTAGGATTTCCTACCAACTATTTCTCATGTAATACCCATTTATTCATCAGAATTGTATTTTTACTGATACGGAGAATTAATATTGCTATTACTTGCAATTGATACAAATTTCTCTCTAAAAGACAAAATAAGAAGCCTCACTCGGAGAAAATGGACCAGGTTGACGGGTGGGGCATCTCGTGAGTTAAAAAGAAAAAGATAAACAAAAGGAGACACTTTCCCTCTCTTTCGCAAATGAGAACATTTCCTTTTTTTTGTTTCATCATGTGTTTTCATGATTAATTGTTGCTGAAATTGATAGCGTCAATAAGACATAACAGGACTAGATAGCACAGTACATTCAATAGTCCTGCTCAGTGTTCTAGAAGTCGGCGATTAATCGCTGTTCGGTAAAAAAAACAAGATGATTAAGCGAAAATCGGGTCAAAAATCGGTTTTTACGAAAATCGGTCAAGAATCAGAAAGAATCGGATTAATCGGTCAAAAATAGGATTAATCGCTCAAAAATAGGCCTCATTGGTAAAAAAATAAAAAATTAAAAGAAATTAAAAAGTATAAATTAGTAAATAGTTTAAGAAAAAAAGTATTCTCATATACATATTTACTATTTTAAATGGTTAAATAATGAACTTTCTTAATTTTTCATCTCAAATTAACCTCAATTCATATATGTTAGATCTTAAAATTATATTTACTTTAATAATATTACATATTATAAATTTATTTGTATAAATATATATAATAATTATATATGTTAATTAAAATAATGAAATAATTACATATCCTAATATTTATATATATAAATAATATTAAATTAGTTCCGAATAATCATTCCGATTAATCGCCTATTTTCCGATTAATCCCTGGACGGGTGCCTCTACCAACTAAGTCTGATTCCCGCTTTTTACAAAGAAAGAGCCAAACCTCATTCGATGGTACTTTTAAGCAGGAACGTAGTGCTGGATTCTCTAGTTTTTGCAGCAAGACTCCAAGGCAAGGAAAACCTGAAATTGAAGTAATAATAACTATAATATAGGATTGCAAGTACGATGATAAGATGATATTTCACTACAGCCTTGTGAGATCACATTATTCATCTATTAGTGTCTGTCCATGCAAAATTCAAATCATGCATAATGAGGTGAGGTATGAGAAAGAGAAATAGAATTCCCGCAGCTTAACATCTAATATCTATGAGGACTAACTACACAAGAAAATGACCGTAATCATGGCCTAAATTTACCACAACGCAAAACGGAGCAATTTCATCAAATGGGAACCGTCAAATGTATGGGCTGATATTTGATTAAAAAGCTGTAGCTTGTAGGACTTACGTAGCACCATAAGGCAACATATAATATTCGCAAGTGACCAAAAGGAACACAAAAATCTGATAATTGGAGCTTTTTTTGCTGAAGTATGTTATACAAGTACCAGGATAATAAACAATACAATAAGATACAACTAAACAAATGTGGACGTACTATAATGATGCCAGCTTCATATAGAAAACATACTAAGAATAAAACATGTTATTACTAAGTATACAACACAAAGAAATACTAATTCTTGGCCATGATTTACAAAGAAATACTATTAAATCTTGAAATTCGTTTCCAAGCATAACTGGGCAATACCCGACGAATCTAAAAGTTAAAAAATAAAATATAACATATAGGAGTAACATATAAAAAGATATGCCAAAACCAGACTCACCTGTGTACTTTCCACTCCTCTCGTAGTCATCTAGAAAATGAGACACAACTGTAGTTGGTATCACATATCCAATATTTTCAGTGTCTTCAGATCTGTATACCTAAATGAAGTGACTTGTGAAAAGCTGATTAAACAAAGAATAAGCACTCAGATATGGAAATATGCATTAACATTAATTGTTAAGAGAGGCATATTAATCTTCGAAACCTAGAGTAGAATGATATCGACAATAATGAGAATACTACTTACCTGAGGAAAAAGAATTAAAAAAAAGGATGACTGTAATTTTTAAGCTTCATTTATGGAATAATGGCTATAACTAATTTTATGTACATGAGAGCAGTTATCCTTGACTTTGCCATCACAATTTGATAATGTCAGAACTTATAAATTTAAACATTCTTGCATAATAAACATGAAATTTGACTCAAAAATTTGTGAAATATGTGAAATCAACTTTGTGCAGAAACACATGGAGTTATATGTAAGGAGATCAATTACTTAGACCATTTTGAGTGGCACACATAGAAGACGACGATAAAAACCAACAATAGACATGTTCAAAATTAACAAAAGACTACCTGAAATGCCACACCGATGCATTCACCCTGATCGTTGAATGCAGGACCACCACTATTACCTACAATCTAGTTACTATAAGTAGTGATTATGAAAAGAATTCAGAATGAAGGAAAACATAGATAAGTTTTTCTTTCCTTCAGTGTGTGAAATCATACATATTTGAGACACTCACCGGGATTTATTGCAGCATCAATTTGAATGCCGAGCAACTCTGATGATCCATGAGCATATGATGTAACCTGAAAGTACATATTGCTCATTACATTTATGTTGCTTGAATAACAAGACATCAGTTCAAGGCATTTTATTCTTTGGTGGCAAATAAAGCATTTGTCATTAGGTGATGGGAATATAAATTAAGAGATGATTAAGGGCATAATATGTTGCCATTCTATAAAGTATTTGTACCATGGCTAACATTCTTAATTACATTAGACGAGATCAACTCCATGCAATGACGGATGCAGGAGAAATAAATAGCGGGGCCAGACTTATTAATAACCGAGATAATTTTAAATATTTTTCCAAAATTACTTGTTTGATAAATATGCAACTACAAAAAAAGCCAAATGATAATTTTTTTTGAATAATATGCATAAACAAGGGTTCAAAACAAGGAATGAGAATTTTTTAAAAAAAAATGATAAAAAAATCAGGAAAACTTGTGCAGAAACAAGATTAACAGACAAGGAATTAGAAGTGTTGGGGGAAAAAGCAGCTGAAAGGGATTAACCCTTGTCCCCTCTGAACAAAAACATAGATCACAATGCTACAAAGTTAACAAATTATAAGTAAAAACATATAATATTTATTGAAAATCCATATATTTTCAGATTTTTTTGAAGCAGGTTTTTTAAATAAGAAGTTAAACAAATATGGTTTTCCTAACTCCAAAGATAGTACCATGTTAGTCGATTGTGCATTTCTTTGACGAAGAGCCATTGGCACAGAATTTTGAAATGTAGCTCTACATAAAAATTTTGACTGTTGTTTATTTTATATAGAAGTACATTTGCAGTACTTTAATAGAAAAAGTTTATAAAAAAAAATCCAAGAGATAGGGTGTTTGACCCCCCCCCCCTAAAGTGGTACCTTGGAAGAAGAGATATAGAAGTTTAGCAAAGAGTCATTTCCGCGGATTTTGCAAACATGATTGTACTCGGTGCAAATAGTAGCTAGCATGCAATAAAGTTATGCAATATATAATATAATTTAAATACGGAAACTGACTTGTCTTTTTAACTGTATAACTATTTATAACAGTTTCTGATTAGACAAGTCATATTTATTTTGATATTTAAAATATCTATCATTATTAAGAAGAATGTGAAATGTTACAGATAAGATAGAGTGGATATCCTGCATAATTAAGTGCAAATAGTAGCTGGCATTAAATAAAATATGCAATATATAACATAGTTTGAATATGGACACTGACTAGTCATTTCAATTGCATAACATTTACAGTACTGTCTGATCGACAAGTAATATTTATTTTGATATTTAAAATACAGTGAAATGAAATGGTCTATCGTCTACGTTTATGCTATATATACATTGTGTCATAACAATTGATGTAGTATAGTAATTGAAGAAAAATGAGTTCTAATCCTGGTGATATATATTACTCGAACATAAGATATAAAATGGTTTTATGATGACTATTTTAGGTACTCAATGCATTCGAATTTACATTAGTCAACAAGTTCAGTAATTATGATGCAGAGGGAGTGGGAATAACGTATAGGGTGTCTTCAAAGTTGTGTATGCCAATGTGATTAGCATGCAATACGAATACCAAAAGAACGCGTCATACACATGCAGCGAGACACCCCTCAACAATTGAATTAGCATCGTTCCCTGCGAGGGAGGAAGAGAATCGAATGCGGATGCGCTTAAACCGCAAGAATATAGAAACGAAAAATAAAAAAAGTATGCTGAAAACGACGACCTTCACACTACAAGGATGTATCATTATTTCGCTACAGGTTCTGATTACGTTTATGATTGCTTATTGTCCGATGATGAGTAAGAGAAATATGACCATAAGTTATTCAGCTTTCCATGTTGGATGATTTTCGTTTATCGCTGGCCAAAATGCATTGCATCGTTTTCCGGTGAGCATACTGTAATGTTGTACTGGACTCCGTTATTTTCCATTTTACGTATTGTTATGTAGTCTTGATGAAATACTGTATTATCTTGTGTACACTATTTTTAAAAATGAGTTGACTTCTCAACTTTATTATTACTTTACCCTATAAATGTCTCTTTCCTTCTCACTCAAAATCATGTGGAAAGTCTATAAAACAAATCACCATAAAAAGGATAAGGGCAAAAGACAAGAAACTTCTACTACTGGTAAGTTCGGTATGCGTCAGCTCAGTTTCCCCGAATCCGTTGATCGTAGAAAGAATAGGAAAAAAGCTGAAAACGGTAAAAATCCAAAAATAAAGGTGAACTGTAAAATTCTGGACACAATAAAAGCTGATAAGAAAAGATTAAAAAGGCATATAACGATATGTCTCTCACGGTGGAGGAATGTGTCCATCAGGTGGATGAGGTGTATAAAAAAATATGATAAAATAAAAATTAACCTTATTGAACAAGAAGATACCTTTATGGCAAGGTACGTTAAAACTCATATCATGAGCAATGTCTAGAAGTTGGGGAAGATGAGAATGAAAGAGAGTGTCAGGTTGAGGAGGATAAGGATTGAGAGTATGATCAATATGTTGTAACTTTGCTGATTTTTAAGAAATGGTGTCGTGTTTTTTTAATGATTGTACTAATACTGTAATGGGCAATGTATAATACTCGTTTCAATTCCGATAATATTTTGTGCTATTTTATCATTTTAATAGGAAATTACAAAAATGATAATGTTTCATTAAAGTTTACATCACACATTGTTGTTCTGTTATAATTTAGCGGTATCTTCGAAGTATTTAACGAAAAACCATGCTCACCAACTTATATCACACAAATGATAAATATATTACATTGCGGAATGAAAAATTAGAAAGAAAAATGACATAAACTAGATCCAACAATAAAAAAAAATTACCAACTAGAAAATCACATTGTTCACTACGGGCGCATTGGGCATTTCTTACTACTCTTTGTGTGACCTTCTTGGTTGCATACAACACATTTGTTCCCTGACCGTGGATCATCCATCTTCGTTCGGATCTTTACCGATTGTCCCTTCTCCCCACGTTTATTTTTTATCTTCTTTAAAGACTCATCTCGCACCAACTTCCGAGAAGTTATCCGATGAGTCTTTAAAGAAGATTAAAAATAAACGCGAAGAGAAGGGACAATCCGTAAAGATCCGAACATTTGAGAAATGACCTAATTACTATGGGTGTAAGGGTTCCAGTTCATCAATCCTTTACAGTGTATCCTCGTCACGCGGAAAGTCCTACTTGGTCTGAATTTAAGCGAAAAGTGGTTAATGTTGTGGCACGAATTAGGAAGGAAAATAGTGTTGTTGTGTAGGAGTCGTCATTATACGTATCAACTAGCGCAAAATTCTGTAAGTACTAGTGAGAGAGAGCTTACAAAAGCGCAGCACAACAAACTATTATAGAATCTAAATTATCTTTCCGACGATTACATGTCGGATGATTCCTTTTGACTTAATTGTTCTCCTGTTTTTTTTCAATTGTATTATGAATGTAGTATGACCACTATGACGAATCTCCTTTCCGTGTAATCAGTTTATTTCAAAGTAATTCAGTACTCGATTACTAAAATTTAGTTATTTTAGTCATTTTCGAGAACGTTAAAACCTTATTTCCAAATTTCTCTAAAAATATAGAGAAACTATATACTTCAATGTTATGGTGAAAAACTCGGGAACTAAGCCTAAAAGACTATATAATATTGAATACAATCATGTTTGCAAAATCCACAAAAATAGATCTTTGCTAAACTTCTATTTATCTTCGTCCAACGTACCACTTTAGGGGGGGTCAAACACCCTATCTCTGGGATTTTTTTCATAAATATTTTTCTATCAAATTACTATAAATGTATTTCTATATGAAATAAACAACAGTAAAAACTTTTAGTAGAGCTACATTAATGCACAATAGACTAACATTATACCATCTCTGGAGTTAGGAAAACCATATATGTTTAACTTCTTAATTATAAAAAATAACCGGTTTAAACAAATCTATAATAGTTGTGAACTAAAAAAATCATATTTTTTAAAAAAATTTGAAAATTGCACCTTAAATTGAATAATTACACTAACAAGTGTGCCTTATCGATTAAGGCAGCAAGGGAGAAGGAGGAAAATTTTTAAAAGAAACAAAATTGTCACCAAAACGCCACTTCAAGTGGGGTTCAACGACTGAATGCCACTTGAAGTGGGTTGTTATAGCATTTTTAAACATTTTGAACAGGTATACCAGTTTTGAAATTTTTTGGTTCAAGTGTACTAGAAAAGAGAGGGAGCCACAGATACCACCTAAGAATTTGACAGTTCTACGAGACAAAAAAACAAACCTCTATTCGTGATACAACTCCCTTACTCACTGAAATAGTATCTCCTCCAAGAGGATATCCAACAACAGTAACCGAATCCTGCCATTAAGAAATGAAAAAAAAAACAAATTAGGATGTTATATGTTCATAACACTCCCAACTAAACATTTTGATCTTCATTTATTTTGCCAGGGTTTTGATCTTCACACACAAAATTTAAAAGTTTCATGCAACAGTCACCAACTCCAACAATTTTAGAAAGGAAAGAAACATAAAAGGTTAAGAACCGGATAAGGATTAATCTCTTAAACTCATCAAGACCATAAGAAATGATGTGGATCAAATGAGACTGCTAAACCATATAACCATTATAGCCAGTTATAAATTACAAACAATATTAAGAACCAAATGTAGATACCTAGATATCTTTTTACATTAGATTGCGCCAGCAAAGTGTTAAGTGACCAGCTCTCCTAAAATCTCGAGGTGTTTGAAGGATTTAATAGGATCATATATTATAATTTAATACTCCCTTTCACTCGAAATCCCATTTTATTTTTTTGGTCGACGAATGTATCACAACTTCACAAGGAAGCAGGAGGCCATCTTAGGAGTTTATTTACTGGAGTTGGAAATATATAATTGAGAATACTGGGGGTAGGAGGATATCTAACTCTCCCGATCTGAAATCTAATACCATCTTGAGTAACTAGCTCTACTAAAACACCATGGAAAGAGACGGAGCTAGAAAACAAGAGTTGTGGGGATAATTTTTTTTCCTTTTATAACTAATTCTATTAATAATATTTTGATGTTAAATAAAATGTCTAATATACTCGAATTTTATATATTAAAATTCATATTCATTTTAAACATCATGAATTCCATCAGTATAATGATAAAATTTATATATATTTAGGAGGCAATGATTAAATACCACAATAATTTAGCACTAAAAATATAAAAAATTAAATTATTTTCATGAATTTTAATACTAATTTTTTTACTATAACGGGGTTTGGGGTGGCGGCCGCTACCGCTGGCTACCCTTACCTCCGTCTGCTCAGGTGTTTGAAGGAGGACTAAATAGGATCACACCCATTTAGCTTACCTTCTAAGTAACTTAAAAGTCGAAATATGTATGCATTTTCATTTTTCAAATTATAAGTAACTTAACACAGTTAAAGCGAAAAGTAAAAGGGAACCAAGGCATATAACAATATAAGAAAAAGAAAAGAAGTCTACACAATAAAACGAAAACTTCGCACTAGCATCATTTAGGGAGTGAAACTACCTGCAGACGAGGCAAGCGACCAAATTGTAGAGGCTCAGCTCCTTTCCAGAATTCTTCACTCTCTACTGTAAGTAAGGCTATGTCACACTCCACGCCTTTAGCTAGAACCTATACATAGTTTTACTAGTAAACATAGGCTGCAACCATTCATATTCTCCAGCACACAAAATTTTCTTCAACATAAGATGGAGATTCACAATAATAATTAAATCTTAGCATAGAAATTCTAAATATGTAACACCGAAACTAGTCATTATTACATAAAGATCAATAGGAAGCAGTTCAATGTCTACAAAAGGTTTCACGTAACTCGGCCATTTTTCTTGATCATGAGATATTATCAAAAAGCACTGGGAAAGAGATTGACTGAGATGATATCAACAAGCAACTCTGGTAGACAGTAAGATCATATTTAAAAAGTTGTAACAATTAAGACAGGAAAGCCAGAGGATTAATGTGAGTGATATTCTACATGAATGTAGTTTCTTGAAAGGCGATGCTGCTGCTAAAGATTGAAACAAAAGAAAGGGGGAATAGTTTGTGGCAATGTTATTGTTTAAGTTTATTAAATTACTTTGATTTAGAAAAAGCTATGATTTATCCATTCTTTTTAATCCCACTAAAGGCAGATCATGACAAATTACCAGCATACAGCCAATCATTGACCAGGATACGGACATTAAAAAGTAATAATGATTTCATCAAAAAAAAGGAATAATGACAATTTATTTGAGTAACTTAAATCATAGAGCCTATATTTATGTATATGATACCTTAGCCACATACTTGGTATCATCTCCCCTTCTCTTCACTTTGACCTGCAACCATTTAAGGACGCCACAATTAGGCATACACTCTCTCATTTTCACGATTAAGAGTTAATTTATAGCTTGATTTGTGATTGTGAAATTTATCTATAAATCCTTATGCAGATTGCAATGTGGTTAATAGTAACATAATGTTTTCTTATTACTCCTAAAACTTATCTGAATCTGATATAGCATTTGTGTGGTAACTGTTAAATCGCTTTACCTTGAAGTAGTTGGAGTGCTCATGTTGTATGGAGCTCATTTAACAATTTACATCACTAGAAAGGATGAAAGCAGGGGAAACCCGGAAAAAGGTGTGGCAAATCAGGGTTATCGCTTATACAAAACAAGGCTGGTTGAGCAAAAACAATATAAGAGTCAACAAAATGAAAAGAATGACAGTGAATCATGTCACTAGCCCAATCTGATGAACATTTGAAGCGATTGCGGTAATGAAATATAACTAATAAGATGGAGTGAATAAGCAAACGAGGATTAGAACCAACACGAAGCAAAGTTTGGCTGAGTTCTGCACTGACAAGCTTCAATTAAAGACTACTTGTCCCCTTTTGACAAGGAAAATAATATGATACAAATCTATTTGGTCTTGACCACACACAGCATTAGACTAACAAAAGATATAGTAGAGTGAAGTAATTCTACATTAAGACAGACTTTTTATACTAATATGACAGACACAACTGTATCATAATAAAAAATATACAAGTAAAAACCAATAACAGCCATCAGTTATCTAACACAGTCATCCATTATGCTCATTGCTCAGCATTCAATGTATAATGCAGCAGCAAACACATTGGCAGAAACCTTTGTTGATGATTTCTTTTTAAGTTACAACTTACCAGGGATAGGTGACAAATATACAAGGATGAAGTCCCAAAATTTACCTGAGTATTGTGCTCAACACAATGAGCATTAGTTAGAAGCTTCCCATCTCCAATCATGAAAGCACTGCATTGATAAAATGATAGAGCAAGCCTCGGAAATCAGTTAACTATGTAAAAATATTTGAGTGTTCTTTTTCATGATATTTAAAATTTTAACAAATTCTAAGAGCGATGCCTAGGTGGGAGAAATTAATACATGCCTTCCTGTGCTTGTGTATTGTCTTTGTTTTTGCCAAGGAAGCGAGTAATCAGGTGCAGTATGGGTACAGTAAACCTTGACAATAAATAACAAGATGAAAACCAAATTGAAGATAATGAAAGATATCCAAATTGCTGATGCACTTATGGCACATATATACAATATATAGCCACATTATGTTTTAAAGTTAAACTAACAAATACTTACAAGTCATAAAAGGGATTCAAAGGAGTTTGTGCTAATTAGATGCATATAAATTGATTACCTTTACAACAGCATTAAGGAAATTTGCATCCTGAAGATTACTTGTTTCAACCTGGAAGAACCGGTAGAACTTACATAAGATACCTCCATGCAGAAATAGCGAGCATTTAAGCTACCAGATTCAGGCTACAATCTCTTAGATAACTAAAATGGCATCCAATAATCAATTATCAATGTCATAATTATAAGACGAGTTTATAAAATCTTACTGAAATTCGAAGTTAAAGAAACAAATTACTTTCGCTCAGATAATATCATGTAACTATCAGCTGAAGACATAAGTAGTACAAATTTTCCAAAGGAAATATTTTCACGTAACTGTAACATTTACAGAACACCAATATAAAATAGAAATATTTGCCACCAAAAAATCAGGAGGTCTGACTTTTGGGTTCAGACAGGGAACTAAACTCGTGAACTAAACACCGCCATTTTACGAGGCGAAACCATTTGGGTGTAAATCCAGAAAGTTGGAGCAAAACAAAGAATTTAAGTGGGAGCAACTACACCAGTTACTTGACATCAACTTGTGGCCTCTTATAACAGGTCTAAGCAGGTGGACAGCGTACCAGATACATATGTAGAACGTTTCAACAATTTTGTAATATTGTAAACAGATGGAAAAAAACTGGAAAGCTGTCAACCTATTACTATGACAACTATAAGTTCTGAAGTAACACTATGGTATTCAGGTCAACAAGTAATCGAAAAAAATTCTGAAACGTCAAGCCAGATACCAAGAACCTAAACTTTGGCATCTGCAAGTCCTGAACTCACCAAAGGCCTCGTATCGTGTAGTCAATTACAAGAAAACAATCTCACTTTTTTCCACAAAGCATTATATCTGAAATCATGTCAACTACTCCTCTCTGTCTCTTTCCAAGAGAAACCTGACGCGGGGTGAAAAGTAAACATATACGAAAATTATGCAAACTGGATGCCTACCTGCTGCTCCTTTGAGTCAATCAGAAATCCCTTGCTGCCCTTTTTCTGTCCACTAACTGATTTAAAAGCTGTTGATCGAGATCTTCCACCGTTACTTCTCGCCCCATGGTCCACGGTTTTTGAGTAAAAACTTTCATCTATAGATCTTCTGGAGAAGTTCTGTGAAGAATCTTCTTTCTGGAAAATTAAGAAAAAGTGTAATTGATCGAGCCTGTTAGCTAAAACTGAATATATTGGTAGAGATGGACAAATTGTGATGTGTGTGTGTGTAAGAATACTGGTGCAATTTTCCAGTATGGCAGTCCCAGTGTACATTTGTTTACTCGGGTATACCTATAGTGCGTCAAAATGACTAAATGTTTCTATTAACATAACTAAATGTTGAGAGTTAAATCTAATGTGTGTTGTATGGACGGTTGAGTGTTGGGCCACTAGTGTCAGCAAGACTATGACTCAGAGTTAGTCAGATAAATTGAATCACCTCCGCAAGAAGCTACTCATATATCCATGTCTAAAGCGAGGAAATTAATAATACATTCATTTATAAATAGACTTGTCTCACTTGCTGAAAGTAAGAAATTACTGGTGTATGTGCCTTTATGTATTAGTTGAAATTAGTTCTCTCATCTGTAGATCAGGCAGCTTGAAGAAGGCTATTATAGGCACTGGTGAATTGTGACATTATCCAATAAGCTCCCCGTACAACATGTTAAGCACACTCACTGTTTAAGAAATTAATTATGATTTGAAACTTATGAACTTTGTTGATTAAAAGTAATTATATGAATGACCTAAAAAAGTGATTAATTGATTTAGTAAAAGAGGATACTTCATAAGTTTGGTGCAGTAGCCATTTGTAAGGAAGGCGCATTATGTGTATTAACACCAAAAAGAAGAGGTTGCTAAGGTACATCAAATCTAAGTTATCACTAAAGATACCATCATACCAAAATCAGTATGGTGGAACATATTGATTTTCTAGGTGAAGTACATTTGAAATTTAGGAAATGCTACCACATCAAAGTATCCTGTTCTTTCGAGGTTGCTCTATTAAGCTCATGGTTTTAAAATTTGAACTGCAACAATTTATCTTGTGCACTTATTCTTGAATTTTATATAAGTCCGTCGTAGACAACTCTCAAAAGGAGAGAAAAATGATGTGGAGCAAGGCATTAAAATATTAAATATAAGACACTATTGATTAATGAATATTGGGAACAGTTTTCTTTTCTATGAATTGCGATCCTGACTAAATTTTCTCTTTTGCAGTTGAGAAATCCTAGTGGAAATGCTTCTTTGTGCCATCGAATTCCTTAGGGATAGTAGGTATTTCTATTGTTTTATTCCATAGACACAGACCTTTCACTTCCATACAATCATGAAAGTTCATGCTGCATATGTCTTGCATCAATCCTTACTCATAGGTGGCCTAGATACTTATGAGATCGAGAATTCGATTCACACCCCTTATCTAGTTCCCCCTCTCTATGTACTGAAAAGTCTAAAACATTGCAAATTATGTAAATTACCAACATCGTGCAGACTAGTTTCGGCCTATTTGACTGATTTGGACACTTGACACAAACCTCCGGTTACTTTTACATAAATATTTATGAGCTTAACTAGCACAAAATTGTATAGCAGATGCTACTTGCTAGACTGGTTATCGTGATCTTAATTTTTATGTAACACAATATTATTCGGAAAAGAAAGCAAAAACAAATTATAACACATATAACAACTAAAACTCTATACAAAGAACACAATGCAATACATCACTAACTCCATATTATTATATGGACACTTGACTACATCCTCCAGCTACTTTTACATAGATTGATGTAAGCTTAACTAGCACCAAAATGTGTAGCATATTGCATAACATACAATTATTCCGAACCGAAACTAAACACAAATTCAGCATACATAACAACTTAAAACGGTAAAAAAAGTCAAAAATCACAATGCAATACATCGCTAAGCTGGTGTGCAAAACAACAATTCTAAATTACACAACTACATACATTAAAAAGAGCATAAAGATTGAAACTTTATTACCTGTTTGGAAGAATTACACTGAAAAGACGAAATGGGGTTATCTAAAATGTGTTTCTTGGAGCTCTGATTGAATCTTTTAGGAAAAAACAAGGGACCCACACTTGTGGGTGTGAAGAAAAGGCGTTTATAAGGAGGGGAATCTCCGGCGTCGGCGCCGGAAAGGAAGGAGCTGAAGCACAAGTTAGTGGCAGCAACATGACCCATTTTACAGAAATGGAGATGAAGAAAGCTGAGAGCTTTAGAGGAGAAGAAGGGTGTGTTTAAAGTTTTGAGTTTTTACCTTATCTTCTATTGATTGTAGCTGTCCCAGCTTTGTTTACTTCTTTGGCGCCTTCTGTAATTTAAGGAGCTGTTTACTTTAATTAATTTTAACAAGGAAAAATGATTGATAAATTACAAAAAAAAAAAAAAAAAAAGTTTTCTGTGTAAATACTAAAAAGAAGTAATAAATCTTATGTTATATATTTTGTTGACAATCTTATGTTAAAAAAATAGTGATCATATTTTCCTGAGGAGAGTGAAGAATTTTTTATTCATAACCACTAAAATTTACAATGTAAGAGAAATATCATAGGTCTAGGTCTAGCTAAGGTAATTTAGTCTTCAACATTTTTTGTTTTTTTGATAAATAATAATACAACATTCTTGCTATCTAGCCAACAACATATGAAGAAAAAAGAAATAATAATTTAATTTTGTTTTAATGTATGTGAGTATATTGACAAAATAATGTTCTTCCCTTTGTATCAAAAGAAAAAATATGTTCATTCACTTTCACTTGGTGGCCAGTTTTATTTTACTTCCCTGTCATCCAAGCAAAACCTTCCTTATCCTGAAAGCTTTGTCAATTGTCACAAATCTCAGATGAGTTCCTTAACATTTTTCATCTCTTCTGCACAGCTGCTTCCTGAAAAAGATCATCTTTTGAGTACAAAGACTAATAAAAGTGGTAGCTTTGCATTTGTTAAACAAAATCTTGATTTTCAGGTCTCTGTATGCTCTGCAAGTGATAGGTTTGTGTGTCTATGTTCCCAACAACCTCATTCAAATTCCTTAAATGTTGCAAATGAACAAGAAGATGATGATGAAGAGTATGTTCAAATTCTTAGAGTTCCTCATGATTGGTTGAGTCCTTCTAAGGCCTTGGAGGTACTCTTTTTAATATATTCATTATTTTTTATATATGATCTGCAAATGAAATGTATTTGTTTGTATGATAGCTTCTGGTGCATTTTGGTATGATTTATTTGATTAAGATTAATGTGCATTTGGGGTTTACTCACATTGTTGGTGTTGGTTTACAATCTTGTGGTTCCTTTGTAATAACTCCAAGGAAAACGAAACCTCGTGGTGTTTTAGGAGCATATTACGGGTTATTGTGCTTAATTGCTCATTGGTTTAATTTATAAAACTTAACTGAAGAAACTTTGGTCGGCGGCTGTGAAGAAGCTATAGAGCAACTATTCAACAACTAAAATATGGTTAGGTTATTTTCACCAGGAAAAGAAATGGCTTGAACTAGCCCTATTCTCATATTACTTTAGCAAAATGTGTCCTGTATTATGTACTATACCTAAAAAATATATAACTTATCCATGTCCTATTAATAAAAAAAATATCACAGATCAAGGACTTGTTACATATAACCTTTAGGTAAAAAATGGTGAAAATGTAGCTTAAATTCCTAACAAGTTGTTGGAAAATATGGGTATAAGTCCCATATTGGTAAGTCATATTTTTGAGCATTATGACTAAAAGATGTGTGAGATATGATGATATTCTCTTAATAATGAAAATTATTATTTTCCATTAGAATTTGGCTCAAATATTATGGCATAAATTAATTTGATTTTGTTTCAGATTAATTGATATGGTGTATGTCTTGATATATTTAATCTGATTCTGTTTCAGATTATTTATGGAATAGAGTAGCTTGCAAATATTACACCGATTCCATAATTAATGATATTTAATTATGGAAAAGAGTAGCGCACAAGTCTATCTACACCTATATAAACACCTCTAAGGCGTTAGGGTTAGACACACCAAAAACATATTCGCCTCTAAACACAAATCTCTCTCTCTCGGTGATAGTTTCGTGCCCGTTCAAGCTCGCTGAAGGTGCTCGTTATCCGTAACGCCGCCGCTACCTCGTTTTATCCTGGGAGGCTATCGACTCGCACATACGGTGAGAGGCGAAATAACTTTAAGGAGACAGTTTCAACTGGACTCGAGGATCTCTCTTCTGTTTATATCTTTTCTTCCTCCGTTTGATTTCGTTTACTCACGCACACACTTGTTTAATTATTTGTATTAATCGCAGATTGTTTTCACACAAGTAATACTCATTTTTTATGTATGTCTAAGACCTACATTAGCCGAGAACACCACGAAACAACTAACTCTAATTGGATTGCTGTCTTAAAGAGCTCTTTTCTTAATTCTTAACTAAATTTAAGACCAGTTTTTAATGCCTTTTAGAATCTGTGTTTTCGCTAGCTTTCTTTTTTATTCTTTTCTGGTTAAAACAGAATTGCAAACTTTGTAAAGAACCAGAGACCTTGTTCATATTCAAGATATCTGAGGTTGTATCACCAACTGTCCAACTCTATTATGTAATGTATCTGAGATTCAGAACAATCAGGGCTTCAATAATGTAGCAGATTCTGTACTATCATGCCATATTGGAAATGGAATTTGGGCACGATGATGTAACTATGATCACATCATGTAACTACGTTTTTTAAAGTTGGTGGCAGAATCTGGTGGTCTAATTACTCAGCTAAAGAGAATTGTAAGCTACATTGAACTTATTATCCAGTGACAACGAAATGTAGGACGATCAATCATTTTGTACTTGATGGCGTTGTGTGTTATTGGTATTGGGTCAACTCAACTATCTTGAAGCATGTGATGGGTGATTGATGTTTTACCAGTTATACACAATCATCTTCAGGTTCATTATCTACGAAGTCGAATGTTAGCCATGGTATTGCGGAGTGTCTGTACTCTGTAGCTTCACTGTTGTGATCATACCTGTGTGCTTATTATAATTTGTAGCATGTGATTTTTTTTGGTAGGTTACTTACTACTATGCTTACAAAGTTTATCAGTAATATATTTTATCACGAATATCTGTCAATGGTATCTTGAGTGCAACCGATTGGCAGTAGCTTAATGTCAAAGTGAAATTGAGGCCTTATTTGGAATCATTAATTCTCTTGTGTGACCTACTGTTACTTCATATGGCTGAGAACTAGATTCAAGTTTGAACTTTGTTATATAAATTCTGCACTGAAGAAGGACCACAATTTTATTTACTTATTCGTGTGTGTTGCGCGCACACATATTTTATGCGAAGAATAATCAGTATGTTTCACCATCACTGCAGGAAGCAACATGGCTTAGAGCAACACTGCATAAATGGCTGGATGATGAGTATTGTCCAGAGGCAAGTAATGTAGAGATCAGCCAGGTTGCTGCTGACTCTTATCACAAATCTTTGTTGGAAAAAGAAACCGATTTGGGTGAAATTCTGTTAAAGATGGCCACGGACTTGGGGCGGGTATCCTTTCAAGAAAGCTTTCATGGGGCATTCTCATCAGCAAATGCAGCTGTAAATCTAATAGTGCAGCGAATAGAGCAGAACTGACTTTTTTTTGTGGTGCACAAGGTTAGTTATGTGGTACATAATATCTGCTATGAGCTAGGGAAGTTGAAAATTTCTAATTTTGCTGTTCTATTATTATAAATGAGAAATGTACCAAGTGAATAGAATTCTTTGGCGGCAAGCCCACCACAACATCCCATGTTATTACTGTACTGTATTGAATGTACTGATGTTCTCATAAAAATAAATAATTTTGCTTTTATCACAGATTATATTTGAATAATGGGCTACTTTGGCTGGTAATCACCAGAACATCCCATGTTATAATGTTCTTGTATGTTGTATCTGTATTGGAGGTCCCTCGAGGCCGTAACAGCTGATTGTGTTCTCTAACCCCTCAACGCGGGGGCGTAGACATGATATTCTTAACCGCGATTGCGACTTGAATTTCCAACTATGCAATCAATATTTCAATCATTCGTATTTCATAGTGTAGGTCATAAGGTTAATATATAAATCGAAACACTGTTAACAGATGTTGGTGCCTCTAATTGTAGTGAGATCTTGTATGACCAATTTTATATGCATGTTCTTTCTCCAAATGGAGTGTAATGTATTTTATCAAGTTAATCTATTAATCACTTGAATGTTACTAGTACTTATTTAACTTCTTACCTATATTTCATTCAGCTCCACCTGAAATCAGTTTCGACTACGCCCTTAATTTCTTTAACTGGCGACTTTGTAAAGTCATTAATTGCGCCTTGCAGTTTGGTTCAATTTTTATCCCTTAACGATACCGAACTAAATTCTCAGGAGATAGAACTTGAAAATACTGCTGCATTTCAGAATACCACTGGACATTGTCACCAGCTCTGTTAGCGTTACTTTGTGGCCTATATTTGTCCTCAAAAATCAGGACAACGGGGTGATTCAATATTTTCAGATTCAGCCTTCCGTCAAGAATGTGCTGTTAACTGAAGGGTTAAGCTGCTGAAGATGATTGACTGGTAGTTGGAAATAGGTGAATGAGTGTGAGATATATTAGTGGTCCAAAAGCCTGAGGGTTTTGTAGTAGAGTGAGTGAATTGTTAGCACGTGAAATTTATCATACCAGAACAAATATCAATCATACTCGATGTCAATAATTTGGCCTCCTTATTGTCCATATATAGACCCATTTCAAAGTTGGAATTTGGAAATTTATTGTAACATCTCTGGCTTCTATAATTATTGGTGTTTATGTTGTTGTTCTACTTGTCGCAACAAAGAGAAACACATCAGAAATTCGACTTGGTTATTGGAATTTAGTAGTTTGAAATTTTGGGTGGAAATGAAGCATTGGCATTAGATTGGCAAAAACTAACTTTTTAAAGTTTTTTTTGATTAATGAAGCATCAGACACTTCTAATAAAATTCTTAAAAATTATGTCAACTTTGATAAGTTGATCTATTTGTTTTCTCGGAAATTAACCTGGAACAACTTCAGCTTTCACATGATTCTGCCATTGATATAAATAAATCTGGCATTTGAATTGGCATATGGAATTATTTTTACCCATAATTTCTCGGCTTTAAGTCATATCTACAATTCAACTCTTCTAAAATTTCGTTATTTTCTCATGTAATATATTATAGATAGAGTAAATTACTTAGTAGTGACTAATATAATATAACAATACAGTCCATTAATAATCGATTAATTTTGGCCTTGTCAATTAAGTGCTAGGCGATACTTCAAACTCTTAACCCGCCCTGAGATTTGTACAACATTGCTAATAAGAACCCGTTGGAATTTCATTTTTACTTATCTTTTTTATATTAGTTTCATTTTTACTTATTTTTTATATATTGTGAACAAAGAGTCTAAATAAAGAGCAGAGTAATAATGTAGATGCTCGTTTATCTTGAAACAAAGGGCACACTAGCTTTTTCTGTACCCACATGATCCAACCAATATTCATATTTCAACATATGTATCACCCTGATTCCTGACAAATAGGTAAATGCACATATCAGAAATCCAGAATAGCTGTTAGTATCCTTGCACATGGAGCACTAGTACTACATTACTTGCATCTAGTAAATACTCCTACCTCCCTAACCACGGATTCTATATGAGTAATATTTACACGTATTTCGAGATTTTTATAAAATATAATTTTATAATGTTTTTTGTAAAAAAAAATTTTGTCAGTACAAATTTAAACATAAAATTTTTATTCAGAAAAAAATTTTAAAAAATATTATAGAACTATATTATAAATAAACATTGAAAAACATACTAAAAAATAATGTATAGCATTCAAAGAGAGAGGGAGTATCATGGAACTCATAACCAGCAATCCCTATCCCGTATCCACTATCCCCCTCTGCAAATCATCAAGTGAGCTGTGAGCCTATCAAAATTAACCAAAAGCTATGTGCTGTAAAATTTATGGCCAATGCATTCATGACAATTACTACTAGTAGTATTATTCATATCGGAAATTGTACAACAACGCCAAAGAAGCAGCTATCGGCATTTGTGAATCACGATGTCACAGGGGTCAATGGTGCATGAACATGAGACAGATAGAGTATGACCCATTTAACGGTCCCCGCTATTTATACACCTGTGAAACATACATTTACTCTCACGCTGTTTCTTCATATTTATTGTGGCACGGAGAATAACGATATTCTATTGGGGCACGGAAAATAACGATATCATTATTCAAAATTACAACATCATGTCCCTTCAAATAACGAGGTTGGTAACAACCAAAATATAAATAAGCGGGTATAAATAAACGGGTTTTTTAACGTGGGCACACAATAAACATTAAACTTTCGTACATTTTGATTGGTTATATTATCATAAATATTAATGGACCCCTGCATTTACAACAACTCAACCAATAAAAATGCACCAAACTCATAAAATTTAGTGTTTATTGTGTGACATTGAGCACACATTAGAAATACCGATAAATAAATACAACTATTTAAGCCCCCCGCATTTCATATTTAATAAAATAATTTTTTTTACCATGTGTTTATAAATACATAATAAATTACAGTATATAACTTCACGGTTATTTTTATCATTATATATTGTAAATTATAATTTTAATAAGTTGCTGACAGTATTCAAACTTTATACCTATTAACGTATACTAATTTTTTTATAATTTTAATATATTGCTGTTAGGATTTAAACCTTATATCTCTTAAATAATAATACTATTTTTTAAGAATAAATGTAACCGTTCTTAGCGATTTGATCTGACAACTCTAAATTGAGTGATCAAAGACCAACAACCATCAACAACCAAACTTTCAATGTTTGGTCTTTAATATAATAATATAGATACAAAATCTATAAATATGGGTTATTTTAATTGTGGTAGATTTTGTGTATGCGGGATTCCATTGTTATTGGGAAAAAAACTCAATTAAAATGAGTTAAATTTATAATTTTTTGTACTTATTGTTTGCTCACCTTGAACAAAGGTAGAAAATTCCTTATTAAAAATAAGTATTATAATTATTTTGTAAAGAAAGACTTGCATTGCTGTATGGTTTTGATTTCTGGAGGGATGAATATATAACTTGTACAGTGATACTAATGATAAATACAATGTAAGAATTATCATTTGTAAAATTTTATTTTTATAAATAAAAGTACAAAATTTATATTTTAGTTTAAAAAAAAATATATTTCTAACTAACCGGTCAAAATACATTGAAATGTGTATAACAATCAAAGGGACAAATAAAAAATACAGAGGAAATATATAGTATAAAATTGAGTTATAATAGTTAGGGTCCGGTATTAAAATCATATAAGGAATTAAATTTAATCAATCTATACTATACTATTATAAGCGAAACATTATTTCGTTTGCTCGGTTGGTTACCATCTTCCTAAAAAGTATATTAACACTTTCCAAAACAAATTTTAAATATATATATTTTAATTAAAAAATTAAATCATGTATCTAATATAAACTACAAAGTCTATAAATTATTATTCAACTTAATTTCTAATCGCACTCAACCTCTTTGTTACCTCTTTTGTATGGAACCCAACACTTACAAAATTAATTTTAATAATTCAAATTATAATTATATCCTTATATTATATAATATGTATAAGAGGTATCTTATCCAAATATTTGGTAGTTATGGTCCATGTACCCCAAAACAATCTCAACTGTTGCATCATAAAAGATGGCATCTTAGTCGTTCAATTATAAAATTGGATATAATAATTAAAATATAAATACATTCACTCATAATCCTTTATGAAGTCTTTTATAACCAACGATAAGTGGGTATTCTGAATTGAATAGAATAAAATATCTAAACCAAAAATTAGGCATTCTAAAACAAATAGAATAATGATACAAAATTCGTAATTATTTTTTTCTTCAATTTATGGATAATATTTGTTGAATTTTTTTTAAACCGTCACTGAATTAAACATAACTTCCTAAGTTTTGCGTGGGTTATAAAATCATCAAAATCTAATTATATCTTTATATATAGTAAGCGTAACATACTTTGTATCCAAAATTTTGATCATGTACCGTTAAAACAATCTCAACCGTTGATTTGGTATAATTAAAAATAAACGATTAAAATAAAATTTTATTAGAATAAGTATATTCTTAATACAATCATAAATCATAAATAAAAAGTAATTACATTGTTCTACTACTATTCAAACACTAATTGTGATACCTGTTATAATACAATTCTAGATAAAATATGATTAGAAATTTAACAAATCATAAATCATAAATATAATGTGATTACATTATTCAACTACTATTCAAAAATACCAAAATATGAAGATCGAATACGATTAGATATTTTACTATATATAGCTACAATAATTTAATTCCACATATGTACATTTATAAATATTTGCATATTTATTACAACAATAGTGTAATAAAATATCAAACATAAAAACAATAATGCAACATCATAAGTAACGTGTATATTAAAAAAATTAAAAAATAATAAAAATAAAAACTGTGCATCGCACAAGCTATAAGCTAGTATAACAAAATAATTCATAAATTCATAAAAAATTAAAAAGATAATAATATTACTATTATATTATAATCGAAACATATTTTTGTTTGGTAGGATGGTTACCATTTTCTTAAAAAGTATGTTAACATCTTCTGAAACAAAGTTTAAACAAATATATTTTAATTAAAAAAATAAATCATGTATCTAATATAACTACAAATATTATGAATTATTATCCAATTTAATTTATAATTGCACTCAACCTCTTTGTTAGTAAACAAAATACTTCCAAAATTAATTTTAATAATTCAAATTATAATATAAAATAAAATAATTAATAAATCCATAAAAAGGTTAAAAAGTAATAATATTAAAAAAAATACCAAATCAACCACATACACCACTGCTTCTCAAGATTTCCACTTTCCCTCTACACCTTTTTAAAATACGTAAATATTTTGATTTCATTAATCTCATTAATATATAATTATTATTTTTTATAAATTATTTTTATAAAATATTAAAATAATAAATTACAAATATTATAATTAGTCAGTACATTGCACGGGTTATAAGCTAGTATTAATTATAATTAAAATAGTTAAGTAAGGTAATAAAGTAAAATAATAGGCAGTGAACGATCAGATTTTTAATGTGCTAATAATATGTACGAGACACGAGTATTTTCTAGAATTTTTTGTGTGTCGCGTAATTATATTCTTTTGTTATATGTTTATTAGTAGAATTATGTAATGTCTCGAATATACTTATTACCGGTCGATTAAATATCAAGACATAAGATAAATATATATCTAACAATATATGTTTTTGTATGTGAAATATAATTAAATATGTACAAATCATATAATTGGTATGTTATTTATATAAAAAAATTTAAGTTAATACATATAAGTAACCGGTTAGTATGTTCACATGAAAAAACAAAAAATTAATATATTCATAAATTGGCTAGTTATGTAATAGTGAAACTTTCACTATTGCACGTTTATATATGTCATAATTTTGTATGTTGTATGTGTATTTATGGACATGAATTACAAAATTTCACAAAATGACTACTATTAGAATTTGTAGTAGTTACGGTGTCAAAATCTTTCATTTTATACTTGATATTTAAGATTTCTTACTATCACTTATTTATAAAAAAATTACTCTGGCACAAAATAATTATAAAAGTCTAAGATAACTGCCCTTTATGATAACATAAAACCATAACATGCAATCAGAGTAATCTGATATAAACTTTTAAATATTAAAATAATATTTAATTAATAAAAAAGTGTTATGAGTATAGATATTAGGTACTATAACTCGGACCTCATATATTATATATAAATTATTTATATAATTATTAATAATCACAATATAAACTTGCTTTTATTGAAAATATCTTTTCGAGATGCATTTCTTCTATAGTACACACATAAATTTGTATAAACTCTAATTAAATATATGTTTTCAATTTTTTTTCAAATTTAAAATTTGTGGAGAGAAAAAATGCACGCGACCTTGCATTTCTCAAAAACACATCTTCAAGTTGCGTTTAGTGTGCTAGAAAAAAAATCATATTTTTAATATGTGTGGTTTGAGGAATGATTTAATAAAATTATGACACATATGACCAACACCCTTTAATCAGTTCTTAATTGTTTATTCTGAAAAGCCGTCATCTCAACGGTTATGCATTTAACCATAAACATTTCTTTCCAAAAAAGATTTTTTTTTATCAAAACGATGTATCATAATTGTGATCTATATGTAAAAATATAGTATGTCGTATTAGTAAAATATAATATATTTTTATTTGACTCATCAATCATTATGTATAATATATTATCATATTCAAACCTATAATATTTAAAATAATATTAAATAAATAATTTTCTAACCTTGTATTTTTTATATTTAGCCGGTATGGTGTTCGTATATCTTGTATTTATAATTTTAATCTAAAAAGTACTTAAAAATATCGTTTAAATATTCAACAAACACTTATTGTATGTGTGTACATGATCATCAAATATTAAGTAATCAACTTTAATGTGTAAGAAACATCGTATTAATATTGAATAAAATTGTATTTTAAATTTAATTACTTTATTAATTTCGTATGAGTGTATACATGATCATTGGATTTTTATAATCATTTTTTATACGTAATGTATTAGATTTTAATATTACGATTACTTTAAAAAGTATAAAATCATTAATTAAATATATGTTATGTGTTAATTCATTTATATTTTTATAAATAGTCAATTTATATGTTAAATATTGATTAGTACTATTACTTTAATAGTAACTTAATTTTTTAGAAGTATATAATTAACTAAATATTAAATATGAAAAGAAAAAAGTTGTCAAAAATGTTATTATATAACTCCAATGCGATAGATACATATTAAGCATATTATTTCAAACACAAAATAAAGATTGGCATAGTGGTATTGAAGTGGGAAGGTTTGTGTCAAGTTCAATTCTTATTGACGACAGTTTTTTTATATATGACAAATGCACGGGTAAATTTGTCAATTCACATAAATAAAATATTTTATGAATTTATACTCATGTTGGTATATTAATTATTATATATAGAAGAGATAAGAGATTAGTTAAAACTAGATAAAAGATTAAATTAAATATCAATAATAATTAAATAATTAAGTACATGTAATTGTTGGATATTATTCTACACTACGCACAATAATGAGACAGTTATTTAATCAGGTTTAGCCAGAAAAGACAATTAAATCAAATAACGTAACAAAACACGAAGGAAAAATAACAAGATAAATTAGTAATTAAATTGACAAAGATCGAATAGAACACTCATAGAAACTTTATCAAGTCTGAAAGAACTATGAACAACTGAGGCGCCTAGCATTCGAGAAGTCTAGACTGTTCTTGAAGAGATTATTGCCCCACTTACGTTGTGTTGTGTTGCATCAATATCACTTCCAGAATATAACAGCTCACAGTACTTCGTCGACAGATACGTAGCACTCAACATCGACCTTTATCTCGGTTCGCCCAGAAAACCTATGCTATATTTTATATATTATGGAGGAGAGAAATAGAGATATGTAGCAGCTAGGGTTTCACGCTTCTGTGTTTTCAATATCAGTCCCACTAATTTCATACGTTTTGTTTAGTCTATATATAACCCAAAACGTAACTGAATATATTAAAATAAATATTCGAACTTAAATTGCAGCCCATCAGGATTTGCACTCAGCATCAACGAATAATGCACTCAGCAAATCCTGATCCAGCGGTGTCAGGATCAGTCTCAGCATCAACGGATAAGGCACACTGTCCATCAACGGATAAACAGTTCAGTGCATCAACGGATAATGCACACTGTCCATCAACGGATACTTAGTTCAGTGCATCTGTTAGTCGCTAAATACGCGCTAATAATACACGCAAGTATACGAGTTCGCAAGTAGTATAGAATCTTTTCTAGTTCGTTCCCACATACACTGACTTTGGTTAACTAATTAATTCACGCACTTAAGCAACAATGTATGGTTATTATTCAATGATAAGATGATAGCAAATTGAGGTTGTTTATAACTAAGAATTAAACTAACAATTATAACTAAGAGAATAAGATTGACTGAATTAATATATATGATAAACATGTGATTCTAACTTTATTAAATAGTTCATTCAATAGCCTTATTGTTCTTAACCTTAACATGCAATGGTGATGACACTAATCAGATAACACGAAACTGCTAAACGCCAACTTTCGTTGCACGAATAACATACCACCAGACATCCACAAAAGAGATAGAAGTTGAATAGACACCAATTATATTGAGACCCTATGGCTATATGTCTATAGAATTTTACAACATAATGATTTAAGCACAAGTTATCTATCTTGATTACATAGGGCAAGTAAGATGGTTAAAATTACCTACGAATCATGCAGAACAAATACATGAACCTATGCTAGCATGGCAAGTTCTAAATCCTTAAATTCACTTTCGCTTTATTAAGAATTAATATATTATCTTATAAGTTCGCGACGCTCATAAGGCGAATAAGCACAACCAACCAATACTCGGTTATCATACAATCACCACATACTAAGGCATCGAAATAAATTAACTAAAGAAATCCATAAATAAATCTGTTAGAACCCCACGATAACGATTAGGCCATAATCGGACTCATCATCAACGTGAGTTCCGATGAAAGCATGGTATAATAAACGTAGTCTTTATAACGAATAAATAAAACCAAGTACGAAACAAAAGTAAGGTTCACAAATAAAAAAACTAGTATCCAAGTTACAACTTAGAACAAAGATTCACAAGTAAAAATAAGATCTTCTTCTTCTTCGTTGAACGGTGCTAACACGTTCTTACAGCTCTCCTTGATAAGTCTATGGCTTAATATCTTATTAAAAATGACCTAAAGTTATTTATATAGTAGCCCTGATCAGCAGAGAAGTCCAGAAATCACCCTTCTATTCAAAACAGGATTCTTGAAACCCGACCTGGCGTGGCCGCGCGCGCGCTGGCTCTCTGAAGTTCGAGCGCGGCTGCGCGCTTGATCAGCGCGGGCGCGCCGGGCTTCTGCCAAAACTTGACTTCTTTCTTTTTCTTACAGATTTGAGCCGGTCTTCACGAGCTTTATTCCTTAGACACCAACCTAACACCATATTAGCATCAAATCAATGCTAATTCACCTGATTCTCAGATTAATGCCTGAAATGCAAAAATACTATAAAATACATTAAAACACCAATAACTTGACTATAAATACACCAATTCAAAGCTTATTAGAGCATTATAAAGTGTCATAAATGCCACTCAACATACCCCCAAACTTGAATCGATGCTTGTCCTCAAGCATAAACAAACTCAAAAATAAAACAAGAAATAAAAATGCATGAATGCAACTAAATGAATGCAACGATCCCCATAGAATAACTAAACCAATCAACAAGCAACACTTCAGCAAATGCAGTTATTCACATAAATATAAATCAAATCTCACAAATCAACCTACAAACCAGAGACGTGCGTGTCTGTAACTGCTTACAGATATACTATCGCAACTAGATCAACAATTATGACTCTCTACTTATCAAAATAATTGCAAATTTATAAATAGAATAAAAAGCTAGACTAAAAATAACTTATAACACTTCAATTCTTATATCGGAGTTTAACATGGATTCACGCATTTATTCACAACAAAACAACACAAGTATGCTTATTTGATCGTGCAATGAGTGAGGTCCACAAAAAAATTATACAATAGTACTCATGTAGCGAGCGTTAGGTTAGAGGATCCCAAACTATAAAAGCCTTAGGTCACTAGGCACAAAGTCCCCTAAGAACTTAATAACTCGAGTACTAAAGAGCCCACTCGTGATCAATTATACATAACACTTATTCTTTTTTTTCTTTTTTTCCTTTTTTTTCAAATTTCTGAACGAGTGCGTTTCGCTCCATCTCGCTCAACCCTAGACTACTCATATAAATATGAGCCGGCTACTAGCCATTTGACACCTAGCCACACAACTAGCAATGAAATCCAATTTTCTTCAATTTCTAAATATCCATGTCTTTTATTATTAAGAGAATATCCTAAATTCTAAATATAAATAAACGATTAAACCACGACAAACCAACAAACCATGATCATGATCTAGCACTCTAGCAACCTATAAGACTTAGTGAAATACAATCGTCTCTAGGAAGAAAATTAATTCGATAAGACTTAACATCACTAAATACGACATCATTACACTAGCATCAATATCACAAGTCAACAGGAAAAATCATCTAAGGGATCATGTTATAATGCACATGCATGAAACTAAATGAACAAAATATCATAAAACTACCAAAAAAAAACTACATGGAAAAATATGCAAACTATATGTACTAAACTATCATGAATATGCAACTATATGTGACTCACACAAAATATATTCCTTCAACTACTACCTCCAAACTTAAAATATTCACTGTCCTCGGTGAAGATAATAGTAAGGAATTCAAGCATACCTACTGCGAATCAGAATCCTCACCCTCAACGGGTGGAGTGTCAGGCGTGTCTGGAGGCGGATACACGGAATCCTCACCAAATACTGATCACTGAATCTCAACACCGTTGGCTCTGAAAGCTGTCCCAGGTGCCTGGGTGAGATCATGTGCAAATCAACTATGGATGTCGTACATCACATCCATTCTCCTCGCTAGACGCCTATACTGCGTCGAACTCAAACTAGCTCCAATATCTGCTCCTGCTGCCTCCTGCTGCTGCGACGAACCAGCTTCTTCTCCTAACTGAGCTCTCCAAGCTGGCTTACTCGCTTGTTGCGTTCCACCCGCATACATCTGATCACGAGGCCTCCCACCTGGTAGATGGTCAAAAGAGTAACCAAACCCCTTCAAATCAGGATTACCTCATCCCCACTCCTGCATACTCAACAGTACAGAACTGTCAATAGGAGCATTGGGAAGCTGCAACTGCTCATGTGTGGGCCAATGAACACCAACTGTCACGCACAACTTCGTCACAACGGACGCATACGGAATAGCACATGTAGTACCTCCTCTCAAGAATCTAAAAATCCCCTGATAAATAATCATCCCCAAATCAATGTAATCACCCTGAAGAATACCCCGTAGCAGACGAGCACGCTCCACAGTAATTTCATGCATATGCGAAGATGGTATGATGTTAGCACAAATAAACGAGTTCCAAGCCCGTGCAAACCTGTTCATGCACGACGCAGGGAATGTGGAGTAATCATTAGTGCCCCTCTTGAATTTCCAGTGAGTCTCAGGCACATAGAGAGTCACAACGATCAGAACCAAGTTGAAGTCCTCGGGAGTCTTATCGTTCCAAGTGTCCTGACCGGGCTTTCTCGCGGGCTGCTCAATCACCCTCATAATCGCATCAGCACTGTACTCTACAGTCATCCCCCTAACCACCGTGAAACCATTTTTCTCCGCCTTAGCGTTAGCATAGAACTCCCGCACAACACTCATGGGCACAGCAGCAGGAGCCTCACAAAAAGGAACCCAACCCATCTCAAGAATCATCTCCAATAGCTTACCATCCTCCCTGATGGAAGAATACCCCGCTCTTTAGCAATAAGCTTCGAGAGAAGCCTCGTGTACTCCTCTTCAGCCTCAGGAGTAGAAAACCTCGGCCTCACACCACCCGCAGATGAAGAATCGGTGGTGCTGCTGCCTACTTGCATTCTTTGTCTCTTCGGTGCCGTTGGGATTGCATAAGAGAAAATAAAAACTAAGTGTTTGAGAGAGATTTGTGTTTGAGAATTTGTGAAGTGGTGGAGAAGTTGTGTATAAGTGTGTGTATTTATAGGTGGAGAGGTGAGAATTTGATATGGAACAGAAGTGGGAATTAATTATGGAAATCTTGGGAATACTGGTTTTGATTGGGAGAAGGAGTTATGGGATGTGGAAGAGTAAAAATCGGGTTGGAATTGATTTTGGTGTAAAAGTCCTGATTTTTCTCTTTTTTCTGTTGTTACTATTTTTTTCGAAGAGGGACCCGGCGCGCGCGCGCGCTTGGACAGCGCGGGCGGGCTCACTCTCTGGAAAACCGGCGCGGGCGCGCGCTAGATCAGCGCGGGCGCGCGCTAGATCAGCGCGGGCGCGCTTGATTACTGGAAAAACAGAGCGGCCGCGCGTCTGATCAGCGCGGGCGTGCTTTGCTACTGAAGTTGTCCCCTGAATTTTTTTTTCTTTTTCTGATTTTTTTATATTTTTCTCCTTTCTTCTTGCTTCCTCTACCTACTAATGTACAACAAACTTGGGTTGCCTCCCAATAAGTGCTTCTTTTACGTCGCTAGCTCGACGTAGAACCTCGAGCTCAAATGGACAATAGAACGACACTAACCACCTCACGGTTTGCCGTGTCACTATAGTAATGCTTCAACCTCTGACCATTTACCTTGAATTCTTGGTCCGGATCATTCTCAAAAATTTCCACCGCTCCATGTGGGAACACAGTTTTGATTATGAAGGGCCCTGACCACCTTAACTTCAACTTTCCAGGAAAAAGACGGAGACGAGAGTTGAAAAAAAGAACTTCTTGCCCTGGCATAAATGATTTGAGCACTATACCCCGATCATGCCACCTCTTAACTTTCTCCTTGTACATTTTGTTGTTCTCATAAGCTTGAAGTCGAAACTCGTCGAGTTCATTCAATTGAAACATCATCTTCTATCCAGCCGCATCCAAGTCAAGATTCAATTTCTTCAAAGCCCAATATGCCTTATGTTTGAGCTCCAAAGGCAAATGACACCCCTTACCATAAACCAACTGAAACGGCGACATTCCCAATGGAGTATTAAATGTTGTTCTATACGCCCAAACAGCTTTATCAAGCTTTAAAGACCAATGTTTCCTCGATGGACATACAACTTTCTCTAAAATATGCTTGATCTCTCTGTTAGACACCTTAGCTTGACCATTTGTCTGAAGATGATAAGTCGTGGCAATGTGATGATTCACATTATACCTTCGCATCATAGCAGTGAACTTGCGATTGCAAAACTGCGACCCCTCATCACTGATTATGACTCTTGGAGTTCCAAACCTTGTGAATATCTGCTTGTGAAGAAAATTAAGTACCACTTTCACATCGTTCGTTGGAAACGCCTTAACTTCAACTCATTTTGACACCTAATCAACCGTCAACAAGATATACTGATTGTTACATGATGAGACAAATGGCCCCATGAAGTCAATTCCCCAAACATTGAAGACCTCAACCTCTAGAAGCACATTAAAAGGCATCTCATCCCTCTTAGACATATTACCCACACGTTGACATCGATCACATTTTAAAACGAACTGGTGAGCATCTTTAAACAAGGTTGGCCAAAAGAAACCTGCTCCAAGAATACGAGATGTTGTCTTTTCTCCACCATAATGTCTTCCATAAGCCGTTGAGTGAAAATCTCGCAAGATTCCCCCGTTTCGCTGTAAGGAATACATCTCCTGATGATTTGGTCAGCTCCTTGTCGAAAAAGAAATGGCTCATCCCACATATAGCACTTTACTTCATGTAGAAACTTCTTCATTTGAGCATAAGATAAGTTGGGAGGCATGATATTACTCACAAGGTAGTTCACAATGTCTATAAACCACGGTTCTTCTTCTTCCACTCCAAATAGCTGCTTGTCGGAAAAAGGCTCATTTATCAATGTCTTATCCAATGAAGTAGTATTAGGATTCTCTAAACACGAGAGATGATCAGCGACTTAATTTTCAGTTCCTTTTCTGTCCTTGATCTCTAGTTCAAATTCTTGAAGCAAAAGGACCCATATAATCAATCTAGGCTTCGAGTCCATCTTTGAGACGAGATATCAAATTGCAGCGTGATCAGTGAAAACTGTCACCTTAGTCCCAAGTAGAAAAGATCGAAATTTCTCAAAACCATCTTTCTCCGTAGTAGTATAATTTAGTTGAGCACCATTTAGGGTCTTGCTAGCATAGCAGACCATATGAAATATGATGTTCTTCCTCTGCCCTAGAACTGCTCCAACTGTATAGTCACTTGCATTACACATCATCTCAAAATGTTCATTCCAATCAAGTACAGTTATGACCGGTGCCGAGATTAAACTCTTTTTCAATGTCTCAAAAGCTGCAAGGCACTCATCATCAAACTTGAAAGGGACATCTTTCTCTAGCAAACTGCACAATGGCTTTGAAATCTTAGAGAAGTCTTTGATGAAACGCCTATAGAAACCCGCATGACCAAGAAAACTGTGAATTCCCTTAACAGAAATAGGTGGAGGAAGATTCTCAATGACCCCCACCTTGGCTTTGTCCACCTCAAGACCCTTACTAGAAAACTTGTGCCCGAGAATAATGTCCTGTCACACCATAAAGTGGCATTTCTCCCAATTGAGAACTAGATTGGTCTCAACACACCTTTTGAGAACGTGTCCAAGATTTTGCAAACATTCATCAAAAGAATCGCCAAATACAGAGAAGTCGTCCATGAACACCTCCATATTCTGGCCAATCATATCAGAAAAGATAGCCATCATACATCTCTGAAATGTGGTTGGCGCACCACACATACCAAAAAAAATCGTCTAAAGGCGAAAGTACCAAATGGACAAGTGAAGGTAGTCTTTTCCTGATCTTCTGGAGCAATACAAATCTGATTATAACCCGAATAACCGTCCAAAAGACAGTAGTACTCATGACCGGCCAATCTGTCAATCATCTGATCAATGAAGGGCAAAGGGAAGTGATCCTTCCTAGTGGCTGTGTTCAACTTCCTGTAGTCTATGCAAACTCTCCACCGCGTGACTGTTCTTGTAGGAATAAGCTCATTCTTATCATTTTCTACCACAGTAATTCCACCTTTCTTTGGCACACATTGAACTGCGCTTACCCATGAACTGTCAGAAATAGGATAGATGATCCCTGCATCTAGCCACTTAAGAATTTCCTTCTTCACTATTTCCTTCATGATTGGATTAAGTCTTTTCTGTTGCTCGACTGTAGGCTTGCTACCTTCCTCTAGCAGAATTTTATGCATGCAGTAAGAAGGGTTGATTCTCTTGATATCTGCTATAGTCCAACCATTTGTCGATTTAAACTCTATCAGAATCCTCAGAAGTTTTTCCTTGTCACTACCTGAAAGTTCAGATGCAATAATAACAGGCAAAGTAGATGCATCACCTAAAAATGCATACCTCAAATGCTCAGGTAAAGGCTTAAGCTCAAGAGTGGGAGCTTCCTCAATGGATGGCTTGAGGCGTTTAGGAGCTTTGTTCAATTCCTCCATTCTAAATTATTCAAAAGGCATATTAATCTTCCTATTTTAGGGAGAAGCATTTAAATATTACAATTATTCTTCACCTTCGTCATCTTCACTCTCTGAATTTCCAAATAAGGCTTTTTCTAAGGCATCAGACCTTAGCAATTGATCAAGTTCTGAAGTAACCACAGAATCGACCAACTCCACCTTTAAGCACTCCTCATTTTCCGTAGGAAATTTCATAGCATTGAACACATTAAAAGTTATATCCTGATCCAACACGCGCATTGTGAGCTCACCCTTCTACACATCTATCAACGTTCAGCCAGTTTCCAAGAAAGGTCTTCCCAAGATAATGGGAATCTTCTTATCCTCCTCAAAATCAAGAATTACAAAATCAGCAGAGAAGATGAGTTTATCAACCTTGACCAAGACATCCTCCACAATACCTCGCGGATATGTAATAAAACGGTCGGCCAACTGCAAGGTCATATAAGTCGGTTTTGGATCAGGTAAGTCCAACTGCTTGAATATTGACAAGGGCATCAGATTGATGTTAGCTCCCAAGTCACATAAGAATCTGTCAAAAGATATTTTTCCAATAGTACACGAAATAGTGAAACTTCCTGGATCTTTAAGCTTCGAAGGCAACTTCTGTTGCAGCACATCACTGTATTTCTCCGTGAGAGCGACAATCTCTAGATCATCTAGCTTCACTTTCCGAGAGAGAATACCTTTCATAAACTTTGCATAACTAGGCATCTACTTAAGAGCCTCAGCGAAAGGTATGTTGATATGAAGTTTCTTGAACACCTCCAGAAACTTCTCAAATTGCTTGTCCAGCTTTTTCTTCTGTAGCCGCTTAAGAAATGAAGGTGGAGGATAGATCTGTTTCTCCCTGTATTACCCTCAGGAGGAGTGTGCTCAACAATAGTCTTCCTTGGTTCCACTTCTACTTCCTGTTGCTCTACTTCTTTCTCAGTCCCAGCTTCTTCAGTCAACGCTTGAGTTTGTTTGGGATTCACAACCTTTCCAGACCTCAAAGTGATTGCCTTTACATGCTCCTTAGCTTCCCTCTTTCCTGGAACTTCAGTGTCACTAGGTAGTGTACCAGGCTGACGATTTAGCAAGGTATTGGCAATTTTCCCGATTTGATTTTCCAAGGTCTTGATAGAAACATCTTGACTTTTACAATAAGCTTCAACTCCTATAATTCAGATTTTTCATTAGCTTGTTGTAGTTGGAGTTGTTGTCTTGGTGCATACTGCGGTTGCTGAAAACCAGGGGGTTGTACTACTTAGCGGGATACTGCTGATAAGTCTGTTGAACCGCATTCTGCGCGTTGCTCCAACTAAAATTAGGATGATTGCGGTTGTTGGGATGATAAGTGGCTGGCACGGGTTGCTGCGAACGCTGAAAGTTGTTCACGAACTGAGCTGATTCACTAGAAATTGTGCACTGATCAGTCTCGTGGGCACCAACACAAAGCTCACAGACACTAGTGATTTGATTAACTCCATAATTAGCCAAAGTGTCCACCTTCATCGTCAAAGCCTTAAGTTGGGCAGCTATAGCAGTTGCTGCATCCAACTCCAGAATTCCTGCTACCTTTCCCTGAGTCAATCTTTGGGAAGGATTCTGGTACTCATTAGCAGCCATCAGTTCAATAAGTTCATAAGCTTCATTGTAGCTTTTAGCCCACAAGATTCTTCCTGATGTTGCATCAAGCATGGGTATAGAAGTAGCACCCAATCCATTGTAGAAACAGTTAATAATCATCCAATCAGGCATGCCATGGTTTGGGCACTTCCTTAGCATCTCCTTATATCGATCCCAAGCCTCACACAGAGATTCTCCAGTTTGCTGAGCAAATTGAGTAAGAGCATTCCTGATTGCAGCAGTCTTTGTCATAGGGAAGAATTTAGTGAGAAAATTTTAAGCAAGATCTTCCCAAGTGGTGATAGACCCTGCTGGTAGAGAATGTAACCAACACTTAGCTTTGTCCCTCAGAGAGAACGGGAAGAGTCGCAGCTTGATAGCATCTTCAGTCACATCATTGAACTTGAAAGTGTCACAGATCTCGATGAAATCCCTGATGTGCATGTAGGGGTCTTCTGTAGGATAACCCCCAAACTGAACTGAGTTCTGTATCATCTGAATCGTACTTGACTTGATCTCAAAAGTGTTAGCCCTGATGGCTGGCCGGATGATGCTAGACTGAATGTCATTTATCTTAAGCTGAGAATAGTCCATCAAAGCCTTAGGATTTTCTGCTTGATCACCTATCTCTATTAAAGCTGGTTCCTCGGCTTTCTAATCTTCTTCTACCTTCTTTTCTTATTCAAAAACTTCCTTTCGAACTACCACAACTTCTTCCTCGACTTTATCCAGTGTTCTCGTACGAGTACGCGAACGCGTATGCATACACCCTCGCTAGAGTACCTTAAATAAGCAAGGAAATGAATAAGTAACAATATCCGAGTCAATGAACTTTAACGACCACTGATGGAAAGCACATAAACTAAAAATTAACAGTGGAGTCCCCAACAACGACGCCAAAAACTTGTTAGTCGCTAAACACGTGTTAATAATACACGCAAGTATACGAGTTCACAAGTAGTATAAAATCTTTTCTAGTTCGTTCCCACATAGACTGAATTTGGTTAACTAATTAATTTACGCACTTAAGCAACAATGTATGGTTATTATTCAATGTTAAGATGATAACAAATTGGGGTTGTTTATAACTAAGAATTAAACTAACAATTATAACTAAGAGAATAAGATTGACTGAATTAATATATATGATAAACATGGGATTCTAACTTTATTAAATACTTCATTCAATAGCCTTTTTGTTCTTAACCTTAGCATGCAATGGTGATGACACTAATCAGATAATACAAAACTACTAAACGCCAATTTTTGTTACACGAATAACATACTACCAGACATCCACAAAAGAGATAGAAGCTGAATAAACACCAATTATATTGAGACCCTATGACTATATGTCTATAGAATTTTACAACATAATGATTTAAGCACAAGTTATCTATCTTGATTACATAGGGCAAGTAAGATGGTTAAAATTACCTACGAATCATGCAGAACAAATACATGAACCTATGCTAGCATGGCAAGTTCTAACTTCTTAAATTCACTTTCGCTTCATTAAGAATTACCACACTATCTTATAAGTTCGCGACGCTCATAAGACGAATAAGAACAACCAACCAATACTAGGTTATCATACAATCACCACATAGTAAGGCATCGAAATAAATTAACTAAAGAAATCCATATATAAATCCGCTAGAATCCCACGATAATGATTAGGCCATAATCGGACTCATCATCAACGTAGGTTCTGATGAAAGCATGTATAATAAACCTAGTCTTTATAACGAATAAATAAAATCAAGTACAAAACAAAAGTAAGGTTCACAAATAAGAAAACTAGCATCCAAGTTACAACTTAGAACAAAGATTCACAAGTAAAAATAAGATCTTCTTCGTCTTCATTGAATCGTGCTAACACATTCTTACAGCTCTCCTTTATAAGTCTCTGGCTTGATATCTAATTAAAAACGACCTAACGTTATTTATATAGCAGCCCTCATCAACAGAGAAGTCCAGAAATCAACCTTCTATTCAAATAGGATTCCTGAAACCCGACCTGGCGCGGGCGCGCGCTTGATCAGCGCGGGCGCGCTGGCTCTCTGAAGTTCGGGCGCAGCCGCGTGCTTGATCAGCGCGGGCGCGCTGGGCTTCTGCCAGAACTTGACTTCTTTCTTTTTCTTACAGATTTGAGCCGGTCTTTATGAGCTTTATTCCTTAGACACCAGCCTAACACTATATTAGCATCAAATCAATGCTAATTCACCTGATTCTCAGATTAATGCCTGAAATACAAAAACACTAGGAAACATATTAAAATACCAATAACTTGAGTACAAATACACCAATTCAAAGATTAATAGAGCATTATAAAGTATCATAAATTCCACTCAACATACCCCCAAACTTGAATCGATGCTCTTCCTCAAGCATAAACAGACTTAAAAACAAAACAAGAAATAAAAATGCATGAATGCAACTAATGAATGCAACGATCCCCATAGAATAACTAAACCAATCAACAAGCAACACCTCATCAAATGCAGTTATTCACATAAAGATCAATCAAATCTCACAAATCAACCTACAAACCAGAGACGTGCGTGTGTGTAGCTGCTTACAGATATACTATCGCAACTAGATCAACAATCATGACTCTCTACTTATCAAAACAATCACAAATTTATAAATAAAATAAAAGCTAGACTCAAAATAACTTATAACACTTCAATTCTTATATCGGAGTTTAACATGGATTCACGCATTTATTCACAACAAAACAATACAAGTACGCTTATTTGATCGTGCAATGAGTGAGGTCCATAAAAGACTTATACAATAGTACCCATGTAGCGAGAGTTAGGTTAGCGGATCCCAGACTATAAAAGCCTTAGGTCACTAGGCACAACGTCCCCTAAGAACTTAATAAATTGAGTACTAAAGAGCCCACTCGTGATCAATTATACATAACACTTATTTTTTTTTTCTTTTTTTTTCAAATTTCTGAACGAGTGCGTTTCGCTCCATCTCGCTCAACCCTAGACTACTCAGGTGTATTGGGTTCCCGCTTTTGATGAATTATGATGGGTTACCAGTCCCATGCCCAACATCAACTTAAGGACTACAGCATGCTCAAGCCCCTTAATCAGCGAATCAACTATATTATCTTGAGTTCCTATGAACTATATAGCAATAATCCTATCAGACACAAGACTCCTTATAGACTTAAGTCTAACTTGGATGTGTCTCTTTGTTTTAGCATTATACTTAACACTTCTGATCTTATCGATAGTAGTACGGCTATCACAATGAACAGAAATGGCAGGAAGTGGCTTGCTTACTACAGGTAACATTCTCATAAGTCCATGTAACCATTCAATCTCTGTCCCCGTGGCATCAAGTGCACAGAACTCAGCCTCAAAAGTAGACCGAGTAATCAAAGTCTGTCTAGAAAACTTCCAGGACACTGTTCCACCCGCAAGGGTAAACATATATCCAGTCACTCAATTGGAACCAGATTTCTTAGCTATCCAACTTGCATAACTGTACCCCTCGAGTACCCCCTGGAAATCTCCGGTAATGCAAGTCAAGGGAAATAGTTCCCTTGAGATATCTAAGAACTCTATCCAGTGCCTTCCAATGAGTCTTGTTTGGACAGCTTGTATATCTAGCTAACTTAGACACATAATAAGAAATATCCAGTCTAGTCACATTAGTAAGATATTGCAAACTCCCAATAATCTGAGAATACCTTAACTGAGACACATGAATTCCTGAACTATTCTTGACTATGGCAACTTTTGAATCATATGGTGTACTAGCGATTCTATAATTTGAATGATCGTACTTCTCAAGTATAGATTTCTTTATATAATAAGATTGTGAATAGGGCTGCACATGGGTTGAGCAAACCGACCAACCCGACCCAACCCAACCCTTTTTAACCCGAAAAACCCGACCCAACGTAAACTGAATGATAGATTGGTTGTTTATTGATCAACCCGACCTAAATGGGTTGGGTACAGGTTATAAATATTATTACCCTAACCCAACCCAACCCGATTCATTAAGATATTTTTACACCTCTTCTCGTATGTTTTCACGTAACTACTATAATATCTTAATTTTTTAAGTTTGATATGTGTCATATATTTTTACGTAACTACTACAATATCTTAAATGATTTGTGTATTTTTTTCCATCTCCAATATCAAATTAAGATTTCTAAGTAATATGATAGAATTTTATTTGTTCAATTTATATTTGCATATTCATTTTCGTTTATAAATGTATGGTTAATTTATTTGGGGATGCATGTGATTTATGATATGATATACATTACTAAAACTATGATGTTAATCAAATTTTAATATTAGCACTATAATTATAAGTTATATCCATTTTATTTTTATTTAAATTTTCAAAATGAGAGATAATAAATAGTATTGAAACTTTTTGTATCAGATCATTCAACCCATCCAAATCGACACAACCCAACCCAATCCGATGTACGACGGGTAGGGTTGGGTTACAAATTTATATTTTATGGGTTGGGTTAAAAAATTTCAAACCGATTTAATTGTGTCGGGTTGTAAATCGCCTCTAACCCGGCCAACCCGACCCATGTGCAGCCCTAATTGTGACAATGTTATTCCATCAATTGACTAAGTCAACTTAATCCCAAGAATCGCACTAGCCTCACCCATATCCTTCATTTTAAATTGCCTCTTCAAGAAACTTTTTGTCTCGATAATAATCTCAATATTGGTTCCAAAAAATAGGATATCATCTACATACAAGCACACAATCACACAATCATTACCTCTAACCTTATAGTAGAAACACTTGTCACTTTCATTAACTAAAAACTCGAACTCTAAAACAGTTTTATCAAACTTTTTATGCCTGTCTATAGAAGCTTGTTTAAGGCCATAGATGGACTTGTCTAGTCTACATACATTCATCTCATTACCAGAGGCAACAAATCCCTTAGGCTGATCCATATAAATCTCTTATTCAAGGCCACCATGAAAAAAGCTGTCTTTACATCCATTTGATGGATGATAAGACCATGTACAGAAGCTAATGCAATCTACATTCTGATTGTTGTCATTGGGGTAACAGGAGAGTATGTATCAAAATAGTCAATTCTTTCCCTCTGCCTAAAGCTCTTAGCAACTAGTCTAGTCTTGTACTTATCTATTGAGCCATCAAGGTTTACTTTCCTCTTGAAGATCCATTTACATCCAATAGTAGAACACCCAGGAGGGAGATCAACTAACTCCCATGTTCTGTTAGAAACAATTGAGTCAATTTCACTCTTCACAGCCTTGACTCCGAAGAATCCATGGTTTGACTAAAAGTTAAAGGCTCATCCTCGACATTGTAAGTAATGAAATCACTTCCACAGTCTATGACTACCTTTCCACGCTTATTCCTTCTAGGTTCCTCTACTTCATTAGGAATAGAGCTACTACCAGGATCCACCCCCACATTTGTCATCTTTTCCATATGATCAGGAATAGAACTCGATGTGTGAGTGGGATCATCCTCAGAATTACCCACAGGTATACCAATCTTCATAAGGAATATTTCCTCAAAAAAAGTTTCATCACGAAACTCAACTATTGTATTCACCACAATACCATCTATGTCAGATTTTAATATTAAAAATCTCATAGCAGTACTGATTTCAAGATAGCCCCGAAAGATACAATCAACAGTTTTTGGACCTAGTTTCTTTCTCTTGTGTTCAGGGACAAGCACCTTAGCAAGGCACCCGCACACACGAAGATAACTCAAACTTGTCTTACGCTTTTTCCATAATTCATATGGTATCTTGTCCATATGTTTCAGAGGGACTCTATTCAGAATATGGCAAGCCACATTCAGAGCCTCTCCCCACATGTACTTAGGCAACCCAAAATTAATTAGCATATTTTTAATCATATCTTTAAAAGTTCTGTTTTTTCGTTCTGCCACCCCATTAGACTCGGGTGTGTATGGTGGAGTAATCTCATGAACTATACCATTGTTTGCGCAAAGTTCATTAAACAAGGTACTCGTATACTCACCACCTCTATCAGACCTCAAATGTTTAAGTACCTTTTCATTTTGTGTTTCAGCTTCATTTTTATACATAATGAATTTATTTAGTGCTTCATCCTTATGTTTAAGCAAATATACATAACAATATCTACTACAATCATCTATAAAAGTAATAAAATATCTACAATGATCATTAGTCAACACACCACCGAATTCACATATGTCCGAGTGAACTAAATCTAACAAGTCTGAATCCCTAACAATATTATGAAAAGGTTTCCTTGTTTGTTTAGCAGTTACACACACTTGACACTTAGATTTATTATCAATGACATGCTTTGGAATCAACTCTAAATTCATCATATTTTTTAGAGCACCAAAATTTAAATGATCAAGTCGTAAGTGCCACAAGTCAGATGATTCTACACAATTAACAGAAGGTGCAACACTAGCATTAATAAAACCACCTAAAACGGGTTCAATATTTATTAAAAGTAAACCATCAGGCAAATAACCCTTGCCAAAAAATGTACCAGTATGTGTAATAACTACTTTATTATATTTCAAAGAAAGTTCAAAGCCGTTTTTATTATATTTCTACGAATAGAGGGAACATGATGTACTCTAGTGAGAGATAGAATCCGCTCGGAAGCAAACTTCAGGTCCACGTTTCCTATTCCAAACACTTATGCAGCACCAGCATTCCCCATCATCACTGTCACTCCATGACTCTGTTAATAAGATATAAATAAACTAATATCAACACAAATATGCACATTAGCTCCGGTATTAATCAACCACTCATGTGACATATAAGTGGAAAGTAGTATAGGGTCGTAAGTAACATACCCGTCATCAGTTCCAGAGACAACAACCTCACCAGTGGCCATGTTAGCTACATGTCCACTAGTGGTTCCAAGTCAAAGCACAGTATTTGTTTGAGCTACCACTCCAGCTTTCTTACTTGGACAATCCTTACTCCAATGACCAACCTGTCCACAAGACCAACATGGTTTATTTGCCTTTGGTTTCTTAGCCTTGTTCTTGTCAAGATTAGTGTTAGCTTTCTTAGTGACTGCCTTTCTTTTTTGTCCTACAGTTATTACATTCACCTTCAATCTCCCATGTTCCGCAAGCATCACATGTCCTTATTTGGACTTGTGCTGCTCATGCACAGAGATGTCCAACATCAAGCTAGTCCAAGTGATCTCTCATTTCTGTCTTTTCAGGGAAAGAGAAAACTCTTCCCAAGACTTAGGGAACTTTTCAATCACAGACATCACTCGAAACTTCTCAGGAAAGACCATACCGGACTCACCCAAAACATGAACTAATGTCTCAAACTCATGAACCCGTTCAGTCATGGATTTTCCATCCACCAGCTTGAAATCAAGAAACCCAGCCACATAATACTTCTCAAGTCCTTGAGAATCAATATTATGGGTTTGGTCCAACTTATCCCATAAAACCTTAGAAGTATATACATCTGATGAATAAACATCGAATAAGGTGTTCTCCAAGGCTGCCAAAAATGGTTGCTTTAGCCACCCCATCCTTCTCAGCCCATAAAGCATAAGTCTTAATAAATTTAGCCTTCTCTTGATCCAACACATGAGGATCAAAGTGTACCACTGGCCATAGACTCTTAACCGTTAACCAGAGCTTCATCTTTTTCTGCTAACGAGAAAAAGAAACTCCACCACTGAATTTATCAGGCATACCCGATAAATCAATTGGCCGGGAAAAACGGTACGAAGTCCAATCAATGGAAATAGTACCACCAGAACCAGAACCCGTTTCAACAGTCTTAGGAACATCTTCAGTTTCGTTAACCATCTTGCTAATTACAATATAACACATATAATCTCTTCAAGATTGTTGGGTATTATTATACACTACGCGTAACAATGAGACATTTATATAATCATGTATAGCAAGAACAAACAATTAAACCAAATAACGAAATAAAGCACGAAGACAAAAAAACAAGATAAATTAGTAACTTAATTGACAAAGATCGAATAAAACACTTAGCTCTCACATAAGCTTTATGAAGTCTGAAAGAACTATGAACAGTTGAGGCGCCTAACCTTCGAGAAGTCTAGACTGTTCTTGAAGAGATTATTACGCCTTCGAGAAGTCTAGACTGTTCTTGAAGAGATTATTATCCCACTTACGCTGTGTTGGGTTGCGGCAATATCACTTGCAGGACACAACAACTCAGAGTACTTCGTCCACAGATACGTAGCACTCAACAATGACCTGTACCTCAGTTTGCCCAGAAAACCTATGCAATATTTTGTATATTATGGAGGTGAGAAATAGAGATATGTAGCAGTTAGGGTTTCACGATTCTGCGTTTTCAATATTAGTCCGACTAATTACATACGTTTTGTTTAGTACATATATAACCCAAAACGTAACTGAATATATTAAAATAAATATTCAGACTTAAATTGCAGCCCATCAGGATTTGAACTCAGCATCAACGAATAATGCACTCAGCAAATCCTAATCCAGCGGTGTTAGGATCAGTCATCAACGGATAAACAGTTCAGTGCATCAACGAATAATGCACACTGTCCATCAACGGATACTCAGTTCAGTGCATCAACAGATAATGCATAACTAATCCTTATTGTTATACAGATTCAATATTAATATTGAACAATATAATAAGTCAATAAATATTTTAATTAAATATTAAATAAAATTCCTCGTCCAGGTCATCTCGCGTACGCGAAACGCCGAGACATTCGCCCTTCGACCTGACCCGACCAGTGGCGTGGGGTGGCGAGGCTGCAGCGCATGTGCGGCGCACGAGGCACATAATAATATCATGCACAACCACGTGCCTTAGCAGTGGGTATACTACTCTTACATATGATACTATATAAAATATTACACCCTTAATTACTTAATCAATGTGAGACAAATCCACACTACCATTTTCAAGCTACTAACTTCAACTCAATTTTTTTATGAATTACACAAAGAAAACAAATTAGATCCAAACATGAAAGATTAAGTTCTAATTATAAGGAATAACCTCCAACAATTAGTTTTAAGAAATTACATCAAGAACATGTGTAAAATATAGCTCAAATTTTTCAATTTCTAACGGTAATAAAATTGAGTATCAAAATATATGCAGCGAACACCAAATTTCTAATATTTTGTACAGAGAGAATGCGCGACGACATAAGAGCTTGTTTTTCATATATACAATTTTGTTATAAAAAATATTTTTAAGAATAATTGTTTCTATAAATGTAAGATGGTAACATATATTTTTCATATTTTCGTCGTGCATCCGAAAAAATTCACCACCCTACCAACTAAGAATAACTGAATCCTATAATCATAAGAATAATCCTCGACCCTACCAATTAAGAGTTTCATTTAAAAACGTGAATTAAAAATATTAATATAAACAAGTATAAATATAAAAAATTTGTTTATGCATAACTAATAATTAATTAATGACCATTCTCGTTCTCTTAATGAGTGGAAACACCGGGCTGCTGTAACTTGATCCACCACTCAATCTTTATCAATCAACTAATTTAATATTGGCGAGGGTTCCTTGATGGTTAATTGTGTCACGTGTATTCACTAATTTTTAGTGGAGTATATTATATTTCCATGGTTCGTGTTCACTGATACATTGAGTATATATTATTGACGTCTGCGCATGTATTGATAGATATCGTTGCACATGAAATTAGCAATTTTTAAATTTACACAAAAAACAGTTAAACAAGAATAAATAATTTTCAGAGTATTGGTATATATTAAAAAGTTATCTAACACAAAAAAATAAATAATATTTTTTCAGTACATTACAAGGATTAACTATCATACAAATCATACTCTTTCGTATATTATATGCATTATATATATTTATTTATTTCCGGAAATATTTGAGCTGTGTGAGCTTGGATATCCGGTAAAATAGAAGAAAAAAACGTTCAAACTAGTAAACTAATTTTTTTTTTATTTTTTTGCCTAAATATTTAATAACTACACTTCCCTTTTCTTAATTTAACATAATAATATTAGCTCCGTCCCACCGAATTATATACGTTTACTATTTACGCGTATTTCGAGTCTTTTATAAAGTATAATTTCATAATATTTTTTTTGAATAAAAGTTTAAATATAACATTTTTATTCAAAAAAAAATTATTTTTTTTAAAAAAACAGAATTATATTTTAAAAAAGTATTGAAAAGCGTGATTAAAAGTAAAGTATATAATATAACGAGATAGAGGGAGTTCCACGACTCGTACTACGTCGACAACATAATCCGTACAGGAAAAAGAAGAAAAGTAGTAGTAAAGAATAGGCGGCACGGCAGATTTTAATTTTCGTTTATTTAATATTTGATCTCATAACAATAATTCATATTTAACCCGCGAAAACAAGTGAAGAGATGACAAAAGAGGAGAATTGAAATATTATTGACAGAAATTGATAAAATAATTCGATTTCAAGTGAATGTGGCAACTTAAATTGGAGTGCGATGCCGTACCGTAGAAATTGACAAAAAAATGTGACATTGTGCCTATAAATATCTGTCATTGCACACATGGAGCTTTTGCTACACTGATTGGTTCTCAACTCATCTTTCCTCTTATAGTTTCCTTTCTCCTCCTCTCACAAACACTGTAAATTGCTGCTACAGTGCTAGTGAAACATATAAAGTTAGAAAAGTTATTCAGTTAATAAAATTTTATGGGGTATTTCAAGAACCAGCTGCTAGTATGTGCCACATTAGAAAGTGAAAGCATTGAAGAAATGGTTTCATCAATGGAGAAAGCTAAAGCAGAAGGAGCTGATCTTGTTGAGCTTTCTATTCATTCTTTGAATTTCTCACACATTTCTCAGCTTCAACACCTCTTGCAACACAGACCCCTTCCTGCCATTGTCTCTTTCAGGTCTGTGTACAAACATCTCATTTCATTTTTACTGTCAACAGTAAAAAGTTTATACAATGCATTTGCCTTGTTACCCAACTGTTGAAAAGATCATTTAGTTAGGTGGATCATTTCAAATCAAGCTTGCCAAAGTCAAGTAGAATTTTACCATTAGTATATTAGTCACCATTTTCCGTGCATGCATTCATCACAGTGTCAAAACCAGTATTTTACTATTTTGAATAAATCACCAGTAGTATATTTAAAATACAATACTATTCATAGTACAAATAAACTTCTATATTATTTTTTGCATTATATTGGAATTGGTATTTTACTGTATTTTGGAAGAGTAGCTAGGGCCTGGACTCATTTTGGTTGCTCCCCCCATTTTTTCACCTACTCAACCAAGGAATTGCCCACCAAACACAAACGAGTATGTGTGGTGGTCATTGATAAATGTAAATGTAGATATGTCTCTGGCTTATCTTTTCTTTACTTATTCAAAGCGTCGAAGAATATTAGATTCTGTCTGGGCTTTTCTATACGACCTTCAGGTTTTGGAGCGGCCAATTACTTAAAAACTTAAAATATGTTAAGACCTTTCTCCGACACCTTTAAGATTTTATAGCGATTGTACCAAGTAGAACCAGAAGATGCATATATAGAATTGTAGAACTGCACGGGGGTGTACATTGACTGGTAGAGTGGTAGGTGGCCAGCCAATACATTTTCCTATCCAAATAGTACTTTCTTTCTTTATCAGCATCTTATCATGCATTAAATTTGGTGTAGAAAAACAACATAATTGGTAAAGGGCTAAAATCGAAATAATAAATGTTGTAAGCGCAACTTACAAATTATAATTTCGATGAATTTGTATTAACAAATTTTACATAATTTGTGTTTATGAAAGGTCTAGTGCAGTGAATAATTCGAAAACTGAAGACTCGAAGAAGACATGCTTGCAAGTTTTGAGACTGGCCGTTGAGTTAGATGTGGAATTTGTTGAGATTGAGCTTGAGGTTGGTTACTTGTCTGTTTTATGGCTCATCCGTTTGACATGTCACATAAGGAGCTTAATTGTAACATATACGTAACCTTTTATGGTGACTTGATGATACATGTGGATTTTGGTTGTGTTCTGATTTTCAGTTGTACAATGACACTTGTAGGTGGCTTCTGATACTTTGATAAGTGAACTTATGGACAAAAGGTCCAACACCAAGATCATTGTATCGAGCTATGTGAACGGTGGGCATCCATCACTAGAGAAACTTGGCAATCTAATTGCATTCATGCAATGTACAGGGGCAGATATCATCAAAATTGTCATCGATGTTGTTTACATTACTGACGTTGCACCGATTCTCCATATTATTACTCATTGTCAGGTTTGCCATTGCCTGATCGAGGAGAAGGCCTTAATTGTTCGGCTATAAAAAAAATTTGATTAATTTCTTCAAATGTATCCTTACTAAGAAATCCCAGTTTTGACCGATATCTAAAAACTTGTAACTCTAAATTCTTTAAGCCTTCATATGGTTATTATTTACATGTGTTTGCCTTTTTATGTGCCTACAGGTTCCAGTAATTGCAAGAGCTGCTGGCGACAGAGGTCTTATAAGCCAATTATTGGGGCCAAAATATGGGTCTTTCCTAGTGTTTGGTTCTTTGGGAGGCAAATCCATACCTGGATTACCATTTGTAAAAAGCATTAAACAAACTTATAAGTTAGAAAATGTGAATGCTGATACAAAAGTATTTGGTGTGGTCTCAAATCCTGTTGGTCACAGCAAAGGACCTCTCTTGCACAACCCTGCATTCCGACATTTAGGATATAATGGAATTTATGCTCCCTTGCTTGTCGACAATATCAAAGAGTTCTTTCGTGTATATTCTGGGAATGACTATGCGGGTTTCAGGTAGGTGCTCAGTTCTAACAAGAAAAAAAACAGGATTTTCCCCTTCTCTGAACATAATAATTTTGTTATTTGCTATGTTTCATTGTGATAGTTAACTATGATCTATTAGCTGTCAAGTGCGTCTTTCTAATATGCATTTGTTTTCCCCATTGTGTACCTGCAGTGTCGGACTCCCACATAAAGAAGATGCAGTGTACTGTTGTGATGAAGTCGACCCCCTTGCAAAGGTATTAAAAGAAGTATTGAAAAAGTAAAACAAAATAATTTACATATAAATAATATCGTGTAATAAGGACTAAGATTTAAATTTCTAATCTTTTATTTCATTTCTGAATCAGTCCATAGGAGCTGTAAATACCATTGTGAGGCGGCCTACTGATGGTAAACTGGTTGGCTATAACACCGACTGTGAGGCTTGTATAACTGCTATTGAAGATGGGCTCAGAGGTAGAATATATAGTTCATTCTGCCACTAGTACATCATATATACTTCTTATTATGCTTGGAAGTCAGACAGATGAAGTTCCACCTGATTGTAAATGTATAATACTAGCACGACGAAGGGATCTTAATATTTGGGAGGACATAATTCGATATATGATGAGGTTAAAAGTCGAAACTTAAGGGAATGAGGTATCATTACTTATATATAGTGCATTTAATTATTCAAAGTTAACGATTCTGTTATGGTGTGAACAGAAAGGCAAATTGCAAACGGGGAAGCATCACATGCTTCTCCATTAGCTGGACGAGTGTTTGTGCTAGTTGGTGCTGGAGGTGCTGGAAGAGCACTGGCATTTGGTGCAAAAAGCAGAGGGGCACGGGTTGTCATTTTCAACCGCAGATTTGGTAACTATCTTTAACTATCCAGTTTAAGTTATGGTGTCTTTGCTCTTCTTCTGACTTGGATCAAATTTTATGAAGAGAGGGCAAAGGCTCTTGCGCAAGCAGTTTCTGGTGAAGCTTTTCCAATTGAGTGTTTGGACACGTACTGCCCTACGAATGGAATGATTCTTGCAAATGCTTCAGCCATCGGCATGGAACCAAATATAGATGCAACTCCTTTACCCAAGGTGGTTTTTGAGTGCATTTTGTAGATTTGTTTCTTGTTTTTCCTTGTTCACAGAAAGAAAGACGCACTAATCAATATTTTTTTGGATTTTAGGAGGCATTGAAATCATATGATCTGATTTTTGATGCTGTTTACACACCTAGAAACACCCGGCTTATGCAAGAGGCTACGGAGGTTGGTGCCATGGTGGTGAGTGGCGTTGAGATGTTCATCAGGCAGGCAATGGGCCAGTTCAAGTTGTTCACGGGTGGATTAGGTACTCGTTGTCTTTCCTGTTACATTAGTGATTTTTTTCTCTGAAGTCTGTGTTTTCTTGATTAAGAATATCTTAGTTTTCTATATGTTTGCCAGTGCCAGAGGAATTCATGAGAAGGACTGTGATGGAACATTTCTAACGGATCCTTTCAGCAGAAGTAAAATTATTCACGGGTTCTGTGACGTTAGTACTACACAAAATGACCAAACCAAGAAGTGTTTCAGCCTTTTATTTCATTGCTTAGGTTGCAAACTCATATACACATCAAGGTATCTGCTTGTTTAGCTATGTTAATGACGCGACAGACTATTGGATCTGGATGAAGAGAAGGTGTGCTCCAGACCAGGCTTTGCTGCTTTGATTTGCGGAAAGAGGAGCAACTCACCTGCTGCTTCATGTTGACGAAAGATGATGAAGAATAATGTAAAATGTTATGTATTCCACTGCCAGTGTTTTTGTGTAAGATTTAAATTAAATGATTGTAAATAGTACATTTCATTGTGTGGAAACTCACTGTTAGCATAACGCATTCTTTCCTGTATTTGCACCATGGAATGCTCATAAGTTATAATGAAGTGATTGTATGAATGTCATCCTTCCAAGTTCTATCAATTTTCAATTATCAGTTCTCCAACTAGCAAGATAGTAAACATAACCATTAACTCTTTCAAAAGGAAAAAAGAGCCAAATTTAGCACTAAAAAAATATAAAAGAAAAATAAGGGGCATTCCGAGAATTGAACTCGGGACCTCTCGCACCCTAAGCGAGAATCATACCACTAGACCAAATGCCCAGTTGAATATAATTTCACAAATTTGGTTTAAATATAATAAAACAAGAAACTAAATTTTCCCTCCAAAACAAAATTTTGTGTTTCCCCCTCTATTAATCTCCCCCAATTTCAATAGAGGCTACTACATTGAACGTAATTAATCTGTGCTAGTATGATGACTAATCGAATTTCAAGTTTCTAATTTGTTTTAATCATTATAATTATTTATTATGCTAATTGATTACTCTTTTATTTATTTATGCAGCTGATGATATTAGCTAGTTGTTGTGACTCAGTTCCAGAAGCTTCGATGCCAGGTACATCGCAATTTCTCTGCAATTACATGTATATATGATACATGATGTTGATGCTTTTAATTTGATTTGTGAGTAGTATAGGCATTTTCGTGTCAAAATTGATCGTCATATGCTTGAATGTTTACGGAGTTGATGAAATTAGTGTTATCGTGTTTCGGATTAATTCTTGTTGATGTATATGTTTTAATTAACTTAGGGTTTGGGAAATTTTGCATTGTGCATTTTTGTGTGTAATGTAGGATGTTGAGATGAAATGTTATGCGATTCCGTCTAATTATTAAAACTATTGTTATAAAGTTTAAGTTGAATTGAATGGAATGGAATGGAATTTACATTCGAGTGGAGTCAAGTGGTTGGATAGCTTATAAGCATGATTCCGCCTCTAAATGGCAGACGTTGTATTGCTTGTTGAACTCGATTATTGACGCTTTTGAATCGTGCAGCGTACACTTTGTTATTACGGTAAAAGAGCTCGAATGTTTTTTACTAGTTAAATTGGACTAGTTGGTGTATAAATATTTTATTTCCGAGTTCAAACTGTGCTTTACGATTATCTATGTGATGTGTTCTTGTTTTGAAATAGGCATGACGGAGGAAATGACAGACGGGGACGAATATCAAGACACTGTACCTTTTGATGACATTATTATTGCGGATAGTCCGTTGTCAGAAACCGAACTGGAAAGTATTCATGTTGATACCGAGGTTTTAGATATTGATATTGATAAAGAAGTTGTGCTGGACAGTGATGATGAAGAAATACAAAGGAACGAGGCGCTGTGTTTGACGAATAAGCTTCCTTCTGGAAAAATAGATACAAGCCTGGAAGGGGGGAAAGGAATTACAGGAAAGAAACAGCTCCGTCCAGCTACTAATCAATCTTATGTAGGTTCGTACCTATTACTACCGTTGAACATGATTGTTGATTTAGTCTGACCTCAATTAATATCTATGTATGTATTTATTCTTTCTTATCTTCTTTATTTATCCATTCACTTCATTGGCATTCACAGCTTATAATCTAAACACAATTTAAAAAATTTTAAGCCTTAGTATCTTCATAGTAAACTTGTTTTAGTATTAACTATATCGATTCAACAACTTTTTAATCATCCTCTTATTTTCATATTGGTATTTCCATCGAAATATCAAGAATATGTATTTCCATATTTTGGTCATGTATTAGTAGCAGTACTATTTGTGGAATGTATAATAGGTGCTTCTTCGTGGTGCGAACTGTAAAATTCCTACAGAATATGTGAAATGAGCCAAGAGATGATTAGAGTGCTTTAGGAAAAACATTAAGGACTACCTCGGTTTAAGAACTTAGTTACTTACTAAGAGCGGCAAATTGGTAAACTGGTAATAAGTTGATAAAATGAAGACTCTATTTTACCTGGGTTAAACACTCTTTCTTATTTTACACAAATTCTCAGAGTTCGGGGTAGTTAAACTGACTTGGGTATTATAATTTCTGTTTATCTTAGGATATTTCAGGAGACGAGGTAGCAAAATACAATGCTGTTCAATATTTAAAGGAAGTGATACTGGGCCTGAATCCATCTATGCAGAGGCCACCTGGAAGAAACAACATAATATTAAGGGTAATGAAAATGGAGGAGAGAGTCAAGCAGCAATGAATGGAAATGTAAAGGACGGTGCAGTAGGTAATAGAAACCGGGATTGTGATGGTAAAATAGCTTCCTCTGTTGATGATAGGAGGAACAACGATGTGGACATGAACATTTCCAAGGCAGATGTTCAGGCTGAAATGGAGGTGCCTGTAAGTAATTGTGAGGCTGCTGATGGGAGAAAAGCTACTTTATTGATAACTGATCATGATCATTCAACCCTAAGTTACATCGACTCTCAAGAACCTGGAGAGCACTCACAGGCTAATGCATTGAGTGTTGTGGATCACTATCTATCAGGTATTGATGTAAGCCTGTCTCCTGATGTTGAAAGAGGAAAAGTTACTAGGATGGTGTCGGCCCCTACTTCTTTTGGAAAGGGGTCTCAAGCTTTGGCAAGGCAAGCTAACCTTAGAAACACCCATGGAGAGTTTGGAAGGTTTGATTGGTCTGGAAACAAAGCTGAAGATTCACCGGGTTTTCATGTGAAAAAAAGAAAGGAAGGTTTTTCGGGTCGCAAGGACGACAGACAGGAACCTGTTTCACCATTTCAGCATTTTAGCAATCTGAAATTTCAGAAAGACATTGATTTTGGTAGAAAAAAGTTGCAGATGACAATAGCAAATAATGAACATAAAGATTCAACAGAAATGGCAGTCAACATTGATGAAACTTCTGAAATGCTGCAAGCTACTGAATTGAAAAGTGATACAAATTTGGCTAACCAGTTGGATAAAAAAGTTGATTTAGAATCCTTCGAGCAGCTGCAGGAAATGGATGTGATAGATAGGCATGAACGTGATCTATTTGATATTGGCTTTGACACTCAGTTGGCTGCTGAGGCTATGGAAGCTTTAATGTTTGTCTCACCACCGAGTATGAATATTAGTTCCCTTCCAACTATGCAAAACTTGCCTGAAGATCCATCAAGAGGTGAAATGTTGAATGGAGCATTAAAATGTAGTGCCTTTCGCATGGGGAATGGTTCAGAAGTCATTTCCAAGAATACAAAGAGAACGGTCCGGTCTCTAGAAAAATCGAAGAAGATTAATTTTTCTCCATCAGAAATTGAAGCAAATGAAAAGAAGTTTGGTCCTAAGTTAACAAGAAGGAAGAATTTAACGAGTCAAATTTTTCCAGTAAGAGGGAATAAAATCAAGAAACCTGGGTCTTCAAAATCCGCTAAACGTGACTCACACGTAGTAAAACGTAGAGGGAAGGTCAACGGTTCTTCTCCTTTTACCCCCTCTACCAGGCAGGCTTTGTCAGTGTCATCAAAACAGAATGTCGAGGGTCCACTATGTGATTCTAGAGAAAGGTTGAACTTGAACTGCATCGTTAAAGAGGTGGATTGCCTTGCAGGAGGAACAAAGAGGAGGAAGCTAGATTCTGTTGATTTAAAAGCTGTGGGTCTGAAGAATAAATTACCAAAGACAAATTCTAACACCCATTGCGGAGCTACAAATTGCAATGTGAAAAAACAAATGCCAACTGATTCATCTGTAGCTGTCACTAACAGCCACTTAAAGCTAGATACCTGGACCTATCCAAAAAGGAAAAGAACACATCCCAAGGTACTAAACCACTTACGAAAGGCTAGTAATCATTTAGCTTCATCTGAGGCAGTGCATGCTAACAATGGCATTACGCAGTCATTTGAAATTCCTCAAAAGTCAGAAGCAAATTTGGGTGCCAATCATTTCATCTTACAAGCAGTCAGGAAACCACGATCAATTTGTCAAGTTCAGCCGTTGTCAGAGAAGAAAAGTGTAGAAGCCTTTTCCAGGGATGATTCAGGTGAGCATCTGATAAATTTTAACTGTAACTCTCCTCTAAATCTTAAACATATTGTAATCCAATCCAGTAATTTAGATGAGGAATTCTCATGTATCAACTGTTAATGCAATGAAGACTCTAATACCTGATGTGTTATCAGTTGCTGAATACGCTCATGGGGGTGCTGGTGTTGGCAACCAATTGATCAAGAAAATCTCCTCAAGATCGCCTCTTATGAAAGAGCTTAGTCGACTAGGGTTTTCAGAATCGCTTCCGGACTTTGTGTCCAAAGATTTGAGAAGGCGAAGGAACATGGCAAATGTTCAAGTCTTGTTCAGCCAAGGCTTAAATGACGATATTAGAGAAAAACAAACAAAGGTTCTTGATTTTCCTTTAAATTTCTTTGTCTCTAATTATATTTTGTTTAGGGTCAAATATTATTACTCTCTTTAATTTACAGATCCTGGCACGACTAGGGATCTCTGTTGCTTCTTGCTGTTCGGAGGCTACACATTTCATAACTAACAAGTTTGTCCGGACAAGGAACATGTTGGAAGCCATTGCTCTTGGTAAACCAGTGGTAACACCTTTATGGTTAGAGAACTGTGCAGAAGCTGCTTGTTTAGTTGATGAGGAAAAGTATATCCTGAGGGATACAGAGAAGGAGAAGGAAATTGGGTTTGATTTATCTACTTCACTGACTCGTGCTAGACACCATCCCCTTCTTAAGGTACATGCTTGTTTCTTGTTGCTTGCATCTTAGTCACTATCAGTATTCGAATGTTTATATCTGGTTTAGAGTCATGCTATGACACTCTAATTTCCATCTCCCGACAATCTTTTGCTACTGATCACCAGGATCAAAGAGTCTTAATCACTCAAAATGTCAAACCTTGCAAAGAAATGATTGAAAGCTTGGTCAAGTCAGTTAATGGTCAGGTAAGGTACACTGTTTACTTTTTACAATTTAATTAATGGTAGTTCAGCTAATTCTGAAGTTCTTTAAGGTGACACTTGTCAGTTATGACTTCTAAGGCAGCATACAATACATAGTATGAAAGAACATAATTTAATGTGAATGCAGCTACATTCATAATTGGAAGTTAGCTTTAATTATGAGCACATTCAGTCCCATCTGTTGACTGCCCGAATTTGATGAATTCTACTATCTAGCTTATTGGTTGCAATGTTGCTTGCATGAATTAAATATCAATCTAATATGAGGCTCTAATAATTTATTCCTCAGCCAGTGGAGAATATTCTGGTAGCTGCAAGGGATAAATTTATTCGAGAAGATTTATTGATCCTTTCATGTGAAGAAGATTATACTACTTGTGTGCCATTCCTTGAGAAAGGTAGAGAATCGTTCTCCATTCTGCAATTCAAAATGGTCATGGATATTTATAAAATGTCGCAACTTTCATATCTGTTTGCAGGTGTGCATGTATTCAATTCAGAGCTTCTACTAAGTGGGATAGTTACCCAGAAACTAGAATATTTGAGGTGAGTCGACAGTACAATAATATATTTTATATGTGAACCTAGTTTACCATACTTGTGCTTGAAAATAATATCCAGCTGCTTGCTTGCAACAATAGTTTTTATTTCCTAGAAGCATAACTTTTGGATTGCAAGAGCAAGTTTGTAATGTTGAGAAACTCACTAACAAGTATAGCAACATAGAGTCAAGTGTATAAAGAATTTAACAAGTTTAGGCCAAGACCACAGTTAACAAAACAAAACATGCAGGTAAACAAAATCAGTAACTGAAATAACGTAGAGAGAAAGAAAGATGTACCCGAAATCATAGCTTACAACAGTGATTGAAATAAAGGTTTACAGATACAAAACGCCAAGAAAATGATTACAGCTGAGTCACCAGGCCTTGCTCGAAGTCCTGGCTGCTCTTGAAGAGATTATTGCCCCCTACCTGCTGCGTTTGGGATGTGCGCAATATCTCCACCAGGATAAAACAGCTCGGAGTTTATGTTAACAGCAGCAACAAAACCTCCACTTCGACCAGCACTTCAGTCGCCGGAAAATATCAGCACTTCAGTTCTTGTGGGAGAGAAATGCAGAGAGGTTGAAGAGAAGAGATGAGAATGTAGTGTGTTGTTTTATTTATTCATTCAGTTTAGCCTCTATTTATAGGAGAGGAAAAATGAAACTGTCAACACACTTAATGTCTGAATTAAACTGCTTCATTAATAAAAAATAAAAAACTGATCAGATTTTGAATTCATTAATGAAAAAATCAAAACTGATCAGCTTTTGAATTTAAATTATTTGTAACAGTTTTTCACATTAACACCCACATTATTATCAGAACTTAAGTTAAGTTCTGATTTAACTCATCAGTACTTAAGTTCTGATTTGACTCATCAGTACTTAAGTTCTGATTCTGATATCAGAACTTGTTAAGTTCTGATTTTATTCATCAGTTCTTAAGTTCTGATTCTAATATCAGAACTTGTTACAGATCAGATTATTTGCAGGTTCAATATATTTAGACTACTTAGCCTATTTCAGAACCCAGCCCAATAATCCAATCACCGATAAATAAATTCGAATTAAAATAATTCTCAAATAAATAAAATCCTCGCCCAGGTCGCCTCGCGTACGCGAGACGCCGAGACATTCGCCCAAATCGCCCTTCGACCCGACCCGGTCCGGTGCGGTGCGGTGCGTGGCGGGGCGGGCGCGCGCGTGTGAAGCACACAACAACACAATGGACCATCACACACCTTAGTAGTTGTATACTACTCATGTGGGTAATACCATATAAAGCACACAACCCCCTTTATTTATTTCAATGTGGGACAAACATTCTCAAATTTTCCAAGCTTTTCCAAGCTACTTTCAACTCTCATTTCATATGGATTTCATTAAGAAAATTCTTAAAACCATACATAAAAATTTAAGTTCAAATATCATTGAACAATTTCCAATCATTAGATTTTAGGATTAACATCAAGAACATAATTAAATTAAGCTCTAAAATCCTAATTTTCTAACAATCCCCCACAAATCCATACAGAAATGTGATCAATTTCCCATCATGACTTGTTTTTCAGAGTCGGTACCCTTCCGGGTTTGAACCCTCCTAATTCCTCTACTTCAATGGCTATCGGACTCAGATGGAATGTTTCACCTTGAATCTTAATCCGTTTAGTATAACCATATTCCATAGACGACGACAAGTCAAAGGTTATGGTGCCAATCTACGGCTTTGAGACATTAATGGTCATGTCTCGATCCTGTTCGTCGAATGCTTCAAGGATTAACCCTATCCTCTAATTGCGACCACACAATTACATTCGCTTAGCTGGGCATCTCCAGAGATATACTGCCTCTATCTCGTCAAATGACTTGATCCCATTCAGAGTTTTAACACTCTTGCTTTTCTGGCAGTGTCAGTACCTTCTAGGTTTACAGGGGATAGACTCAGATACTATAGTATCATCTATGTAGCAAAGGTACTACCAACTCATCCTTACAGCTTGTTATTACCCATTGAATACACTTCGAGGGATCTCCTCTCATGTGTATTGGGTTCCCACTGTTGATGAATTATGATGGGTTGACAATCCCATCCCCAACCTTGACTTAAGGACCACTGCAGGTTCCAGTCCTTTAGTAAGAGGATCAGCTATATTATTCTGAGTTCCTATGAACTCTATAGCTATGATCCTATCAGTCACTAAACCCCTTATAGACTTGAGTCTAACTTGGATGTGTCTCTTAGTCTTAGCATTATGCTTTTTACTGCTAATCTTGTCGATAGTTGTTCGACTATCACAGTGAATAGCAATAGCAGGGAGCGGTCTGCTTACTACAGGTATTGCAGACATAAGTCCGTGTAACCATTCAGCCTCCGTCCCTGTGGCATCAAGTGCACACAACTCAGCCTCAAAAGTAGACCGAGTAACAATAGTCTGTCTGCTTGACTTCCAGGATATTGCTCCACCAGCCAAGGTGAACACGTATCCAGTCACTCCATTGGAACCAGACTTCTTAGCTATCCAACTTGCATCACTGTACCCTTCAAGCACACCAGGAAATCTCCTGTAGTGTAAACTAAGGTACATTGTGCCTTTTAGATATCTAAGTACTCTATCAAGAGCATCCCAATGAGTTCTGTTTGGACAGCTTGTATATCTCGCCAATTTAGACACAGAATATGAAATATCTGGTCTAGTACAGTTAGCAAGATACTGCAAGCTCCCAATAATCTGAGAATACCTTAACTGAGACACAGGCACTCCTGAAGTATTCTTGACAAGGGCAACTTTCGAATCATAAGGTGTACTAGCGATTCTACACTGTGAATAACCATATTTCTCAAGTATAGATTTCTCTATATAATGAGATTGAGTCAAGGTTATTCCTTCAGTGGACTGAATCAATTTGATTCCAAGAATCACACTTGCCTCACCCATATCCTTCATTTCAAAATGCCTTTTCAAGAATTCTTTAGTCTCGTTAATAATCTCAATATTGGTTCCAAACAATAAAATATCATCCACATATAGGCACAAGATAACACACTCATTACCTTTAACTTTAGTGTAGACACACTTATCACTTTCATTAATCTTATAACTGAAAGGCAATATAGTTTCATCAAACTTTTTATGCCAATCTTTGGGAGCTTGTTTCAAGCCATAGATGGACTTGATCAACTTACATACTTTCCTTTCATTGCCTGATGCAACAAATCCATCAGGCTGATCCATATAAATCTCTTCCTCAAGTTCACCATGAAGAAAAGCCGTCTTTACATCCATCTGATGAATGATAAGACCATGGACTGAAGCCAATGCTTTAAGCATTCGGATTGTTACCATTCTTGCAACCGGAGAGTATGTATCAAAATAATCAATTCCTTCCTTTTGCTTAAAACCCTTAGCTACCAGTCTAGCTTTGTACTTATCTATTGAGCCGTCAGGGTTCAACTTCTTTTTAAAGACCCATTTGCACCCAATAGTAGAACACCCAGGAGGGAGATCAACCAACTCCCATGTTCCATTGGAAACAATAGAGTCAATTTCACTCTTGACAGCGCCCTTCCAGTGCCTTGACTCAGAAGAATCCATAGCTTGCCGGAAAGTTAAAGGTTCGTCCTCGATATTGTAAGTGATGAAATCACCTCCAAAATCCTTGACTATTTTTGCACGCTTACTTCTCCTTGGTTCCTCTAATTCCTTAGGAATAGAGCTACTACTAGGTTCCGCCCCCACATTTGTCATCTTTTCCACATGATCAGGAATAAAACTTGATGTGTGAGTAGGATCTTCCTCAGAAGTCGTTTCAGGTATTCCAGTCTTCATAGGGTAGACATCCTCAAAGAATGTCGCATCTCGAAATTCAACTATCGTGTTTGCCACTATACCATCTATGTCAGATTTTAACACTAAAAATCTCATAGCTGTAGTGGTTTCAAGATAGCCCAGAAAGATACAGTCAACAGTCTTTGGACCTAGTTTCTTTCTCTTGTGTTCAGGAACAAGCACCTTAGCAAGACACCCCCACACACGAAGATACTTAAGACTAGTCATCCTGCCTTTCCATAACTCCAAGGGTGTTTTATCCATGTGTTTCAGAGGGACTCTATTCAAAATATGGCAAGCCGTATTTAGAGCCTCTCCCCACATGTATTTAGGCAACCCAGAGTTAATAAGCATACTATTAATCATATCTTTAAATGTTCTGTTCTTTCGCTCAACAACCCCATTAGACTCAGGTGTGTATGGTGGAGTAACTTCATGAACTATACCATTATTTGCACAAAATTCATTAAAAGCATTACTCGTATACTCACCACCTCTATCAGATCTCAATCTTTTAAGTAACTTACTAGTTTGTTTTTCTACTTCAGTTTTATATATAATGAATTTACTAAGTGCTTCATCCTTATGTCTAAGTAAATAAACATAACAATATCTACTACTATCATCTATAAAAGTAATGAAGTATCTAAACTGGTCCTTGGTCAACACACCACCAAATTCACAAATATCAGTGTGTACTAAATCTAACAAGTCTGAATCCCTAACAACGTTATGAAAAGGTTTCCTTATCTGTTTAGCAGACACACATACTTGACATTTAGAATTCTTTTCTATGGTATATTTTGGAATCAACTCTAAGTTCATCATGTTCTTAAGAGCACCAAAGTTTAAATGACCTAGTCTAGCGTGCCATATATTTGAGGATTCAATACAATTAACAGTAGGAATAACATTATTATTCAAACTTCCCAAAACGGGATCCGCATTAATAACAAATAAACCATTTGACAAGTAACCCTTGCCAAAGAATGTACCAGTGTGAATAAGAACTACTTTATTACACTTGAACGAAATTTCAAAACCACTAGAAACTAAACAGCTTCCACTTATTATATTTCTACGCATGTCGGGAACATGATGCACTCTCGTCAGAGATAGAATACGTCCTGAAGGGAACTTCAGATCCACGTTTCCAACTCCATGTACTTGAGCAGCACTAGCATTCCCCATCTTCACAGTCAGACTATGACTCTGTTGATAAGATACAAATAAACTAATATCAGCACAAATATGTACATTAACTCCAGTATCTATCAACCATTCATTTGACAGATAGGTAGAAAATATCACAGGGTTGTAGGATACATACCGGTCAACGTTGGTTTCAGAAGCCGTAGCCTCACCAACAACCATGTTCACTACAGGCCCACTTGCGGTTCCAAGCACAACATTTGCTTGTGCTACCTCGGTTTTCTTCGCTTTCTTCGTAGGGCAGTCCTTACTCCAGTGCCCAACCTGCCCACAAGACCAGCATGGTTTGTTTGCCTTGGGTTTCTTGGCCTTGTCCTTGTCACTCTTAGGTTTATTACTATTAGCTTTTTTAGCAAAAGCCTTCCTCTTTTGTCCTACAGTTGCTATGTTTACCTTCGAGGTACCGTGTTCAGTTGGCATCACATGTCCCTGTTTGGACTTGTGTTGTTCTTGTACCGAGATGTCCAGCATAAGGTTGGTCCAGGTGATCTCTCCTTTCTGTCTTTTCAGGGAGAGAGAGAACTCTTCCCAAGACTTCGGGAGTTTTTCAATCACACTCATCACCTTGAACTTCTCCGGGAGATTCATTCCAGACTCCTTCAAAGCATGCACTATCATCTCGAACTCATGCACCTGCTCAGTCATGGACTTATTGTCCACCAGCTTAAACTCGAGGAACCTTGCCACAGAATACTTTTCTAGACCTTGTGAGTCAGTATTATGTGTCTGGTCCAGCTTCTCCCATAAGAGTTTTGCAGAGTAGGCATCAGAAGAATAGACATCAAACAAAGTGTTTGTTAGTGCCGCAAGAATGGCCGCTCTAGCCACTCCATCCTTCTCAGCCCACTTCGCAAAAGCCTTAACTGTGTCAGTCTTCTCTTGATCCACTACTGGTTTCTCATATTCAACAACCGGCCACAGACCCTTTATAGTCAACCACAGCTTCATCTTTTTCTGCCAGCGAGAAAAGCCAATGCCACCGTTGAATTTCTCCGGTAAACCGGTTAGTTCAACAGCCTGTGGGAAACTATAGGTGGTCCAATCAATGGCCCCAGCAGTTACACCCGAACTGCTACCACCACCAACGATAACCTCACTTTCGTTAACCATTATGCTAAATTCTAAATAACCAATAATCTCTTCAAGAATGTTGAGAAACTCACTAACAAGTATAGCAACATAGAGGCAAGTGTATAAAGAATTTAACAAGTTTAGGCCAAGACCACAGTTAACAAAACAAAACATGCAGGTAAACAAAATTAGTAACTGAAATAACGTAGAGAGAAAGAAAGATGTACCCGAAACCATAGCTTAAAACAGTGACTGAAATAAAGGTTTACAGATACAAAACGCCAAGAAAATGATTACAGCTGAGTCACCAGGCCTTGCTCGAAGTCCTGGCTGCTCTTGAAGAGATTATTGCCCCCTACCTGCTGCGTTTGGGATGTGCGCAATATCTCCACCAGGATAAAACAGCTCGGAGTTTATGTTAACAGCAGCAACAAAACCTCCACTTCGACCAGCACCTCAGTCGCCGGAAAATATCAGCACTTCAGTTCTTGTGGGAGAGAAATGCAGAGAGGTTGAAGAGAAGAGATGAGAATGTAGTGTGTTGTTTTATTTATTCATTCAGTTTAGCCTCTATTTATAGGAGAGGAAAAATGAAACTGTCAACACACTTAATGTCTGAATTAAACTGCTTCATTAATAAAAAATAAAAAACTGATCAGATTTTGAATTCATTAATGAAAAAATCAAAACTGATCAGCTTTTGAATTTAAATTATTTGTAACAGCTTTTCACATTAACACCCACATTATTATCAGAACTTAAGTTAAGTTCTGATTTAACTCATCAGTACTTAAGTTCTGATTCGACTCATCAGTACTTAAGTTCTGATTCTGATATCAGAACTTGTTAAGTTCTGATTTTATTCATCAGTTCTTAAGACATTCGCCCAAATCGCCCTTCGACCCGGTCCGGTGCGGTGCGTGGCGGGGCGGGCGCGCGCGCATGTGTGTGTGCGCGCGTGAAGCACACAACAACACAATGGACCATCACACACCTTAGTAGTTGTATACTACTCATGTGGGTAATACCATATAAAGCACACAACCCCCTTTATTTATTTCAATGTGGGACAAACATTCTCAAATTTTCCAAGCTTTTCCAAGCTACTTTCAACTCTCATTTCATATGGATTTCATTAAGAAAATTCTTAAAACCATACATGAAAATTTAAGTTCAAATATCATTGAACAATTTCCAATCATTAGATTTTAGGATTAACATCAAGAACATAATTAAATTAAACTCTAAAATCCTAATTTTCTAACATGTAATACTACGTAGCTTTACTGAAAGCACTTTTGTTTTTCTCCATCAGACATCAGCTTTTCCCAAATTATGCCAAGAAGAATTGCACGAAGGTTTATTCGAGAAGAGCGAGGCAAGTCTAAGAACTCATGTTGATGCCATGTACAAAGGACTTTCTGCTTATTGCAATCTAATGTACATAACTACATAATGTTTATTTGGTTTCTTCTCTGGTTTTAGTCATAGCGGTGGCAGCTGGGGCTTCATTAATCATTACTGCCACCTCGTGGCAAGTATTGGTGGGAAATGGAGATAATTTTGTAAATCAAATTCTGTGTAGTTTCTGTTCAGCTGTTCTTAATAACTATATTTATGTTACATTTGCTGTTATCACTTATATTTACTTGGGTAACCTTATTGTTTCAATGTTGCTCCTGATACAAAACAAGTAAAGTATAATTACGGCCACCTTTACTAACAAAAGAAGATTCTAGGGATCGTCAGTATAATTACGGCCACCTTTATTGAATTTGTTGGGCAATGGTTAACTAATAAGATATTAATGGATGAACCTAGTTTAGGAAAAAAATCCGAAAGTTGAATAAACTTTTGGAAATTAGAATGTTAGGAAAATTTTCAGAAATAATAATTTGATTTTTATATGAAATAAATCGAATCCAACTAAACCCATAAAAACAGTAATTTGCGGTTTGCAATGAAATAAAAAATTAATGGGATGATTTTATCACTTTTTGCTCTTCAAAATAGAAGTTAAATAAAAGAAAAGAAATGGTTAAAACTTCACATAAAGAGTGAAAGTACAGGAAGAACACTAGTTGTGTATTGTGTACACAACTTAAATTAGCAATAAACGAAGATGATGTGTTTGAAAAGATTGATTGGGTCAAGAAGAGTGTTGTGGAGCTTAGAAACCACAACACTATCATTGTTTTCGGTTATAAATTCTGTAGAATTTTTTTAATGTGCAATACTGTTTCAGGTGGATGGTGCAATTGTTTGCAAATGCAAACTTCTCCGAGCTGTACCGGTCATTTTAAATTCAAAATAGTAATTTCACTTTACAATATTTTTCCATTTCATAAATTTTCTATCAGAATATGCTTAGAATGATTATGCTAATTCATAGAAAGATTTTTTTTTGCTAATTAGGCAATCCATAGAAAGATTGATACTTTCTATAATGCAAAAGACTACGTATTAACATAAGCCTTCTAAGTTTGACTAAAATAGAGTTTGTCTAATGAATTTGAAGCGGTTCTCTTATTTCCCTAACCGTTTCTGAAAAGATCATATCAGGGTAAATCTCAATTTTGTTTTATTAAATAAATTGTTATGAGTATACAAGCACCCAAATATAAAATTTCTTAATCACATATTTTTGTCATATGTCGGATAGAAGTAGGGGAGTAACTTGAAAGTGATTAATTTGTACTATAATTCTCTATTTCCCTACAGTGTGAGAAATTATAAATTATCACATTTATGAAGGATTTCAACAATTTAAAATGTGTCAATGTTTTGGCCTTCGAAGTTAGGAGGAAGCATAAAATCCGGGTCTAACACAATCTCTGCACGTAAATTCGAAGGAACTCGCTTATTCTAAATTATTATTATTATAGGACCATATGTTAACACTGCTTAAGAATGATGTCCCTAAACTTATTTCCCCCCTAACCTATTTTCTCCTAAAAAAACTCATTGCGAATGAATTCAAGTTTTTTCTTAGTTTTTCTTTGAAAGATTATCGATATTACATTAAATTTTTGTGAAAGCATATCCATTAAAATATGAAGCAGTACATAAAATTATGTCACCACTGTTTTAATAAAATAGATATTAAATAAGTGGTTGTGCATACAATAGATATGGAACCTAATAACTTATTAGTAGAAATTTCTTTAAGAAGTTGCTCCGAATACTTATCCCTATTGTACCAAAAAAAAATTATATAGATTATAATTATCTTTCAGGCAATTTAAAAAGTCGTGATACTAAAGCAAATACATGTTAAATGTTTTCTATATTACAAGTTATGGATGAAATCATAACGATTGAAATTATTTATAAATTTAAAACAATTCATCGAAGTTTTGTTGACCTATCTGAAAGTATAAAATTCGTGTGTTGTAAATGAATTTTGGGAAAAAAAATTTACTGGGTTATCTACAAATTTAAAACTTGCCCAATTATAAATTTTTATGTCGAAAAAAAATTAAAAAACAGTGTCTACACTTGAAAAGATGGGAGTTAAGTTAAGAAATTGATGATAAAAAGTATTTGCGAAATCTTATTTATCCGTGAATTTCAAATTAAGGGATTGAATTTATTCGAGTGTTGAGTTTGAATTACGAAAAATATTTGAAATTTTGAATAAAATACTTAATTATTTTGGGATGCGAAATTGTAATCAATTGCAAGTCTCATTTGAAATAAATGTAATACAGTTAATGTGAAAGAAAAGGAAAAGGGAATAAGTGAAGGTATAATGTGCACAAGTTGTCGAAATTTTGATATAATTTATGTTTTGCGATTGATCGACTTGACTTGGCATGTTTACTTATTTTTTGTATGTAGATAATTATGAAATTCCAGTCAAACCTAGTTGGAGGTTTGAGGAGAATAATGAAGTATTGGACAGATAAAGTGCACCGCGAATTGGTATATGAGGCAGACGTGCCTAGAAATATTAGTTACCGTAAAATATGATATTGATTAAAATAATTCAATTTCGGGACACTGATTTAATTTTGGCAGAGTTAAAATTTGGAAAGTAAGAAATAAATTTGAAAAACTTATTTCACAAGTGTTGTTATTGAAAATATTTTTGGCAAAAGGTATTCATGTAAGTTGTTGATTAATGTGACTTACAATATTCTACCAGAGAAGTTGGAATCTTAAACCAGAAATAAGTGAGCATATTTTATTTGGATGATTCAAGTAATTATAAACCATATCATAAGTGGAAGCTATATATAAAAGTTATTTGACCAATACATTAAATGGGAGATATTGTATTTGACTTAACTAGCATAATAACCCGTGCGAGATACGGGTCATTTTCTAGAATTTTTTATGCATGCAATTATAATGTTTTTAGTTATATTTTTATTTGTAAATGTTGTATAATGTCTAACGTATTTATCTGTGTATCATTTTCATACAAGATATTATTAAATTACACAACGTTTCCAATATAGCTTATTAAGAAAAATATATGTATTCTTGTTTGTGTTGTATAATTGTATTTAATGAATGAATATAAACAGGGTAGTCAATGTACGTTTAAGATGAAACAAATAAACTTAATATGTAGAATGTCGTTGGTATATTTATAAAGAAAAAGTTAAAAACTAACATATATGTTGAATACAGAGTTGACCAAAAATTTTGAATTTCATTTAAATAAATTATATAACCGGTCTATATTATTACTGAGTTCTCCACTAACTTACAGTTAACTTACTCAATTTAAAAAGATAAAAAATAAATAACTGAATTTAGAAATACTTGCAATCATAATATAAAATAATATAAAATTTACACTACTGTTAATATAAAAGTCGATTTTAATGAAAAATGTTAGTTCATGAAATTTAACGTATATATGTTTGGAAAAATATTAGTTTTTTTACACTACTCTTAACAAAATAAGATTAAGTTATATGTGTCTATGTTAGCATTTTAATTATCGTATGTTACATTTCTTAGAAAATTACGATGGTTTCAATTATTTATATGCCTAATATCTGATTTATGTACATGTATAATCATTATTAATATCTAGTGAGACAATTGATTACTTAAATAACATGTATTTATAGTTATTCAAAAATTAAAATTATGTAATAAATAAATTGTAATAATTTATATATGGTATTCACATTATCACCGACAAACAATCCATATCTGTTTTTTACGCGACCGAGTATCAATCATGTAACATAAAAATAAATTATATATTGTAAGACTTATTATTGATGTTCATGATTTTTTTTCAAGAATTTGAAGAAAAAATTGTAATTATATTGTTATTTAAACTATTTTTAAGTTTTTTCATTACAACTCTAATATTTCTTCATATAATAATTTGATAATATTGTATACTATTTTCCTAAAATTAAATATTTTTCAATTCGATAAAGTTATATAAATATTAGTCGAACTGATTAATTTCTTCAAATTATTGAACAATATATATATTTTTTAAATAGTATAAAATGTATTGAATCAAATGCTACAATATAGTATAGATATGACTTGTATTTGAATAATTCAAAATATTAAAATAATTCAAAATATTAAAATAATTCAAAATATTTGTACAATATTATCTTGATCAATAAATATTGTTTATCTAAAAGAATTCTTTTTAAAATACTAGTTTTTTTAAAGTGAAAAATGAAAAATAAATCGATTTAATATATCATCGTAGTTTTAACAAATCTCGTGAGATCTCATATCAAATTTCAAATATATTTAAAATCGGGACAAGTCCCAAAACACTATTGCGCTATCAGTGAAGTTAGTAATTTTAATACAAATAATCAATTAACTTGATCCTATAAATACCTCAAACACATTAATTTATATTAATATAAGATATAAAAAAAATCACATTATTGGTACGATATTCTTGTCGAACTTGTAATTTAAATTTACTAAACATAGAATGTGACAATGTTTTTCGGCTAGTCATGTAGTCAAATTTTGAGTATTTTTTGAACAATGGGCCAAATTCTGATTTCAAATTCAAAATAAACTAAAATTCATTGACTCATTATAATTCGAACTTATCTAAATATTTAATACCAATCTAGATTATTTATATATAGGCGATTCTATTTTCAATATTTTCTTTAGAAATTATATATATATATTAATTACTTTTTATATTAATTTTTTTTTTAAAATATATGAGATATATTTTCAAACTAAATAATAATAATAAATAAAATAATAATCCATTTATGTATTATGCCTAACTTTATATTTGGAATTCGGTTCTTTAAAATTAATTGTACAAATATTTAAGTAACTATCATTTTTTTTGTGGAATTCAAGTAGCTATTTTTAAAGTTAAATAAAATATTTCTTTAGCACACTTACATATTATGTGTATGATAAAATGCACATGTGACAATATTGTGTGGTGGTACGAGGTTGTATAGAATAATAAAGCAATCCGAGTTCGATTCCCACAAAACACAACTTTTATATATATATTAAAAACAGGAGTAGTTTAGTCTTTTCAATGAGACTTTTTAATCTCACAATATTATCCCCTTGTTGTGCTATTATATATATAGAAGAGATTTGTCAAATGAAATAAAAGAAAAGGTAAATACATGAATAATGTGTTTAATAGATATAAATTGTGTGATTACTAATGTGAGTTACTTCAAATAATTGTATTGATGGCCATTATTATATATATTTATTATCGTGGACATTTACTTTTTGGGATGAAGAAAATATTTAACATATATATATAGGGTTTTGGTTCACAACCCCAAGTGGTTGTAGTAACCACCTGGTGCCCGACATTATTTCATTGCAGCAGACCTCCAGCAATGAGACATTGCGGGAGGTACCTACCACAATGAAATAATGCGGTATGATTACTGTTTTTATTTAATTTCTAAAATAACAAAAAAAAATATTTTAATGAATTAATTTTTTTCGATAATAGCGGAGTTAGAAAATATATAATTAATTTTAACAACCATTTGTTCTATATTTTCTAATTTTATTACTACTTCCCATTTATTATCAATTGTATAATGAGTTAAAAATTTAAAACTAAATTAGATATATAATCGGAAAAATAATTAAAATATTAGTTTTAATGAAAAAAAATAAAAAATCTAAGATAATAAGTGAAATGTATGAATGGAGTATTGCAAGTATGATTGTTTATTGATCGAAATGTGTCGTCTTTTCTAAAACTTTTTTGAGTAAATTCTAGTCAAACTATTTTAATTTAAATTTTAAATATGTCAAAATTATGTATAATAACACATTTGTACTCCTTAATGAAGTTATGATGAATTAAATAATTTTTATAAATAATTTTTAATTTAAAAAAAACAAATGAGAACAAAATAATAATAAAAAAACCATCCCGCAATGAGTCATTGCGAGAGGTGTTCAGCCCAACCCCAACATATATAAAATATTGCGGCGGGTGGTTAAAGAGCCACTTACAACAATGTTTCATTGCACTAGCCGCAATGAAACAATGCTTAGGTGGCAGATGGTATTTTTTTTTATTTGTTACGAAAAAATATTTAACATTCTGGGGGCTGAGTTGTTTTATATTTTTTTATAGCTAACGAAAAATCGATAAAATTTCATTTTTTTTAGTTTTCCACTTTTTCAATTTTTAGCATTATATTCGTTTACTATAAATTAAAAATTGATAAACTAAATTGGACAAGAACAAGAAAAATAAAAAAAAACATAAAACTCACATTATTAAAAAAAATATAAAACTCACAATATTCTGTTATAATAAAAATTCGAAAATACTATTTCGAACAAATAATTAAAAAAATATTTTTTCACTCAAAAATTTTAAGTTCAATAATAAATTTAAATATTTTGGTTTAAAATATTAATTTAAAAATATCAAAATATAAGTTCGAAAAATTATTTAAAAATTCATTTTTAACAAAAAAAATAAATTAGAAAAATAAAGCGAGAAAGAACCGTTACATTTAAAACAACGTCCTCCAACAATGTTTCATTGCACTAGCCGCAATGAAACAATGCTGTAGGTGTCAGAGGGTATTTTTTTTATTTGTTACGAAAAATATTTAGCATTTCGGGGGTTGAGTTGTTTTATATTTTTTTATAGCTAACGAAAAATTGATAAAATTCCATTTTTTTTAGTTTTCCACATTTTCAATTTTTAGCATTATATTCGTTTACTATAAACTAAAAATTGATAAACTAAATTGGACAAGTACAAGAAAAATAAAAAAAAACATAAAACTCACAATATTAAAAAAATATAAAACTCACAATATTCCGTGATAATAAAAATTCGAAAATACTATTTTGAAAAAATAATTAAAAAATAATTTTTCACTCAAAAATTTTAAATTCTATATTAAATTTAAATATTTTAGTTTAAAATATTAATTCAAAAATATCAAAATATAAGTTCGAAAAATTATTTAAAAATTCATTTTGAACAAAAAAAATAAATTAGAAAAATAAGGGAGGAAAAACCGTTACATTTAAAACAAAGTCCTCCAACAATGTTTCATTGCACTAGCCGCAATAAAACAATGCTGTAGGTGGCACATAGTATTTTTTTTATTTGTTACGAAAAATATTTAGCATTCCGGGGGCTGAGTTGTTTTATATTTTTTTATAGCTACCGAAAAATCGATAAAATTTCATTTTTTTAGTTTTCCACATTTTCAATTTTTTGCATTATATTCGTTTACTATAAATTAAAAATTGATAAACTAAATTGGACAAGTATAAAATAAAAAAAATTTAAAACTCACAATATTAAAAAAATATAAAACTCACAATATTCTGTTATAATAAAAATTCGAAAATACTATTTCGAACAAATAATTAAAAAAATACTTTTTTCACTCAAAAATTTTAAATTCAATATTAAATTTAAATATTTTAGTTTTAAATATTAATTCAAAATATCAACATATAAGTTCAAAAAATTATTTAAGAATTCATTTTTAACAAAAAAATAAATTAGAAAAATAAAGCGAGGAAAAACCGTTACATTTAAAATAACGTCCTCCAACAATGTTTCATTGTACTAGCCGCAATGAAACAATGCTGTAGGCGGTAGAGGGTATTTTTTTTATTTGTTACGAAAAATATTTAGCATTCCGAGGGCTGAGTTGTTTTATATTTTTTTATAACTAACGAAAAATTGATAAAATTCCATTTTTTTTAGTTTTCCACATTTTCAATTTTTAGCATTATATTCGTTTACTATAAATTAAAAATTGATAAACTAAATTGGACAAGTACAAGAAAAATAAAAAAAAACATAAAACTTACAATATTAAAAAAAATATAAAACTCACAATATTCCGTTATAATAAAAATTCGAAAATACTATTTTGAACAAATAATTAAAAAATACTTTTTCACTCAAAAACTTTAAATTCAATATTAAATTTAAATATTTTAGTTTAAAATATTAATTCAAAAATATCAAAATATAAGTTAAAAAAATTATTTAAAAATTCATTTTTAACAAAAAAAATAAATTAAAAAAATAAAGCGAGGAAGAACCGTTACATTTCAAACAACGTCCTCCATCAATGTTTCGTTGTACTAGCCGCAATAAAACAATGCTGTAGGTGGTAGATGTTATTTTTTTTATTTGTTACGAAAAATATTTAGAATTCCGGGGGCTGAGTTGTTTTATATTTTTTTATAGCTAACGAAAAATCGATAAAATTTCATTTTTTTAGTTTTCCACATTTTTAATTTTTAGCATTATATTCGTTTACTATAAATTAAAAATTGATAAACTAAATTGGACAAGAACAAAAAAAATAAAAAAAACATAAAACTCACAATATTAAAAAAAATAAAAAACTCACAATATTCTCTTATAATAAAAATTCGAAATAACTATTTCGAACAAATAATTAAAAAAATATTTTTTCACTCAAAAATTTTAAATTCAATAATAAATTTAAATATTTTAGTTTAAAATATTAATTCAAAAATATCAAAATATAAGTTCGAAAAATTATTTAAAAATTCATTTTTAACAAAAAAAATAAATTAGAAAAATAAAGCGAGGAAGAACCGTTACATTTAAAACAACGTCCTCCAACAATGTTTCATTACACTAGCCGCAATGAAACAATACTGTAGGTGGCAGAGGGTATTTTTTTTATTTGTTACGAAAAATATTTAGCATTTCGGGGGCTGAGTTGTTTTATATTTTTTTATAGCTAACGAAAAATTGATAAAATTCCATTTTTTTAGTTTTCCACATTTTCAATTTTTAGCATTATATTCGTTTACTATAAATTAAAAATTGATAAACTAAATTGGACAAGTGCAAGAAAAATAAAAAAAAACCATAAAACTCACAATATTAAAAAAATATAAAACTCACAATATTCCGTTATAATAAAAATTCGAAAATACTATTTTGAAAAAATAATTAAAAAATAATTTTTCACTCAAAAATTTTAAATTCAATATTAAATTTAAATATTTTAGTTTAAAATATTAATTCAAAAATATCAAAATATAAGTTCGAAAAATTATTTAAAAATTCATTTTTAACAAAAAAAATAAATTAGAAAAATAAAGTGAGGAAAAACCGTTATATTTAAAACAACGTCCTCCAACAATGTTTCATTGCACTAGGCGCAATAAAACAATGCTGTAGGTGGCACAGAGTATTTTTTTTATTTGTTACGAAAAATATTTAGCATTCCGGAGGCTGAGTTGTTTTATATTTTTTTATAGCTACCGAAAAATTGATAAAATTTCATTTTTTTAGTTTTCCACATTTTCAATTTTTTGCATTATATTCGTTTACTATAAATTAAAAATTGATAAACTAAATTGGACAAGTATAAAATAAAAAAAATGTAAAACTCACAATATTAAAAAAAATATAAAACTCACAATATTCTGTTATAATAAAAATTCGAAAATACTATTTCGAACAAATAATTAAAAAATACTTTTTTCACTCAAAAATTTTAAATTCAATATTAAATTTAAATATTTTAGTTTTAAATATTAATTCAAAATATCAAAATATAAGTTCGAAAAATTATTTAAAAATTCATTTTTAACAAAAAAATAAATTAGAAAAATAAAGCGAGGAAAAACCGTTACATTTAAAATAACGTCCTCCAACAATGTTTCATTGCACTAGCCGCAATGAAACAATGCTGTAGGCGGCAGAGGGTATTTTTTTATTTGTTACGAAAAATATTTAGCATTCCGGGGGCTGAGTTGTTTTATATTTTTTTATAACTAACGAAAAATTGATAAAATTCCATTTTTTTTAGTTTTCCACATTTTCAATTTTTAGCATTATATTCGTTTACTATAAATTAAAAATTGATAAACTAAATTGGACAAGTACAAGAAAAATAAAAAAAAACATAAAACTTACAATATTAAAAAAAATATAAAACTCACAATATTCCGTTATAATAAAAATTCGAAAAATACTATTTTGAACAAATAATTAAAAAATACTTTTTCACTCAAAAACTTTAAATTCAATATTAAATTTAAATATTTTATATTAAAATATTAATTCAAAAATATCAAAATATAAGTTAAAAAAATTATTTAAAAATTCATTTTTAACAAAAAAAATAAATTAAAAAAATAAAGCGAGGAAGAACCGTTACATTTCAAACAACGTCCTCCATCAATGTTTCGTTGTACTAGCCGCAATAAAACAATGCTGTAGGTGGTAGATGTTATTTTTTTTATTTGTTACGAAAAATATTTAGAATTCCGGGGGCTGAGTTGTTTTATATTTTTTTATAGCTAACGAAAAATCGATAAAATTTCATTTTTTTAGTTTTCCACATTTTTAATTTTTAGCATTATATTCGTTTACTATAAATTAAAAATTGATAAATTAAATTGGATAAGAAACAAGAAAAATAAAAAAAACATAAAACTCACAATATTAAAAAAAACATAAAACTCATAATAATCCCTTATAATAAAAATTCGAAAATACTATTTCGAACAAATAGTTAAAAAATACATTTTCACTCAAAAAATTTAAATTCAATATTAAATATAAATATTTTAGTTTAAAATATTAATTCAAAAATATCAAAATATAAGTTCGAAAAAATATTTAAAAATTCATTTTTATCAAAAAAAATAAATTAGAAAAAATAAAGCGGGTGTCCTCCAGCAATGTTTCATTGCACTAGCTGCAATGAAACAATGCTGAGGGGTTGCCGCAATGTTTCAATGCGGAGGTGGTTGCTAGAACCACCTGAGGCTGTGTAAGGGCACCCATATATATATATATATATATAGAGGGCTACTACAATAGAAACAAATTTAGAATAAAAACTAGAAACCAAATAATTTTTTTTTAAAATTAACTCGAAATATAACACATATGGTATGCAAATCGATCGTTTAGAGATATAGAAAAATACAGTGAAATCGGATTTTAAAAAAAAATTACGGCTTGACAGGAAAAATCAAATTAAAAACGGAGGGGAAAAACTGAAATTGGGTGTGGGAGGGTGTAGATTAGTTGGGTGGGGTGCTTTGGGGGGACCATTAGATTAGGTAGATCTAATGGCTTAGATTGGTTCTGTTATGGATATAAAACTAAGGTTATTATTTGCTGTATTTATTACTAAGATTCGGGAGCTCAAGGCCTTTAATGGCTGCTCTCGTGCTTCGTGGCTCGATCTGCCTTTACGAGATGCCTACGTATCTCTGTGAATTAGAGAATCAAGCCAAAAAACGTAGTTCTGATCTGTGGGGTGAGGCCCCTTATATAGATGTTGGGAGTCCTTGAATTGGACTTGGTATAGGAGACTTGATGGGCAAGTCTCATAATTAGAATGGACTTTGGAGTCCTAGATAGTAGGAAACTGATTCCTTATCCTTTTAGGTCCCCTTGAGGCTAATCTATAAGGATTTATATCCTTATCGGGACTCTTCTCAATAACTGATTTTTCCCTTATTAATTAATTACGAAATTAATTAATAATCAGGGTTTTTGGGCCTTTTTTATTCCACCAGGCCTGATCTGGTCCATCAGACTTAACCTTTCTGGTCTGAATATCATACATCTTCTTATTGGGCCTAGCAGCCCATTAATTATAAAATCAGGACTTATTTATCCCTATCGTTTGCCCCCCAACTTTTGGGAAACATTGATTAAGTTTCGCAGAAGTTAAATCTATTCGTTCCCTTACAGGGTTTCGTTTTTGCGTAAAGTGTGGAGCGACCTACACATTTATAAGCGACCTACACATTTATAATGAATCTTCCTTTTATTCAGAAATTTTCCAGGAATTTTTCCCTAATTTTCTGGGATTTTCCCTAATTTTCTGGGATTTTTCCCTAATTTTCTGGGATTTATCCTTAATTTCTGGATTTTTCCCTAATTTTCTGGGATTTATCCTTAATTTCTGGATTTTTCCCTTAATTTCTGGGATTTATCCTTAATTTCTGGATTTTCCCTTAATTTCTGGATTTTTTCCTTAATTTTCTGGGATTTATCCTTAATTTCTGGATTTTTCCCTTAATTTCTGGGATTTATCCTTATTTTTCTGGATTTATTCCTTATTCCTGAAAATATTAGTATTTTTCAGAAATTATTTAAGGAATTTCCTTATTTTTCAGAAATTATTTAAGAAATTCCTGGTCGAATTATCCATCACTTTACCCTAGTCGACAGCCTTTCGAGCAGGAGCATTTCGAGCAGAAGTCCTGGTCGAATTTCGTCCAGGATTTCTCCTACCCCCTTTTTCTTTTTCGAGCAGGGAATTTTCGGTCAGAATTTTGGGTCAGAATTCCTTGTTTTGACCGAATTAGCCACCTCTTGTTGCCCAGGTCGACGTAAATTCGGGCAGGGTCCATTCGATCAGGATTTTACTTTGCTTCCTGGTCGACAGGGTCAAAAAACGTTCTGGCATTCTGGTTGAATGAAACAGTTAGTTCCCCTTTTCGACCAGGAATTTCTGGTCAGGATCCTTCTCTTGACCGAAATAGCCCCTTTTTTCAGCCTTGGTCGAAGGAAAATCGACCTCAATGCAATCGACTAGGATCTTGGTACAGGTTCTGATCGAATTGGGTCAGGCTCCTTTTTTTTTATATTCTTGGATTTTGGGCCCTTAATGCTGGGCTAAAACCTGGGCCTATTATAACCGGGCTTATTTTCTTATTGGGCCTACCCTTAATTCTGGGTTTCAATTAGAAAAACCTTGGGCCCATTTTTCTTGGTCCAGTTAGGCTTTGCAATTGGCCCATTGTAAATGGGCTCCCTTTCCACTCCTTTTTTCTTAAACACCATTAGGGCCTCAAACAGGGCTTTTTTTTTTTTGAACTGGCCTTTTTTCTAAGCCCAAATTCCAAATTCTTTTGGGTTTTTCTGGATTCTTCCAGATTCTTCCAAAACCCAAGTTTTTCTTTTTTGATTTTTGCTAGAATTCTCATGAATTTTCCAGGAATTTCTTGGATAATTCCAGAATCTTCCAGCTTTTGGGCCCAAATGGGCTTTTTAAGGCCCATTACCCACTTTTTCTTCCTATATATAGGTGGGGGGGAGTGTGCATTCTCTTCACACTTTTCACTCTTCACTCTTCCCTCTTATCTCAAAATTTCTAACCTTCTCCTCTCTCAAATCCCCTCCTTTAGCTTTCCAGGCCTTTTCTAGCTTTTCTAAATGGCTGATAAGAGTTCCGAGAGGGCGGCCAAGATAGCCTCGGCTTCAAAACGAGGTAAGGATATCGAGATCCGTTCTTCGTATATGTCTTTAATCGATATGATTAACACTAGGGGGGATGAATATCCCTCCACTGCACATCTCGATTCTTTTAATCATTGTAATACTTGGCACAACATAGATTTCAATAAACTAAATGCTCGTTATAACGTCCTTCCTCCTTTTAGATTAGTTCCAGTCTCTGGTGGTGACCGTACTTGCCACTGGAGACCCGACACTCTCTTCATTTACACAGATGCCCTTAATGCTGGGCTTAGGTTTCCTTTTCACCCTTTTATTCCTCATCTTTTGGCTGATTTACAAATCAACCCGTGTCAGCTTCCTCCAAACGTCTGGAGGAACATTCTATGTTTTATGGTTTGTTGTCTTAGGGAGGGCTTTCCTCTTTTTGTAGCTGTTTTTAGGAAGGTCTTTCAGTGTTATAATAGTTCCCTCCAGTATCTGTGGCTGGGTCTATGTCAAGCAAAGGCCCAAAAGCAAACATATCTTTAACAACGCCTCTATTCCTGATAATAATCAAAATTGGAGGAATAGTTTCGTTGGGTTACGTTGGGAGAATGGTGACTGGGGCACACTTTTTCGATCTTCCTTCGGGAAGGTCAGTGATGGTAGCCTCAAATCCATTCACTTAACTCCTGAAGAAACTATTATTTATAATGGGCTTACTCAGGATGATGGCACCACCACCAGCTGGACTCTCTTAGAGGAGTTTTCCCTGATTCATGTGGGACTATCCTCTGTTTCTCAACAGGGTATTTTTCTTTCCTTCTCAATTTTACTTCATTTCATGCATTATTAACATCACTTATTTTGTCCTTTGCTTTGTTTCAGCTGCTAAGGAGATTAACGAGGACAATGTTCCTTTGGTTGAGGAGACAGCTAGGATGAAGAAAGCTCGGCTCGCAGGCCTAGACACCCGGGGAAAGGCCACGGAGCCTATCTTTTTGAAGAAGCACAAAGAGCCTATAGGGGAGGCTTCAACTGAAGGAGCTGGAGGCCATGGTGCTCCTATCACTGCTGCTGCCCCTACTGCTGCTGCCACAGGCGCCTTTCAGCCTCTCTGGGGATTCCGCCGAGGGGACACCGTAGTTGGTTCCACGAAACATGCTTGGGATTGGTCCTACCATAGCGTGACTCCCAAGGACTTTACTGATGTGGTGGCCACCCCTGATCTTGAGAGGATTAAGCTCATGGGAGCTCAGTCTCTGGCTTCGGTATGCCTTCTCTTTTTTGAACTTATCTTTCGTTCTTGTAGCATTTTCTTGCCTTATACTTTGTTAATTGCTTTGTTTCAGTCTAACGCCTACTTTCAAGGCGCTGTGAGGCAAGCCGAATCATGGAAGCGGGCTTCTGATAAGGCCGATAATGCCCTCAGGAGGCAACAGAAGAAGTATGCTACCCTGGAGAAGAAGCTCAAGCGCAAGGAGGAAGAACTCGGAGAGTCTAACGCCGAGCTGGTGGTACTTCGGGCGGAGAAGGATAAAGCTATAGACAACTATCTGGACTCGGAGGAGTTTGCCCAATCCATGAGGATTAGGGATGATTCAGTCTTTCTCGGGTTTTTTAGGACTGGTTGGGACACGACCCTTGGGACCGTGAACGAGGCTTGTCCTGATATTAACCCGGCGGACTATATCTGCCCTGATGACGAGGCTTTGCTACAGAGGTTTCGTACCCGAGTAGTTGTCTCGGACCATATTCCTCGGGATCCACTCCTTCCTCCTCCCGAGTCTTCTTCCAGACCTGCTGAGGACGACAGCTTTTCCTCCTCCTCCGAGACGACAGAGACATCCAGCGAGAGTGGAGAGGACGATGATATGGATGCCGAGGGCACCTCAGCTCCTTAGAGCTTTTTCAGCCCTGCGTGGCTTGTCTTATTTTCGAGACTTTTTTTTATCAAATTTCTTGTAATATTTATCTGATCTTATTTTATCACCTTTTATGCTTGCATCCATGCATTTGGTTTTTATTCGTTAGGCCACAAACATACTTTGAAGAATTCATGAATTTCATAAAATTGTCTGGGATTCGTCCCTTACACAAGTCTTAATAAACTTCGTAATAAAACTAAAACATATAAATCCTAAGCAAGCAAAGCTTCAAGGTGCTTTTCAACCTACTCGCCATCCTGACGAGTGAGAATCGTATCCGGCTGCCCTATACATGGTAAACCTTCAGGTTTTGTGCATGCCAAGTTCTGGGAACTTCAAAACCATCCATAGTCTCTAGCTTGTAGGTTCCTCTACCTTGAACACTCTTGACTCTGTACGGTCCTTCCCAATTCGGGGCAAGCTTCCCTTTTTGTCCTACACCAGATGCTTCTATCTTCCTCAAGACTAGATCGCCTTGTTTAAAAAACCTTTCTTTGACCCTTAGGTTATAGTAGAATGAAGCCTTTTTATGATATTCTACTATCTTTGCATGTGCCCTATCTCGCACTTCATCGATCAGATCCAGGGCTAACCTTTGCCCTTCCTCATTTTCTTCTGCATTGAAAGCCTGAATCCTTGGAGAGGAATGTGATATCTCTACTGGAACTACTGCTTCTGCCCCATATGCCAACATGAAGGGAGTTGCTCCTGTCGTGACTCTACAGGTAGTCCTGTAGGCCCATAATATTGGAAGTATCTCATCTACCCAATTATTTCTTGACTTCTCGATCCTCTTCTTTAGTCCATCCAGGATTATCCGATTTGCTACCTCTGCTTGCCCATTGGCTTGCGGGTGAGCCACAGAAGTGAATCGTAACTCAATTTCATTTTCTTCACAATACTTCTTGAATTCCTCATTGTTGAATTGTGTTCCATTATCAGTGACGAGGATACGGGGAATTCCATATCGGCACATAATGTTTTCCCACAGGAATTGTGCAACCTGCTTAGTAGTGATTTTGACCAAGGGTTTGGCTTCGATCCACTTGGTGAAATAATCAATGGCTACAATCAGAAATTTCCTTTGTGCCGTGGCCATAGGAAAAGGCCCTAGAATATCCATCCCCCACATGGCAAAGGGAATAGGCAAGTTGATAGAGGTCAGCATCTCGGGGGGTTGTCTAACAACTGGTGCATGCTTCTGACAGCGATCACACTTCTTCACATATTCTTTGGCATCAGCCATCATTTCTGGCCAATAGAAGCCTAAACGAGTTATCTTATGAGCCAAGGCCCTGCCCCCCAAGTGTTGTCCATAAATACCTTCATGCACTTCTTCAAGAGCCAAGCGTGCCTCATCGGGCCTGAGACACCTCAAATAGGGAACCACGAAAGATCTTTTGTAAAGAATCCCATCTATCAAAGAGTACCTTAGTGCCCGAACAGTTAACTTCCGTGCTTCAGTTGCATCACTTGGCAACCAACCGGTCTGAATGTGAGCCTTGATGGGATCAATCCATGACGTCCCCAAGCCTATGGGAGCCACTAGCTTAACATCTATGCTTCGTGTCTTCAAAACACGGAAGTACACACTTCCTGAACTTTCTTCAATCTCAGACGAAGCGAACTTTGATAGCACATCTGCCTTAACATTTTCTTCTCTTGGAATGTGTTCAACATGGCATTCATTAAATTGGGTCATCACAGCCCTTACTAGGCGGACATACTTAGCCATCGTATCATCCCTTGCCTCAAATTCTCCCTTTACCTGGGATATGATCAGCTTCGAGTCTCCACGGACCTTTAAGTTTTTGACTCTAAGTGTCCCAGCTAGACCAAGGCCAGCTATCAGGGCTTCATACTCTGCCTCATTGTTTGTGGTTGGAAAATCTAGCTTCATAGCATACTCAATTAAGAACCCATCAGGGCTTTACAAAACCAACCCTGCTCCACTGGAATTTGTTTTTGATGCTCCATCAAAATAGAGAACCCAATATTCTTTCTCCTTGTCCCCATTGTCGACTCCCTTGTCTTGAGATATGGTATCTTCCTTCCCCCCGACTTCTTGGTTGGGTATGGTACATTCCACCACGAAGTCAGCTAGTGCCTGGGCTTTTATGGCCGTACGTGGCTTATACTTGAGATTGAACTCTCCCAACTCTATTGCCCACTTAATCAGTCTCCCACTTGCCTTGGGACTGTGAATGATGTTTCTCAGTGGCTGATTTGTTAGCACTTCAATCTGGTGAGCTTGAAAATAAGGACGCAGGTTTCTTGAAGCCATTACCAAGGCTAAAGCGAATTTCTCAATAGTTGAATAATTCAACTCTGCACCATGCAAGATTTTGCTGACATAGTATACGGGTTTCTGGACTTTCAGTTCCTCCTTAACCAACACCGCGCTCAAGGCGCTCTCTGAAACAGCCAAGTACAAGAATAAAACTTCACTCAGAACTGGCTTGGCCAACAACGGGGCCTGGCCCATATACTTCTTTAACTCTTCAAATGCCTTCTGATTTTCCTCACTCCATACAAAGTCTTTAATGTTTTTTAATGACTTGAAGAATGACAAGCACTTGTCTCCTGACTTGGAGATGAATCGTCCTAGCGCCGCAACCCTTCCTGTGAGCTTCTGAACATCCTTGACAGTTTTTGGTGGTTCCATATCCAGGATTGCCTTTATTTTATCGGGGTCGGCCTCAATTCCCCTCTTTGAGACCATCAATCCCAAGAATTTTCCAGATCCTACTCCGAAAGCACACTTCGTTGGATTCAACATCATCTTGTGGTACCTTAGGACCTCAAAAGCTTCCCTCAAATGGGTTATATGATCAGTCTTTACTAGACTCTTGACTAGCATGTCATCAACATAGACTTCCATAGTCTTCCCAATAAGATCCTTAAAAATTTTATTCACCAACCTCTGATAGGTGGCTCCTGCATTCTTGAGACCAAACGCCATAACAAGATAACAATAAACACCAAAGTCAGTGATAAATGATACCTTTGGAATGTCATCTTTATGCATTTTGATCTGATTGTATCCGCTAAATCCATCCATGAAACTCAGCATCTCATGTCCAGCAGTGGCATCAATCAAAGTATCAATTCTAGGCAGCGGGAACAGTCTTTGGGGCATGCATCATTCAGATCAGTGAAGTCTATACACATCCTCCACTTTCCATTAGCCTTCTTCACCATTACAGGGTTTGCTAACCACTCCGGAAATTGAATCTCCTCAATGAAACCAGCCTCTAAGAGCTTTTCTACTTCCTATTTTATAGCCTCTTATCTTTCCGGGGCAAAATTTCTTTTCTTTTGTTTCACTGTCTTCCGGCTTGGATCCACGTTTAGCTTGTGAGTAATTAATTCCGGGTCTATGCCTGGCATATCAGCTGCTGACCATGCAAATACATCACTATTTTCTTGCAAAAATTTCACTAACTTCCCTCTAAGAGGCTCCTCTAATGTGGCTCCAATGAAAGTCATCATCTCAGGATTCTCGGGGTCTAAAGGAACCGAAACCAATTCTTCTGCTGGCCTTCCTCTATTCTCATCATTTTCTCGAACATCCATATCTTCAATAGGAAGAACCTGCCCCCCGACTCCATCTGCCCTCAAAGAGGCCACATAACAGCTTCTAGCCATTTTTTGATCTCCTCTCTCTTCTCCAATCCCGTTTCGGGTGGGAAACTTCATGACTGAATGGTAGGAAGAGGGGACTGCCTTGAAGGCATGTATCCCTGTTCTCCCCATGATAGCATTATAAGTTGAACTAGCCTTTACTACCACAAAATCCAGCATCTGCGTTGCTTGCCTTGGTTCCGTACCTATGGTGGTCGGCAATTTGATTATCCCTTCCACAGGACATTCTACTCCAGCAAATCCATATATCGGCATGTCGGTTGGTGTCAATTGGGAGTCGTTATACCCCATTTTTAGAAAGGTGTCGTGGAGCAAGATATCCACAGAAGCACCATTATCCACAAGGACCCTCTTAACCGGGCTATTTCCTATTATCGGTGTTATGACCAGCGGGTCGTCATGGGGAAACTTCACGCCCTCTAGGTCAGAATCATTAAAAGCCAATGTTACTTCTGTTCTGGCCCTCTTCGGGGGTTCTCCAACAATATGCATAACCTCCCTAGTATATGCCTTTCTGGAATTTTTGGACAATCCAACAGCAGTTGGACCTCCAAAGATCGTGTTTATCACAGGCCCTCGAGGGCGTCGCGGTCCTCCAAAAATTGCATTTATAACCGACCCTCTAGGTTGGGGATTCCGCCCCTGATCGTCTTGGTCCCTCCTACGATCTTCAAAGTTCTTCCTTCCATTATTATTTCTGTCCCCTCCATCTCCTGTATACTTGTTCAATCTTCCTTTTCGAATCAAAAACTCAATTTCATCTTTCAATTTCCTACACTCATCGGTGTCATGGCCAACATCCTTGTGAAACCTGCAATACTTGCTCTTATCTAGCTTGGCGGGATCAACCTTCAAGGGCTTAGGCCAGCGAATATCTCTATCTTTCTCAATCTCCATCAAAATCTGACTTCTAGGAGCACTCAGCTTAGCGTATTCAGTGAACTTTTGCCCAGGTCCTCCCTTCTTGGGGGTTGAATCAGGGTTTTTTTCGGTTCTAGGATATTTGTCCTTAGCGATATACTCCAGATCAGTTTTTCGCTTCTTGCCTCCAGTGGGCTCATTACTTACTACGGTCTTCCTCATGCTTTCTTCAACCTTGATATACTTCCCTGCCCTCTCTTGGAGTTGCAACATATTTTCAGGGGGTCGTTTGGCCAAAGACATCTTGAAAAACTCATCCCTAGTTCCTTGTTGCAGTGCTATCATGGCTACCTTATCATCAAGGTCTGGGACTTTTAAAGCCTCCTTTGTAAAACGATTCAGGTAATCTCTCAAGGATTCCTTAGCTCCCTGCACAAGACTCATAAGAGATGCTGAACTTTTCTCATGGACTCTTCCACTGATGAATTGCTTAATAAAAGCCTGACTTAATTCTCTGAACGATCCAATAGAATTTGGGGGCAGGCGACTGTACCATCTTTGAGCCATACCCGACAGGGTTTGAGGGAAGGCCCGACACTTTATAGCATCATTTACGGGTTGCAGCAGCAGTGCATTAGAGAATGTCCTAACATGATTAGCGGGGTCTCCCGTGCCATCATAGGCTTTGATAGTGGGCATCTTGAATTTCCTTGAGATATGGGCATTCATTATCTCTTCTGTGAAGGGTGGAGTTGGATCATCAGGATCTCCAAGGGGAAGGAGATTGCTTGGATCAGTTCTTGGGACAACAGCCCTTCTTCTTACCGGACCATCCAGGTCTATGACAGGAGGAGGATTTCTCCCCCTAGGAGGTATCTGGGGTCTGGTGGCCTGGTGAGCCTCCAAATCACGCCTCAGCCTTTGGATTTCAGCCTCATGAGCCCTGATCCTTTCCTGCACTTCTTGGGGATTCGCCCCTGGGGTGCTTTGGGGGCGTTGCCTTCCATCGGCCATTGGCTCTTTTCCAGGACGCCTCCTTCTCGGGGCCACTTCATCATCCGAAGATTCGGAGTCTCTCTCAGTGTAAGGACCAGAAAATTCCCGATCCTCAGGAATAGGACCCAATCCTCGTATATAGGGGGGTGACTGCCCTCGTGCTTCGCCTCGCCCAGCATATCCGCTTCCTCCAACCTCAGGGCGAAGGGGCATCCCATAAGGGGGGTAGTAGTAACAACAGTTGAATATTCATACCCGACGGGTCGAGAATACACAAGTATATGTACTTGTTGAACTTGAGGATTCGTACCTTGAATAATCGAGGGAGTTGTCCCTTGTGGCTGAGGTTGAGTTCCCCCTATCTGGGCATCCCCCTGAGTAGATGCATAAGTAGAATGGGGCGGAACCTCCACGGTTGACGAAATCACCTGAGTTGTCCCTGATGGTGTTCCTTCCTCCAGAGCTCCAATTGTTCTCCGTGTTCTCGCCATGGTTGTTGTTGTGCTTTCCCACAGACGGCGCCAAATGTTATGGATAAAAAACTAAGGTTATTATTTGCTGTATTTATTACTAAGATTCGGGAGCTCAAGGCCTTTAATGGCTGCTCTCGTGCTTCGTGGCTCGAGCTGCCTTTACGAGATGCCTACGTATCTCTGTGAATTAGAGAATCAAGCCAAAAAATGTAGTTCTGATCTGTGGAGTGAGGCCCCTTATATAGATGTTGGGAGTCCTTGAATTGGACTTGGTATAGGAGACTTGATGGGCAAGTCTCATAATTAGAATGGACTTTGGAGTCCTAGATAGTAGGAAACTGATTCCTTATCCTTTTAGGTCCCCTTGAGGCTAATCTATAAGGATTTATATCCTTATCGGGACTCTTCTCAATAACTGATTTTTCCCTTATTAATTAATTACAAAATTAATTAATAATCAGGGTTTTTGGGCCTTTTTTATTCCACCAGGCCTGATCTGGTCCATCAGGCTTAACCTTTCTGGTCTGAATATCATACATCTTCTTATTGGGCCTAGCAACCCATTAATTATAAAATCAGGACTTATTTATCCCTATCAGGTTCCTAGTTTCTATTTTAATTTTAGTTTGTATTTGATCATTTCCCTATATATATATAGGGCTACTCCAATAAAACCAATTTAAAATAGAAACTAGAAACCAGATAATTTTTTTAAAAAAAACTAATTCGAAATATAACACATATGGTATACAAATCGATCGTTGAGAGATGTAGAAAAATACAGTGAAATTGGATTTTAAAAAAAATTACGATTTGACGGGAAAAATCAAATTAAAAACGGAGGGGAAAAGCTGAAATTTGGTATGCGATGGTGTAGAGTAATTGGGTGAGGTGATTTAAGGGGGGACCATTATATTAGATAGATCTAATGGCTTAGATTAGTTCCTAGTTTCTATTTTAATTTTAGTTTGTATTTTGATCATTCCCCTATACATATATATATATATATACACACACAGATATATATAAGCACCATCAAATGGAGAAGAAAAAGCTTATTTAATATATTTTCGGACTCCGAAAATTATTTCCTTACTCTATATTTACTCTTTTATATTATCTAATATATATATATATATATATATAGTTGAGTTCTGTGGAGACCCATGTATATTGGAGACCCTGGAGACTTCTGCTACAACCAACTGTTATATTGTTTTATAATCATGTGACAAATACTAAAGTATAACACTTTCGATCTTTCTATATTAGTGTGTTGAGCCAATGAATAACCAACCCAATTGTAACTAGAGGAAATTCAAATAAGCATTCATAAATAGTTTTATTGTGAATAGAATTGAAGAACATTTTTATGCAACAATGAAAAATTAATCGAGTGCCAAACATTTTAAAATGGGTCACAGGAGTGAAGGTGCAATATTACAGTTTTCATGGGAGGAACATAATTTTATGAGAAATTTGTAGTTTTCTTCAGTTCAACTACAATGTTTAATTTTCTATTTTTACGTTTTTTGCATAACATAATAGTTTCTTTGAAAAAATAATTATTTGTTTGCAGAATTCTGACTCTTAAAAAACGATTACAGAGCTCGAGTTTTTTCCACAAATATTTTTCCTCAACTATAATTATGTTTTATTTCTATTAAAAATAATATAATAAAAATATGTGAAATTATTCATTTGGGCAAAAAAAGATCCACTTAAAAAAATTATAAAGTTTGTAGATAAATATTTTGTGCAGAATCGAGAATCAAAGTCTTAAAAAAATATAAATATGTTGTGATTTTATAAATATTTTGTTGATAACATTTCTGTTAAATAAAATATAAAATTTTATTATAATAAAGAAAAATTATTAAAATGTAAAGTGTACATATATATACAAATTATGAGTTTTTAAATTTTGCTTTCATAATCTTTTTTTATTACATTATGGACTACACTTTTTATGTTTTCTTATCTATAATTTTATTTTTGAATGTAGATATTCAACACCATATCATATTCTTAAGATTATTTATTTAAATGTATTAAAAAATATTTAAATGGAGGAAAATGGAATATATAAAAATAAATATAATATTTTTCATCTCTTTTAGTTCCATATAAAAAATTCTAATGATAAATTTCTTTTAATAAAATTTTGCAACACTTTTGAACTTAGTGTGCAATACTTGTTTTTTTAAATCTAGTACTTTGTCGTGTTCTATACATAAACATGGTTTGCATTATATAAAATATATTTTGCATCATTCTACCTTGCATACACTTATTTGAAATTATGCAAATTTGTGTTGTGCACTTTTTTTGCATTGTACAGCAGTACCTTATATCCTGCACTCGGTTATACAAAATATGCAGTGTAGAACATAGTATTTTTACTATGTATAATGTATTATGCATTACATAGAAAATGGTTTTAATCAGTTTATAAAGTGCATCACAATGATATATATTATCCAGGAAATATATATACTCACCATGACAAGTTTAAATAAATAAAAAACAAAGAAAAGTGGACCACCGTTTGATCAGATATAGATGAACGGGCTAGCTTTGGTCTCCAGGTCTCCAAGAAAAGAACGGTCTCCATAGAACTTCCTTCTATATATATATATATATTAATTTTTACAGGTTTAAATACATTAGAGATTAATCTGAACTAGAGATTTTTGCCCGCGCTACGCGTGCTAATAAACTTAAATATTTTAAAATATATTAAATAATATAAAGAGAAATGTCTACGTAGCTTCAGTATTAGAAGACAACAATTTATTTATCAAATTGATACATTCAAGACTTACCACTTACAAATACCTCTATGCTAAATAAATTGTACTGTACATATATGCAATGCACACTTTATATTAGAAAACATAAGTATAACAAAATCATACTCAATCATTACTGGACCCAGATAGTCCTGTGGCTAGCAAAATTTATGTCAAGGTATATTAAGTCACTTAGTAACATACCGCTTCCAGGAGTTTTCTTCAAAGTAGACGAAGATAACTTCTTATTTCCTGCTTCTGCTTCAAATAATTGTATAAAATGCTCAAACTGAGTTTTCATGTTAAAAATTTCTTTCTCAATGCCAAGATCAATGGCATCAGGCAGCAAGTCGACAATGTCTTCCAAGTCATCTTTATTATATACAAAAAAAATCATCGTCCTCATGTTACTGGCTGAGCCAGTAGTTATAGAACCATGTCGAGGTTTTCATCAATTGCCACCATTCCGGTGAGAAGTCATCCACTTGACGAAGAGCAGCTGAAATAAAGAGTGGGCCATTTGGATTCAAGGCAGACTTTTCTTTAGAAATTCATTCACCAGTCTTCAAACACAGGTTATATACGTCATTCACCAGTCTTCAAACACAGCTTATATCACGAAGTGAAATAACTTATTTGACAATGGAAACTTATTTTTATCTTACCAATGTTCTCTTTGCCCTGATGCAATTTAGTATGTTGACTGAATTTAGCCGCCTAATCTGAATCTCCAAAGCAGACGCAGTAGTCACATATGGGATTAGTTAAAAAGACGCAGTAAGGATATGCCAAACGACACTAAAATTAAAATTGACTTACGTTGATTTGATTTGGTCATCATTATTTCTCTTGCATTTGGAATGTTCTCTCTGTGGAAAAATAAAACCTATATCTTCACTATCAAAATTAGGCATTTCATCAGCTTCTCCAAACATAATTAGATAGACATGTTTTGTCATAGAGTTATGAATAATAATTATCTTCATCTTCTGTCTTCGCATGACTAATATATGTGCCTTAAATTTTTTTGTTAGTATAGCTGTTGATCTGTGGTCGTGACTCGTGATATAGAGTTGGTGTTAGTATAGCTCTTGAGATAAAAATTTATATAATTTGGATATACAGATGAAACACGATTTGATTTATAGTTTATGTAACTATACTAAAGCACAATCCAATAATGTCTAAAAAATATTGTAGACATAACTATGCTTTATCTGTTTAATGACAATGTAAATTCATTATCTGGTGGAAACGTACTACATTGATCACAGGGTAGTAATTGTACAAACGGATCTAAACATATAGACTGTACAAATTTTAATCTTTAACATTTTGCACTGGCATAAATAATCAGTTTCGCCTAATGTGGGTGATTTGATTGAATACAAACATCATTTTTTACAACTCTAACATGATTTTTGGTAAACATTCTTTAAAGCATCTTGTCAAAATGAGGAGATAATCAACATATTCTTTAAAGACACATCACAAAATTCTAGTAACATGACTATTGAAATCAGAAAAACTAAATAAAATTGATAACTACTATTCGGTTATTCTAAATTGTGGTAACTGTTTAATTGATTAGAAAAGAACTGCCCCAAAACTACTGGACATACTCACACGTATATATACCTTTGGGTATTTTTTACATTTAGATGTATACTACAGATTATAAAATGACTTTACGAAGTGAAAAGAGGAAGAGATGGTCAGGCATAAAGAATGTAGCGGAGCAAGAGTTGTAAAATTTGGCTATAACGTGCGCAAACTTCAATAATGACATGGAAGAAGCAAAGATTTTCTACTCAGAGATGTATGCTACAATGGAAAACAGACAATCTGAATTGTTTGCTCGTTCCGCTGGCCTTGAGGAACAATTCAAATAAATTTAAATGTGTATCTGATTTTATGATTTATATTGCTTTATATTACAAATTGAATGGCATTAGTTTCAATATTTTACAGCGAAATAGAAAATACTCTGAAGAATGGATCAAGGAAAAAATGTAGAGAGTCATCACAAAGTAGTACTGAAATTCCACATTCTTATACAGGGAATTCACTCATATTCCTAGGTGATACATCCACATCTCTACGTGGTCATGAGAAAAACTTCAAACAGAACACGGAAGAAATGATAAGTGCATTTCAAAATTTTGGAGATGGGTGGAAAGAACATCTTAATAATTCGAATGCTCGTGCTGATATGTTGATTGAAGAAAGTGGAAAGTTTCGCATATTATTAGATGATTATGCTTGAAATCTATAAATTATCTTCCAGTCGATATGCTGTGATGATGTATTGTAATTGTTCAAGTTGGAGGACAATAATAAACGCTTTTATGCAAAAAATCTAAATAGGAATGATTGTTTATGTTGGATTACTATCATATTATGTTTATTGTAGATGATTAAAAAGATATATATACATTGAACAACAATTTATACAGTTTATTCTATCTACAAATATATCTTCCTTACATGATCTACATATATTACATTCACATAAATTGATAAATTTTTATACTTGCACAACCTGACCATCGTTTGCTGGTTCGGGATCATTAATTTCAAAGTCTTGAAATCTTGCTTGCTCTGGCCTAATATCTAAATCCATGTTTAGGAAATTCTGTATATCTACAATAGGCCTATCAAGACTCCGAGAATATATAAGCACTATCAAATGGAGAAGAAAAAGCTTATTTAATATATTTTCGGACTCCGAAAATCATTTCCTTACTCTATATTTACTCTTTTATATTATCTAATATATAAATATACATATATATATATATATTCATTTTTACAGGTTTAAATACATCAGAAATTAATCTGAATATGGCACGTAATAACACCACACATCTCAAATTATATGCACATTAGTTTAGACCCAGTAGCCACTTTTGAAGAAACTTAACATGTGTCCTTATAATAAATCACCAACACACACTACTAGAAATTCTGCATTAGACATCGGGTAAAAGCCGGCTGAACTGATGTCTTCGCATGTGTAGGGAAAGGTACCCCATCTACGACATCCGTTTTTAGCCAATGTTAAACATCCATAATGATAATATTTTAACGACCTGAAATGATGTCTTTTCATCCATATTTTGAACATAATTGTGCATTCACATTTTGATTATTTGAGGTTGAGGAGGTTTAGATTACTGTAAACATACAATACAAAAAAGAAAAAGATACATCTACAACACCTCTTAAGCTAATACACACACTTATAAAATGATGCAAACAGATTTTTCATAGATATACTTGCAAAAAATTAAAAAAAAAAGATTTTATAACCAATGCATACTTCTCAAAACTCAAGCCTTTCAATTATAACTACACTACCACGACATGGATATGATCAATTTTGCACTAGATCAAAGATCACATTGGTCCAAACTTAGCCACCTATTCACCCGAATGCACAAAAATATGGAAGACGAGGGAAGAAAAGACCAAGCCCCTGTTAAGGATAAAGAGTCTTTTGTAAACTTTAACCTACAAAATCATCATATCCTCAATTCAAACCTAGCTTTGCTGATTAACGAATACAACTATTGTTATACATATTTGACTCTATTTGTCAAATTAAATAGTAAGTAAATTTGGGAGAGGTTTCGGTCTTTGTAGAGGGAAAATAATAAGTAAATATAGGATCAATATCGTATATCTCTATCCATCATGGGAAATTACCGGTTGGTTTCGTGTACTCCTCTCCGGATCTCTGTCCATTTCGGGATAATACCACTAGTTTTCATATCCCCATCTCCGGCTACTTGACACATCAAGCTTTCGAGAGTCGGACCTGATATCATATATGACAACCTGGGTTAAATCCAGTACCTTTTTTTAGAAATCGGGTCAAATCTCGATCACGAGTTAGAAATAAGCCGAAGCCTACTTGCCTAAATGCAACCAATGTAAGTAGTTCACAAGGCCTTAACATGTCCCCTAAATATCATAATTTGTTCGTGTACTTAGTAGTAGTACTTTTTTCTTATAAACTGAACAAATGCCCAAATTTTATCGATGTAGGACTGGGGGGTTATAAATAATATGAGCAATATATGTAAAAAAATTCTGAATTGTAATAAAATAGTTTATTTTAATTCTTGCAACATTAGGGGTCGCACCCGATTCAATCCACTATCGATCTACGTCCTTGATCAAATTACCATAATTGAATGTAAGCCAGTTAATTGATGTTTCTCTTGTTTATTACCTGAATTAATATTTGTAAATTATAAATATTTATATAATGATATTGATTATTGTAATTAATATGAGAGTTTACATTTTGTGGGGTGGAGGATGGTGTGTGTAATGCCTATAAATAATGATCCAAATGTTAAGAAAAAGTACAAAAGATGATATATTTTCTTGCTCTCAACATCAACCGGAATCTCTTCCATATTTATTCTTCTCCAATATATTTTAACTATACAATGATATACATATTGACAATAGTAATAACACTACAACTTCGACGATTACAAGTACATATTAGATCTAACATAAAAAATACAAATGGATAAAAGGTAATAAAACAAAGACATTTTGTACTCCATAATTTTAGACGTCATTAATTAATATTCATCACGTTTACATAAAAACAAGCACTCAAGCAAACCAATCTTCCACCTAATAAGTTTATTCTTCAATAAAAATACATCAAAATATGTAGACCATTTTACATAAGTTTACGCATAAATCGAACAAAATAATGCATTTCAAATTTTAAATCATTATAATAAGCTAAATGGGTGCGAGGATAGTCAAAAGAAAATGTTGAAGTTGGGGCACTGAAGGGTGCTTCGAAAATAGTGTGAGCTACTCTTCCGTAGCCGTTACCCCCCATTCAGTGTCCCGACTGTTTCGGATGATGAAGTATTATTCCTCGTCGTTCATGCCAACAATAACAAATGCATACTTGCCAAAGTCAAGAACATCCAGAGATTGGGTAGTAGCATCACAAGCAAAAAAAATTATATACTTAAATGATATTGTACTTTTATATAGTTTGCAAATTCTGCAGTAATATTAATCACACCGACAACAGCTTGATTACTCTTGTTTAAAGAGGTGATGACATTTTGAATTTCATTATACTCCATATATTGACCGATAAAAACCCGAGTAAACTACAAAAAAAAACCCAACGATATTTCAAATATATAAAAAAACCAATATTTTGTGAAAAAAGCAACATAATATACATCAATTTGAAAGTTAATTTCTTATTTCTCTTTCTTGAGTGTTTTTATAAATGGGTGATCAACTAAAAATTCAACTCCAAAATCTTCGACATATTTATAGGGGCGAAGGCCAAAAATAGCTGTAATTTTTAGCGCAATGACCGGAATACCACAAAGCTGACGAGGAGGTCATTAATACCATCGTATTACGTATTTGGCGAATGGGTAATATCTTATACGTATTTGCAAAAGGCTTGTTACAATGAGATTTTTTTTAAATTAACAGCTTTTATTACGTATTACGTATGGGGGTATAAGAGTCTAATACACATTATTCCGATTGGTAAACAATATTATGCACTTAGATAAGATATTCTAAATATTTATTACGCATATGCATTATGGGTATTCTGTTTTTTTTTAAAATTACGCATTGCTGGCCATGGTATTTAAATTCGAGTTCTGGAAAAATTAAATAAAATATTCTAAAAATTTAATAAGCATCCGCATTATGGGTATTCTGATTCATTTTTAAATTTTTAAAAAATATACGCATTACTGGACAGGGTATCAAATATGTGTTACACATTTATAGACTAAGTAAATTACTCAACTTAGGCAACCCAATTCTTTTTAGGTATGATGTTGGGTGATAAGTTTTACGCATTTCAAAACCGGGTATTTTGGACAAAATACGCATTATGGGCTTGGGTTATAGGTAATACGTATTTTAGAAATGCGTAATATCTTAATAATATACACCCGTCCCCACTGTTAATTAACAGAAGGTATAGCTTCTTATCTATTCTTCCAAATAATGTCTTTTCTTATATTGTTGCTGCTCTTTGATATGAAGCTCTAATCTTGAAGAATGAGATTACATATTCAGTTGGCTAATTGAAGGTACTCATCCTAGAACCCTAACTACATTTTGATTGGGTAACAATGGCTTCAGAAAGTGATTTTATTTGGGGATGGATCTATTATGATGGAAATATTATAATTGTTGATGTAGAAGGTGTTAAGTATTATAGAAAAATGATTAGATTGGTGAAATTGAGGTTTAATCTTACTTTTGAATGGCTAGTGAATCTTTTGAATACAAAATCGTGGATGGATAACACTTTATATTAGATGAATATATCCCGTAAATTTTTTATTACATCAACAAATATATTCGAAATAGCTCCGATGTTTGATGATGATGATGTTGAATATATGTTTGAATCGATGGATTTTTCAAGTTTGAGAATGTAGAGCTCTATGCAGACAAAATTTCAACTAGCTCCGGGAAATATTCAAATATAAGGGGTGAGATGTCCATAAGTGAGGAAAAGAGCTCAAACTCGTATGGTTCAAAAAAAATTGCGAACCAGTGAAAGTAGTGGAGTTAATGGTGGAGTTAGTGGTGGCGTTAGTGGTGGAGTGAGTGGAAGTTCTAGTAGGTGCACAAGCCGATTTGATAGTGACATTAAATTGAGAGGAAGTTCTGAGTTTAGAGACGAAGACATTCCTTTCTACAATTCTTTCGATGGGTCATCAATGGTATCATCTTTTCATGAGCCGATTCTAAATAAATCTCTTGATATTTCCAATGCTTCAGAGTTACGAAAGGGAATAATATTTCATTCAAAAAGTGAGTTGATGCGTGTAGTAAGGGATGTTTATATTGCCAACCATCAAGAGATAAAGGTGGTAAGATCGGATTCAATGAATTGGGAAGTGGAATGCAAGAGAAAGATGACAGGTTGTGAATAAATGTTTAGAACTAGAAAGAGAGCAATCCATTATTTTTTTGAAATTATGAAAACTAAGGGTCCACACACATGTGTCAACCCAAACATCTTATAGGATCACTACAACTTGAGCTCTTCAAATATTTCACATGTCATTAGTGCACAAATAGCTGCAGATCCTAACGTCTCGAAGAAGGTATTAGATGCTACTGCTATGAGCCACTTTGGTTATAGACCTTCAAGAAGGAAGATTAGACATGCAAGACAGATGACAGAAAAAGCTATATTCAAGTCTTCTGAAGAGTCTTATGAGTACTTTCCCAAATTTATGAATGCGTTACTCTCATTCAATCATGGAACAATTGTGGATTTGTACTTCAAGGAGAATGATCCAGGAGAGCCTATAGCCGAGGTAATTACATTATTTATTTGTTATTGTAAGCATCCATTATTGTTTGTTCATTCATTATTGACTAGCTGAATTTAACTTATTTAATATGTTTGATTCTAATAGGTGATGACATTCAGGTGAGTCTTTAGGGCATTGAAGACTTGCATACATGCTTTTCCACACTGTATACCAGTACTTATTATAGATGGTACACATCTTTATGACAAGTATGGCAGAGTCTTGCTGATAGCTACATCGGTTGATGGTTTTAACCACCTTTTCTCGGTGGAATTTGCAGTTTTTGAGGGAAAAAATAAAGCAAGTTGGTCTTGGTTCATGGAGAGGGTGAAGAAGAAGGTTGTCCTCAAGAAGAGAGATGTTTGTGTCATTTCAGACAGGTACAATGGGATTTTTTATGTTACAAACAACCTGGAGCTTGGGGGGTATGAACCACATAATCATCAGTGGTTCTACTCTAGACACCCAGATGCAAATTTTGGTAAAGAGTTCAAAAAAGGGTTGAAGGATAGCATTGTTCCATTGTGTAGCCAACTTACAGGGCTTAAATTTTCTAGGCATTGGGATGCATTGGTAGCTGCAGAGCCAAGAGTAGAATAATGGTTTGCTGATAAGCAATTAAGTCGTCGGTCTTTGGCTTTTGATGAAGGCAAAATGTTTGGGATTATGACAACTAACATGGCTGAAAGTTGGAACAATGCTATCAAGGTGGCAAGAAAACTCCCTATTGGTGCATTGGTCAAGACTATATTTCATAAGGTTGTTGCTCACTTTGATCAGCGATGAATGGAAGTAGAGAAATAATGTGTTGATGGCAATCTCTTCACTCTTCATGCCAATAAAATGCTTAATAGATGGAAAGAACGATCAAGTGGCCATCATGTGACGATATTTGATTGTGACACTTGGGTGTTCACCGTGATTATATTAAAGCGTGGTCAGAAAGGAGGAAATGAGCACATTGTTCACTTAATAGAAAATATATGCACTTGTAACAAATGGCAAACATTCCATATTTCATGCTCTCATATGCTAGCTTGTTGTGCCAGGCAAAATTTAGATTACAGGACTTTAATAAGTAAGTGGTATAGGCTAGACAATGCAAGAAATGCATATGAAAGTGCATTTGAGCCATTTCTGAATGAGGACAAATGGCCTTTTTTTGATACATTTTCCAAAGTGGTGCCCGATGTTGAGAACATTCCTAAAAATTCGGGGCGAAGAAAGTCAACAAGATACAAGAATGAGATGGACTATCAAGTATCGACATGAAGCAAAGGAACTTCTAGTGGAGTTTCTTCTAGCATACCATAGTACTTTTTCAATATGTTTAACAATTTTATTCATTTAAAGTACATTATAGAAGTACATTTAAAAAATTATGCCTAAATGACTATTTTTTTTATTTACAGGTAGATGATTCTAGTGCATGGAATGAACTTAAAGCAACAAAAGAAGACACTTACAATAGTCATTTTACATGCTTAGTTTCGAAGGATTTAGTTGGATTTTATCATCCTTATGGTTGGATTTTGTAATGCTATTTGTTGGATTTATGTGATTGTAATTTCAGTGGTTTTTTTTAATTTTCAAATACATGGGACACTTTTGTAGTTTTTTTTTACATTCAAGGTTTTTGTTGCTGAAATGCAGGTGCCACATGGGCTGTTTTGTTATCTATTTATTATGACATGATTGTTTTGATAGTTTGTAAGTTATAGTTGTTGCATGGATTTAATTTCTTTTGTGTGGTTCTAGGTCAAGTGTTGTTTATCTTTTTTCTTTTGATTTTGACAATTGGAGTTTCCAAGGAAAGAAATAATCCTTTAACTGGGAGTATTCATAATTAGACATGACACATTGTGTCATGTTTTTCATCAAAAACTGGAGACTTGTCCCATGCACATGATTAATGAAGGTGCTGCTCGCCTGTTCCACATATTACAAGTACCTGAAATCTGTACAACTGTATAAGATAAATGTACATGATGTTATATTGTCAGATAGAGGCCCAAAATCTTGTAATTTTGTTTTGTAAAGTTTTTTGGTTGCATTAGTCTGTCATTTATATCTATATGGTGACCGATATAAAAGTTTTGTTGTACATTAATACATTACATGTTTAGATCAAGTGAAAAGACTATGAAAAGAATGGTCACGATGTCTACATAATTGTGCTAAGAATTTGTCAACTTTTAGTATAATAAAATATATCTTGATAAATAAATCAAGTTGGCGGATAATTTAAATTTCAAACTGGTATGCACAATTATAGAAATGTCGGTAGGTGGAAATCGCAAGGGTGTGATATTTTAATATTTTACCAAATCAAACAGAAAGATAAATGAATAGTAAACATACAATACCAGCAAAAAAGAATAGACATACTAGTTCTAGAATATATTACTACTCAATAAAAGATTCATCATTTGGCCATCTACGATCAAACAACTTTAGAAAGTATGATGTGTAGCTCTCTACATAACTGGAACCTAAATTATATAAAAGTTGCCCAAAAATTAAACATATGTTAGGTCCCAATATGTTTGTAGAAGGGGGGTTGAATACAAACTATACCGTTTAATCGAATATAATGCGGAATAAAAAGTGAAACAAAATTCAAGTTAAATAAAACTATTATTAAACTTGAAAGGTGTTACAACAACAGTATCGTTTACAAGGGATTAATCTCAAATAATTTATTCCAAATCTAGAATAAATTCGACATGAACTTTTTCTATTTTTGAAATAAAAAGATTAAATGCTAAAAGCAATTTGAGATTAAGTTCTAGGGATTTTGATCCGCTAGATAGTTACATAAGAACAAGAGAAGGATTTCTAGTGGTTTAGATTTAACAATAAATACTAGAAATTAATGTCCTGAAATATTACAGTTAAAGATAATAAGTTCTCTGCTGCTTTTCTTTCTTTGTTCTTGAGTTGGTTAAATATTGAATGTGATGTCTTGAATGATCTGCTGCTGTTTTCTTTAGTAATCAATCAATAGAATTGAATTGTACTGGCAAGACAATCCGTTGATTTAGCAAGACAATCGATGATACTATTGAATGACCTGGAGAGACTATCGGCAAGACAATTGAATGAGCTGGAGAGACTTTCAGTATGACAATTTAATTGTACTGGAAAGACTTTCGATATGACAATTAAATTGTCATACCAGTTCAACTGTTTGTCTTGCTGAATTAATATTGAATATTAATTCAAAATAAATTCTGAAAATATATAATATTAATTCAGAATTAATTAACCAAACAATTCAATTAATCAATAAATTAATCTTTGCAGATATAATTTATTTTCTTAATTAAATTATATGACTTAATTAATTAATAGAGAATTAATACTATTCTTGAACAACAACCACTCTTCTGACAAACTTCTGAAAATCACTGAAAATTATGAATCAATTCCACCACTTCAATATTGACATTCGATGCACTGTCTGGTTCATGAATGACTAACTTTCGTGACGTTTCTTCATGTCTTGACTTTGATAACATGATTTTCTTCAGATTAAATCCCTGTAATTAATTGATACCCTGACGAGATCTCTGTCACTTGATTAAATCAACAATCTTGATTTATATCACTGAGGCTTGATCAATTTCTTGAACTTCTTCCAGTGAAGTAATTCCTCAAGTCTGTAGATGAACATTATTTCTGAATCCTTTGACAGATGTTACTTTGAGAGATCTCTTTAACGGTGGATCTACTATTTACTTATTACATTCTTATTTGAGTTGAGTTAAATCCTCGAATAAACAAATAGGCTATGCCATATGCCTTTCAATCTCCCCCTATTTGTTTGTTAGACAATAACAACAAATACCTAGAGGATAACTCAACTAACAAATAAGAAAAATATATAAACAATAATGCAAAGTAAATAGCAAAAAAGTTCTGGATTATATTTAACATTTTCCAGATTCCAAAAAAAATTTACAAGTGAATACAAGATAGGTGTTCCTCTAGTCTGAACATATGAATATATTTTTCTATCTTGATTCATAAAGCTTTAAGCATATTACATTAAGTTTTGAGCTATTTGAATTCAGTTGTCTTCTCTTCCGAATTCACCTTCTTCCAAATCTTGCAGCAACTCCTTGTCATAGACACGATCCCTTTCTGAAGTGAAACTGTCTGGTCTAACTGGTTGAACTCCAACTGACTTTAGCTTATTCTTCAACTGATTGTACCTTTTAATGTTCTTTTCACAATTAGCTTGAATCAGATCAGCAGCTTTAGTTTTCAACTCAGATGAGTATCCAACAGTTCTTAAGTGATGTTCCATCCAGACAAGATGCTTAGCAGAGTAGTCTTTAAGAGATTTTGAATCGAGATGGCAGATTTGAAGACAGTCCGACTTAAAGAATTTTACTTGAAAGGGTAAGTTGACCACTTGAGGACTAGCCCTATTAGCAAACTCTTTTAGCCTTTCACGAAGGACTTCATTCAATTCTGAACTTCTTTTGACTTTGTTAAGAAGAACCCAAATCTCTAATAAAGAACGATTCTCAAACAGATGAAGTGATACCTTGAAAGATCCTTCACTCTGACAATATACAAATATGCTCATTTCATTTAGTGATCTGTCAAAAGCAGCCGAGTTCCTTGAGATTTCAGTCTTGATAGCATTCATGTACACGTTATTATTTGGATTAGAAATTTCCAGCCTGTCGAGAAGATGTAGAAACTCCCTATCATTGTTTGTACTCAGTTGAGGTATATCAATAACTCTTCTTGCTTCATCCCATTTTTCACCAATCTTCATAGTGACATCTCTTCTTCTTGCTTCAGCTTTAATGTCATGAAGACGTTGCTTTTCAAGAGTTTCTGTTCTTTGGATTTCTTTCCTCATATCAATGATCTGAGATATCTTTTTAAGTTCAGTTTCTTTTCTCTTCAACTCTAACTGCTGCTGCTGGAACTCTTTCTCAAAAACAGGATCCACTTGAGCTTCCTCTTCCCATTCTTCAAAATTACTTTCCTCCTCATCTTCAAAGAAACCAGCTTTATCTTCCAAGACTGGTTCAGTGGAAACATCAAGAATATCGAAGTCATCTTGTTCTCCACTATAGTAGACATCATCAGCCTTCCTTGTCTCTCCAGCAGAAGAATCTTTTTCTTTTCCTTTTGCACTTCTCCCCTGCTTCTCCCCCTTAGTTGAGGAATCCTCTACAGATTTTCCTTTAGACCCCTCATGACCTCCATTACCTCCAGAGCCCGAGCCTCCACCAGGCGGCCCTTCAAAGAAAGTCCTTTGTTCTTCATTAGGGCATAGAGAATTTTTAATCATAAAATACAAGTGCTTCATCCCTTCATTGAGATGTTCCATGCCCTTTTCTATATTTAGGAATCTAGAGGAGTCCAGTGAGTGGTTCATTTCAATCAGATCTTCAAGAGAGTTCATTCTTGTATGGATAGAGTAGAGGTTTGAAATGTCTTCGGCTGATAAAGTTGGAGATTCCTGAATGGAGTTAAGCTTTGGTATCACAGTGGTCTTCAGATCTGAGATATCATTCCTGATGAATGCCATCTGATTGTTGACAGATGTGGAAGAAGAAGACCGTTCAACCACTTGTGCTTTGAATGTTTGAGCCTCAGCCTGACTTTTAGCAAGTTGTTCTTTTAGAGTAGCAATCTGAGCTAACAGGTTTTTTAGTGTTTGTGTCTGTGTGTGCGCTCACCTGAATATCTCTCATTCCTGGTTCACTCATCTCACGTGCTTGTGTTTCTCTCAATATAATTGCTCTTGAGGAGCCATCCTGTTGCTGGTCTTCTGTATCTGCAATTGAAATCACCCTAGCCTCTTCAAGAGAGGTCAGTTGTGGTGCAATGGGAATTCGCGAGTCCCGATCCTCAGTCAAATCTATCTTTTCATGTGAAATAGATGTCTGAATTTCTTCAGGGATAGATTGACCGAGTTGCCCTCCACTTTCTTCAGATAAATCTGCGAGTGGAGAATCCTGTGAGGGAGCCAGAGGTGTTAGATCTGGGAGGGGAGAAAATGACTCTATTAGAGGTGCCTGAGAGTCAGATTTTCCCTCTGAAGCATGTGACTGCTCTTCTGCCGTAACTATGGCAGGCACTGTAACCGACTCAATGTGCACTCCTCTCTCTGTGTCCTGAGTATCATCTATTAGTATGTATGCTTCCATTGTGAGTAATGGAAGTGTGCTTGACTCAGTACAAGATTCCATGGCCCTATGGCGAATTTCAATAGATTCATCCTGTTAAGATAATGTCTCTGGTAACTGTTCATTGGCCATTTCAAAGTCCATGTCCTGTTGGGAGGACAAGGATGGGCTTTCAGATGCCTCAGTAAATGTTCTTCTTTTCTTGGGAGGAGGCAGAGCTGAGGGTTTATTCACATCCAAAAGCACACTACTTCCTACTAACCTTCTCGGTAACATTTTTGACAGTGGGGGAGAGTTTGAGACAGGTTGTGACTCTATGTTTGGCTCTATGACCTGGGATTGAAGCTGCGGTTCTACAACTTCATGGTTAGCCCTATCTACCACTGGGGGTCTTTCAACAGAAGTAGGAATAGTTTGAGAGTGAGGAATTATTACCTGTAGTGGAAGAGCATCAGATGTTTGTGCCTGGGTGGCTTGAACCACTGGAGGTTGAGCTTGCTGTTCATGACCTGGAAGATTGAAAATTGGTAAAGGAATGAAAGTGGCCATGAAAGCAAATACAAGTACTGGAACTTGCATGAATTTGAATGTAGTGTCTTGGCGTGTGTAGATCTTTTTGCTTATCGGAGGGGGTTCAACTACTGATGAGTTAGCAAAAAGAGCCTTATGCTCAGGTGTGAGAAGATGTTATGCTATAAGCATAAGAAAACGAGCGTAGTAGCACGAAACCCTATGATTCGTAGAATGATCAGGCAAAGCTGCAGTGAGACATCTCAGAAGAATGGGTAAAAGTAATTTGCCAAAATTGATCCTTTGATTAAAAACAACCGCAAGACCAATATACTGCAAAGTGGAAGTAATGTTGTGAAAATTGGATTTAGTGTAGTTGGCAAATACTTTGGAAAGTGTATCGAAGAAAATATCCCATTCAGAAACCGAATTGGATTTAGACAGCTTGGTTAAATTAATCACCCCCTAATAGTGAATGACATGGAAAAAGTTTGAAATCTCATTGTTAGAGGGTAAATTACAGAAATTGTCGATTGGAAAATTTAACGCTCAATTGATGACTGTTTCATCAACTACATACTGTGTGTTTGCCACGGTAAATGAAAAAGATTTAGAATCAACGGCCATAGTAGAGGTTGTGCAAATCAGTCTAAGCAGATCGACATTTAATAGAACATTTGATTTAATAGCATAACTAACAATCGAATGGTCATTTAAAAATCTAATCCACGACTTAAATTTTTCCACATCACACTTTTCTTGATTAAAATAACCAACATGATTATGCGAGACAATTTGGAAATTGAGAGCCATTTAAAAAAATTCAATAAAACACGCACTTTCAGAATTTTAAGAATGAAATTAAGAAAATTTGAATTAAAAATTAATTAATAATTCAAATTAATTCAATTAAATCCAAAAAAATTAAAAAATTGTGTCTTGTTGATTTTTAGTCCCACAAACACACTTTAAATAACAGAGGAAGCAAACACACAATACAATACAATACCCGATTTAAAAAAAACTGAATTGGGTTTAGGAATATAAAAACGAAGTAACAATATGACACCCAATCAATTAAACGAACCGATTCACCCCCTTTTTTTAATAAAATGGGCAGCACTTCTGTATGTATACACACTTATGTATATATATCAGAAGTGAATTTTGGTTTGCTGAGTAAAAACTCGAGCAGGAAGGTAACAAAGGCGGTTGCTCGAAGAAGATTGTTTTAATTGGTGAACTGAAAATAGAGAGTGAATGATTTGTGAACTGAAAACTGCCTATGTACTACAACTGGTATGACAATCCGGGATTGTCATACCGATTGTCATGCCAGGAAAACGGTTGAATTTAAAAGAAACTAAAAATAACTGGTATGACAATTCGATAGTCATACCGATTGTCATACCTGTACAAAAGAAAAAGAATTTTAACCGAATAAACTAGAAAGACAATCGATAGTCATACCGATTGTCATTCTAGTATAACATAAAAAATAAAAAATAAAAAGAAATATATATAATATAAATTTTTTAACTGGCAAGACAATTGATAGTCATACCGATTGTCTTGCCAGTATAAAACTATACTGAAAATTTAAACTAAACACATATAAACTGGAATGACTTTCAACAAGACAATTTCAATAGTCTTGCCGATTGTCATTGCAGTTATAAAACAAACTTAAACAGTATTTACAAATACAGAAAATATTTACAAAATTAAAATATTCAGAAATAATTATATTTTAGTCCAAAAATAGATTTCTTTTGAATTTTAGCAAATAAAATTCATAGAAAAATATTTTTAGAGAAAATAAAATATTCTGAGATATTAAAATTAACAAGTTGAATAAATAAATAAGATAAGATAATAAAAATTACATAGAAATAAGCAAGAAATATGGTAAACATGATAAAATTAACAAGTTGGTCCTTGTGTGCTGCACAGGGTTGTTAGTGATGGCTATTGCACTTGTATTGTCACATAGAATAGGAATTTTGTTCAATACAGAGCCATCGTCCCGTAGCTGGTCCCTAATCCATAAGATTTGAGCACAGCAGCTTCCAGCAGCAATATATTCAGCCTCGGCCGTTGAGTTGGAAACTGTTGTTGTTTCTTGCTATACCATGAGACTAGCCTGCTACCAAGGAATTGACAACTCCCTGAGGTGCTTTTCCTATCAACAACACTTCATGCGTAATCTGAATCTGTATATCCAACAAGGTTAAAACCAGATTCTTTAGGGTACCAAATACCTAGATTTGGTGTTCCCTTAAGATATCTCAAGATTCGTTAACAGCAACGAGATGAATATCTCTAGTATCCGCTTGGAACCTTGCACATAAGCATGTAGCATACATAATATCTGGTCTACTTGCAGTAAGATAGAGTAACGAGCTAATCATACCTCTGTAGCTTGTGACATCTACCTTAATGGAGTTTTCACATGGTCCAAGCTTGACAGGTGTAGATGACGGAGTCCTTGCTGATGCAGAATCCTCTAGATTGTACTTTTTGAGGAGTTCCTTGAGATACTTGGATTGACAAATAAATATTCCATCTAACATTTGATTTACTTGTAATCCGAGAAAGAACTTCAGCTCACCCATCATGCTCATTTAAAATTTGATGTGCATTAACTTAGCAAATCTCTTACAGAGACTATCATTAGTAGACCCAAATATTATATCATCCACATAGACTTGGACTAATAAAGTATCATTCTTATGCTTCTTAGAAAAGAGAGTTTTGTCTATGACACCTCTAGTAAAGCCATTTTCAATTAGAAATTCAGAAAGAGTGTCATACCATTTTCTCGAAGAATGTTTGAGACCATAGATAGCCTTGAAAATAAAGTAGACAAAATCTAAATGATCTGGATCTTTAAAACCAGGAGGTTGCTCTATATGTACCTCTTCATCCAACCTTCCATTCAGAAAGGCACTCTTGACATCCATTTGATAAACTTTAAAGTTCGAGAATGCTGTGAATGCTAGAAATATCCTGATGGCCTCAAGTCTAGCCACTGGAGCATATGTTTCATCATAATCAATGCCTTCAGCTTGAGAATACCCTTTAGCTACCAGTCTTGCTTTGTTTCTTGTAACCACACCATCTTCATCTAGTTTATTCCTGAATACCCACCGAGTACCAACAGATTTCTTGTGTGTAGGTCTAGGTACCAGTTTCCAGACTTGTTGATGTTCAAACTGATTGAGTTCATCTTGCATAGCAATCATCCAATCTGGATCAGTCAGTGCTTTTTCAATCTTCTTATGTTCCATCTCAGAAAGAAATCCTGAGAACAGAGATTCATTTTGAGTAGCACGTCTAGTTCTGACTCCAACATCTGGATCACCAATAATCAACTCAAAAGGATGAGCTTTATTCCAGACAGTCTGTCTTGGAAGATTTGATCTTGATGATTCACCTTGAAATACTTTGGGATGTTGTGTCCTACTAGTTGATCCTTCAGCATCTCCCCCTGAGTTATTGCCAGGTTGACTTGATGATTCTTTGTTAGTAGCAGTGGTATCTCCATTGTTGCCAATGTTTCCATCACCATTACCTTGAGTATCATCATGATTAACAGGTTCTTCACCAGCAGCAACCTCAGGTTCTTGATCATTTTCTGATTCTGAATCTGACATATCATCAAACTTCAGTTTCTAAGAAGGATCTTCAATTTGGATACTAGGGAGTTTAGTGTCATCAAATGTAACATTGACACTTTCAGTTACTTTGTGTTGATCAATGATATACACCCTGTATGATCTTCTTCCATAACCGACAAAAATACCCTCATATGCCTTTGCCTCAAATTTACCACGACGATCATCTCCATCCTTGAGCACGAAGCATCTGGCACCAAATACATGAAAGCATTTGATAGAAGGTTTCTGTTCATTCATAATCTCATAAGGAGTCTTCATGAGGTCCTTGTTGATTAGAGTTCGCTTCTGAGTATAACATGCAGTATTGACAGCTTCAGCCCAAAAGTACATTGGAAGACCTGATTCACTTAACACAGTTCTTGCAGCTTCAATCAATGTACGATTCTTCCTTTCTATCACTCCATTCTGCTGAGGGGTTCTAGGAGCTGAATATTGTCTGGTAATCCCTTTTTCTGTACAAAATCCATTGAGAAGTGAATTCTTGAATTCTGTTCCATTATCTGACCTTATTGCTCTAACAGGGACATTAGAATCTAACTCGATCAACTTGATATGATCAATCACAACTTGTGGTGTTTCATCCTTAGAGTGAAGGAATAAAACCTACGTATACTTGGAATAGTCATCAACTATCACAAGACAGTAACACTTCTTTGACATCGAAAGAACATTAACTGGTCCAAACAAATCCATGTGCAATAATTGAAGAATACCAGTTATGGAGGATGTGTCAGTGCCTTTGTGACTTGCTTTCTTTGACTTTCCTTTCTGGCATGCCTCACACAGTCCTTCTGGGGAGAATTCCAGTTGAGGCAGACCTCTGACCAATTCTCTCTTAACAAGAGAATTCATTGCTTTAAAATTGAGATGGGAAAGTCTCTTGTGCCATAGCCAGCTCTCATTTGACGATGCCTTTGCATAGAAATAGTCGACTTCAGGACTGCTTCCAGAGTTCATGTCAGCTACGAACAGATTACCTTTCCGGATTCCCATCAAGGAGGGTTTTTCACTTTTCTTGTGCAGGATCTGACACTTTAGCTTGTCGAATAAAACATAGTAGCCCTTATCACAAAACTGACTGATACTAAGCAGATTGTGTTCAAGTCCTTGCACAATATACACATTTTTAATGATAACATTTCTAGCTTGCAAACAGCCATATCCCTCAGTTAAACCTTTTCTGTTATCTCCAAAGGTAACCCCACTGGGCCAGCTTTCTCAACCACATTTGATAGCAGGGCTCTATCTCCGGTCATATGTCTTGACGATCCGCTCTCAAGAATCCACACTACTGGTTCCACCTGTTTAATGCCCTACAATACAAATGGATTAGACCTTCTTCGGATCCCAAACTTGGTTGGGTCCGACATACTTGTAGAATTGGCCTTTATCAGGCAAAACAACATTCTTAACTTTTATGTTCTCAACTTTCTCAACGACTGGACATTTGACCTTGTAAACAGCCTTGACAAATTTCTATTGAGGCTTAGGCACAAATGTCTCCTTTCTAGCTTTAGGAGGACTAGCAGTCTTAGACCTATTATGCTTCCTATTATTCACATGCTGACGAGGAGTAGTCTTATCACTAGAAACATGCTTACCATTAAAATAAGCATACATCAAATTAAAAGCACAAGACATGCAATTAGGAACTCCACATACTTTATGAGAGGAATTAACAACAGGAAAATTATGCATGGTAGGCATGACATTTTTGTTATCCAACTCAGGTGTGTCTGAGTTAGTCTTAGTTTCTTTCAAAACTTTGACTGGAACTTTCGGCACACTTGGCTTGGAAACAACCTTCTCATTAGCAAGATCTTCAGCATGTATTTCTTCTTGAATTATAAAGGAGGTCTCATCAAATGGTTCAACAATTGATTCTTTATAGAGGGGTTTATCAACACCCTTAAGCACATGTGGTACTTCCCTACCTTTAGCACAAACATGAGGAGGGGAGTTTATGCCTAATTCTCCAATAGCAACATTGTAATCATAATCTACTCCGGATGTTTGATTAATAGCTTGCTTATTGTAGAACTCTTTAGCCTTAGAGCAAGAATTAAAGTAAGCTTTAACCTTAGTCTCAAGACCGGTGATCTTGTCTTTGAGAATAGTTTCGAGTTGTCTATAACAGTCAACTCTATTCTCTACAAAAGATACTTGTTCTTTTAATTTATCTTGATTAATGTGCACAAGTCTTAATTCATTGACCTCTTTCTCAAGGTCTTTTATTTGTTGAGTTAACAATTCATTATCACGACGAGCACAATCTAAGGAGCCTCCTAGATGATAAACTAATTCAGCATCAGTAAATTTTACCTCTTTTCTTGACGATGAAGTGTTTCCATTAATAGCCATAAGAGCAGGATTCCCGACTTCTTCATCTTCACTGTCAGTATCATCCCAGCTTCTTCCCTTTACCAGGTAAGCCCTTTCAGATTTACTCTTCTGATTAGAATCATAAATGTTCTTCCTTACTTGCTTTGGCTTCCTGTATTCTGTGGCAAAGTGTCCCAACTCATTGCAGTTAAAGCATTGAATGGTGCTCCGATCAACCATCCCTGCTTTGTATCCACCACTGCTGGTGTTAGAGGATGAAGATCCACCTTTCTGGAATCTGTTGTAGTTGGACTTGTACTTGAACTTGGGATTCCTCTTGAATCTGACATTGGAGAATCTCTTGACAATCAGGGCCATTGACTCATCTTCCAATTGCTCCAGTTCTTCCAAGGAGTAAAACTCATCTCCTGATTGATTTGTAGTAGGAGGATCAAATTCTGCTACTATCACATTTTCCTCAGCCTTGGAAGACTGTACCATTCTCTCTGACTGTTGAGATTGTTGTTGTTGTTATGGTTGTTGTTGTTGTTGTTCTTCAGCTACTAGAGAAGTAGACGTGCTGAGCACTCTACCTTTCCCATAGACTTCCTTCTGCTGAATCTGCTCCAACTCATAGGTTTTTAACACACCATAGAGCCTTTCCAAAGAAATCTCACTCAGATCTCTTGCTTCTCTTATGACAGTGATTCTATGTTCAAGATGAGTTGGCAGTGTTAAAAGGAACTTTTTGTTGACCTCCCTGATTGAATAGTATTTTCCATTTATGTTCAGGTTGTTGATCAAAACATTGTACCTCTCAAACACTTCAGTAATTCCTTCTCCTGGATTGGATTTGAAATGTTCATATTCAGAGGTTAGGATCTCTAACTTGTTCTCCCTAACTTCTTCTGTACCTTCATTAATCACCTCAATAGTTTCCCAAGATGTGTTTGGAATTTTTACAGTTCATCACATGTCTGTTTATCAAGGAATCAAGGGAATCAACTAAAATTAATTGAAGGCTGACATCCAAGGAGGCTTCTTCCATTTCAGCAGGAGTAAAATCTTCAGACTCTTTTGCATAGGTTCTAGCTTTGGTAATTACACCATCATTTTCTATAACCTCTGGTTCAATAACCATCGGAATTTTTGGACCCTTCTTTAACACATCCAGATATTTGGGATTTGCAACTTGTAAGAACAAGAGCATCTTCTTCTTCCACATAATATAATTTTCTTTATCGAACAGTGGAATTTTAACGGTTCCAACTTTTTGTGAAGTCATTATGAATTTTTTTTAATAAATAAAAATTCAAGGAGTGGAAGAATCACAAAAGTCTAGGATCTTGATTTGTTAGTTAATCAGAAGGCTCTGATACCAATTGTTAGGTCCCAATATATTTGTAGAAGGGGGGTTGAATACAAACTATACCATTTAATCGAATATAATGCGGAATAAAAAGTGAAACAAAAGTCAAGTTAAATAAAACTATTATTAAACTTGAAAGGTGTTACAACAACGGTATCGTTTACAAGGGATTAATCTCAAATAAATTATTCCAAATCTAGAATAAATTCGACATAAACTTTTTCTATTTTTGAAATAAAAAGATCAAATGCTAAAAGCAATTTGAGATTAAGTTCTAGGGATTTTGATCCGCTAGATAGTTACACAAGAACAAGAGAAGGATTTCTAATGGTTTAGATTTAACAATAAATACTAGAAATTAATGTCCTGAAATATTGCAGTTAAAGATAATAAGTTCTCTGCTGCTTTTCTTTCTTTGTTCTTGAGTTGGTTGAATATTGAATGTGATGTCTTGAATGATCTGCTGCTGTTTTCTTTAGTAATCAATTAATAGAATTGAATTGTACTGGAAAGACAATCCGTTGATCTAGCAAGACAATTGGTGAGACTATTGAATGACCTGGAGAGACTATCGGCAAGACAATTGAATGAGCTGGAGAGACTTTCGGTATGACAATTTAATTGTACTGAAAAGACTTTCGATATGACAATTAAATTGTCATACCAGTTCATCTGTTTGTCTTGCTGAATTAATATTGAATATTAATTCAAAATAAATTCTGAAAATACATAATATTAATTCAGAATTAATTAACCAATTAATTCAATTAATCAATAAATTAATCTTTGCAGATATAATTTATTTTCTTAATTAAATTATATGACTTAATTAATTAATAGAGAATTAATACTATTCTTGAACATCAACCACTCTTCTGACAATCTTCTGAAAATCACTGAAAATTATGAATCAATTCTATCACTTCAATGTTGACATTCGATGCACCGTCTGGTTCATGAATGACTAACTTCCGTTACGTTTCTTCATGTCTTGACTTTGATAACATGATTTTCTTCAGATTAAATCCCTGTAATTAATTGATACCCTGACGAGATCTCTGTCACTTGATTAAATCAACAATCTTGATTTATATCTCTGAGGCTTGATCAATTTCTTGAACTTCTTCCAGTGAAGTAATTCCTCAAGTCTGTAGATGAACATTGTTTCCGAATCCTTTGACAGATGTTACTTTGAGAGATCTCTTTGACGATGGATCTACTATTTACTTATTACTTTCTTATTTGAGTTGAGTTAAATCCTCGAATAAACAAATAGGCTATGACATATGCCTTTCAACATATGATAGTGAAAGTCACCAGCTCGATAAGTTGCATAAAGTAGTGGTCACTTTACTCCAAAACCAAAAACAACATAATTTGGAAAAAGTCTCAAGTTATTTATATATTCTAATTCATATAATTCAGGCTTCACATAAATTTCTAGCCGAGGGTCTGCAAAAATCCACTTTTTCTTGAGCTTCATATATATCCGCCACCTTGTTAAACTTATTTATTCCTGAAAAAAAAGAAAGAAAACGAGATCATTAAAAACTATTACACCCTTTAATTCAGTCAAAATTCAGTCTGCAATTTATACACTTGCGAAGGACCGATCACCGCACATATCAGGGGTTAGCCAACAAGTGCTCTCAATTTCTTGTAACAAGTCAGTGGAATAAATTAATAATTCCACCATGACTAGTACAGAGCCAAGCAAATAATTAATTCCTCTTATCAAAAATCTTTTTAAATTAGCTCTTTCGTTGCCTTGGTTTGATTTTCATGTTCATGCAGGTAAAAGTCTTCCTATTCAATCAGCAAAAATAGAACGAAAAAAGATCTTAAGCACATTGAACTTATGGAATACTCACCTTTGGCGCTAATAGCGGTTTTTAACCTCTGGAAATTTCTTAACACCGACAGTCCCGCATCCGGGAGGATGACGGTTGGGACTTCTCAACCCCATTTGATGTTCCTCATGTGTTACTTCTTCCACTGGTGGTTGCTGATATCCAGCTTCTTTCGATGGTTGATGTTGCTGGTCATCTTGATTTATGGGCTGCATAAAACATAGTAGCATATAGTAAAAGATAACAATTTGTAATTGAAAACCATAATTTTTATAGTCAGCACAGTTTATAACACCGATAACATTAAAACACAATACTATTATCTCAATGTAAAATACTTAAACACAATAAGCAGAAAGTGGAAAACGTACATGTGGGGTTAGAAAGTCATTAGATGCCAGCAACCAAAATCTAGGAACCCAATTAGATGGTGAAGGCTGAGCAGTGATAGTATCCCGATGTTGTAAAATTTCTTCCACTGGTGGTTGTATATATGGTGTTGGAAAGTCAAAGCTAGTAGCTGAGAGAGCAACATTTGGAATTTCTATGTCGTCATGTTGCCTATCCTCATTCACAAAATGTGTCAATGTGTCACCAGCAAAGAAATCAACAAACTCTTGAGGTCCTCCTAACACAACATGATCCTCATCACCCAAATGAACATCTTCATATACGTGATCGCTGCCTTTATTTCCAATATCCAATTTGCATCTCTTTGAAGCATTTATCCCTCTACGGCCTCCTTTATGACCGAACTTTTCTGGCTTTACTCTTAAATTCTCTTCTCTAACATGGCAATCATCTATAGGAAATTTTGAAAAAGGCCGTGAATGTATCGATATTCTAATACACGTCATCCACGAGTAGCAAGTGAATCTATGAGGTTATAACCTCCGCCTAACACATCACCCCTGCCTATAAAAGATATGCGATCAAGAATACCAATCTACGGGATAATAGAAACAAGAAAATAGTAAGTACCTAAGCAGTTAAATGAATATGAAACTAAAACACGATACTCAAGTTAACTTTACCATGTATGAACCCACATCAGTCATGCGAGTATGATATGGACCGGTAATAGCACTTAGCCATCAGAGACCCCTTCACCAACATTATCAACAACAAGCACATGGTCTAATCGGATGTCCCAATATTATATATGCTCCTTGTGATTTCCCTCCAATCAACTTCCCATTTCCCTTTCAAGTTCATGTTATGGAGCTCTTTTGAATAAATAATAGCAGGTGATAAGATATCTTGAACCATACCAAATTGATGAACACAACTATCCGGTTGGTGTTGCTCCATAATATAAAAGCATATAAGCGGACCCTTATAATACCAAATATCATTACCATCCTTACAATGCATTAAGGGTGTCAAGTGCATCATCTGTATATGGCAATCATTTGAAGTGTGGGGGTACAAGAACATCTAAAGGGAGTCGATGAATACACGCCACATGTGAACTCACATCAACGAATGACATGGGTCCGCACCACCTATCTAACACAATAATTCATATTATAATAGATTTTAAATAAATTATTATACACATTGTAAGTATAATATTCACAACCAAACAAAAAAAGGTCCAAGATTAAAGTAGAGTTTGGTTTCCAGGGTTTAGGAGCATCAATTAGGGTTTAGGCTCTAAGATTTAGGGCCTAAATGCCCTAAATCTTAAACCCTAAGGCCCTAAACCTTAGACCCTAAACCTTAAATCAATGTAACTATGTACCTTGTATACATCTTTTTCTTAAAAAATCTGAATATTTCTAAAATCTAAAAGGGAACTATTGAACCCTAAAGGATAAATGTTGTAAAATTTAGGGTAAAGTTATGGATATAAGGCTTGTTCTTCTTCACATATACAATTATTTTTGAACAAATTCTCCTCATATATTTTACCCGTTGTACCAAATGTCCATAATATCATTTTACCCGTTGTACAAGTAGAGTTTGGTTTCTAGGGTTTAGGGCCTATGTGCCTTATATACATCTTTTTATTAAAGAATCTTAATATTTCTAAAACCTAAAGGGAAACTATTGAACCCTAAAGGATAAATGTTGTAAAATTTAGGGTACACGATTAAAGTTGTGGATATAAGGCCTCTTCCTTTTCTTCACGTATACAATTATTTTTAATAGATTCTCCTCATATCTTTTATCCATTGTACCAAATGTTTAGAATGTCTTTTTACCTGTTGTAAAAGTAGAGTTTGGTTTCTAGGTTTTAGGTATTAATGACCCTAAACCCTAACTTCAATTCGGGTTTAGGCTCCAAGGTTTAGGGCCTAAAGACCCTAAACCCTAAATCGATGTAACTATGTACCTTGTATACATCTTTTTATTAAAGAATATGAATATTTCTGAAATCTAAAAGGGAGCTATTGAACCCTAAAGATAAATGTTGTAAAATTTAGGGTACACGATTAAAGTTGTGAATATAAGGCCTCTTCTTTAATAATATGTAAATTTATGCATCATTTTCATAATATGAATATATATAAAAACCAAAAGGGAATTTCTAAACCCCAAAAATAATCACCATAACATATTAAAAAGTGCGCTATACGGAAAATTTGTCATAAAATGAAAAAAGTATGCAAGTAATTATAAAAATGAGAAATGAAGTACCTCAAACCATATAGGCCTGTAAGATCACCCCATATATCCAAAGAAGGAAGACTAGAGAAAAGGGCCAAAGTAGGAAGCCTTGTCCATGTCCACAACTGAAGTAATAGAACACATCCCTCAATTTCCTCCACATCAATCTTGCAAGATTTACATAACTCCCTTTACAAGTAAGGAAGTACACCCGAACCCATGATAATGTCTCACAATGATTAAAGTTCTGCAATAGAGGTATAAACATGCAATGAAGCTGCGAGACCTGATGATAATCATTATACTACCAAACAACTGCAATAAATAGGCCTGAGTATACCGAACTAGTTCATCCTTGTTTACATCATTAGCAAGAACCTCAAGTACAACTTTATCTAACCAGCTCAACTTTAAACTACCACCAACCAAGGCTCGACTATCAACATGTGGTGCTTTACCAAACATATTCTTTATAAGGTCTCTCCAACCACCCTCAGCAAAAGTAGAGCCAGTTAAAATTACTTTCCCGTCTATCTTCAAACCAAGAAGCATACTAACGTCCTACAATGTAATTGTGCACTCTCCTGTTGGTAGATGAAATGTGTGCGTCTCTGGTCTCCAACGCTCCATCAAAGTAATAACAAGGTTCCAATCAATGATAATACCAGCAAGCCTAACAACCATGTTAAATCTTAATTTTCTAAGCAGAATCATCCTTGGATGCAATTTAGGAAATCTACTACCAACACGAGTACGGTGGGTGTCTCCGCCACCTGTATTCCACACAGTTGTTGACCTATGTTCAGCTTGTAAATACAACACAAATGTATCTTTAGGCCCGTGATGTAGCTCAACATCAGCTGTATCATCTGGTACCTATATAATATTTCCAATACATCAGTCAATACATAACACATTTTCTGTAGAACTGTAACGCTATGCCTGCTTGTCGTACTCATTCTCAATCGATCAAAAATCAGTTAAATCATCTATGTTATTGAAAATATACATATAGCTTAAAAATTAGAGGAATCAGTGTTGTTTATATGTATTCTAATTTAGGGTATAAGACAAATTTCTCACATGAATATATTCAAACACATGCAGTGCATTATCAATTACACATAATATATATAAAAAAGATGAATGAAGTCTTATACACTTACAAAAATCTAACATAAAATATTCGAATTAAGTTTGTAAGACTTCTATAAGTTTACAATTACAATAACAAAACATGAAATTAAGAATTAAAGCACCAAATAATGAATATTCTGTAGGTAAGTAAAAACATTTACATTGGATTCAACTCTGATATTCATAGTTAATAGAAAATAGTTCAACCGATATAATTTAAGTATAAATGGTAATTTATCAGGAGGAAATCGCCAGTGAATGAGTGTTTGAGGAAGATGATCGAATGAATTAAGAACTATCTACTTGTTTGTAACAAAGTGTATATTAATGTCTAATTTTGATGTGTTGCTGAGTTTGGTTTTGTGCCGGGTCAAGGGCTTTTTTATATTACGCATTTAGAATAGACTTAACACACTAGTATTTTTTGTCACAATTTTGTAAAACTATTATTTTGGTAATCAGAAATGAAAAAATGTTGTAAATATGTCATTCTTTTTATTTATAACCTAGATTATAGTGAAAAATAATATTTATGTGTATCCCATTTTTATGATGCACCACAATATTATAGAGTTGATATATCATCTATATTTATTATTTAGATGAGTAGTGAAATGATAATTTTAATTTTATCATATATTAAAATTTGTATACTGTATCTAAGGGGAACTACGTGTATGTTTTAGTAAAATAATAAAGCATATGGATTTGTGCACTTTGTGAATGAAGAATCTGTTGAAAATATATTGAATGTAAACAAATCTTAAGTTTGACTTTCATTTAAAAATCAATTATAATTTTATTATTACCTATGTTTTTATGACTAATAAATATATGTTGTGTAGGCAAATTCATGATAGGTGATCACACGATTGTGGTGTAGAGTAGGTTGAATGAGTGGATGACAAAGTTTGTTACATTTTAAGGTCAATTTTCTTTAATTATTTATTTACATGTGACATGTGATAACAAGAATATGTTACTTTTTTCTAGGTATTGAGGAATAAAAATTACTTTTAAATTATATGTTGTTACGTGCATTGTTTAATATTAAAAATGTTGTTTTTTAAACATAAACCAACTTTTTGTTTGCCGAGACCTACAAGCTGATTCTTTCTTCTTATCATACAAAAAATCAGACTTTCGCAACAAAAATTCATAATTACTGGTATTGCAACATAATCAATGCTAAGATATTGATAACTCTAAAAATAAAGAGTAGATTGAGCCAACACTGAAAGAAGAGATCAAGCTGGTAGATGAAAAATTTAAGAAGAATAAGCAAAAAATTGGAATGATATGGAGACCATTTGAAAAGAAGTGTAGTGTACATTTGGTCTCGTAGACCAAGAGACATAACATAATCAGGGAAGAGTTTTCGATAAAGCTTGTGTTGATGAAGCCACCAACCTTGCAAAACCATATATCGACCCTTCCAGTCCTCAAAACTTGATCAGATATTTTTGACCAATTTATCGGCAGTCTACATAAGAAGATCAGGATGGCCCACATGAGAGGACCTTGTTTTTTTGAGTATCTCAAAGAAACTTACAGATGGGAGGTCAAGATTACCATAAAGATAATTCACCACATTGATATGGGTTTTTTGAATGATTATACTCAAAATTAAATAGATCATTATCTAGATAAGCCACGGGGAGATGAAACATAGTTCACTATATTATGTAACATTTAGATACAACATTTTGTCTCTCTGTGTTGAAATAATATCCATATGTTATATTCTATCTACTATGTTTAATTTCGAATAATATATATTTTCTATGTTACATTTGCTCTCTTTTAGTTTCAAACCATATTCATTTTCTATCTTCAATTTGCTATGTGTTAGTTTCAAACAATATATGTATTGTTGTTGATTAGACACAAAATTATCTCTTATATATTATATATATGGTACCATTCTATTTTTGGCTTTTCCAAGTACCGTTTCGTATTTTTGACTTATGATTGCTATCCTTGTAGTTTAAGTTTTTACAGATTATACAATTTCATTACCTAGACGTTAGTCAAACGTTAAAAAATAAGGGTACCACACGTAAAAGTCCAAATAACAATGACATTTGTTGAAAAAGTTAAAAGTGCAATGATATTTGTAATTTTTTTTTCAAATATCTTTTGATGTATCGAACTATATTTTTGCTCAAAATTTTTGATGATGATGTTTAAAATTAAAATAGATTGTATTGGTGTTGAAATTGTAAAAAAAATGAAATTATATTTAACATTTTTCTATTTTTTTAATAAAATTGCATGATATACATGAAATTTAAAGTATAAGGGATATCACTCTTAATTCAAAAATAAATAAGGCATCATCTAGAAAATCAAAAGTAAAAGGGTGTCGTTGAGAATTTACCTTTATAATAATATACTATTTATTCCCGATTACAACAAAAGATATCGTCAATAACGAAATACTAATAATGAAAAATACCCTAACAAGAAAACTATTAAAATTATAAAATTATCCAATTATAATAATATTATATATGTTAACATCACCTCTCAAAGATGTTGAACATGGAGTTTGGAAAATAAGAAACGGAGTCACGTAGTCAAACAAATCCAATGCTGCTATACCATTGAACATCAGAAACAAGAGTATCCATATCTATATATTATAAATTGCTGGATAACCCTTTCCTAAGGTTTGGTATCCATATTTTGGTTCGGATATGATTTTTAACTTTAATTTAACCCAGTGGACTATCCATTTTTAGGTTTGGTATCCATATTAGGTTTATAAAAGATTCATGTACTTATTATGACCCATTTTAATTATAGAAACTTTGTAATACAATTTTAAATATGAATTGTGTTACTTATGGTAAATTTGGAATAAAGTTTAAATTTTAACAGATCTATTTATAGAAATAATCTCATAAAATATATAACATAAAAATAACATATGTGACGAAAGTAGTTCTTAAATAAATTTATCATTATATGTAGATGCAATACACTTATTATATAGATAATTTAATCTTTCATAATCATATTATTCAATTTGAATTATAAATTTATTTATTTATTTTATTAAATAATTTTTGAGATCCCCGTGTGCAAAGCACGTGCTATAAACTAGTGAGTCCTAAAAATAGAGTCACGAAATATCTACAAGTCACAGATCAAGTAATAATAAGAAGTATGTCGAGAAGTCCAAAATAACTTGTAGAAAAGTTCCAAGAAATATCGATAAATCAATATGCATGTAGAGATCTCAGATATTGACAAGTCAAAAAGTTCATATAGAGAATCGGAGATATCGACAAGACATTTCTTCATGTAGAGATCTAGAGATATCGACAAGCCAAATCTTCATGCAGAGAACTAGGAATATCGACAAGTCAAAAGCCTATGTAGAGAATTGGAAATATCGACAAGTCATTAACACATGTAGAGAACTCAAGATATCGATAAGTCCTATAACTTATCGATATGTGACATCTCTATAGAATAAAAGAGATCTCGATAAACTATTTCATAATTCAGAATGTAGACAAACTGAAGACTCAAGATTATCAGTCAATAAACAATTCTATCACTGAATTGAAAAGACTACAAATGCAGCTTGAAAAATTCAAGATCAAGGGCCACGATTCACTGGACAAAGGAGGGTCAAAAACCTATTAGATTCTGCACAGATTTGCTAATACTGGAAATGAAAAATAAATAAAGTAGTTTTAGAAACTGTGTTAGTCCATTTTACTGCAAGTTTTGTAATCCCGTGCATGCTGATCTATAAAGCATGTCACGGGTCCGTTGTTAAGAAGTAACAAACAGATCTGGAAAATATCTTGGATTCTCTCTCAAGAATTTTAGCTAAGTTCTTATCTTTAAGAACACAGATTTATAGCAAAACAAATTTGATTTGAATAAATTAAGTGAGTTTTTGATATTCGCTTGTGTGTTTTATGCTAGTACTTTATCTTTACAAATTCATACAAATTGTTTTGTTCCATAAGCAAGAAAGATAATTCAAATTTAAGAAAACATATTCACCCCCTCTCTGTGTTGCATTTCATACCTAACAATTTCATCTAGATCTTTATTAGGATCTATAACCACATTGATCTTAGATACATCAATATCATCCCCATCATCAGACTCATCAACTCCATCAAAATGAACAAAAGCTTCATCATCAGCAATTGGCCCCTTTAACTTCTGAGCCACTTCTTCTTTAGCATCAGATTTTAATATAGAATTAGGAATTGGAGTTGTATGTGAATCAACTGCTTCAGAAACTTCAGCTTTAACATCCAAATTTAGCTCAAGATCTTCATGTATGGTGGTCATGGGAACTGAAATATCAACATTTAGCTTTAATATCTCAGTCCCAGTTAAGGGATCAGGAGATGCAGGAGTGGACTGTTATGTAACTTCAATTTGAACAGCAACATGGAAAGTTTTAATGGTGGAAGAATCAAAATAAGTGGACCGCAAGAAAGTATCAGTACTTAGACCTGCACGGAAATTGTCAACACTTGGTGCATCAGAGTTTGTCTGAGGGACTACATGCTGGGGGATCATCAACTGCTTCTTTGCTACTCTGAGCACCTGCAAGAGAAGAAAATAGAATACATAGATCTCTATATTCTTTTAAAGTATCCTTACTACTTCTCACTGCACTCATCTCATGATTTTTAAGAGTCAGAGTTTCCTCACAAGGATTTACTAAATTCTGACTCTCAACTACCTCTCCTTTTGCCATGTAAGAATCTTGCCTCTTTAAATTTCTGTTTTCACCATATCTTTTCTCTCAATCTCACCAGAAAATATCAGAATTTGGTGTCCTAAAGAAATAAGAGGTGGTCGAGAAGAGTTGGATATGGTCACATGAACAGGGGTATCCCCAGAAAAAGGACTATACATGCTCATCCCATCAGTATTTAAGGTAATAGTAAACTTTGATACAATATCAATATTTAAAATAAATACTCATGATAAAAAATCATAATTTGTACCTTGTGTAGTTGTAGATGGAGCATCCATTGGTATGAAAGAGAGAAAGGCCGGGCTTGAATAATACCATCAGGATTTAGTGTGTTGTGCACCCTTCCAGGTTCATCAAACATTATTTCTTCTCCGGATAAATTAGCATCAAAAGCAACACTTCTAAGATGCTTCACCTTGATAAGTTTTGGAGGAATAAGTAGAGTTGCTACTACAGGAGAATCTTGAGTTGTTGTTGTAGTAGGTTCTTGTGGGCTCTCTTCTGATTCTGAATCAGGAATTGCAACAAAGTCCTCATTTGCTGCAATTAGAGAATGTGGTGCAGCATCAGACTTTAATGGCTCATGTGCATCTGCAAATAGACCTTCACCAGTACCGAGATCAGAAAATGTGTCTTCTTCAGCCCTTTGAGTTGAAGGTTCTTGTGGGACTGGATCGGTTGTAGCTGCTGCATCACTTTGAGACACATGTTCTTGTGGGCTTGGTCCAAAGAGAGATTCAAAAATCCTCTTTTTTGATGATTCTTGGATTTTCTTATTCAATCTTCTTTTTAAAGGGACTGTAGTGCCTCTTTCCGGTATCCATTTCATAATCATGTCCACCTGTTCATGAGTGACTTCTCTCACTTTTCTCTACTGTTTGACAGGTGATCAGAAATTGTTACAGGAGAATCAACAATTATCTTTCCCTTATCACTCCTTGTTTTTTTGTGAGATGCAGTTGGGCCATGTGTATTGTAATAACCCCAATTTTTGGAAAATTTTTGAAACCCTTATGAATAGTGTTTTTGCTGAATGAGAAAACTTTTCATGCCACACTAGGTAGGGGTTCTTTTATGGATATTCTGAGATTTTATTGGCACTCTATATGGTATATAAGTGTATGTAAAGATCGTCAGAATCCAATTCCGAACACTTTGATTTTTCCCGGAAATCCACTAGATACGGAAAGAATTGAGTATAAGGTAACATGATAAAAAAGATTTAAATTAAATGATTATAAGAGAGGATCATAAAAGGAATACAATATATTGAGAAAGGTTAAGGGAACCTAAGTAATAAGATCCCGGGTATGATCCCTCAAACGATAAACGAAAACGAAAGTTAAGCGAACCGTATAACAGATCAGCGGTCATTAGGCAAACAATTAGAAGCTAATCAAAGAGATTAGAAGGGATGATGACATAGCAATGTGACATAAGCATGACATAAGGGGAAGGAGATGTGGTTGATTTAAAACCACACAAAGTCAAGGCTAGAAAGGTAATTAACCAAAAAACAAAACAAAAAGCAACCAACCAAGCCAAAACATTTCATTTTCATCAAAAAACACAAAACCCCCATTTTCTTCATGAAGCTCTCGGCCCCTTTTCTTAAAAAATGAAGATCCAAGCTCCACCACTTACTATTTAGCAAGGTATTTATCTAAGCTTCCCCATGGATAGTTACATACTTCCTATAAGTTTAAGCTTCTAATTCCAAGCCAATCTTTTTCTATAAATCATGGAAGAAGATGGTGAATAGTACTTTCTTGAAATTAATTTTCGTGTTCTTGATTTCTTTGAAAGAACAAGCTTGTAGGAGGTTAGATTAAGGCTTCCATGGGCATTTCAAGGATCTTTCATGGATTAGAAGCTCCAAGGAAGGTATAAACTCCAAACCCTAGCTTTGGTTTTGAGTAATTAGGAATGAATATGATTGATATAGTATATGTGAAGCATGAGGCTTGTTTGTTTAAAGTTTGGTTGAGTTTGTAAAATTAGTTGGTTTTGTGGTGTTTTTGGAGTTGTAAATCTTGTTAATTAGTTAATGAACTTAAGTATAGCTTTTAGTTCATGTTTGAGGGTAGTATAAAGTTGATAATATTGAGTTGTTGGGGCTGTTGGAGTGTGTTTTGGATGGATGTTGGTTGTATGATTGATTTGGGGTTGATTGGTGGTTGTTTTGGAATGGTTTAAATTTGGGAAATCGCGTAAATATAGCCGCCATAATGTCCGATTTACCGTAGACTGTTTTTGTTCTTAACATCAGAACCCTTGAACTCACTGCTAGGTTTTGACCATTTCCATGTTTAGATAGTTCATGTTACGAGCTTCGTTTTGATATGTGGTTCGTTTGATTCCGATGAACGGTTTAGGAGAAACGGCCGTTTTAAGTAACGACGTTTCGCGAACGAACCCTTACCCCTCGCCTTACTTTGAAACATAGGTTAAAGACCTTAAAGGACTAATTGAAGTATGAAACATTTATGTAAGGTGTAATAGGCAGTTGGTAAGACACTCGCGAAGGAATCGCCTTAAAACTTGTAATGGTTAAATTATTAAAAATGGTGGAGCCGAGGGTACTCGAGTGACTTAAGAGAATCAGTAAGCGCAAAACGTGCGTTAGAGTCTGAGTTGGTTAGAGTCTGAGTTGGTTAAAATATAGATTTACAAGTGACTTTGGTTTAATTCCAACTTACTTGTTACTTATAGGTTACCAGACTCGTCCCGAGCCATTCGTAACCCCCAGTCGCTCAGGCAAGTTTTCTACCCGTTATACTGTTGTTGTGATGTATATGTGTATATGCATGATCTTGCGATAAATGCATATCTGTTATTAGCAAATTCTTACGATATATTGTAGCATGTGATATGGTATATATGAATGCCTGTTTCATATTCTTGGATTATATATCTGTTGGTTAAAATGCTTACAGTTGCATAATACCTATGCTAGAGATAAGCGGTATTGAGTTTACCCTTAGTATAGGGGATCAAAAGGTGAACATATTTCTAAATCGGGAGTCGATGTTCCCGAGTATAATATATATATTTTTATATATATATGGTTATAGTTTTCAAAACTATTAATCGAATAAGGTTTATTCGATAACTTTAACTTTATTTTATTATTGAATATTATTTTGAATATTCATTCGAGGGCTTACGACTCAGTTATATTATTAATGATTATTAATTGAATATTCATTTGAGGATGTATGACTCCGTTATTTTATTTAATGAATATTATTTATAATATTCATTCGAGGTATTATGACTCCGCTTGTTATTTAATAATATTCTTTATTTTATTAAAGAATAATGTTTCGATAATCAAACTTATTTTTGATTATTCAAATAAAGATAGTACTTTCGTATAAGTATATCTTTGGTTATTTAATACTCATTTCAAGTATAAGTCTTACAACTTCTACTTCAATTATTAGTATAAAGATTATTCTTTATGGGAATATTATTTAAATAATAATATTCAGATATTTTCTAAATACATTGGGACTGATTTACTTCATTAAATCAGCATTACTCCAAACACTCTTTAAAGTGTTTTCGAGTCTTCAAATGATTTTTAAAAGTTAAAGCGGATCCCAAAACTCATTTTTATATTTAAGATCTTCCTTTTAAAAAGGGGATTTAAATACTCGCTCAAAACCTGAGGGATCCGGCTCTATGGTGTATTTTATATTCACAACAAGGTTGCAGTTTTGGTAACTGAATTGATTACTTACCCAACGTTCGGGAAGTAAGTCCATCTATCGAGTCGGCATAAGCAACATGGGCTCAGTGGGCGTCCATGATAGTGTAAGTGGCTCAGTGAGAGTCCATCAAATGCATAAGTGGCTGAGTGGCAGTCCAGCATAAGGTCCTATTGCGACCAGGGTGATGACCAGTGGGGAATTCGTCCATCTACTAGTAGAAAAGGTTACTTATTGGTATCTTTGCCTGATCAGCAAGATATCAGGTTTATGCCAAAATTCTTTTTCCCTTCCAAAAATTCATTGGATGTTACAAACTCTGTTCATACTTTACATGACAGGGGTTTTTAGGGACTGTATAAGGAAGATGTATATGTGGATATATATATCGGAACTTAATGAAGTATATCATAACTTCATTTCCTTCAATACTACTTCAAAGATTTAATCTATTCAAATCTGTCTTGTAGTCTCATCTATGTGATGAACTGTTGAAAGCTAGTATACTTTGAACAGTGGTAGTTCAAGTAACTTTATAATTGATATAAGTATAGTGAAGCATTTGGTAACTTCATCCCTTGTTTTTACTTATATCTAGTAAGTAATTATCTTACACTTGATAAAGGATTCTAGTAAGTATCCGTTTAGATACTTGTATTATTGTTATCACCATATATTATCTTGCGAGCTGTAAGGCTCACTCTTGCTTTATTTCTTCATCACACAACAACAGTTAGAAAAGATGGCCAGACTCCAGCAGACCCAGCGCAAGCGCGTGGGAAGCGTCCCGCGTCTTCCCGTTGATGTTGTAGCTGCTATAGCTGCAGAGGTAGATCTATTGGTAGATCAGGCATTCTACTTTTGAGAATCAATTATGTATAATTATAACTTGTGGCAAATAATGGCAATTAAATGTAAATTTATTCAAAACCTTTTTAAGGTGTATTGGCATATAATTGTGGAATAAAACGACTTGTGTTATTTTTGAGTATTCATCTCTGAGACTATAATTTGTGGTGTGTGTGTGTATATTGTGGGGTCACAGTACAGAGTAGTTGATTGGTTATTAAGATTGGGTGTTATTAAGGGAAATGGAACTCGTGACAACCCGGATCCCCGACCCCGGATTTGGGGGTGTTACATGTATCATCAGCATTTACCAGTTTGGCCTTCATAAAGGAACTCTGACCAACTGGTATTGATTCATAATTTACATTAGTGAATTTGGATGACATAAGAGATTTTTTTCCTTTATCAGAGTCTGATATTGTGGCAACAAATTTTTTCTTTGGGGTGGTTGAAGGCTTGAGAAATTAAAAATATGAGCCTGTTTTCCATTCTTCCTCTCAGTAACTTTTGAATGTGGTTTTTGAGAAGGCCTCAGTCCTGATCCTTGTGGGGCATCAGACTTTGTCACCTTCTTTGTTTTTATAACATATGCCTTCTGAGAGACACATGAGGTGGATTGTGTTTGTGGAAGTGTTTGGGTTGTAGAGTGTAATATCCAGGAAAATTATGTGAATATTTTGTGTTAAATGAATAAATATAATGTGTTTTATGAATTAAAAATGATTATTGCTATGATACTACGTGTTATAATTTCTATCTGTGGCCCCGCAATGACCATAATTTTTTTCGATTATTTGTTACATGTTTTAAAAAGAAATTATATGAATCAATCTGCAATTTGGACTCGTATTTATTTGCATTTTTATCGAGGTATTCGTTTTATCTCTTTTTAAATGCGTTTGAATGCATTTTATGTGTTTTCGGGGTTTTTTTTGTTAATTTAGGAATCATTTCTGTTTTTCAAAATCAATGGTCCGGGACCCCATCGGGATGTCAAAGCCCACAAAATTCATGTTTTTATTTTTATAGATTCATTCGTATTTCAAATATCCAGTATTTTTGTATTTTTGAATTATTTGCAATTTTCAGGAAATTTTGATATAAATTTTGTATTTTATTACTTTTAAAATTTTTCCCCATAATTATTATTTTTGGGCCTAATTATTTTAATTAGCGGATAAAAACACCCTAAATTGATTTTGGGTATTTATTTTTCAGAAAATATAAAAAGGCTTATTAATTCTTTTATCTCATTTTTATTTTCAATAAAAACAAATTGAAGAACATAGTTTTGGGGATGAGATTCTTGAACCAAACTTTGATCACTGATTTTGATCAATCCAGGAAACCAAATGGAACGTTCTAATAACCAAATTGATCCTTGTTTCAATCCCTTTCTGTTGATATCAACATCATAATCTGAGGTTAGGAATTGAAGAAAATCGATTTTCTTGTTCTTGTTCATGAATTCGTTTTTGAAATAGGATGATTGTTGAATGATTCTGGCTTTATAGACAGCTTTAGAATGATTTAGTGAGTCAATTTATGTATTTATGTTAATCGATTGATTGTTAAATGATGTGGGTCGAGTTCATCGTTTTCTTCTTTTTAAATTATAATTTTCTGAGGGTTGTGATCATTATTTGATTGTTGTGATGATGGGAATCGATTGCATATTTAATTAGCTTTATTTTGATAGCAAAAACTCGATTTTTGGTTCCGATTTGACTAGAATCGAGTTTTCGCCGGAAAATATGAAGAAGGGGCCGGGTTTCGATCGATTTTTGTGCTGGGTTGATTTTTTGCGGCTGTTGTGGTTGATAATAAGTTACTGACGCGATTCTGAGCAATTCGGAGTAGAAACCCGATCAAACGAGGTTGAAATTGGAGGGTTTGGGGGTGTTGCAGGCTCGCCCGAAACCGGCTGTTTGCCGGAGAAGACGACATAATCTGGGTTTTCCAGATTCCGGCGATAACTCCGGTGAACTGGGTGGCTGTTCTCCGGTGACCCAGTTACCCGTTCTCAGACCCGTTTTCATTTGTTAAAAACCCGAATTTGATCCTTATTTTCCAAAAACCCAAACCCTGAACTTGTTTCTACAATTTCCTTTTTATTTTTATTCAAAAATTCTTTTTTTATTTTCAAAAATCATTTATTTTAATTTAAAAAATCATTTATTTATTATTTCAAATTCTAAAAATTATTTACTTAATTATTTTAAATTCCAAAAATTATTTTCTTTTATTATCTCAAAAATCCAATTTGATTTAAATATTTATAATTTGTTTTAGTTAATTATTTATGATTTTAATTAATTGATTAAATCATTTAATCAATTAATTTTATTTATAAATAGTTAAATAAAATATAAATTATTTATAATTAATTCAAATAATTCCTAAAAATTATTTTTAAACTTTTAAAAATTATATTTGGTATTTAAAATCAATTATTATTATTAATTGATTTATTCCTATTTATTTCTTCTTTTATTGGTAATAAATGAACCGTTCGTCCGTTTAATATGAAACGTACGTGTAAAGACTCATAAAAACATTACGCTTCCAATAAAAATACTTTTGAGACCTAATTTCTTTTGTATTGCAAGGTCATTTGATTTGTGAGTCATACTGAGTCGGTAGCTGATCGATAAATACAGTTATTGACCTGATTTCAATTTTGAACATACTGAAACCTATATTTTGACGACCTGACTTATGTGCTGCATGAAATATGTGATTACGTGTTATACGAATAACATGATTACGTGTTATGTGATATGCATGCTATCTGTTTACAGTTTTAAAATTCCATGATTAGTTATAAATGATTGGGTAGACGTAAAGACGTATAGTTACGTCAATTGAGTTTGGTTCTGTCAATTAAGATAGTCCTTTAGTTTATAGAATCGAATAGCAAGAAGTGCAATCAAGTGTTAGATGGAGTCAGTAGTCAGCAGTTGTAAACCAGAGTTATAGTGAGAAAATATTGTTAGGAATTGAATAACACGAGGGGGGTGAATGTATTTTAGGTGTTTTTGTGCTTTTCTTGAATCTTTATGGTTGAACAAAGTAATTTAAATCTTGTAGGGATATGTGTTAATGCAGAATATAAGCATGCAATAATAAAGAACACAAATCTTTCAAAACTCACTTAATTTTATATTAAAATTAAGAATGTTTTGCTATAAAATTTCTAGGCTCTTTGTTAATAAAGAGCTTAGCTTCTTCTTGAGAGTGTTACAAGATTTTTCTATCTAAATTGTTACTTCTAACAAAGGACAAATGTTAACTTTATAATTCAGTTAACTACTAGTTTACACAGTGTACAATAAGATATGCTATTAACCTTTAGTAAACTGTCACTTGTCATTTCCATTTTGGGAAAAGTGAATCTTCTATTTCTGGCTTAACATATCTTTAGCATTCTGTGATTACTTTGATCTTCCTTTGTCAGCTAATCTTCACCATTGATCTTGCACATCCTTAAGCTGCTTTTTGTAGACTTGTCAATCCAGCTGGTTGTATTGTTTGTTGATTGTAGATCTTGGATATTAAACTGGTCTGCATTTTGTACTTTGAGAATTTACCTCAAGATCTCCAGTTAGGAATATAGAGATCTTGACATCTCGATAAGTATATTGACTTATCGAGATCTCTAATACCCCATAGTGAATTTGACTTGTAGAGGTCTCTGAGTTCTCTATAAGAGACTTTGGCTTGTCGAGATCTCTCAGCTTCATGTCTTCACTTTGACTTGTCGATAACTTAAAGTTCTCTAGTGAATTTTGACTTATCGATATCTCTGAGTTCTCTAATGGACTTTGACTTATCAATAACTCAGAGTTCTCTAATGAATGTAGACTTGTCGATAACTCTAAGTTCTCTAGTGAAGAAATGACTTGTTGATATCTCCAAACTTCATGTCTTCAATTTGCTTGTCGATATCCCTCTGAGTTCTCTAGTAGCTTTCCTGACTTCTCGATAAGTCATTTGGAGTTCTCAAGTGACTTCTCTATAACACTAAATCTTTGAATTGTAGAGATCTTGACTTAGAGTATTTTTATCCAAACATATTTATTCAACTCCAAGCTTCTTCAAAATTCATCCAAGGCATGATCTTCTTGATCTTCTTCCAGATAGAATTCTTAGGCTTGATACTGTTTAAGGAAAAAGACTTCAGTCTGCTCCTTTGCAATTTTACATACTTTAAAATGTTACAAGTACAAATGCAAACTAAGATAACAATACAACTTACTTAGGATTGTCAATTTTGACTTAGTCTTGTTGAGATACAGGCATGTCTTGCACAACAATCTCCCCCAATTTGTGAGAAGATTGCTTAACACAAATTCATGCCTGTTAACAAGACTAACCCCAAGCTAAAATGGAATGTAAATTAAATACATGAAAATTGACACAATTACAACTTTTATACAATAGAATATTTACAAGATTTAAGTAGTTACAAGGGTCATGTAAAGACTATTTTTCCTTCTGTTTCTTCTTTAAGAATATCCCTTAACTAAACAAGGATTTCAAGCTCTTCTACAATAGGGGTTCCACTTAAAGCTTGTACTAGTTTGAACCTGGCATCCCTTGAATAACCACTATTCAGTAAATCAATTCTAAACCTTGAGAATTGGCCAGCTTTGATGTTGAGAAACTTCCCATCTTTGGATATTCTGCTCCTTCCTTGTGCTTTCAATTCTTCAGACCTTTTTATGAACATCTCAAGTTCCTCATCATACCTTCTCTTTCTTTCCTCATATTCAGCTTCATTCCTTTTTCTTCTTTCTTCTCTCTCAATCAACCATTCAGCCAGAATTGATCTCCTTGCTCTAGTAGCGGAATCCTTATCCTTTAGCAGACTTATCACTCTTTTGATTTCTTTGGGAGAGAGTGAATACATTAAAGTGCAGCCAAGGCAGGTGAAGGACCCATCTTTATAGTAAATTCTAACTTCCCTTAGAGATACAACCCAGACTCTGACTATTTCTTCAGCAAGTTGTTGGAAATATTCTTCATCTGAGATGCACCAATTCAAAGGTAGAAAGTTAGATTGCTTGAAACAGTTCCAAATGGCCCTTTCAGTGACTTCTCCTTTATCTGTATGCTTGGCTTTCTTAGGCTTTCTCCCAATAGATTTGAGATTGACTTTTAGTGAAGGTTTGGCTAATGGTAAGGTTTTAATTTTCTTGATATTTGTTTGGCTTATGGTGATTGGAATTTTTAGGAAAGAGTTGGCTGTTTATTTGTATAGAAATTTGGGTTTTGAGGTCTGAGATGGTATAATGTTTGAGATAGTTAATTTTGAAGGTTGAGATAAATGTTGAGCTATGACTGTTTAGATTTTTTGGGTTTGCTGTGGTCTTGATCCATCATGATTCTTTTTACTCCTCCTCTCACTTATTCTCTTCTTCACTTCATCTTTCTTATCATCCTCCTTCTTTTTCTATCCACCCTTACTTCCAGATGGTTTAGTGAATTGACTTGGATTTGAGCCAGAAGGATTTTGATAATCTTTCTTCTGCTCATCATCATCCTTGAGTTTTCTTAGATTATACTGTGTATTTGGCAACATGGTGTCAGGGTTCACAACATATTTCTCCAAAATGTTTATCATCTCCACATCTTCATGCTTCATGCTTCTTGTTCTTTTTGCGCTTCAAGTCAGACTGTAATGTCATGATCAGCGTCATGTTTGATCTGACACAGTGTTTGGAAACAAGAAGATGTCTGGCTTGTTTGGTCATTGGGCAGATGTAAACTACTCCTTGGTTTGGATATAGATAGGCTTCTGGAAAAGCTTATATCTGTGCCTTTTTAAGCTCTTGGAGAAGTTGAGTATCTTCTTGAATGACTGGATTTACTCTGTCAATCATCACAACAAGTTCAGATGCTCTTAGAGTTTGGAGATTTGTGAGAGTCACCTGAATGCACCTGTCTACAGCACCATCATTGATATTCATGACAATCTTTTTCTACATAAAGTCATCAATCTTCACTACCACTACCCTTAAGAAATTGATGTTCTTGGCCAAGGCGTTCTTGCAAGTCATATAGTTATTTTTAAGGGACACTCTTAGTTCTGCAAGAAGGTCATTGAATTCCTGATTTTGATTTGGTCCTTCTGCAGCCCTTTGAAATCTTTCATTTCCAACATAAATGTGAGCACTTGAGCTTTGACCAACAGTCTCTTTAGCCTTAGATTTTGATTGTTGAATTCTAGCCTCAATCTCTCCCTTAGTCTTGGTGACAGGCATGAGGTGGGGAGTTAGAATTTATGGCCTTACTTGTTCAGGTAGAGAAGGTAGTGGTATGTTGAGTTTTCCCATGATGGCTCTCAAATCTACAGAATTCTGCATTTAAAGGTGCTTATGAGAGTCCACCAGGGTCTGGATGTCTGTTTGTTGGCTCTTGACAAGAGAAGTCAAGGATTGAACTTGTGCAGTGAGAGAAGAATTTGAGTCTTGTAGTGTTGAAGAGATTGGATTTGTAGATTTGTGGAGATGGAACCAGGCTGATAAGAGCTAGTAGATATGCCAAATATTTTATCTACAGCCTGTTTGATGCCTTCTATACGCAAAGCTGAAGGCTCATATCTGCTTTGATGAAGTTGGTCCACCTTGACTTTAGTGTCATTTGAATGAGTGATTTGCTGCTGGACAACTGTATTGAGAGAGATGAATGATTTTTTGAGATTTTTGACTTCTTTTTCAATAGAAGCAAGATCCATCCTTGACATTTGCTCAGCAAAGTGCTTAAATTTGGAAGTGATTTGTACTTGAGATGGTATAATCTCTTCCATCTTCTCATTTACCAATTTCCTGATTTTATCTTGATGACCAATTAGCTTGACTTCAAGAGCTTTACCAAAAAGATGAAATGCTTTGAGCTGAGCTTTGTATTCTTCTGTAATTGCATCATATACAGCTTGTGGAGTCAAGGCCTTTGCATTGCTTCCCAGAATAGTGATGTATTATTCCCTAAATCTGGCCAAGACTTGATCCATTTCCAATACAAAGTCCTCAGAGAGCCATGCATCCACATTTCCATCTTGTTCTGCATCATTGACAATTTTCTCTTTTTGCTCCTCAACTTCTTCATTGTATGTAAGCATGATAGCTTGATAATCTTGATTGCTCATGTTGGAAGTCAATAGATACTGTGAAATGTTTGCCAGTCCAGAAATCTGCTCAACTAGTAGATCATCTATATATGTGGGTTGAGAGCTAGATTCTTGTATCCATTGAGAGAGAATGTGTGGTTGTTGAGATTATGAAATTGATGGTTCAGAAACACCTGTGACTGAAGTCACAGTTTTACTCACAGATTGCTCTGTGGTTATGGCTAGTTGTTGTTCCACACTAGTTGTGGGAATCTCCAATTGAATTGGATGGGATTTGACTGGGTTACTGCCATATGCACCAGTCTCAAACCCTTGTGTGTCTTGCACCACATTGTCACCTGAATGTGCTATACTTGCCTCCCCTATGACAGGATCATTGGCAATTATACTCCTAGCTTCAACTGCCAAGACAATTTCAGCTAGGGTTTTGAGGGGAGTTGTTCCTGCATGAGGAACCTCCAATTGAATTGGAGAGGATTTAGATAGCTCCCCCTTATGAGTACTACCCTAAAACCTTACAATCTGTGAAGACTGTTTTGCACATAATGGTCCATTTGAGACATCCATGGGGTCTTCAGTAGAAACTAATGAATTCCCCATGGTTTTGATGGTGTCATCAAGGTCTACCCCAGCTTGTAGCCTCTCACCATCTGAATGAAGTGTCTGGGTGGTGAGCAAGGCTTCTTGAGCTAAGTCACTTGATTTTTGTTGCACCTGAGAATTAGATTCAAGTGTATTTGGAAGAGAAGAAATTTTAGAAATAAAGGAGTGTTATTCAGATGTGAGTGTTGGCAGCTCCCCCTGAATAATGAGGGAGCTTCAAAAGATGTGCCCTCACTTGGTGTGCCATCTTTATTCCTCCTACCATACACTTGAATTTTTTCAGTTGTAGGCTGTGCAGACTCTATACATGGTGTATTGGGGTGAATGCTCTTTTCAATAGACATACCATGTTGAGAGGATGCATCTAGAGTCTGGTTAATCCCCATTTTTACAACTGCACCCCGTTGGGAGGGTACAGAGGTATCTTGAGTGGTCAGCTCAGATTTCTTACTCTTCTTTGGTCTTTTGACCAAGGGTGACTCAGTTTCAGTTTGGTCCTCACCACTCTCAGTTATAACTGCGTAGGTTACCTCCTTTCTCTTTCTTTTACTCACCTCATCCTTTTGAGAAGATGAGGTAATTGGTTTCCTAGCTACTAAGGGTTTTGAAGAAATGGTTTCAGCTTGGGAAGATCCCTGTGGGTGTTCCTGTGTTTGTACTTCCACAGGTTCATGGATCATAGTTGTGCTAGATTGTACATTTGACCTCATGTCAGACATAGGGTAAGGGTAAGTCCTAAACCTCTCCAACATAATGAAAGAGATATGTCCTAAGTCCAATCATGTATGGGGATTTAGGAATAACTTTTATGTAATCTGTTTTGATTTCATTGATATTAATAAAAGACTTGTTTTGTTTTTATTGTGGGCTCTATCTATTTAAATGTTTAAATAAGATATACCACAGTTTAGAGTAAAGCTTTTTATGGATTGTGATGAGATCATAATAATGAGACCTAAAAGATGATAACTCTAAACTTAAATAGTTCCTGGTCGTAGGATTACTAACTAGTAATTAATAATCCGCAAAGACCGGTACATACTATGCTTGCTTCTTTATGAAGGATGTCTGTTCTCATAGACATTTGTGTGGTGACACTATAGCTAGTATGTAGGTGCTTATTATTGAATAAGTTCACTGAACATGACTCACACAGCTGAACAACTGATGGAGTTCACTCACGTGTCAGCAGTTGTTGACATAGTGATAGTTGTACAAGTATCCTTAGACTTGAGGTCATCATAGTCATCTTGTGTACACTGAACTATGCTTTGGTTTAGTTCTTAGTCTCAAGGGACAATTATAAGGGCTCTACTGGGTATAGGAATTTGTACACGAAGATAGTGTATGATCAATAAAGGATCTACCCCTTCCAGTGTAGGAAGAGAATATTCAATGCTGATCCACTTATGTTAGTTCAGGAATCTCTGGCCAGAGTGAATGAAATTAGAAAGGAGTTTCTAATTTACATTAAATAGAACTAAGCATAGTGAATGGGAAAACAAGTGATTAAATAAGATAGGCTTGACACAAGTTCCATGCCTTGTATTTAATCGTGACATTGCAGGGTAGAAGGAATTAATTGTACGGTAACTACTCACCGAATAGGTTCTTGGTATTCTAAGCAGTGAATTCGTATTATCCGGATAGTCGCGATATGCTGAGAAGTATCCCTCACGATGTAGAATAAATATGATTAATTAATTAATCATATTTAATGAATTAGAGAATTTATATAAATAATGATAAAATAGTTTTATTATTATTTATTTCTACTACCGGCTTAATATTGAACCTATAGGGTAACACCATAAAAGAGAATGATTTAATGATGGAGGAATTAATTAATAATGGCTGGTAATTATTTATTTGTGAAATAAATAAATAATTATCAGATTTAATAATTGATTAAATGAGATTTCATTAATTCTTAATATTATTAATTAAGAATTTAATTTTGGAAATTAAATTCAGTGAAAAATTATTTTTCTAAAGTGTTTAGAAAAGGGATTAATGATTAAAGGGTTAATAATAATAATATTTTATGAAAATTTTCAGCTGAAAATTTTGCCTATAAATATACTATTATAAACCCTATTTGTCTCAACCCAAATAATTAATCCTAATTCTAAAGTAGAACAAGAGGGAGGCAACTAATTCTCTCAACCTCTTCCTCCTCCATTACATTGATCTCTTGGTGAATACCGGTGGAGTGCTTCACACTTGAGGAGCAGTTGCTAGGGATCTCCGCTCATCGTTCTTGGATCGCTATTAAAGACCTCCATCTTTCCATTAACGTAAAGCTTCTTAAGGTAAACATACTGAACTATGAATTAAATATTATTTTTCGCATGGATCCTGCGGAGGGTATTTTTTTTTAAAGATTTAAATTTACGTTTTCGTTGCGTTTATGTGCTAAAAACCCTTCATCAGAGCTACTTGCAAATTTTTTTTAATTCATTTATGTGTTTAACTGTTTTCGATATATGAGCATGTACGTGATTCGCCATGATTTGATGTTGATATAATATGCTTATATATGTATGGTTTTGAATATATGATATTAATGTGAGTTGTATAATCATATGATGATTATGTAATCTGTATATATACTGATATATACATGATTTATGTTTGTTCTAATTATGAGAATCATATTAGATACGGATTCTGAATTGGCTGCCGCAGATTTGCTGAAATCTGGGTCCGGTATCCGATTTACGCAAACGAATACCCTATTCCATAGGTAAACGAGCGTCTGAACAAAACTGATAGCTTTAGCTATCAACTACTCATCTATAAGGCGTTTGACGTCATTTACTGCCCGTAAACAGTGATTCTTATTTTTCAGATTTGATTATAATTTTTCTGATTTTTGTCATATTTTCTTTTTATGATTAGATCATGGATAATATGATATGTTAAGATCAGATTATGTGTTTTAACATGCTTTTATGTGTTGTATGAGCATGGTGGATGGTTATGGCCTTTTGACCTTAGTGTAATGGTTTTGGTTTTGGTTTTAAATACGACTTGCATGTCGTCAATCTTTGTAATCATAAATCTCGAATGTAACTTGAGTTATTCTTGTAAGTTTATTAGATTAGTTTTACTTTCAATATTGTAATGTAATTGAAGACTCAAGAAGGCTATCCAATGGAGGTGATACAAAGAAGAAGACGAGGCATACAAGAAGTCTAAACAAAGAAGAAGACTTATGTAATAAGTAGTTGTATTTATTTCCATCACCATATTAGATTGACCTTGATCTTTATCATGAGCTTGATAAAGATCACATAGGATGGGGCCATAACCAAACACATTTACTTTATTGTACTTTATATTTACTTATTTATTTAATTTTATATATGAGATATATGCCTATGTTTACCATGCGATGATAGATTTAGGTGAACTTAAATCAATATAAGGCGTGCTCTAGAAAATCTAGAATATGAATCGTTTCTTGCCTTAACAATAAATATTATAAATACGATCATGAGATTCTTGTGTTTATGAAACACATAATTGAATATGAATTTTCAATTTTGAGAGAAAGGATGATTCTGTCAACAACAGATTTCTATCTGTAAGAAAGGGTTATTAAGTGACGCCTCTTGACAATGCTCCACCCGATCTGGGAATCTTCTGATTATCGATTATTGATTTGAAATATTTAATTTAAAAGGAAGAATCTCTTTATAATATAATTATGATTGTAACGTAATATAATCCCTCTAAAATTAAATAATATCAAGTAGTAATTGGCCAATGATACAACGGGCTTGTGTCGGTCAAAGCCTTCCAACATGGTAGAAAGTAGTTCTTCTTTTTGAATCATTGTCATTTCGTGCTACAGCCGAGGACTTTGATTTCAAATTAAGAAATACTTGTCTATTACATAGAGATGTGTACATTGAATTAGAATCTAAAGGTCGTTACGTGCCACAGCCGTGGGCCGTTGGAGACTAATTCAATTGTACGAAATGTTGGGTTAGACTTGACTTAGAATATTGAGTTTGTCGTGCCACAGCCGTGACTCAATTTTTCAAGAGGATAAAGTTATATTAGGGAATAACATAAGATGTAATTGACAAGAGTTGTCTGCCTATTGAACATCACATGACGTTTCGTGCCACAGCCGAGGTTGTGTGATGGAATGTAGGATCCCTATTCCCACTAGCATTATGAATGCTTAATTTTCACTTAGGGGGTTGAAAAAATTAGATAAACTAGTGGGAGACAATTATGAATAAAGACCCGATTCATATAGTGTTTTGAAATGAAATTGAATATTTGCTAAGTGTTGTTATGTGTTTATCATTTACAGATTTACTATATTCGTCATGTCTTCTGCACTATCACTCCGGAGCATACTAGATGCTCACAAGTTGACTGGTCCTAATTTAGTTATTTGTTTTCACTGTAACAAGTTGGGGCACTGGAAGAGGAACTGCAAGGTTTACCTTGCAGAATTGAAGAAGAAGAAGAAGGGTCGTAAGACTACCGCTTCTGATTCAGGCATGTTCATGATCGAAGTTAATATGTCACTAGGTCAAATTTCTACTTGGGTATTAGATACCGCCTGTGGTTCTCATATTTGCAATTCGTTGCAAGGACTAAAGGGAAGTAGGACTCTTGAAAAAGATGAGGTGATTCTACGTATGGGCAATGGAGCAAGGGTTGCGTCCATATCTGTAAGATCATTTAGTTTACATATGCCTACGGGCAAGACTATTATTCTGAATAATTGTTATTACGTTCCCTCTATTGTGAGGAATATTGTTTCTATTCCTATGTTGGATGTGGATGGTTTTTCATTTATTATTAAGAATAATAAATGTTCTATCCTTAGAGATAATGTTCTTTTTGGACGTGGCATTTTAAATAATGGTCTGTATGTATGTGACGTAGAGCATGATTTACTTCAGATTGAACAAACTAATAAAAGAAAACGAGATGATGAAAATCTGACCTATTTATGGCACTGTAGGCTAGGTCATATTAGTGAAAATAGACTACGGATATTGCATAAGGAAGGGTTACTTGACCCCTTTGATTTTGAATTATATCCTACATGCGAGTCTTGTCTATTGGGTAAAATGACCAAATCTCCATTTAGTGGACATGGAGAAAGGGCTGCAGATTTGCTAGGATTGGTACATACAGATGTATGTGGACCAATGTCTACGTAAGCCATGGGTAGATTTTCATACTTCATTACTTTCATAGATGATCGATCTAGATTCGAATATGTGTATTTGATGAAACACAAGTCTGAAGCCTTTGAAAAGTTCAAAGAATATAAGTATGAAGTGGAAAACCAAACCAAACATAGTATTATAACTCTTCGATCAGATCGAGGTGGTGAATACTTGAATGGAGAGTTTCTAGCTTATCTCAAAGAAAATGGTATAGTCTCCCAGTGGACTCCTCCATATACTCCACAATTGAATGGGGTATCTGAAAGGAGAAATCGAACTTTGTTAGACATGGTTCGGTCCATGATGAGCTATGCAAATCTTCCAGTATTCCTATGGGGTTATGCATTGGAAATCTCAGCATATTTACTGAATAAGGTGCCTTCCAAATCTGTTCCTCAAACACCATATGAGATATGAAAAGAAAGGAAACCGAGTCTTAAACACGTTAAGATTTGGGGATGTCCAGCTTATGTCAAGAAAGTTGACCCAGATAAGCTGGAATCTCGATCTGTAAAATGTAATTTTGTGGGATATCCTAAATAGACTTTAGGGTATTACTTTTACACTGATCATCGGGTGTTTGTCTCCAGACATGCTACCTTCTTGGAAAAGCAGTTTATCCTTGAAGGAAACAGTGGGAGCAAAATTGAACTTGATGAAGTTCAAGAAGCACAAACTACTACGGATCAAGTGGAAACACCTGTTCAAATTGAACAACCTTCTATGGAACAGCCCATTCGTAGGACAGGGAGAGTGTCTCGCCAACCTGAAAGGTATTATGGCCTTATCATTGAGAATGGCAATGAGTTGTCAATCATTGATGATGACGACCCTGTGACCTATAATGAGGCTATGAGTAGTGTTGACTCAGAGAAATGGCATAGTACCATGAAATCCGAAATGGAATCTATGTATACCAACCAAGTATGAACTCTGGTTGAGGCGCCTGAAGGTGTTAAGCCTATTGGGTGCAAGTGGGTATACAAGAGAAATATTGGAGCAGATGGCCAGGTGGAGACCTATAAGGCCAGGCTCGTAGCAAAAGGATTCAAACAAAGGCAATGGATTGACTTTGATGAAACTTTTTCGCCTGTAGCCCTGTTAAAATCAATTCGGATTTTGCTTGCGATTGCTGCTTACTACGACTATGAGATCTGGAAAATGGACGTGAAAACGACCTTCCTCAATGGGGAACTTGAAGAGGAAGTGTATATGACACAGCAAGAGGGTTTTCTTTCCAAGGGAAATGAACACCTAGTGTGTAAGCTGCTGAGAACCATATATGGTTTAAGGCAAGCTTCTCGTAGATGGAACATCCGTTTTGATGAGACAATCAAAGAGTTTGGTTTTATCAAAAACATAGATGAACCATGTGTCTACAAGAAGGTTAGTGGGACCGTTGTAATATTTCTTGTATTGTATGTGGATGACATACTTCTTATAGGAAATGATATACCGATGCTACAATCAGTCAAAGTATGGCTATCAAAGAACTTCACCATGAAGGACTTGGGAGAAGCATCCTACATTCTCGGTATGAAGATCTATAGAGATAGATCTAGAAGAATGATAGGTCTTATCCGGGGTACATACATCCAGAAAGTGCTTAAAAGGTTTAGCATGGAAAACTCCAAAAGAGGTCTCATACCGATGAGCCATGGAGTGTCCCTTTCCGAAAAAATGTCTCCTAAGACACCTGAGGAAAGAGAGCGTATGAGTAAGATTCCTTATGCTTCAGAAATAGGATCTATCATGTACGCGATGTTGTGTACAAGGCCTGATGTTGCTTATTCAATTAGTGTGACGAGCAGATATCAGTCCAATCCAGGTGAAGACCACTGAAAAGCAGTGAAAAACATCCTTAAGTACTTGCTAAGGACTCAGGACATTTTTCTTGTTTTTGGTGGTGAATCTGAGTTGAAAATAGAGGGTTATACTGACTCTAGTTTTTAATCAGAAAGTGATAGCAAATCCATGTCAGGGTACGTGTTTACTCTGAATGGTGGTGCGATTAGTTGGAAGAGTTCCAAACAGTCTACAATGGCTGACTCCACAGCGGAAGTACAATATATAGCTGCAAGTGAGGCTGCAAAAGAAGCCGTTTGGATGAGGAAATTTATATCTGAGTTGGGAGTTGTTCCTAGCATTGAAGAGCCTATTGTGTTGTATTGTGATAACAACGCAGCAATAGCACAAGCCAAGGAATCTAGGTCTCATAAAAATTCCAAACATGTCCTGCGGCGCTTTCATCTAATTAGGGAGATTTTTGAAAGAGGAGATGTCAACGTCGAGAGAGTTGACACACATAACAACGTAGCAGACCCACTCACAAAGCCACTTTCTCAAAGTCACTTTGATCGTCATAAAGACAAGATGGGTATTTGATACCAGAGTGATTGGCTTTAGTACAAGTGGGAGATTGAAAGAGATATGTCCTAAGTCCAATCATGTATGAGGATTTAGGAATAACTTTTATGTAATCTGTTTTGATTTCATTGATATTAATAAAAGACTTGTTTTGTTTTTATTGCGGGCTCTATCTATTTAAATGTTTAAATAAGATATACCACAGTTTAGAGTAAAACTTTTTATGGATTGTAATGAGATCATAATAATGAGACCTAAAAGATGATAACTCTAAACTTAAATAGTTCCTGGTCGTAGGATTACTAACTAGTAATTAATAATCCGCAAAGATCGGTACATACTATGCTTGCTTCATTATGAAGGATGTCTGTTTTCATAGACATTTGTGTGGTGACACTATAGCTAGTATATAGGTGCTTATTATAGAATAAGTTCACTGAACATGACTCACACAGCTGAACAACTGATGGAGTTCACTCACGTGTCAGCAGTTGTTGACATAGTGATAGTTGTACAAGTATCCTTAGACTTAAGGTCATCATAGTCATCTTGTGTACACTGAACTATGCTTTGGTTTAGTTCTTAGTCTCAAGGGACAATTATAAGGGCTCTACTGGGTATAGGAATTTGTACACGAAAATAGTGTATGATGAATAAAGGATCTACCCCTTCCAGTGTAGGAAGAGTATGTTCAATGCTGATCCACTTATGTTAGTTCAGGAATCTCTGGCCAGAGTGAATGAAATTAGAAAGAAGTTTCTAATTTACATTAAATAGAACTAAGCATAGTGAATGGGAAAGCAAGTGATTAAATAAGATAGGCTTGACACAAGTTCCATGCCATGTATTTAATCGTGACATTGCAGGGTAGAAGGAATTAATTGTACGGTAACTACTCACTGAATAGGTTCTTGGTATTCTAAGCAGTGAATTCGTATTATCCGGATAGTCGCGATATGCTGAGAAGTATCCCTCACGATGTAGGATAAATATGATTAATTAATTAATCATATTTAATGAATTAAAGAATTTATATAAATAATGATAAAATAGTTTTATTATTATTTATTTCTACTACCGGCTTAATATTGAACCTATAGGGTCACACCATAAAAGAGAATGATTTAATGGTGGAGGAATTAATTAATAATGGCTGGTAATTATTTATTTATGAAATAAATAATTAATTAGCAGATTTAATAATTGATTAAATGAGATTTAATTAATTCTTAATATTATTAATTAAGAATTTAATTTTGGAAATTAAATTCAGTGAGAGAATTATTTTTCTAAAGTGTTTAGAAAAGGGATTAATGATTAAAAGGTGTTTTAATTATTAGTTAATTGGTTAATAAGAATAATCAATTAAAGGATTAATAATAATAATATTTTATGGAAAATTTTCAGCTGAAAATTTTGCCTATAAATATACTATTATAAACCCTATTTGTCTCAACCCAAATAATTAACCCTAATTCTAAAGTAGAACAAGAGGGAGGCAACTAATTCTCTCAACCTCTTCCTCCTCCAATACATTGATCTCTTGGTGGATACCGATGGAGTGCTTAACACTTGAGGAGCAGCTGCTAGGGATCTCCGCTCATCGTTCTTGGATCACTATTAAAGACCTCCATCTTTCCATTAACGTAAAGTTTCTTAAGGTAAACATACTGAACTACGAATTAAATATTATTTTTCGCATGGATCCTGCAGAGGGTTTTGTTTTTTTTAAAGATTTAAATTTACATTTTCGTTGCGTTTATGTGCTAAAAACCCTTCACATAAATGGAGTGATTTTCAGACTTATATATTTACCTTATTCTTTGTAGTAAGTGAACCAAATATTATTTTGGACACTTGCTTACAATTACCTATTTTTGTGTTATCTATACCATTTAGCAAATGTATGTCTCCTACTTTATGATATAAAGTGGACATAATAGATCTAGGAAAGAAAGTTTATTTACCTCTAGTTGACATGGGCATTGATAGCCTGGTTGCAAGCTCTTCCAGGATCAATAGACCATAATTCAAGTGTCTATTGTGGGCAATTAAATACACCAACTGTTGCACCACACTTGAAATGTTGTCATACCCTGTCTTCCTGCATGTGAAGGCCCTCACCATAAAATTAAAGACAAATGACCACTCCTTCCTTAAATTTGTTTTGTTCAGGCTTGACAAGTTGATTCTTCCATCATAATTAATGAAGTCTAGAAACTCGGTCAGTTCATCAGGAGTTGGCACCTCCACCAGGTTTGTAGTGGGAAATCCCAAGGCTATGTTCATATCTTGCTCATTAAACTCAATTTATTGTCCTCCAACTGAGCAAGTCACCACCAGAGATACAGAATTGTCATTCATCACAGTCCTTACCACAACTGTAGTCCAAAACTCATGCAGCACATCTAGGTACAACACTGGATTAGCAGTCAAGGCTCCTGTAATATAAGATTCAGACAGAAATTTTATAAACCCCTTGAAACTATCAGGGCTTAGTTAGCATCAGTAAAAGCTAAGTAGTTTGTTCCTTTCTTTAGGATAGTTGCTCTAACATTGTTTTGTGCCATTGTTGTTTAGTGAGTATGAATGGGTAAGAAATTTTTTTGAGAAAGGAGTAAAAACGAGAGAGAAATTGATTTTGGATTGGAAGCTAGGTCACTTGAGATGTCAAAAATTGTAAGTATGTATATGTATCAAGAAGCCTGGGTATTTATAGTAAAAGCTAATTGTGACACCCTCCAAACCCGGGTTAGAAGTTTGGGGTCCACACACACACACACACATACCTTATTTATAACCTGCTTATAACAATAATAAAGATGATAATAATATGCAGTGACCCTACTTACCAATTACCACGGACCACAACGGGTTAAAGTATGCACACAAGCCACACAAACACACACTTTATATTACAACATCCAAATCCCAACTATTCATATTCAGACTTGGATATTAAACATTATTACAAACTTTTACAAACTTAAACTATCTCAAAAGCTGTCTGCTAGCTTAACTCGATCAACCTGGACCCCTAGCTCTCGCATTGAATTGGGGATCCTCGCTACCAACTGGTTCCTTCTTAACTGGAAAAGAACATAAACAATATCACACAAATGAGCTAACTAGCTCAGCAAGTCACAATGACAAGACTGAGAATAATGATCATCAAGTAAAAAAGGTTATGATATCAAGTGAACAATGAATAATGATTTAGAATTGGATATTATATTTTCTTTTTAAAAACCAAGGTTAGGCTGCTGATCAGTTATGCACTAACCCCGAGCAAGGCACACCGCTCTGCTCTAATTACTGGATCCAAGGCACACATTGGCCTAACTTGACAACCAATCTGGTCTGACCACAAATCTGGTCCACAATTTTATAAAACAATCCAATTCTAACATAATAACAGAATAAACAATGTAAAACAATAAACAAAATCATAAGCAACATTGGATATTCAACAATGAAATGGTTTCAGTCTTCACAAAGGATCAATATGTCAATTTCAAAGAATGGCTGTTAGGTAATGAAAGAATTGGATAACAAAGGAATCAACGTTTCAGGGTTACAAGGATTTGGTCTTTCAAAGCATAAGGTACAATGGTTTGGATATGTAAGCAAATTGATTCAGTGTTTGGCATTTAATTTGTATATATTTGTGGAGTAATATCGTATATCTGTTGTTCGTATTCGGGTATGCAACAATCAATGGTTCAGAAAGAATAAGGTTTACGGCTCCAAGATCAACAACTGGAATCAGGGTGTAGGGTTCAGTGCTTCAAAGCACTTGTAATATAAAACAGGGCTATCAATTAACTACAATATATCTTGAGAAAGTTCAGAACACTTGCCTGGTACTAGCTTGTTATACTTCTCTAACTTCCAATCACAATCTCCTACTCCTCGACTATCTGTTTCCCTTTCCTACGCCTTGCCTCTTCTGCTCACATATCATAAACATCTATCAATACTCAACTCAACGATTCTATTTGATATACACTTCTATCTACCCTTCGTTTTACCCAAATCCGATTAACGGATTGAAAGTTATGCTATAAACAAGTAAACACCGAACATATAGACCGTCGGTCAAGCAACAAGTCACATATAACACATAACACGTCAAACAATCAATGATATATCATTTATAAAGGAGTCTCGGGTCATAAACATGCTTTCGGGTATTTAATATGATTTTTAAAACATTTTTCAGAATTAAAACGGGTCGTTGGATTAATTTCAAAGCAATAAACAAGGTTAGGTTGGCCAAATCTGGTTTCAAAATAATTTTCTAATAATTATCGAGCTTTGAAAACAATTTAAACTAATATTTTAAAGCTCGAAACTATTTTTCAAAATTTTTAAATCATTTTTAAATAATTAAATCTAATTAAATAATTATTTAAAATCAATTAATAATTAATTAAATCAATTAATCAATTAATTTTTGAATTAAATGACTAATTAATCAATTAATTATTAACTAAAATTAATTAACAAATTAATTCAGATTTATTTTTGAATTAAAAATATTTTTTTTGGAATTTTTAGAAATTATAAATGAATTTACATAATTAAAATATATAGGAAATATGATTTATAAACATTTTCAAAACAAGAATCCTATTTCTGCAATTTCCAGAAACTTCAGGGACTAAACTTCACCATCTTAAAAAAGACAGGGACTAAACTGCAATTTTGTAGTTCAGTCGCCGGAAAATTACGGGGATGGCCGGAGAACACGTTCCTGACATCCTCACACCACCAACTCCTTCCAGTTATGATCTATACATCACCAGGAATCTATTCATGCAATCAAAACACATCAATAACCCCTGAGTTGGCCGAAATTTGGCCGGGAAGTTCGCCGGTTTCCTGCGAGCTCGACGTAAACTTAAAAACACAACTCCCTTCGATTCAGGAATCCTTTGTTAACGAGCTATACACCAATCGATTGCAAATTTCATAAGGAACACAACCCACTGTATTTCAACAGCTAATAACCCCTAGAACAAAAAGCCCTAATTTTCAATTAAGAACATTCATACGGGTTATAAACCATAATTTTAAAATTTGAAAATTAAACTCAATTTTGAACATGTTATTGAACTCCAAATCAGTCATATGATATATGAAAATCATCAGGAAAAAAGCTCTACAACATGCAATCATCAAATCATTCAAACAATCATCCGAACAAAAATTCATATTTTTAATCAAAATAATTCAAAAATAAATAAAAATATAGAAAATAAACCTTTGATTCTGCAGTTCCGAGACTTGTATAATCTGATAGAACACTTCAAACCCTTCGTTTTGGTTACTCAAGCTTTCCAAACGGATTTCAATAACACCTCCGAATTGCTGTTTGATTCTTGAAAGTTTATATGAATATATAGATTTTCTCTGTAAAATTATATAATTACTGTTTGAAAATAATTTTCGGTACGAAATAAAATACGGTAAAGGCTAATTATAATTACGGTAAATTAGTATCCCGTTGGATCATTCCGGATATAAAATGGTACGTTTATTCATAAAAACAGATCCAAACGGTACCCGTTTTCGGGATAATTATCCAAATCAGTACAATTTGTACTGCGGTCTTGGTCTCAGCGCCTGGTTACACGTATTACGAGGTGATAATTGTAATAGTTTAATAAAAATATCCCATTTATCAAAAATACGAGTTTTATTGAATTACCGAAACGAATAATGTATCAAAAATATTGTGCCGGGACCCGCGTAGGACAAACCGTACGCCGGGTCGAAAAAGTCAAAACATGGAAAATGCTCGTAATATTGCAATTAGGTTAGGAATGAGTTCTCGGAAGAGTTTCAGGTTATAAAAACGTAAAAATGGGTGATGTCGGTTGGTTCCCGATTGTATAAAATAGTTTATAAATACTCGGAAAACGAATTTATAAAATCCATATATTTCCTATAAAATTATAAATCAAAATAAAAATAAATAGGAAGATATGACAATTATCTATATTTTATTTTGGACATATATAAATCAAAACACTCAGTTAATATTATTTTTAAACATCCAAATACATATACCACTTAACAAATAATTTACAGAATAAATACTGGACATGCATAATATTTATTTATTAGCAAAAATAATTACACGATGTATCCCAGATATTACATCCTTCCCCCCTTAAAAGGATTCTGTCCTCAGAATCTCCTAAGGAAACAAGTGAGGGTACTTTTCTCTCATATCACTTTCTAACTCCCAGGTTGACTCTTCAACCTTTGGGTTTCTCCACAGTACTCTTACTAACTTTACCACTTTATTTCTTAATACTTTCTCTCTTTCTTCTAGAATCTCTATCGGACTTTCTATATATGATAAATCTGCTTGAAGTTCTATTGGCTCATATTCGATTACATGGTTGGAGTCTGGATTATACTTCTTAAGCATCGATACGTGAAAAACATTGTGAATGTGCTCCATGTGCGGAGGTAACGCCAACTCGTAAGCTACTTTGCCAATGCGCTTTAAAATCTCAAAAGGTCCGACATATCTTGGGCTCAGTTTTCCTTTCTTTCCAAATCGTGTCAATCCTTTCCTTGGCGATATTTTCAGTAATACCAGATTTCCTTCTTCGAATTCCATATCTTTCCTTGATTGATTTGCATACTTCCTTTGACGGTCTTGTGCTGCTATCAATCTCTTCTGGATAACTTCAATAACTTCCTTCATCTGTTACACAAATTCAGGTCCTAGTATTTTGCGTTCTCCTACTTCGTCCCAATACACGGGAGATCGACATTTGCGTCCATAAAGAGCTTCGTAGGGTGGCATCCCAATACTGGCATGATAACTGTTATTGTAAGCAAATTCTACCAAGGGTAAATGCTCGTCCCAACTTCCTTTGAAATCAATGGCACAAACACGTAACATGTCTTCGATCGTCTGTATTGTCCTTTCGCTTTGGCCGTCCGTCTGTGGATGGTAAGAGGTACTCATATTCAGTCTCGTTCCCAAACATTCTTGAAAACTTTTCCAAAATCTCGAATGAAATCTCAGATCTCGATCGGATACGATAGACACAGGGACTCCATGACGAACTACGATTTCTTTCAGGTAAATATGGACTAACTTGTCTAGTGAAAATCTTTCATTTATAGGCAGATAATGAGCTGGCTTGGTAAGTCTGTCCACTATAACCCAAATGGCATCATGATTGGCTTTTGTCCTTGGTAATCCGACTATGAAATCCATGGAAATATGCTCCCACTTCCATTCTGGAATCTCTAATGGCTGCAACAATCCACTTGGTCTCTGATGCTCTGCTTTAACTCTCTGACATGTGTAATATCTACTAACCATTCCGCAATTTCCCTCTTCATATCTGGCCACCAATAATTTTCCTTTAAATCTCTGTACATCTTGGTACTTCCTGGATGGAGTGAATACCTTGAATTATGAGCTTCCTGTAAAATTTCATTCTTCAACTCCGTTACTGGTGGAATCCAAATTCTAGATGAAAACCTAAGAATACCTTGATCGTCCTTTTGCATGCACAATTCTTCACCTACCAAACGATTTATGTCCTGATCCATTACCTCTTCTTGACACTTCCTTATCTTCTCTAACAACTCCGGCTGGAAAGTCATACTATACACTTTTGCTTCATCAGGCTTGCAAACTCTAATCTCCAATTCCAGTTTCTGAAATTCCTTGTATATCTCTTCAGGTACTGATAATATATTGAACTTTTCTTTCTGACTTAACGCATCCGCCACAACATTTTCTTTATCGGGATGATAGTTAATCGTGCAATTATAATCCTTAATCAACTCTAACCATCTTCTCTGTCTCATATTAAGCTCCTTCTGCGTGAATATGTACTTCAAGCTTTTGTGATCCGTATAAATCTCGCATTTCTCTCCATATAGATAATGTCTCCAAATTCTCAAAGCAAAAACTATGGCTGCTAGCTCTAAATCATGGGTAGGATACTTTTGCTCGTGTGATTTCAATTGCCTTGACGCATACGCAATAACCTTATCGTGCTGCATCAGAACACATCCGAGTCCTTTATGAGAAGCATCGCTATAGATTACAAAATTCCCTTGATCATCTGGAAGTGACAAAACAGGTGCCGTAATTAATCTTCGCTTCAATTCCTGAAAACTTTCTTCACATTTATCATTCCATACGAACTTTTCATTCTTCCGTGTAAGCTTCGTCAATGGTGTTGCAATCCTTGAGAAATTTTGAACAAATCGGCGATAATATCCCGCTAATCCCAAGAAACTTCTTACCTCTGTTGGTGTTCTCGATCTTTCCTAATTTGTAATTGCTTCAATCTTCGCTGGGTCCACTTCGATCCCTTCATTACTGACTATGTGTCCTAAGAACTGAACTTCCTGTAACCAAAACTCACACTTTGAAAATTTAGCGTATAACTTCTTCTTTCTCAAAATCTCTAAAGCTATCCTCAAATGTTCTGCATGATCCTCTTCTGTCTTTGAATAAATCAAAATATCATCTATAAACATAACAACAAACTTGTCCAAGTATTCCTTGAAAATTTTGTTCATCAGGTCCATGAATGCTGGCGGGGCATTGGTCAATCCAAATGACATTACTAAGAATTGATAATATCCATACCTTGTCCTAAAAGCTGTCTTTGGTATATCCTCTGGCTTAATCTTTAGTTGGTGATATCCCGATCTCAAATCGATCTTGGAGAAATACTTGGTTCCTTTCAATTGGTCAAACAAATCATCAATCCTTGGCAATGGATACTTGTTCTTGATTGTAAGCTTGTTGAGCTCCCGATAGTCGATGCACAGTCTCATGCTTCCATCCTTCTTCTTGACGAATAGTACCGGTGCGCCCCATGGGGATATACTGGGTCTGATTACTCTTTTTTTTAACAACTCTTGCAATTGCTTTGCTAGTTCCTTCATCTCAACGGGCGCCATTCTGTACGGGGACTTGGATACTGGTTCCATTCCAGGTGCTAAGTTCATCGCAAACTCAATTTCTCTTTCTGGAGGAAGTCCTGGTAACTCATCGAGAAACACGTTTGGAAATTCATTAACTACTAGAATATCTTCAAATTTTGCTGGCTCCTGACTTCTATTAATCACATAAGCAACGAAATGCTCGCATCCTTGCCGTAGTAACTTTTTAGCTTGAATCATTGTTAAGAACTTCTTTGCTTGCTTTTGACCCTTAAATGTCACTATTCTTTCGTCTGGCGTCTTTACCATTACCTTCTTATTTCGACAATCTATCTGGGCATCGTGCTTAGATAACCAATCCAATCCTAAGATAACGTCAAACTCTCCTAGCTTAAATGGTAACAAATCTACACAAAACTAATTACCAGAAATCTCAATCTCATAATTCCCACAAACTTAATTAACAGATATACGTTCTTGATTTGCTAATTCCACGGTCATTATTTCATTTAAATACTCAACTGGATAATTTAACTTATTAACAAAAACTTGAGAAATAAATGATCGAGTTGCCCCCGAATCTATTAACACTTTGGCACATAAAGAATTCACATTAAGCATACCTGCCACGACATCTGTATCCTGGATAGCGTCCTTCACAGACATATCAAAAACTCTAGCCCTTGGAGTCTCATTCACTACTGGGGTAGTTCCCATAATTCTCAATGCATTACTGACCGGGGCTGGTATCTTGCAATTCCTGGCTATATGTCCTGGCTTCCCACATTTAAAGCATGTAAATCTAATAACTGGAATCTTAAACGCTGGATTCCGGGTAGGCTGATCCTGGTTTGCTGGCTCTCTTGCTGGCTGATTGCGGCACTCCCTTGAATAGTGCCATTTCTGATTACACTTGAAACAAACCATGTTCAACTTATTACAAACTCCTCCGTGCTTCTTCCCACATACCTGACAATCTGGAAAAGTTAGCCTCAATTAATTCAGCTGATTCACGTTGACTGGATGGTTGCCTTGACCTCTATCGCCTACATTCTATTTGTTGACGTTAAAATTTCTTCACGGCTGAAATCTGCCCTTCTTAAAGTTTGGAAACTTCCCTGGTTGTGACTATCCTTCATTTCCTTCAAACTTCCTCTTCTTACTTTCCTTTTCCTTATGTGACATCTCGCTCTCTGTCTTTGCAATCATGGCCTTCTTTACAACTCCTGCATAGGTATCCAATTCAAAGATAGCTACCTTCCCTCTGATCCATGGCTTCAGACCTTGCTGGAATCTCTTCGCCTTCTTCCTGGTCAGTATCTACATATGACGGCACATACCTTGAGAACTCTTTAAACTTACTTTCATAATCAGCTACCGACATATTTTCTTGCTTTAACTCTAAAAACTTCAGCTCCATCTGATCCTGAACAACTGGGGAAAATATTTTTCTAAAAAAAATTCCTTAAACCTCCCCCAAGTAATAACATTTGTACCTTCCAATGTCTTCACAGTCTCCCACCAATAGGTGGCCTCATTCTTCAAATAATAACTTGCAAACTCAACCTTTTGTTCTTCCTTCACTTTAACTAAAGCAAACGACTTCTCTATTTCCTTTAACCAAATATTTGCTTCAATCGGATCTAAGGAACCCTTGAATTCTGGTGGGTTTACTGCCTGAAAAGTTTTGAAAGTTACCTGGGGATTGGTTTGTCTTTGTTGTTGTTGTGTCAGGTGAACTATTTATTGGGCCAAGATTTGAAGAATCTGGGCTATTGCTGGGTCTATGAGTCCTGGATTTGCATTCTGGTTAGTATCATCTTGGTTGTTATCGTTGTTGTTGGTTTCTTCATTCTGGGTGTTGGTGCGGGTATTTCTTCTGGGAGGCATTTTCTGTAAAGAATCAAACAACTTATTTAGCTTTTAAATCAAATCCTTTGCATAAAAGAAAAGTTTTGTAAAACAGAAATATCTCTTTTTGAAAACAGTTGTAACAGTTGAACTAAGTAAATTGCATGCTTCTTTACAGAATATAAACAGTTAAGGGAATAGGGTACATGGTATCACAGGGGTATAACGAGTACAATAAATAAAGTAAAGTAAAACAGGTGCAGTAATGTAAATGACAATGCTGGAAAGGAAAAGGTACTGATATATATAGATCAAAAGTTTTAGGTAGTACAAGCGTAGGGACACTTCGGAAGAAAAGCAAAAGGATACAACAAACCTACTCACTAGTCAGCAGATCTAGTCTATAAATACAACCCAAAAGTCTACTGATACATACTACACACTACTGTACATACTAAACAACCACAACAACACTAATCAGCATCTCCATCTCTGGATCTCAGGCTCATGGCAAGTCTGGACCTCCAATCTCCTCAAGCTCATCTAGAACCCACTTAGCCCATTCCACAAGAAAATCAGTGGTGATATCCTCATGAGTAGCCTCAGCAATCCTCACAGCAGTTGCTCTCCAAAATACCTGAAGCCTCTCTCTGAGTCGCCTCTCACCACTCCCAACCTCTCTGGTACGCATGATATGTAATAACTCCTGAATCTGACCCTGTAGGAATCGCTGCTCCATAAGGCAAGCCTCGAACTGATGATATGGGATATGATAGGAAGAGAACTGGAAAGGTACACCTGTAACCAAGTGACCAGTAAAGCCTGAATCAGCAGGTGGGGGTCCTCTGGTAGGTGGCCTCATGTTTGGGGGTGGAATGGCCTGGAGTGGTACAAGCTGCAACACAGGTGGAGGTAAAATAGCCAACACTGGTTGAACAACAGGACGTGGATCCGAAGATGGTCCTCCAACTGAGGGCTCTGAGTAATCAGCTGGTACGAAGATGAAAGAGTCGGCAATCGCTGCTATCTGAAATCATATCGCAATATAAGAATCTCGAACCACAACGCGAATTATACTAATACCTGTTATACCATCGCACTCATCCTCTCGACGTTCTATTTTTCTATTTCCTTACTTCTAATCCTAACCCTCTACCCATTCCCGTCAACCTAGGCTTGTGTCAGTGACTTATAACCTGTAGCTCTGATACCAAACCTGTGACGCCCTCCAAACCCGGGTCAGAAGTTTGGGGTCCATACACAAACACATACCTTATTTATAACCTGCTTATAACAATAATAAAGATAATAATAATATGCAGTGACCCTACTTACCAACTACCACGGACCGTAACAGGTTAAAGTATGCACAGAAGCCACACACACACACTTTATATTATAACGTCCAAATCCCAACTATTCAAATTCAGAACTGGATATTAAACATTATTACAAACTTTTACAAACTTAAACTATCTCAAAAGCTATCTGCTAGCTTAACTCGATCAACCTGGACCCCTAGCTCTCGCACTGGATTGGGGATCCTCGCTACCAACTGGTTCCTTCTTAACTGGAAAAGAACATAAACAATATCGCACAAATGAGCTAACTAGCTCATCAAGTCATAATGAAAAGACTGCGAATAATGATCATCAAGTGAAAAGGGTTATGATATCAAGTGAACAATGAATAATGATTTAGAATTGGATATTATATTTTCTTTTTAAAAACCAAGGTTAGGCTGCTGATCAGTCACGCACTAACCCCGAGCAAGGCACACAACTCTGCTCTAATTACTGGATCCAAGGCACACATTGGCCTAACTTGACCACCAATCTGGTCTGACCACGAATCTGGTTCACAATTTTATAAAACAATCCAATTCTAACATAATAACAGAATAAGCAATGTAAAGCAATAACCAAAATCATAAGCAACATTGGATATTCAACAATGAAATGGTTTCAGTCTTCACAAATGATCAATATGTCAATTTCAAAGAATGGCTGTTAGGTAATGAAAGAATTGGATAACAAAGGAATCAACATTTCAGGGTTACAAGGATTTGGTCTTTCAAAGCATAAGGTATAATGGTTTGAATATGTACGCAATTTGATTCAGTGTTTGGCATTTAGTTTGAATGTATTTGTGGAGTAGTATCGTATATCTGTGGTTCGTATTCGGGTATGCAACAATCAATGGTTCAGAAAGAATAAGGTTTACGGCTCCAAGATCAACAACTGGAATCAGGGTGTAGGGTTCAGTGCTTCAAAGCACTTGCAATATAAAACAAGGCTATCAATTAATTACAATATATCTTGAGAAAGTTCAGATGACTTGCCTGGTACTAGCTTGCTATACTTCTCTAACTTCCAATCACAATCTCCTACTTCTCGACTATCTGTTTCCCTTTCCTACGCCTTGCCTCTTCTGCTCACATATCATAAGCATCTATCAATACTCAAGTCATACGATTCTATTTGATATACACTTCTATCTACCCTTCGTTTTACCCAAATCCGATTAACGGATTGAAAGTTATGCTATAAACAAGTAAACACCGAACATATAGACTGTCAATCAAGCAACAAGTCACATATAACAGATAACACATCAAATAATCAATGATATATCATTTATAAAGGAGTCTCGGGTCATAAACAGGCTTTCGGGTATTTAATATGATTTTTAAAACATTTTTCAGAATTAAAACGGGTCGTTGGATAAATTTCAAAGCAATAAACAAGGTTCGGTTGGCCAAATCTTATTTCAAAATAATTTTCTAATAATTATCGAGCTTTCAAAACAATTTAAAATAATATTTTAAAGCTCGAAACTATTTTTCAGAATTTTTAAATCATTTTTAAATAATTAAATCTAATTAAATAATTAATTAAAATCAATTAATAATTAATTAAATCAATTAATCATTTAATTTTCGAATTAATTGACTAATTAATCAATTAATTATTAACTAAAATTAATTAACTAATTAATTCAGATTTATTTTTGAATTAAAAATAATTTTTTTGGAATTAAAATAATAATTTTTGGAATTTTCAGAAATTAAAAATGAATTTTCATAATTAAAATAAATAGCAAATATGATTTTTAAACATTTTTAAAACAGGAATCCTATTTCTGCAATTTCCAGAAACTTTAGGGACTAAACTTCACCATCTTCAAAAATACATGGACTAAACTCCAATTCTGCATTTCAGTCACCGGATGGCCGGAGAACACGTTCCCGACATCCTCACACCACCAACTCCTCCAGATATGATCTATACATCACCAGGAATCTATTCATGCAATCAAAACACATCAATAACCCTTGAGTTGGCCGGAATTTGGCCGGGAAGTTCGCCGGTTTCCGACGAGCTCGACGTAAACTTAAAAACACAACTCCCTTCGAGTCAGGAATCCTCTGTTAACGAGCTATACACCAATAGATTGCAAATTTCATAAGGAACACAACCCACTATATTTTAACAGCTAATAACCCCTAGAACAAAAAGCCTTAATTTTCAATTAAGAACATTCATACGGGTTATAAACCCTAATTTTAAAATTCGAAAATTAAACTCAATTTTGAACATGTTATTGAACTCCAAATCAGTCATATGACATATGAAAATCATCAGGAAAACAAACTCTACAACATACAAACATCAAATCATTCAAACAATCATCCGAACAAAAATGCATATTTTTAAATAAAATAATTCGAAAATAAATAAAAATATAGAATATAAATCTTTGATTCTGCAGTTCTGAGACTTGTATAATCTGATAGAACACTTCAAACCCTTCGTTTTGGTTACTCAAACTTTCCAAACGGATTTCAATAACACCTCTGAATTGCTGTTTGATTCTTGAAAGTTTATATGAATATATAGATTTTCTCTGGAAAATTATATAATTAGTGTTTGCAAATGATTTTCGGTACGAAATAAAATACGGTAAAGGCTATTTATAATTACAGAAAATTAGTATCCCGTTGGATCATTCCGGATATAAAATGATACGTTTATTTATAAAAACAGATTCAAACGGTACCGATTTTCGGGATAATTATCCAAATCAGTACAATTTGTACCGCGGTCTTGGTCTCAGCACCTGGTTACACATATTACGAGGTGATAATTGTAATAGTTTAATAAAAAGATCCCGTTTATCGAAAATACGAGTTTTATTGAATTACCGAAATAAATAATGTATCGAAAATATTGCGCTGGGACCCGCGCAGGACAAACCGTACGTCGGATCAAAAAAGTCGAAACATGGAAAATACTCGGAATATTGCAATTAGGTTAGAAAGGAGTTCTCGGAAGAGTTTCGGGTTATAAAAACGTAAAAAAGGGTGACGTCGGTTGGTTCCCGATTGTATAAAATAGTTTATAAATACTCATAAAAAGAATTTATAAAATCCATATATTTCCTATAAAATCATAAATCAACATAAAAATAAATAGGAAGATATGACAATTATCTATATTTTATTTTGGACATATAAAAATCAAAATACTCAATTAATATTATTTTTAAACATCCAAACACATATACCACTTAACAAATAATTTACAGAATAAATACTGGACATGCATAATATTTATTTATTAGCAAAAATAATTACACGATATATCCCAAATATTACATCCTTCCCCCCTGAAAAGGATTTTGTCCTCAGAATCTCCTAAGGAAACAAATGAGGGTACTTTTCTCTCATATCACTTTCTAACTCCCAGGTTGACTCTTCAACCTTTGGGTTTCTCGACAGTACTCTTACTAACTTTACCACTTTATTTCTTAACACTTTCTCTCTTTCTTCTAGAATCTCTATCGGACTCTCTACATATGATAAATCTGTTTGAAGTTCTATTGGCTCATATTCGATTACATGCCTGGAGTCTGGATTATACTTCTTAAGCATCGATACGTGAAAAACATTGTGAATGTGCTCCATGTGCGGAGATAACGCCAACTCGTAAGCTACTTTGCCAATGCGCTTTAAAATCTCAAAAGGTCCGACATATCTTGGGCTCGGTTTTCCTTTCTTTCCAAATCGTGTCAATCCTTTCCTCGGTGATACTTTCAGTAATACCAGATTTCCTTCTTCGAATTCCATATCTTTCCTTGATTGATTTGCATACTTCCTTTGACGGTCTTGTGCTGCTATCAATCTCTTCTGGTTAACTACAATAACTTCCTTCGTCTGTTGCACCAATTCAGGTCCAAGTATTTTGCGTTCTCCTACTTCGTCTCAATACACGGGAGATCGACATTTACGTCCATAAAGAGCTTCGTAGGGTGGCATCCCAATACTGGCATGATAACTGTTATTGTAAGCAAATTCTACCAAGGGTAAATGCTCGTCCCAACCTCCTTTGAAATCAATGGCACAAACACATAACAAATACTTTCATATTCAGTCTCGTTCCCAAACATTCTTGAAAACTTTTCCAAAACCTCGAATTAAATCTCAGATCTCGATCGGATATGATAGACACAGGGACTCCATGACGAACTACGATTTCTTTCAGGTAAATATGGACTAACTTGTCTAGTGAAAACCTTTCATTTATAGGTAGAAAATGAGCTGGCTTGGTAAGTCTGTCCACTATAACCCAAATGGCATCATGATTGGCTTTTGTCCTTGGTAATCCGACTATGAAATCCATGGCAATATGCTCCCACTTCCATTCTGGAATCTCTAATGGCTGCAACAATCCACTTGGTCTCTGATGCTCTGCTTTAACTCTCTGACATGTATAACATCTACTAACACTTGTAGAGAACTCTATAGTGACTTATCGATAAGTCATAATAATGCTTGTCCAGAGGTCACTCGAGAAGTCTGTAAATTGACTTGTCGAGGACTCATTCGAGAAGTCTTAAAATGACTTGTCGATAAGTCAATTAGACTTATTGAGAACTCAGTTCTCTATATACTCCTGATCAATTTTAATTCTGCCTTGTAATAATTTTACATATTAAGAATGCAAATTACTAGTTTAGTAGTTTACTTAGAATTTGAAAAATTTCAAGTTGAATTTTTATTTTTGAAGAATAAATATGCAGAGATTTCTGAAACATTTATACTTCATATTTCAGTTAATTTCCAATAAAATTAAATTAATTTAGATTTACTGGAAATTAATCTGCTGCAACATACTAGCTGAGTTATTGCCTTAAGATGAAGAATTTAGCATTCCAATTTCACCTATACGTCTAGTGAAAGTAGCTTCATCCAAAGGTTTAGTAAAAATGTCAGCTAGTTGTTTTTCTGTTGGAATAAAAATAAGCTCTATGGTACCATTTGCAGCATGTTCTCTAATAAAATGGTACCTTACATCAATGTGCTTTGTTCTAGAATGATTAACTGGATTAGCCACAATAGATATAGCACTAGTATTGTCACACATAATTGGAATTTTGTGTAACACTAGGCCATAGTCCATAATCTAATTTCTAATCCAAAGCACTTGAGCACAGCAACTTCCAGCAGCCATGTATTCAGCTTCAGCTGTGGAAGTTGACACAGATTATTGTTTCTTGCTATGCCAGGATACAAGTCTCTGTCCAAGAAACTGACAGCTCCCACTTGTACTCTTTATGTCCATCCTGCATCCAACAAAATCTACATATGTGGAACCAACAGTTTCAAAACCAGTTCCCTTAGGATACTATAATCCCAAGTTAGGAGTCCCCTTCAAGTATCTGAATTTTTTTTAACTGCCATCAAATGTGATTCTTTTGGATTGGCTTGAAATTTTGCACAAATATATATTGCAAACATTATGTCTGGTCTACTTGTAGTCAAGTAAAGCAATGATCCAATCATTTCTCTATAACTTGAAATTTCTACACTCTTGCCTTTCCTGTCTTCATCCAACTTTGTTGCAGTAGACATAGGTGTAGAAGCAGGTGAACAATCAACCATACCAAACTTCTTTAATAAATCCTTGACATACTTAGTTTGGCTGATGAAGATTCCATCATTTCTTTGACTAACTTGAAGTCCAAGACTATAATTTAATTCCCCCATCATGCTCATTTCATATTCACTCTATATAAGCTTAGAGAATCTTTGGCATAACTTCTCATTTGTAGATCCAAATATAATGTCATCTACATAGATCTGGACTAGAATTATGTCATTACCATGGTTTTTGTAGAAGAGAGTTTTGTCTATGGTACCTCTAGTGAAACCATATTTAAGCAGAAATTATGACAATGTATCATACCAAGCTCTAGGTGCCTGCTTTAATCCATATAGAGCCTTGAGTAGTTTGTACACAAAGTTTGGAATTCCGGATCTTCAAAGCCAGGTGGCTGTTGCACATACACTTCTTCTTCTAGCTCACCATTTAGGAAGGCACTTTTCACATCCATTTGATACACTTTGAAATTTGAGTGTGCAGCAAATGCTAGAAAAATCCTTATTGCTTCAAGTCTTGCAACTAGAGCAAAAGTTTCATCATAATCAATTCCTTCTTTCTGTGAGTAAGTTTTTGCAACCAACCTTGCTTTGTTCCTGTTAACCACACCATTTTCATCCATCTTGTTCCTGTACACCCACTTTGTTCCAATTACACTTCTATTCTTTGGTGCAGGAACTAATTCCCAAACTTTGTTTCTTTCAAACTGATTGAGCTCCTCTTACATAGCAGATATCTAATCAAGGTCCATTAGAGCTTCTTCAGTTATCTTGGGCTCAATTTGAGATAGAAAGCATGCATGTAGGCACTTATTAGCAGTTGCACTCCTAGTCCTTATACTAGTATTTGGATAACCAATTATTGCATTAGGATTGTGACTTCTATCCCATTTTCTGATGTGAGTTTGTTGACTGGTGCCTTCATCATTTTCTTCATTGTTGGTATGATTTGTAGATTCTTCTTCTCTTTCTCCCCCTGAGTTTGTGCTATCAAAGTCAGGTGTTTGAGATGAGCTTCTATTTCCATGATTCTCTTGTCCTGTAGATTCTTCATTTATCACTTGTTGTGCATTTTCTTCACCATCTTCATCAGAATCACTGTTGATATTAAGATTTTCAAATACATGGGTTTCAACTTCATTTTCATCAAGGCATTCTAAGCCTGGACATTTGTCATCATCAAAAGTCACATCTGTGCTCTCCATTATTTTCTTTTAATCAATCACATAAACCTTGTAGGCAGTTCTCTCCAATGAATATCCCTAGAAATTTGCTTCAAAAACTTTTGAGTCAAATTTTCCCATATATTCAGAGTTGTCTTTAAGAATGTTACACTTTCTTATTCCCAAAAACTGGTTGGCAAATTTGCATCTTGCAGTATTGTCCTTGGAGCTTCTACTAATGTTCTGTTCTTTCTCTCAACTACACCATTTTGTTGAGGTGTTCTAGCTGCAGATAATTCTTGGACAATGCCTTTGCCTTTGCATAATTCACTTAATGTTATATTTTTGAATTCTGTACCATTATCACTTCTCAATCTTTTCACAGAATCATGATCTTCAACCTGTTTTTCTATCTTCTTTATGTGCTCAATAATGATGTGTGGAGTTTCATCCTTAGAATGCATAAATTTTACCCAGGTGTATCTTGAGAAATCATCCACCATCACAAGTGCATATTTATTCCTTGATATTGATAAGACATTTACTGGCCCAAACAAGTCCATGTGAATAAGTTGCAGAGATGCACTTATGGAATTCACAGTTTTTGACTTGTGACTTGATCTTTTCATTTTTCCTTTCTGGTAGGCCTCACAAACTTCAATTTGAGAAAACTCCAACTTTGGCATATCTCTCACCAACTCTTTCTTGACCAGAGTGTTGATTGCCTTGTAATTTAAATGTGAGAGTCTCTTATGCCAAAGTTTGTTTTGCTCTGATGATGCCTTCGTGTAGAAGCAACAGATTCCACCCTCATTTGTTGAGTCCAAGTCTGCAACAAACAAGCTTCATTTCCTTGCTCCTTTAAGAACAATCTCACCAGTTTTCTTGCTGATAAAAGTGCATTCTTCTTTGTTGAATAAAACTTCAAAACCTTTGTCTGCAAATTGGCTGACACTTAGAAGATTCACTTCAAGACCAGCTACCAGTGCTACATCATCAATGATAACATTTCCAGAAACAATCTTGCCATATCTCATTGTGAATCCTTTGTTGTTGTCTCCAAAGGTTACCAAAGGGTCAGCGTTCTCCTCAAATTATGATAACAGGGCTTTATCACCTGTGATATGCCTGGAACATCCACTGTCAATGATCCATATGACCTTCTTCACTTTGCCCTGCACACAATGAGTTTTAAGGGTATTTAGCAACCCAAGCAAAGTTGGGTACTTTCTTCTTGTTAACTGATCTAGTAGAAGTAGAGTCAGTTGTTTCAGATAAAATAGAATTTAGTGATTGTTGTGCATTTTCCCTATTTGTTATAGACCCAATCATTATTTTTTTGAGGTTTACTCTCAACTTGTGGCAGCTCTTCATTAATTTCAAATTGTAGGAAGTACAGTCAAACTTATCAGAGAATGAGTAGGGATCATTTGCATTGGATTCATTGTATTTGCAGGCTCCTTCAGCTGGCTTACTAACTTTCTTTTGCAAAGATAAGTTGAAAGTTAGGTGATTCACAGAGCCACATTTCTCACATTTCTTTCTTGGAGCATCTGCAACATAAGCAAAATTATTGCTTTTGTTTATCCCAATTTTCCCATTTCTATTTTTCTTCTTCTTTCTTGCATCTTCAATCTTAATTTTTTTGACAGGTGTCTTGGTGCTTTGGTTGTCCATGAGATTTTCTTCAGTCTTAGAACATTGAGTTGAATTAGCATTTTTCTTCTCATTATCCTCTTCTGCAATTTCTTGCTTGATAATCAACTCTTCTTCACTGAAGTTTACTTCACATGCCTTGAACATAGGTGACCCAACCTTTTTCAGCATTGCTGGAACATTTTCATTTTTTGTTGTTTTTCCTTTATCACTTATGTTTTTCTTTTTATTGTTCAAGGCATCATAATCAAGACCCATATCAATGTCTGCACATGGCTTGTTTTTCTCATGGTATTGACCAACCAACTCAGATGCAATCCTGAAGGACTTTAACTTTACTTCATTTTTCTCCAGCTTTTCCCTTAATACAACTTCAATCTCATTTGCACACTTGAGCTTGTTCTTCAGATAAACATTTTCTTGTTTTATAGCTTCAAGCTCTACTATGAATAATTCAGTTCCTTGTTTTTATTCTCAAGCTTCTCATTTATCTTTGTCAGTCTGCTTACTTCTTCATTAGCAGCCACCATACTTGTATGAATGTAAAACATTTATGTGTTCATCTTTTCAACAATTTCCTTATATTTATTCATATTTAAATCAGTGGTGGTAAGAGTTGGTACCTGTGTTTTTGATGAAGAAGACTCTCCTTGCTCTAAGGTCATTAGTGCATAATTTCCAACTTCCTCATCTTCATTATTGTCAGAGTCATCCCAACTTTTACCTTCTGCAATATAAGCTTTGCTTTCCTGTTTCTTTAGAAGAGCTTCATACTTTACTTTTAAATCAAGATAAGCTTTGTCTTTCTTTGCCTTCTTGGTTTTCCTGCACTCTATAGAAAAATGGCCCAACTCATCACAATTGAAGCACCTTATCTTTGATCTTAGGTGTTTTAGGTGTTTTTGTGCTTTTCTTGAATCTTTATGGTTGAACAAAGTAAATTAAATCTTGTAGAGAAATGTGTTAATGCAGAATATAAGCATGCAATAATAAAGAACACAAATCTTTCAAAACTCACTTAATTTTATATTAAAATTGAGAATATTTTGCTACAAAATTTTTAGGCTCTTTGTTGATAAAGAGATTAGCTTCTCCTTGAGAGTGTTACAAGATTTTTCTATCTAAATTGTTACTTCTAACAAAGGACCAGTGTTAACTTTATAATTCAGTTAACTACTAGTTTACACAGTGTACAATAAGATATGCTATTAACCTTTAGTAAACTGTCACTTGTCATTTCCATTTTGGGAAAAGTGAATCTTCTATTTCTGGCTTAACATATCTTTAGGATTCTGTAATTACTTTGATCTTCCTTTGTCAGTTAATCTTCACCATTGATCTTGCACATCCTTCAAGTTGCTTTTTGTAGACTTGTCAATCCAGCTGGTTGGATTGTTTGTTGATTGTAGATCTTGGATATTAAACTGGTCTGCATTTTGTACTTTGAGAATTTACCTCGAGATCTCCAGTTAGGCATATAGAGATCTTGACATCTCGATAAGTATATTGACTAATCGATATCTCTAATACTCCATAGTGAATTTGACTTTTAGAGGTCTCTGAGTTCTCTATAAGAGACTTTGGCTTGTCGATATCTCTCAACTTCATGTCTTCACTTTGACTTGTCGATAACTCAGAGTTCTCTAGTGAATTTTGACTTATCGATATCTCTAAGTTCTCTAATGGACTTTGACTTATCGATAACTCAGAATTCTCTAATGAATCTAGACTTGTCGATAACTCTGAGTTCTCTAGTAAAGAAATGACTTGTCGATATCTCCAAACTTCATGCCTTCAATTTGCTTGTAGATATCTCTCTGAGTTCTCTAGTAGCTTTCCTGACTTCTCGATAAGTCATTTAGAGTTCTCGAGTGACTTCTCTATAACACTAAATCTATGACTTGTAGAGATCTTGACTTAGAGTATTTTTATCCAAACATATTTATTCAACTCCAAGCTTCTTCAAAATTCTTCTGAGGCATGATCTTCTTGATCTTCTTCCAGATAGAATCCTTAGGCTTGATACTGTTTAAGGAAAAAGACTCCAGTCTGCTCTTTTGCAATTTTACAGACTTTAAAATGTTACCAGTACAAATGCAAACTAAGATAACAATACAACTTACTTAGGGTTGTCAATTTTGACTTGGTCTTGTTGAGATACAGGCATGTCTTGCACAACAGATATCGAGTATACCAGGAAAGTTTTCTCCCTTATTCTAAATTCAAAATAGCTTATTGTTTTACATATCCAAAATATTAGAAATGCTTATAAATACTCTAGTAGCGCATTAGATACCAATATTCATTTGTTTATTGGAATTCTTTTATTCTAGCAATCATTCTGCTAGAACAAATCTTTTGATTCGATAGATAGTGAATAACTATGCTATCCAGATATACTCTATACAGTGAAATTTTGTGATGAGATTAGCGAATAACTATTTGTTCTAGTTATTTCGCCATCAGTTGTTGAGATAACTCCGGACCATGTGAAACGGGGAGTTAAATATATAAGGATGTCATTGATACGACTCCTTTGATCAAAATTGTTTTGTGAATTGGTTATTGGTTAGTGTAAGAGGCCGAGGCAGCGGTCCAATGTGAGCTATTATACGAAAGTGTAATATCTTGCAAGGCGAGCATATGCCTTTTTATGGATATCCAATAGGTACGGTATGGCTGCGGGATACCGATACCTATATTTACGGTATGGCTGCGGGATACAGGTGTTGTTTCATGACTGATCATCAGGAGCAGCATAGTGTATAATTGTGTTTTGTTAAAATGTCGCTTAAACTTTAATGTTTATATCAGCTTCTGGTTTTACTCAGATATTGCTATTGTTTTTCACTTATAAACTACATACCGGTTGCTGAGTATTTCTTCTCTCATACTTGTTTATTATTCTGATCTTTCAGCTAAGTCAGAGCAGGCTTGAGTTCCAGGTTTGACCAGGAGTTATGTTCTTGTAAATAGGTTGGTGTGTTTTTCCAGGTAGACTATTTTGGGATGTTTGACTAGCCTAGAGGTTTGTAATAAAATTTGAATAGTCTGTAAAACTAATTAGACTTATGGGTTGTAATAATATTTGATTTGTATTAGTGCTTGTTTCATACTATAACCTGTGATCGATCCAGATACATGCAAGGGTCATATTTATTATTTTATTCCACTGTATCTATTATATTATGGTTCATCGATCAGTGACTCCCAAATCTAGACCCCGGATTTGGAGGGCGTCACAGGTTGGTATCAGAGCTACAAGTTATGGTCACTGAAACAGGCTTAGGGCTGTCATAAGTGAGTCATTGGAAGATCACATAAGATAGGTGCGTGTAGTTTAGTTTTTATAGAGTTAAGTTTAGGTTATTGGGTTGGTTTATAACTAAGTTGTTCAAATTTCCTGTTTTGTGTTCAGCATTAGGCTTTTGTGCCATTGCTTTTCTATTTTGTTGATTTCTGAGATAGTAAGAAGTGATGAAAGAGGTTGGAAGGTTGTGTTGCAACCCTATCCACCATTTGTTGGTTTATATGAGATTTTGAGCAAGAGTTGGAAAGGTTTGGGTAATTCTACATTAATTTTCTTTGTGTTATTATTCTTAAGATAATAAGCAGGATTATGTGATAATCATGTCACATGTGTTACTATGGTAGCAAGTTTATGATATTTTGAAAAAAAGATAATGCTTGAGAATTTTGATATGCTAAAAGATTGCTACATATTTGACACAATGATTGACAGATTATTATATATGTTGCTTGTTTCTTACCAGAATAATGGCACCAAAGAGAAGGAGTAATTCAGGAGAGGATCGTACCGAGAGTCGTACAGATCCAACGATTGTCCAGATGTTGGGACTGATGTAGCAACAGGTGTTGCATCTTACGCAGCAGCAACAACAAGCAGTAGCACCACCTGTAGTAACTTTTAAGCAATTTCAAGCGGTGAAACCACCTGAGTTCAAGGGAAGTGTGGACCCCATAGAAGCCAATGCATGGCTTAAAGAGATTGAGAAGGCTTTTGACTTAGTCGGAGCAGGAGCTGAATAGAAGACCAAGTTTTCCAGTTACTTCCTGAAGGGTGAGGCAAAATATTGGCGGGAATCCACACGAGCATTGAAAGGAGGTGAGTTTGTAACTTGGGAAAGGTTTTCAGAGCTGTTCCTGGAGAAGTATTTCCCAAGGTACATGAAGAATCAAATGGAGATCAAGTTCTTGAACCTGACACAGGGTGATCTTACTGTTGTGGAATATGAAGCCAAGTTTACTGAGTTGGCGAGGTTTGTGCCAGATCAGGTTGATACAGATGAAAAAAAAGCAAGAAGGTTTGAACATGGATTAAAATTTTGGATTTAGAATAGAGTGGCCATGTTTGCGTTGACTTCATATATGGCAGTGGTTCGGAAAGTGATGGTGACCGAAAGAAAAAGTGACATGTCTCAGAGAGAAAAGGATGGGAAGAAAAGGAAAATAGAAACCTCAGGAGGAGGTCAGCAACAGGGTAATTTCCAGGGCCGTTTCAACAGAAGGACAGAGTTTCAGGGTAACAAGAATGTGGGATTCAGAAAACCACAATCAGGAAAAGGGGGACAAGGTAGCCATTTTCAGAATTCAAATCTGCAAAGATTGTTAGGAATATGTTGTGAACTTGGTGATAAGTTGAACAAAAACACCTTAGTAGATTTAACTTAGTGTTTTTGTAGCTCTCGACGGATGTTCTACAATAGTCCAGACGGATGAACTTTGTAGTCCCGACGGATGAACACTGAACATCCATCGAGAGTGTAGCTTATGTAATAATAAGTCTTGTAGCACATGTCTGCAAACAACAATGTGTTAGTTCAGTAGATGATGTAGGATTCTTTAAGTCATGTTGACTACTAGATTGATATGCATAATAGGTTGACTAATTGTAAATATAAGATGTCTTATAATTCTGTATAAGTGAAATAGAGTCAAGTGACAGAAAGGCTCCCGATGGATGATCTACAAAGGCTCCCGACATATAATCAACAAAGAATCCGACGGATGACCAACATAGTCCCGATGGATGATCATATTCAAAAGAGTTGTTGACAGTGACAACACCGTCACATGGGTCGGGTGTTTGCAAATGGAATGTGGCAGCCTAATTGCAGGATTGAGAGAAGAAAGAAGCATTACTATTTTCATGCAATTGTGAAGATATTCAAAGATGATGGATAGTGTAATGAAGCAACATGAAATTAGACTAGAAACATTTTTTGTTTTACTTGTTTGTCTTTTTATCATGTAACTTGGTAGTATATAAACCAAGTGTAACAAGTAGAATAAACAACTAAGAAAGAAAACATTATTTTCAGAGAGACAGAAAAGGCTGTATCTATTAAGCATCTCTTTGTAATTCTGCAAGTTCACTTGTAAGCAGTTGTGTGCTATTCAAGCATCACAGAGTTCTCATCTTAATATATATATCTCTGGTGGATAGATTCAAATCCACCAGAAAGTTTTAAAGCCTTGTGTTTTATTTCTTTGTGTTTGATTTTTATATCTTTGTCATTCCGCAATATAGAAAAATATGCACAATTATATTATTAAGTAAGAACAATTTTAAAATCAGAAAAAAAACCAGAATTACATTCAACCCTCCTTCTATAATTTTTGTTGCATTGTTTGGGAATAACAATTGGTATCAGAGAATGTTAGATATATTTGTGATGTCATGACTAATATGATGTGTTTAGTTTAAGAACCTAATATCAGGACTTATCAGGACTCAGCTGGAAATCAGGATTTACTGAAGACATGAAGATATCAGAACTCAAGGTATCAGAACTTGTGATATCAGAACTTAAGGAAGGATATGCTTCAGAAGTAAAGTGCGGCTGATTTACAGGAGAGGATCTGGATTAAACAAATAAAGATATGCATGGAGAGTTGGACAACTATAGGACTATATAAGATAATATCTGATTGATATATTTTAGGAAGAGATATATTTCTATATAAACACAGATTAGGGTTTACACTATTAGTGTTATCATTCACGAGAATATTATTTATTGTAACCATAGCAGCTCTTAGTGATATCATACATCATTGATAGAGTAGATTAACCTACTGTAACAAAGTTTGATATATTGAATAAACTTGTTTTCTGTTACATACTTGTGTTCATAATCGAATTGATTGTAGATACTATATTCAACCCCCTTCTATAGTATCATTGAGGCCTAACAAGTGGTATCGGAGCCAATCTGTTAAGCTTACAAATAGTTAAGATCCAAACAAACAATCAATCATGTCTGAACAAGCAAAAATACCAGACCTTCAAGAACCTGCAAAGGTTTAACCCATTCAAAACACCTGTAGATATGAAACCATCAGGGTTCCTTTGCTCAGGGTGTCTGAGTACCCTGTATGGAGTGTGAAGATGACCATGTTTCTGGAAGCTACAGATCCAGAATATTTAAACAGAATTTATGATGGTCCACACAAGTCCACAAAGCTTTCTGTTGCAGTTGGGATTGAGCCACAGAGGATGATTCCCAAAGAAAAGAGAGAATACACCACTGAAGACATCTTTTCACTAGGCAAGGATGCAAAAGTAAGACACTTGCTTCATAGTGCACTTGACAATGTCATGTCAAACAGGGTGATTGCATACAAGACTACGAAGTGAGATGTTAAGGAACCAATGCCATAAAAAAGAACAAGAAGACACTACTTAATAGGAGTATGAGCACTTTGACTCAAAATCTGATGAGTCACTAACTGATACATATGCAGATTCACAAAGCTATTGAATGATCTGTCACTAGTGGATAAGGAATATGATACAGAAGATTCAAATCTGAAATTCCTACTAGCTCTTCCTAAAAAGTGGGATCTGAAAACTCTTACAATAAGAGACAACTATGAACTTGCTGATATGTCTCTTGATGAAATCTATGGGATGCCCAAGACTCATGAACTTGAGATGGAGCAAAGAAAGAAGAGGCATGGAGGGAAGTCTAAGACAGTTACTTTAAAGGCTGAAGAAAAGCCAATTATCTCTAGGAAGGCAAAAGGAAAGGCTCCCATCATAGAGTCTGATTTAGAGTCATCAGATTCTGATGATGATGATTCAGAACCTGAAAATTTATCTGAAGTGGATGTTGATGCAGAGATGATGCAACTGTGTGCTCTTATGGTGAATGGTATCACTAAGATAGCCTACAAGACATTCAGAAAGGGTAAGAAGTTTTCCAGGAAAGGTGGAAGTTCTGACAAGAAAGGGTTCAAAAAGTTTGAAGGAAGAGGAGGAAAGTATGACAGAGGAGACAACTCAAATGTCAAATGCTACAATTGTGGTGAAAGAGGCCACATCTCTCCTGATTACAAGAAAGGAAAAGGTGATAAAGGCCAAGCACTTATCACAAAGAAGAAAAACTGGGCAGACACTTCAGAATCTGAAGAAGAGGTGAACTATGCCTTAATGGCAAATGCTGATAGCAGTTCTGATGCTACTAAACTTGAGGTACCTCTATCAACTCTTGCTTTTGATACAGATGATATTATTGAGTTGAGTTTATTTCTGAAAAACATATATATTAGCTATAAAGATCAGACTTTAGAGAATGAAAGATTAAAATCTGAAAATCTATAAGTACCAAAATAGAAATAGATATCTTGAAGAAGATTTAGACCACCAGAACACTATTCAGACAGAGAGAGATAATGCTATGTATGTTAAGAATGAATTTCTTAAATAGAATGATTATCTAAAATCTGAATCAGAAAAAGAAAGAGAAATCATCAGGACTTGGACTAACTCAGGCAAAACAACTCAGAATATTCTAAGTAGTGGAAACTGGAAAGAGGGGCTAGGTTATAAAGATGGTAAAAGTGAGAAAGGGACTTTGCCAATTAAGCCAAAGGTAAATCCTGTTAAATTTGTAGCAAAAACTGTTAAAAAGCATGTTAGCACAAACTCTGAAACTAAATCCGCTGTAAATGCTAACAAACTTAATAAGGCCAAAGGATCCAAGCAAGTCTGGGTCCTTAAAACTAATCAATAGTGGTCTTTGTGATTGCAGGGCAACATGAAAAACATCCTGGTTCTGAACAATGGATGTTTAGGACATATGACTGGAAATAAAACCCTGCTATCAGACTTTGTGGAGAAAGCTGGCCCAGGAGTTTCTTATGGAGATGGAAACATGGGAAAGACTCTGGGATATGGCAATATAAATCTTGGGAATGTCATAATTGAAACAGTAGCTCTTGTCTCAGGATTTAAACACAATCTGCTAAGTGTGAGTCAAATCTGTGACAGAGGTTATCATATGGATTTCTTTGAAGAACACTGTGAAGTTGTAAGTAATTCTACAGGAAAAGTGTTTCTGAAAGGTTACAGACATGGTAAGATATATGAAGCCAGACTTTCAACAAATTCTGATGGTTCTACAATCTGTCTATTAAGCAGAGCATCAATTGAAGAAAGCTGGAATTGGCACAAGAGACTCACTCATTTAAATTTCAACAACATAAATGAGCTAATAAAGAAAGATCTTGTGAGAGGACTGCCAAAATCAATATTTGCTCCTGATGGTCTTTGTGACTCATGTAAAAAGGAAAAATAAAGAAAATCTTCATTCAAGAGCAAAACTGAATCCTCAATTCTTGAGCCTTATCACTTACTGCATGTTGATCTATTTGGTCCAGTCAATGTCATGTCTATTGCAAAGAAGAAATATGCTATGGTTATAGTGGATGAGTTCACAAGTTACACTTGGGTGTATTTCTTGCACAAGAAGAATGAAACTGCATCTACACTAACTGATCATATCAGACAGCTGGATAAGTTAGTCAAAGATTCTGTTAAAATAATAAGAAGTGATAATGGCACTGAGTTCAAGAATTCAATCATGGAAGAGTTCTGCAAAGAGCATGGAATAAGGCAGGAATTTTCTACACCTGGACTCCACAGTATAATAGAGTTGTAGAAAGAAAGAACATGACTCTTATTGAAGCTGCACGAACTATGCTTGATGAAGCAAAGCTACCAACCTATTTTTGGGGTGAAGCTCTGCAGACTGCTTGTTTTACACAGAATGCAACACTCATAAACAAGTGTAACACCCCTAGATCCGGGGTCAGGGATCCGGGTCGTCACAGTCTTTCTTTCCACAATTATCACTTAACTTAATTAATAATAAACAACCTCATGCTGTGACCCCACACTAACACACACCACAACCTCATGCCGACTCGATAGATGGACTTACTTCCCGAATGTTGGGTAAGTAATCAATTCATTTACCAAAACCGCAACCTTGTTGGGAATATAAAATACACCACAGAGCCGGATCCCTCTGGTTTTGAGCGAGTATTTAAATCCCCTTTAAAAAGGAAGATCTTAAATATATAAAAAAATGAGTTTTGGGATCCGCTCTAACCTTTAAAAATCATTTTTAAAGACTCGAAAACACTTTAAAGAGTGTTTGGAGTAATGATGATTTAATAAAGTAAGTCAGCTCCAATATATTAGAAAATATCTGAATATTATTATTTAAATAATATTCCCATAAAGAATAATCTTTATACAAATAATTGAAGTAGAAGTTGTAAAACTTATACTTGAAATGAGTATTAAATAACCAAAGATATACTTATACGAAAGTACTATCTTTATTTGAATAATCAAAGATGAGTTTGATTATCGACACCTTATTCTTTAATAAAATAAAGTATATATCTCAGCAAAAAAAAGGAGTCATAAGTTCTCGAATGAATATTCGAATAATATTCAATTAATAAAATAAACTGAGTCATAAGTCCTCGAATGAATATTCGAAATACTATTCATTAAATAAAATAAAAGGAGTCATAAGTCCTCGAATGAATATTCGAAATAATATTCATTAAATAAAATAAAAGGAGTTATAACTCCTCGAATGAATATTCGAAATAATATTCATTAAATAAAATAAACTGAGTCATAAGCCCTCGAATGAATATTCAAAATAATATTCATTAAATAAAATAAAAGGAGTCATAAGTCCTCGAATGAATATTCAAAATAATATTCATTAAATAAAATAAAAGGAATCATAAGTCCTCGAATGAATATTCGAAATAATATTCATTAAATAAAATAAAAAGAGTCATAAGTCCTCGAATGAATATTCAAGTAATATTCATTAAATAATATAAACTTATCGAATAAACCTTATTCGATTAATAGTTTTAAAAACTATTCATATATATATATATTATAATATACTCGGGAACATCGCCTCCCGGTTTAGAAATATGTTCACCTTTGGGTCCCCTATACTAAGGGTATACGCAACTACTGCTTATCTCTAGCATAGGTATTATGCAACTATAAGCATTTGAACCAACAGATATATAAACAAAGAATACGAAACAGGCATGCATATATACCATATCACATGCTCCAATATATCACAAGAATTTGCTAATAACAAATATGCATTTATCACAAGATCATGCATATACACATATACATCACAACAACAGTTATACGGGTAGAAAACTTGCCTGAGCGACTGGGGGGTATTAATGGCTTGGGACGAGTCTGGTAACCTATAAACAACATATAAGTTGGAATTAAACCAAAGTCACTTGTAAATCTATACTTTAACCAATTTAGACTCTAACGCTCGCTTTGCGCTTAATGATTCTCTTAAGTCACACGAGTACCCTCAGCTCCACCATTTTTAATAATTTAACCATTATGAGTTTTATGGCAATTCTTTCGTGAGTGTCTTACCAACTGCCTATTACACTTTACGTAAATGTTTCATACTCCAATTAGTTCTTTAAGGTCTTTAACCTATGTTTCAAAGTAAGGCGAGGGGTAATGGTTCGTTCGCGAAACGTCGTTACTTAAAACGGCCGTTTCTCCTAAACCGTACATCGGAATCAAACGAACCACATATCAAAACGAAGCTTGTAACATGAACTATCTAAACATGGCAATGGTCAAAACCTAACAGGGAGTTCTAGGGTCCTAATGTTATGAACAAAAGCAGTCTAAAGTAAATCGGACATTATGACGGCTATGTTTACGCGATTTCCCAATTTTATATCATTCCAATTCAACCACCAATCAATCCCAATTCATTCCTACAACCAACATCCATCCACAATACATTATAACAGCCCCAATCAACTCAATATTAACAATTATACTTATTCTTAAACTTGAATTTAAACTATACTTAAGTCCTTTAACCAAACCATAAGATTTTAACAATCAATTCACCACCATTCCAACCTAAACTCTAAACCAACAAGCAATAAGCTACTCTATTACCATAACAACCAAAATCATCCTAATATACAAAGTAAAGCTAGGGTTTGGAGATGATATACCTTCCTTGAAGTGATGTGAGTAGCTAGGAAGCCTTAAGAAGCCTTGAGATGTCTTTAGGATGCTTGGATCTTAAAGGAAAAACAAGAAAAATCAAGTTAAAAACCTTGAAATCACTATTCATTGTCTTCTTCATTGATTTCTTGGAGAAGATTGAGAATGAATTGGAGGCTTAAACTCATAGGATAGCCATAACTATGCATAAGGAATACTAGAGAATTATCTTACCAATTTAGGAAGCTTGGATCTTGAATTTTGAAAATTCCTCTTCTTGAAAATGGAAAAAACCGAGAGTAAGCTTCTTGGTGAAGAGAAATAAAATTTTTGTTTTGATGAAATGATTTGTTTTGGCTTGGTGGATGTAGTTTTGTTTGGATTTTTGGTTAATTACCTTATTAACCTTGTCTTTGTGTGGTTTTAATTCAACCACATCTCCTTCCCCTTATGTCATGCTTATGTCATGCTTATGATGTCATCATCTCTTACTTGCCCTCTCCTTATTGGTTGGATGACCTCATCATCCCTAACCTCCTTGATTAACTTCCTAATTGTTTGCCTAATGACCGCTGATCTGTTATACGGTTCGCTTAACTTTCGTTTTCGTTTATCATTTGAGGGATCATACCTGGGATCTTATTACTTGGGTTTCCTTAACCTTTCTCAATATATTATATTCCTTTTATGATCCTCTCTTATAATCCTTTAATTTAAATCCTTTTTATCCCGTTACCTTATACTCAATTCTTTCCGTATCTAGTGGATTTCTGGGAAGAATCAAAGTGTTCGGAATTGGATTCTGACGATCTTTACATACACTTATATACCATATAGAGTACTAATAAAATCTCAGAATATCCATAACAGAACCCCTACATAGTGGGGCATGAAAAGTTTTCTCATTCAGCAAAAATACTATTCATAAGGGTTACAAAAAGTTCAAAATTTTGGGGGTTATTACAGTCTCCCCTCCTTAAAAGGATTCCGTCCCGGAATCAAATTGAAAACAAATGGGGGTACTTTTCTAGCATTGCGCTCTCTAGTTCCCAAGTTGATTCTTCCACATTATGATTCTACCATAGCACTCTGACTAGCTTGATCACTTTGTTCCGAAGCACCTGCTCCTTCTTATCTATAATCCTTACTGGCTTCTCCACATAAGTCAGATCTGGTTGCATATCCACCTGCTTGTACTCCATTATGTGTCTGGCATCCCGATGATACTTCCTTAGCATTGACACATGGAACACATTATGAACTTGTTGCAAATTAGGGGGTAAGGCTAGCTCGTACGCTAACTTTCCAATCCGTCTTAATATCTCAAAAGGTCCAATGTATCTTGGGCTTAGTTTTCCTTTCTTTCCAAATCTCATTAACCCCTTCCAAGGGGATACCTTCAGCAGTACCAAGTCCCCTACTTCATATTCCTTGTCCTTTCGGGCTAGGTCTGCATATTTCTTCTGTCTGTTTTGGGCTGCTACAAGCCGCCCTCTGATAAGATCCACTATGTCTTTGGTCCTTTGGACCACTTCGGGTCTGAGCATCTTCCGCTCCCCTACTTCATCCCAGTATAAGGGAGATCGACACCTTCTTCCGTATAGGGCCTCATAAGGCGGCATTCCGATGCTAGCATGAAAGCATGAAAGCTATTGTTATAAGAAAACTCGATCAACGGCAAGTGATCATCCCAACTTCCTTTAAAGTCTATTGCACAGACTCTCAACATATCCTCTAGTGTCTGGATGGTCCTTTCACTCTGCCCATCCGTCTGGGGATGGTACGCGGTACTCATATTTAACTTGGTCCCCGCACATTCTTGAAAGCTCCTCCAAAATCTGGAGTTGAATCTGGGGTCTCGGTCTGAGACAATGGACGCTGGGACTCCATGTCGCGTCACTATTTCCTTAAGGTAAATGTCCACCAGTCTATCGACGGTGTATCTCTCATTGATAGGAATGAAATGAGCTGACTTTGTCAGTCGGTCTATGATCACCCATATGGCATCATGGTTGGCCTTCGTCCTTGGTAAGCCGACAACAAAATCCATTGCTATCTGTTCCCATTTCCATTCGGGAATCTCCAGGGGTCGTAAAATTCCACTGGGTCTCTGGTGCTCTGCCTTTACTCTTTGGAAAGTCAAATATTTGCTTACCCATTCTGCTACGTCCCTCTTCATGTTGGGCCACCAGTAATACTCCTTCAAATCCCTATACATCTTGGTGCTTCCCGGGTGAATGGAATACCTTGAACTATGGCTTTCATCCAAAATCTCATCTTTAAGCTCTTGAACGTTCGGAACCCAAATCCGGTAGGAGTACCTCATTATCCCTTTATCATCTTTCTCAGTATGGATCTCCTCTCCAGTCATTGACTATCTACCTTCATTCATTATTTTCTCTTGGCACAATCTGATCTTTTCCAATAACTCTGGCTGCATTGAGATCTCAAAAAGCTTTTCAGTTCCGGTTCCGGTTACCTTTACTTCTATTTCCATTCTCTCAAAATCCCTTATCAATTCTTCCGAAGTCGTTATCATTCTGAGTCTTTCCTTTCTGCTAAGGGCATCAGCCACCACATTGGCTTTCCCCGGATGATAGAGAATCTCATAATCATAGTCCTTGATTAGCTCTAACCATCTCCTCTGGCGCATGTTGAGCTCTTTCTGCGTAAATATGTACTTGAGGCTCTTATGGTCTGTGAAAATCTCGCACTTCTCTCCATACAAGTAGTGCCTCCAAATTTTTAAGGCAAAAACTATTGCCGCTAGCTCAAGATCATGGGTAGGATATCTAATCTCGTATTCCTTCAGTTGTCTCGATGCATACGCAATCACTTTACCGTGCTGCATAAGCACACACCCTAATCCTTTGTACGACGCGTCACTATATATCACAAAATCTCCTTTTCCGTCTGGCAATGCCAACACCGGGGCCGTTACCAACCTTTTCTTTAGTTCCTGAAAACTGTTCTCGCATTTCTCCGTCCATTCAAACTTCTCTGTCTTACGAGTAAGTCGTGTCAAAGGGGCTGCGATCTTCGCAAAGTCCTGCACAAATCTACGATAGTAGCCGGCCAATTCTATGAAACTCCTTACCTCTGTGGGTGTGGTTGGCCTTTCACAATTTGAGACCGCCTCTATCTTGGAGGGGTCGACCAATACTCCTTCTTTATTGATCACATGTCCTAAAAACTGTACTTCATTCCGCCAGAATTCACACTTCGAGAATTTGGAAAATAACTGTTCCTCCCTGAGTATTCCTAGAGATATCCTCAAATGCTCTGCATGTTCTGCCTCAGTCCTTGAGTAGATTTAAATATCATTGATAAAAACTATCACACACTTGTCCAAGTACTTCTTAAATACTCTGTTCATTAAATCCATGAAAGCCGCTGGGGCGTTGGTTAATCCAAAGGACATTACCAAGAACTCATAATGCCCATACCTGGTACGGAACGTTGTCTTGGGAATATCTTCGGGTTTAATCTTTAGTTGGTGATATCCAGTTCTCAGGTCAATCTTGGAAAAATAAACAGCATCCTTTAGCTGGTCGAACAGATCATCTATTCTAGGTAACGGGTACCTGTTCTTTATGGTTAGCTTGTTCAACTCTCGATAGTCGATGCACAGCCTCATGCTCCCATCTTTCTTCTTAACAAATAAAACTGGTGCTCCCCACGGAGATATACTGGGTCTTATCATACCCTTATCCAAGAGTTCCTGCAATTGGATAGCTAATTCCTTCATTTCTAATGGGGCTAATCGGTAAGGTGCTTTTGAAACTGGCGCCGTCCCTAAGGCCAACTCAATAGTAAATTCAATCTCTCTATCGGGTGGTAATCCCAGAAGGTCTTGTGGGAATACATCTTCAAATTCGTTGACTACCGGAATATCTTGCAAGGTGGGCACCTCCTTCTGCGTGTCCACCACATAGGCTAGGTAAGCCTCATTTCCTTTTCGTAGCATCCTTCTGGCCTGGGCCATAGTCAAAAATTTCTGCGCCTGCCTCTTTCCTCTAAATATAACTTCTTTCTTTCCTGTGATAATTAACTTAACTTTCTTCCCCTTACAGTCTATCTGAGCATCACTGCTAGATAGCCAGTCCATTCCCAAAATTACATCAAACTCCCCTAATTTAAAAGGAATCAGATCAACACTAAAAGATTGCTCCCCTATGCCTAACTCACAGGCGGGGTGAATCTGGTTAACAGGAATAATTTCATGATTGGCTATTTCTACTTAAAAGGGTTCTATCAAGGGTTCAACCTTAAGTCTTAACTTACGCGTAAGGTCCTTTGATATAAAAGATTTAGTTGCTCCCGAATCAAATAAAACGTTTGCACTGACTGAATTTAGAGAAAGGGTATCTGCTATCACATCTGAGTCTTTCATAGCATCCTGGACTGTCATGTTGAAAGTCCTCGTAGTAGGTGGCTTATTGGAGGCAGCTCTGCTGGCTCCTGAAGCAGCTGGTTTGTTCATTGGGCATTCCCTCTTCCAATGACCCGGGCGTCCACACTGATGACAAGTGGTGGTTGGAATGACAGCAGGGGTTGATGAAGGGCACTTAGTTGAGTAGTGACCCTCTCGACCGCACTTAAAGCAGGTTATTGGCTTTCCTTTACACTCCCGAGTATGCATCCTTCCACAAGTGTTACAGGCTGGCAATGGGGATCGAGATTGGTTGGAATACGACATTCTTGACTTCTGGCCGCTCTGGCTCACACTCACGCTCATTGGCCGCTTAAACCCAGTGTTCTTTCCCGGTAGGGACATTGCTCCTCGATTAAATCTAGTTGGGAAGCTCCTTCCTGCGGAACCTCCACCCATGCTCATACTTTTCCTCTTTATTCCCTTCTTCTCTCTTTTCTTCTGCATCCGTTCACTTCCGGCTTCTACAATTGTTGCCTTTTGCACCAGAGTGGCATAATCCGTAAGCTCAAGGATTGCCACCCTATTCTGAATCCACGGTTTCAGTCCCTGCTGAAACCTCCTAGCTTTCTTTTCCTCGGTGCTCACAAATTCCGGCACAAACCTTGATAACTCAGTAAATTTCGCTTCGTACTCTGCTACAGATAAGTTATTCTGCTTTAGCTCCAGGAACTTGAGCTCCATCTGGTTTTCCATAAACCTCGGGAAATACTTCCCCAGAAACAACTGACTGAATCTCTCCGAGGTTATGATAGCATCTGTCTCCATGTTTTTCTTGGCCTCCCACCAGTAGTTGGCCTCTCCTTTCAGAAGGTAGGTAGCAAATACAGTCTTCTGTGCCTCATCGGTACTCAAAATCTCAAAGGATTTCTCCATTTCCTTTAACCATGCCCTTGCCTCAACTGGGTCGGCTGATCCGTGGAACTCAGGGGGCTTAAGGGACTTAAAAGCCCTGAAAGAGTTTGCCACAACATTGTTATTTCCTTGAGGGGGTGGGTTGGGTTGACGTTCCAAGTTCTGCCTTAGTAGTTGCATGAACTGGGCCATGTGATCCATGCCTGGGTTTGGTACTGGTTGCTCAACCTCAGTTTCTCCTTCTTCAGCCTCTATCTCAAATCCCTCAACATCATATATTTCCTCTTCCTCTTCATACATGGAGTCATCATGTTCCACATAATCCTCATCTTTCTCTTCACTGTGTTCCTGGTTCCTATCGTCCTGGTTATGGCTTCCCTGGTCCTCAGATCCAGGGTTCGCCCTAGTTCCAATCTTTCTTGGCGGCATGCTACTGATAATAAAAAAATTATTGGGAAATTCAACGTTAGGTCACAATCATACACAACATTGTGCCTTGCACAGCTCTATAATGGGGAGAATGTATCTCGCAATTCTATTATTTTATGACAGTTCTAATAAGAAGTGCAGTAATAATAATGATAAAAACAGTGATCTCGTCACTAAGGAACTGAACTGAAAGGAAATAAATATATACATGATGCGAGAAATACATAGTTTCGATCTGGTCAAAAGTACAACAGTGCTACAGCCATCTGTCCCAAAAGTGATACACAAGAGTCTATTTGTCTAGTCAGAAAAAGGGATGCTATATACAAGTCAACTATCCCGGAAAATTGGCTCTTACTAAGGCCTCGACTAACTAGACAACTAGACTATCCCATCGTCAATCCTGAATCACACACCGGAGCGGGTCAGCTCCCATACCCTTTCCATCACACGATGGAAGATATAGTCGGCCTGCCGCCTGGAGATCCTACCATGCCTGTCCCCCTGGAGCGATCTGAGTCTCGCTCGGGACGTGAGCTCTATCCCTGTAAGCTCCCTCCTCAAGGATCGGGGTATAGCAGCCCTGGTCTCATAAGCTCGGGTACGCCTACCCGCCCTCTCCGCATCCAACTCCCTCCTGGCCTCATCCAGCCGGGCCTCAGCAACAGCCAATTGGGTCCTCAGTACATCCTGAACATAGCCGTGGGCTAACAAAGACTGCCTATGGGCAGGGTCGAGAGGTGGTGAATCCGGAGCCGCTGGGGGTGCCTCCTCGGTCTGCCTAGGCTCAGAAGTATGGGTTTCTGAGCTGTCATCATAGGTGCTCCAGGATGGTAGTGGAGGGGTAGGGGCTCTGACCACAGGGAGTGTGGGTAAAGGGGTACCAGTGTACACTACCATAGCTCCGACACGCTCCTCAGCCACTGGGACCACATCCGGGTCCTCCTCATCTGAAATAGCAATGACCTCTGTCTCTGACTCCTCTGAGGGGTCCTCCTCATCCTCCTCCATCTCAGGCTCCTCCTGATCCTCGACATCTAGCAGTGCCTCATCATGCTCACGCTCGAACATCTCAGGGTCCTCTATCTCATGCGCCTACACATTAAACGAGCTAAGTTACTATCATGATACTTATAAGGGTTCCCGTAAGGGTTTTAACTGTCAGCGCTACTTTAAGTAGTCCGACCATGAACTTGGCAAGAGTTCTTATTATCTTTGTGAGTTTATTATTATATCGTCGCATCATCTCTGAGGTTTATAACGCTTAGCTCTAATACCATTTCTGTAACACCCCCAGATCCGGGGTCAGGGATCCGGGTCGTCACGGTCTTTCTTTCCACAATTATCACTTAACTTAATTAATAATAAACAACCTCATGCTGTGACCCCACACTAACACACACCACAACACGTCATAGTCTCAGAGATGAAATTGAAATAAGTACAAGTCCTTGAATCCACAATTAAAAGTTATTACAACCCAAAATGATTACTTGATAAGTTTACAGTTAATTGCCATTATCTGCCACAAGTTATAATTATACATAATTGATTCTCAAAAGTAGAATGTCTGATCTACAGATAGATCTACCTCTGCAGCTATAGCAGCTACGATCTCAACGGGAAGGCGCGGGGCGCTTCCCACGCTCTTGCGCTGGGTCTGCTTGAGCCTGGCCATCTTTCCTAACTGTTGTTGTGTGATGAAGAAATAAAGCAAGAGTGAGCATTACAGCTCGCAAGATAATATATAGTGTAAACAATAATGCAAGTATCTAAATGGATAACTTACTAAAATCCTTTATCAAGTATAAGATAATTACTTACTGGATATAAGCTTAAAGGAAGACGAAGTTACCAAATACTTCACTATACTTATATCATTTTAGAAAAACCACTTGAACTACCACTGTTCAAATTATAATCAGTTTTCAACAGTTCATCACATAGATGAAACTACAAGACAAGATTTGAATAGATTAAATCTTTGAAGTATTATTGAAGGAAATGAAGTTATGATATACTTCATTAAGTTCCGATATATATATCCACATATACATCTTCTTTATACATTTCCTGAAAACCTCTGTCATGAAAAGTATGGACAGAGTTTGTAACATCCAATAAATTTTTGGAAGGAAAAAGAATTGTGGCATAAACCCGATATCTTGCTGATCAGGCAAAGATACCAATAAGTAACCTTTTCTACTAGTAGATGGACGAATTCCCCACTGGTCATCACCCTGGTCACAATAGGACCTTATGCTGGACTGCCACTCAGCCACTTACGCATTTGATGGACTCCCACTGAGCCACTTACACTATCATGGACGCCCACTGATCCCATGTTGCTTATGCCGACTCGATAGATGGACTTACTTCCCAAACGTTGGGTAAGTAATCAATTCATTTACCAAAACCGCAACCTTGTTGGGAATATAAAATACACCACAGAGCCGGATCCCTCTGGTTTTGAGCGAGTATTTAAATCCCCTTTAAAAAGGAAGATCTTAAATATATAAAAAAATGAGTTTTGGAATCCGCTCTAACTTTTAAAAATCATTTTTAAAGACTCGAAAACACTTTAAAGAGTGTTTGGAGTAATGATGATTTAATAAAGTAAGTCAGCTCCAATATATTAGAAAATATCTGAATATTATTATTTAAATAATATTCCCATAAAGAATAATCTTTATACAAATAATTGAAGTAGAAGTTGTAAAACTTATACTTGAAATGAGTATTAAATAACCAAAGATATACTTATACGAAAGTACTATCTTTATTTGAATAATCAAAGATGAGTTTGATTATCGACACCTTATTCTTTAATAAAATAAAGTATATATCTCAGCAAATAAAAGGAGTCATAAGTTCTCGAATGAATATTCGAATAATATTCAATTAATAAAATAAACTGAGTCATAAGCCCTCGAATGAATATTCGAAATAAGATTCATTAAATAAAATAAAAGGAGTCATAAGTCCTCGAATGAATATTCGAAATAATATTCATTAAATAAAATGAAAGGAGTCATAAGTCCTCGAATGAATATTCAAGTAATATTTATTAAATAATATAAACTTATCGAATAAACCTTATTCGATTAATAGTTTTAAAAACTATTCATATATATATATTATAATATACTCGGGAACATTGCCTCCCGGTTTAGAAATATGTTCACCTTTGGGTCCCCTATACTAAGGGTATACGCAACTACTGCTTATCTCTAGCATAGGTATTATGCAACTATAAGCATTTGAACCAACAGATATATAAACCAAGAATACGAAACAGGCATTCATATATACCATATCACATGCTCCAATATATCGCAAGAATTTGCTAATAACAAATATGCATTTATCACAAGATCATGCATATATACATATACATCACAACAACAGTTATACGGGTAGAAAACTTGCCTGAGCGACTGGGGGGTATTAATGGCTTGGGACGAGTCTGGTAACCTATAAACAACATATAAGTTGGAATTAAACCAAAGTCACTTGTAAATCTATACTTTAACCAATTTAGACTCTAACGCTCGCTTTGCGCTTAATGATTCTCTTAAGTCACTCGAGTACCCTTGGCTCCACCATTTTTAATAATTTAAACATTACGAGTTTTATGGAGATTCTTTCGCGAGTGTTTTACCAACTGCCTATTACACTTTACATAAATGTTTCATACTCCAATTAGTCCTTTAAGGTCTTTAACCTATGTTTCAAAGTAAGGCGAGGGGTAATGGTTCGTTCGCGAAACGTCGTTACTTAAAACGGCCGTTTCTCCTAAACCGTACATCGGAATCAAACGAACCACATATCAAAACAAAGCTCGTAACATGAACTATCTAAACACAAAAAATGCATGTTGGGTCTTTGAAACAGACAATGGTCAAAACCTAGCAGGGAGTTCTCGGGTCCTAATGTTATGAACAAAAGCAGTCTAAAGTAAATCAGACATTATGACGACTATGTTTACGCGATTTCCCAATTTTATACCATTCCAATTCAACCACCAATCAATCCCAATTCATTCCTACAAATAACATCCATCCACACTACATCATAACAGCCCCAATCAACTCAATATTAACAATTATACTTATTCTTAAACTTGAATTTAAACTATACTTAAGTCCTTTAACTAAACCATAAGATTTTAACAATCAATTCACCACCATTCCAACCCAAACTCTAAACCAACAAGCATTAAGCTACTCTATTACCATAACAACGAAAATCATCCTAATATACAAAGTAAAGCTAGGGTTTGGGGATGATATACCTTCCTTGAAGTGATGTGAGTAGCTAGGAAGCCTTAAGAAGCCTTAAGATGTCTTTAGGATGCTTGGATCTTAAAGGAAAAACAAGAAAAATCAAGTTAAAAACCTTGAAATCACTATTCATTATCTTCTTCATTGATTTCTTGGAGAAGATTGAGAATGAATTGGAGGCTTAAACTCATAGGATAGCCATAACTATGCATAAGAAGTACTAGAGAATTATCTTACCAATTTAGGAAGCTTGGATCTTGAATTTTGAAAATTCCTCTTCTTGAAAATGGAAAAAGCCGAGAGCAAGCTTCTTGGTGAAGAGAAATAAAATTTTTGTTTTGATGAAATGATTTGTTTTGGCTTGGTGGATGTAGTTTTGTTTGGATTGTTGGTTAATTACCTTATTAACCTTGTCTTTGTGTGGTTTTAATTCAACCACATCTCCTTCCCCTTATGTCATGCTTATGTCATGCTTATGATGTCATCATCTCTTACTTGCCCTCTCCTTATTGGTTGGATGACCTCATCATCCCTAACCTCCTTGATTAACTTCCTAATTGTTTGCCTAATGACCGCTGATCTATTATACGGTTCGCTTAACTTTCGTTTTCGTTTATCATTTGAGGGATCATACCCGGGATCTTATTACTTGGTTTTACTTAACCTTTCTCAATACATTATATTCTTTTTATGATCCTCTCTTATAATCCTTTAATTTAAATCCTTTGTATCCCGTTACCTTATACTCAATTCTTTCCGTATCTAGTGGATTTCTGGGAAGAATCAAAGTGTTCGGAATTGGATTCTGACGATCTTTACATACACTTATATAACATATAGAGTACTAATAAAATCTCAGAATATCCATAACAGAACCCCTACATAGTGGGGCATGAAAAGTTTTCTCATTCAGCAAAAACACTATTCATAAGGGTTACAATAAGATCAAAATTTTGGGGGTTATTACAACAAGCATGGAAAAACACCATATGAGATGGTGAAGAAAAATAAGCCAAATCTGAAATACTTTCATATATTTGGATGTAAGTTTTTTGTTCTTAAGACTCATCCTGAACAGCTGTCAAAATTTGATCTAAAAGCTGATGAAGAAATTTTTGTTGGATATCCACTTTCCACAAAATCCTTCAGAGTCTACAATTTAAGAACAAGGGTTGTCATGGAATCTATCAATGTATCTTTTAATGATAAAAAGATTACTGGACTTGAAGATTTCAATGATCATGATCAGCTGAGATTTGAAAATGAAGATGTAAATTCTGATTCTGTAAGTTCTGATGACCTAAATCCCGATCCTGTAAGTTCTGACGGGTTAAATTCTGATGTCATTGAAACTGCGATAACTGCTCCAAAGGAAAATGCACCAGTTCAGGGGGAGCAAGCTGATGATCATACCACATCTCAAGACTCTCAAGAAGCATCAGAACCAGCCATTAGCTCTTCAAGTTCTGATTCATCAAGTGCTGATGAGCCAAATTCTGACAATTCTGGAAACTCTGATTCTTCAATTCCTGAAGGATCCAACCCAAATTCTGCAATCTCAGAGAACATAACTTCAGGGAGAGCATCAGAAAATGCTGATGGAGACAGCATGGATCATGGGGGAGGATCCAGTTCTAGAGATCAACTTCCATCTGCAAGGAAGTGGACTAAATCACACACACCTGACTTAATAATTGGAGATCCTGAAGCAAGTGTCAGAACTAGAACAACAACAATAAATGAATGTCTCTATCATTCCTTTCTATCTCAGAATGAACCAAAGAAAGTGGAAGAAGCTCTTCAAGATGCGGATTGGGTGCAAGAAATGCAGGAAGAGTTAAATGAATTTGAAAGAAATAAAGTTTGGACCCTAGTGCCAAGACCAAAGGACAGATCCATTGTTGGCACAAAAATGGGTGTTCAGAAACAAAACTGACAATGATGGCATAATTACAAGAAACAAAGCAAGACTGGTTGCTAAAGGTTACTCTCAACAGGAGGGTATTGACTATGATGAAACATTTGCTCCAGTTGCTAGATTGGAAGCCATAAGAACCTTTTTGGCTTATGCTGCTCACAAGAAGTTTAAAGTCTTTCAAATGGATGTGAAAAGTGCTTTTCTCAATGGAGAATTGGAAGAAGAGGTATATGTTGAACAACCTCCAGGCTTTGTAGATCCAAAATTTCCAAATCATGTCGACAGGCTTGACAAAGCATTTTATGGCCTTAAGCAAGCTCCTAGAGCATGGTATGAGACTCTAACTCAATTCCTTCTGGAAAGTGGATTTCACAGAGGCACAATTGACAAGACTTTATTCTACCTCAACCATGGAAAAGACTTACTTTTGGTTCAGATATATGTTGATGATATCATCTTTGGCTCTACAAATACAAAACTTTGTGAAGATTTTCCAAATTAATGCAGTCAAGATATCAAATGAGTATGATGGGAGAACTTAGCTATTTTCCGGAACTTTAAGTCAAGCAAACTGAAGAAGGTGCTTTCATAAATCAATCCAAGTACACCAGAAATTTACTCAAGAAATTTGGAATGCAAGATAGTTCAACTACATCCACTCCCATGGTCACTGCCACAAAGTTAGATAAAGACACTAGAGCATCAGTAGATATTACTAACTACAGAGGTATGATTGGCTCACTTCTATATTTGACTGCAAGTAGACCTGATATCATGTATGCTACCTGTCTCTGTGCAAGATTTCAGGCAGATCCAAGTGAACCTCATCTAATAGCTGTGAAAAGAATTTTCAAGTACCTAAAGGGTACAGTTGATCTAGGATTGTGGTATCCTAGGGAATCAGATTTTAAGCTAATAGGTAACTCAGATGCATATTTTGCAGGATGCAAAATAGACAGAAAAAGTACTAGTGGAAGCTGCCAATTTCTTGAAGGCAGATTGGTTTTTTGGTTTAGCAAGAAACAGAAATCAATTTCCACATCAACTGTAGAAGCAGAATATATTGCTGTAGGAAGCTGTTGTGCACAGATTCTTTGGATGAAGAATCAGTTACTGGACTATGGGTTAGAATTTTCTAAAATACCTATCTACTGTGATAATCAAAGTGCTATTGCTATGACAGGAAATCCAGTTCAATACTCAATGATAAAGCACATCAGTATTAGGTACCATTTCATAAGGGAACATGTGATGGAAGGTACAGTGGAATTGCATTTTGTTCCAACAGATCAACAACTAGCAGATATCTTCAAAAAACCACTATGTGAAGCTACTTTTACAAGAATGGTAAATGAACTTGGTATGGTTTCGGGTTCTTTCTCAAAATCTGTTTAGTTTTTGTTCTCATATATTAGACTTTATTATCAGTGTTTACACATTTTCTTATCTTAATGTAATCTGTGCTTAAATTGTAACATATTAAAACTGCTTATTATCTGATGTGATTCTATAAACTCTGAAAGTGTTTTGAATGTTCTGTGACTATTCAATCCAATGAGGATTATCTTGTTAGATGCTGACTTACTAGTCTTTAACAAACTATGTATCCCATGTTTGAATTAGTTATTTATGTGAAAATCAATAACACAAGCAAATTCTGATTTTGATCTTAGTCAAATTTACTTTGTGTATCTTATTACTAAGTCACAAACTAGATTATTGTTTCTTATCTGTCAAATTCTGATGTCAGTAAATCAAATATGAATTACATGCTTGATAAGCCTCACTTATCTGAAGAAAATAAAAGAAAAGAAAAATTGAAATCAGGTACTCCTTTGAGATCTAGAGTAAATATGTGAAAGGGAAGATCCAAGTGCATTACTGGTATTAAGTTATATGCATTAGAAAAGCAAATTAATTTTTCTTGATAACTTTTCACATTCTCTGATTACTGGAGAAATATTCTGATAACAGCATAAATTCTGATGACAGTTGTAACTCTTTTACACTGAGAAGCCATTGTCAAAAGAATTTTAAAAGATGCATAAAATAAGCACAAACAGTTGAGGTGGATTCTTGCATAACTTTATTCTATAGTAGACTTCACAATTCAAGACAGATTTTAAGCATTTTTCTTAGTTATGCCTTATTTCTAAGATATACTGAAGTTTATCAGACTTTAATCTTTATCTGATCATTTACACATACACACACTATCACTCCATATGAATGAGAAAATTACTGTGGTGATTAAGTTGTTTCTGATAAATAGTTAAACATTATTTGCATAAATTCTGAGGACAAGTTCCGATTATTTTCTGATGATTAAACTCTGAAGAAACCAATCAGTATTTATGTGAAGAATCACAGAAATGGTCATTCACTTTTTGAGTACAGAAGCCATGTTCTGATGACCGTTAAATTCTGATAATAGTCAAGTTCTGATGCAAATCCTGATGCTTACGTGGCATTATTTATTTACTTGACTTATTTTTGATATTTACTGTAACAGTCATATTTTCAGAAAATTATTAAGTGAGATAAAAACAGTGATAATCATTTGGTTAATGGGTTGCATGTTTATTTTGGTAACCGCATGTGAGCAATAATTACTGCACATTTATCGTGCCCACTAATAATGTTTTTACTGTTTACATGCTTCCAAGTGTCAAATGTCGGTTCTGCTTCAGAAATTAGCCGTTGTAATTGGTGGAGAGAATATATATACGAGAGATAAAAGATTTTATAATCTTTTACCTACTTTCTTACTCTTTTCTAATCTCTCTTATTTTCTCTCACTCTCTATTATTCTCTGAAGCTATTTTCTCACAGGCATTTTATCAAACACTTTATACACACACAACTTTTCACAGAAATGGCACCTAAGGATCTTATCTATGATGGAGCCAAGTTTGTCCCCAACAATAATATGGCTATTTTCAACAAGGACGAGGCTCCTTCAGAACATCACTTCATTCAAGATTTTCTCGCTCAAAGTGAAATTGGGTATGCTCTAACCCAACCACAGACTCTCTCAGGCAAGCAAATTCTGGAGTTTTGGAGGTCTGGAGTCTATGACAATGGTGGTGAAAATGGGTCCCCAAGCATCATTTTCACAACAGGGGAAGATGAGCACTTAGTAACCTTGTTAACTGTTCGACAAGCATTGCATCTTCCAGAAAACTGTACTTACAGTTCACAAGTTGGGGAGTCAGCTCTTCAAAACATGATGGCAAATCTTGGCTATGAGAAATCTTTGTCCAAGCTGGGACAACTGAAGAGGCCCTACATCAGGAGGGAGTGGAGTTTCTTTTTCGATTGTATTACCAAAGCCTTTGCCAACAAATGCTCAAATTTTGATGCTATTCCAATTCTGAGTCAGCAATTAGGGTATGCACTTCTTAATCAAACTCATTTTGATTATGCTACTGCTATTTTGGGTTTTATAGGTGATACGATGAAAGAAGATAGCAACAAGTATATTTTGCTAGATTCAGTCAGCTTATATATAATTTCTGTTGTTCTGATGCACCTCAAAACTTTAGTGAGTTAATTGAACCCTTTAAACTTCACTAAAGGGCTTTCAAGACTTATTATCTGCTGATAATAAGAAGAATATACTAAGACCTCTCCAATTCCTCAATCTGTAAAATAGTTCTTAGTAAATTCTGATCCTCACACATACACTACCATATATCCTGATGTTGCACCAGCACAACCTCCACCAACCCAGCCTTCCAATACTCAACCACAGCCTACTATCAGAACCTACTATCAACCAGCACAATCCTCTCAACCACAACCATCAACACCTACTATCAGAACCTCACCTCTCAAATCCAAAACCAAACCAACCTCTGGTACTTCTCAAAAGGTGCCAGTTGTAAAATCTGACACATCCTCTAGGCCCAAAACTAAAAGAACTATCTCTGTGCCTAAATCTCCTCCAAGGAGAAGAAGAAGGATGATTATGAGAGATGAATCTGATAAGGATGAACAAGTCCAGGTTCCTGCATCAGAACCTGTGACAATAGAAGCTGAACAGTCAACTCTTCAGAAAGAGAATGAAGCTGAGGGTTCTGGAATTTTGAAAAGGAAAAGACCTTCAAATTCTGATACAGATAAAGTCACTCCTCCATCTAGAAGATCAAGGAAGACTAGAGCAGGTGTGCATATTACACAAATTCAATATGAGGATATTGAAGATGCTGAGGAAGGGGATCAGGACTCTCTGATCTCATAAGAACCTACAGTCATTGAAGCTTTGACAGCTTCACCTCAACCTGAAGACACTGTTCAAGACACAATGATCACACCTCCTATCTCTCCATTCAAAGAAACTGCCTCAGTTGGAGATTCAGGGTTAAGTCCTGAAATTGACATTCACAGGTTTAATATACCTTCTGTTCTCTATCTGGAAGCTCAACCAGCAAAACAACCAACATCTCATGTTTCACCAATTCTATAGGCTGAAATTCCTACTACACCAATTCTGAATTTGGAACCTGAAGATCAGAATTTGGAAACAGAAGTTCCAGAATCTCCTTCAGTAACACACACTCTGGTGTTATCAAAAAATGATGAGATTTTATCAGATTCTGGAGATAGTGCTCCAATTAATGCTCCAATTCTTGGCAAGGAGGCACTGCTTAAATTTTTTGAAGAAGATGCTCCTGTTCCATGGGAGGAAACTTTCAGAGGAGTTGAATGGACAAAGAAGTGGAATGAACCTGACTTCATTCCCAGCTCACATGTTCTGTCAGAACATATTTCAAAAACTGATGAGTTGCTGACAAGTTCTGATTTCAAGCACCAACTAAAAGTCACTGCTCTCAGTACTAAAAATCTTCAAGGTCTACACTCCAAGACTCATGAAAAGGTTGATAAACTTCAGAAAGCAACTGATAAGCTAGACCTAGTGCTCAAACTAGACAAGAATCGGTTTATCTGACCAATTCAAGAAAAAGTGGAGGCTATTTAGCTTGTTCAAGAAAAGTAGCAGGCCCAACTGGATGAGGTCCTGTAGAATCAAGCCTCTCAACAAACACAGCTCAATGAAATTGAATCTTCAGTGGAACTCCTTTTTTCTCTACTCCTGTCAGATGATGCCAAAAGGGGGGGGGGAAGGTAGTAAAGTCCAAATGCTCACCAAGCGAAGTACTGAAGAAAAAGGATGATTCTAAAGATGACCAGGGAAACCCTTGCAAGGGCAAAGGTTAAAGTCAAGGCAAGCAAATCAACAAAGTTTCTTCACAGAAACTAATTTCTGATTCTAGCAAATCTTCCACACAGAAGAATACAAGTTATGAAGCTGTGAATGCTCAAACTCTGATATCAAGTTTTGATATTCTGATTCAGTCTGGAAGTCAAGACTCTCAGAACTTTTTACAAACTCCGAAGCTTAAGGGAAGGGACACTTCTGTCTACTATAAGGATCCCAAAATTCAGACTCTTGATGAAGAAATTGCTAAAAGATTGTTTCTCAAACATAATCTTGGAATGGATTTAGAGACTCTAAAGAAGGAAGAAACTAGATTTGCTGCTGAGAAGACAAATCTTAAATCTAAAGCTTCTAATGCAAAGAAGCCTCCCAGACCTAAGGAGAAAGGTATATTGATAAAAGAAAGATCTGCCACAGATATTCCTACATCAAGGACTATATCTCAAACTACTACTGATCCCAAAGACAAGGGAAAAGGAAAAGTTGGGGAGACAGTCAAGAAGCAGAAAATGAAGATTCCTCAAATTCTGATGGATCATGTGTGTAAGATGGTTCAATTCTTTGATGATACAGCTACTGAAGATGAAACTGTTGAAACTCTGAAGAGAAAGAAGATGACAGAAGAATCTAAGACAACCTCTAACATAGCTCAAGTTGTTCAGAGTGAAGATATTTCAGAAAAGCAAGCTATAGAAGAATCTGCAAATCCTGAACAACTCATCAAGATATCAACCTCTGACAAAGCTCAAGTTGATTTGAACAAAATGACAATTGCTGATAAGAAGAAACTCCTATGGAAAAATGTTAAACCATCAGATCCTAAGAAAAGTCAACTACTATTTGATTTCATGACTGTTGGATTGAATGCCAGAGAAGTAAGAGACAGATCTGGGTTAGGATCAAGTGAAGCCAAGATCAAAACAGGACTTGAAGTAACTATCAAAGATCCATTTTTACTAACTGACAAACCACTTGAGGAAGTTACACAGAAACACCTTGACAAGGTTATATCTGCTCAAGTGGTACTGGATACTCATGATAATAGTAAAGTCAAGGAAAAGCTGATTCCATTTCTTAAAGATGGAAGAACATACAGAATGTCAGAATCAGATGTGCTGAACAAATCTCTTAAAAAATTTCAATTCATTCATTATCTTTTGGAGATAAAGTCTGAGGTTACCAGAAGATGGTCAAATTTCTTGATGAAGACCATAAGGGATAAAGCCAGAATCTCTGGATCAAGGGTTGCAAAATTTATTCCAAAGATAGTTGAAGATGATGGAAGAGAAATTACTATGAGGAAGAATTCTGCCAAGGTAGAAAAAATTCTGAAAGGAAGATGCTTATGTTACAATGACGACTCTTCACATCCCAGAGTTATCAGACTTGGAGATGGGCTTGAAAGAACATCAATTCCAGCACTCAGAGCAGCCATCTATCAGATTGGTGATAATGAAGATAAAGAACTGATGCAAGTCAAAGCACAGTTAGTTGAAGTTCTGAGAAATGTTGAGGACAAGCTGGTAACAGACTTTACAAGGAATCACTTTGGATTCAAATTGATCCAGTGATATTGGTAAAGCTACATGTACTGTAAATTGTAGTTAGTTGTCTAAATAAACCCTCATTGCATTTGTACTTAAATGTTTTTAACATCATCAAATCTATTAACTTATATATTTTTCATAATTTACAAGTTGGGGGAGATTGTTACATATATTTGTGATGTCATGACTAATCTGATGTGTTTAATTTCAGAACTTAATATTAGGACTTATCAGCACTCAGCTGGAAATCAGGATTTACTGAAGACGGGAAGATATCAGAACTTAAGGTATCAGAACTTGTGATATCATAACTTAAGGAAGGATATGCTTCAGAAGTAAAGTGCGGCTGATTTACAGGAGATGATCTGGATTAAACAAATAAAGATATGCATGGAGAGTTAGATAGTTATAGGACTACAGAAGATAATATCTGATTGATATATTTTAGGAAGAGATATATTTCATATCAATTAGAAGATATCTTGTAACTGTGTACTATATACACACAGATTAGGGTTTACACTATAAGTGTTATCATTCACGAGAATATTATTTATTGTAACCCTAGCATCTCTTAGTGATATCATACATCACTGAGAGAGTAGATTAACCTACTGTAACAGAGTTTGATATATTGAATAAACTTGTTTTCTGTTACATACTTGTGTTCATAATCGAATTGATTATAGATACTATATATAACCCCCTTCTATAGTATCATTGAGGCCTAACAGAGAAAGCTCTTGAAGAACAAAGAGTTTAAAGATCACAACAACTAACAAGATGAACAAAAAAGATATTAGAGTAAAGATTCCATTTCTGGACAAAGACAACTATCACTATTGGAAGGTGAAGATGCACCTGCATCTCCTATCTCAAGATGAAGCATATGTGGACTGCATTGAGAAAGGTCCACATGTTCCTATGAGAGCTGCTACAGGAAATGAATCATCAGTCCCAATACCACAAGCAGAATGGTCAGATCCAGATAAAGAACAAATTCAAAAGGATAAAAAGGCCATGAACATTCGGTTTAATGGTGTTGACAGTGACATGTTTGACAATATCATAAACTGCAAAACTTCTAAGGATGTCTTGGATACAATTCAAGTTATTTGTGATGGAACTGAGCAAGTAAGGGAGAACAAGATGCAACTCTTGACTGAGCAATATAAGCATTTCCATAGTGAAGAAGGTGAGTCACTAATTAACATTTTCAGTAGATTCCAAAAACTACTGAATGCTCTAAAACTGCATGGAAAAGTCTATCAAACAAAAGACTCAAACATCAAATTCCTTATATCTCTGCCAAAGGAATGGAAGCCTATGACAGTCTCATTGAGAAACTCTCAAGATTACAATGAGTTTACCTTGAAAAGACTGTATGGTATTCTAAAAACCTATGAGCTTGAAATAGAGCAAGATGAGAAGATGGAGAAAGGAAGAAATAAGGGAGGGTCCATTGCATTAGTTGCTGAGCAAGAAAAGAAGAAGGAGATAAAGGTTGAAGTTGTTGAGTCTGCACCAAACCCTAGAGTTTGTGAAGGCAAGGGAAAAGGCCTAGTAGCTGAACATGAAGACCATCTTAGTCAAGATGACATGGATGACATAGATGAGCATCTTGCTTTTCTATCCAGGAGATTTGCCAAGCTCAAATTCAAGAAGAATGTTGGAGCAACTAAGTCAAACAGAAACATGGTTGATAAGTCTAAATTCAGGTGTTTCAAGTGTGGCTTGGCGGGTCATTTTGCTAGTGAGTGCAGAAAGCCTGATTCTGGTAAAAAGAAGTTTGAGCCTGTTGATTATAAGCAGAAATACTTCGAGTTGCTCAAGCAAAAGGAAAGGGCTTTCATTACACAAGAAAATGAATGGGCTGCAGATGGATTGGAAGATGATGAAGACACAAACTATGTCAATCTAGCATTTATGGCCAAATCAAATGAAACAGAGACAAGTTCATCAAGAAATCAGGTAATCACTACCAACCTAGCTCATTTATCTAAAGCTGAGTGTAATGATGCCATAAATGACATGTCTACTGAATTATATCACCTGTGTGTTACACTGAAGTCTCTCACTAAAAAAACAATAAAATTAAAGAGAACAATGTGTTTTTAAGTGAAAGAAACAATGTGCTAGAGACTCAATTTGTTGAGTTTGAAAAATTGAAAATAGAATGCAAGATTTCTAAGGATGAACTAACTGAATCCTTAAAGAAAGATGAGATTTTAAGAATGCAACTTGAACGTGAACATGAAGTAATTAAGGCATGGAAATCATCTAGAGATGTCCATGCTCAAATTACTAAAGTTCAAGGTATAGAATCTTTTTGTGATACATCCTGGAAAAAGAACAAGGAGAAGCTTGATTCCAATCTAGTTGAAGGACTTTCAACGAATATGAATTCGACGGATGATGGAAATTATCCGTCGAATAATCAAAAAGATTATCCATCGAAAGACAATGAGCCACATCCATTGAGTGCAAATAAACCAGTTAGCAAAGCTAAGCTAGCCAAGTTAAATGAAAAATATGGATCAGTTTCTAAGAACTTTGTTCCAGGAGAAACAAGTCAAGTTAAAAAGAATAAAAGAGTCAATGTAGGTCATCTGTCTATCAAGCAATTGAATGACAAGTTAAAGAAAATTGAAGTAAAAGCAGAGTCAAAAAGGAAAAATAATAGAAATGGGAAAGTAGGTATTAACAAACATAACAACTACACATCTGATAAATATGCTCTAAGAAAAATTTATGTTAAGTGTGGTAGTGTTAATCATTTATATGTTAATTGAAAGCTTGCTATGCCTACTCCTATGTCTGTACCACCTTCATTTCCCAGCCTGTCTACAATGCCTGTTAATGTTATGCCTGCACACAATTTGAATGCACAATATGCTACATGCCATTTGCACAAAATCCATATTATACTGCATTTAGTTTACCACAAATGTCATTTAGCATGCCTTACTGGAATAACATGTTTGCACAAAGTATGCCTTTTCATGTTAACCTACCTGTGCATGATAATTCTGCAATGATGAATGGTTTCAAAGGTCCAACTCAAATGACAAAGGATGAATCTGAAATACCCAACTCAAATGAGGTCAAACCTAAAAAACCAAAGAAAAAAGCTAACAAGGCAGGACCCAAGGAAACTTGGGTACCAAAATCAACTTGATTTTATTTTGATGTGTGCAGGAAAACAAAAAGAATCTTTGGTATTTGGATAGTGGGTGCTCAAGGCACATGACTGGAGATTCTACCCTGCTCACTGAGTTCAAGGAAAGAGTTGGCCCAAGTATCACTTTTGGAGATAACAGCAAGGGTTATACTGTGGGATATGGCTTGATTTCAAAGGATAATATCATCATTGAGGAAGTTGCCCTAGTGGATGGTCTCAAGAATAATCTGTTGAGTATCATCCAGCTTTGTGAAAGGGGCAACTCAGTTACTTTTAATGCAAAAGCCTATGTTGTGACTGACAAGAAAAATAACAAAGTGGTTCTCACTGGAGTGAGAAAAGGCAATGTGTATCTAGCTGACTTCAACTCAACAAATACATAATCTGTAACTTGTCTTCTCAGCAAAGCAAGTCAAAATGAAAGTTGGCTATGGCACAAGAAGTTGTCCCATTTAAACTTTAAGACCATGAATGAGCTAGTCAAGAAAGAATTGGTTAGAGGTATTCCTCAAGTGGAGTTTTCAAAGGATGGATTGTGTGATGCCTGCCAGAAAGGAAAGCAGATTAAAGCATCATTCAAAAAGAAGCTTGATTCAACAATTGAAGAACCTTTGCAACTATTGCACATGGATTTGTTTGGACCAGTCAATGTGTTGTCCATTTCAAGGCAAAGATACTGCCTAGTAATTGTAGATGATTTCTCAAAGTTCTCTTGGACATATTTTCTAAAATCCAAAGATGAAGCTAGTGAAATCATCATCAATGTAGTAATCCCAATTTTTGGAATCTTTGAAACCTTGATGAAAACCTTGATGAATAGTAAATTTTTGCTGATTGTGCTGATTAAAGGAAATTATCAAACCACACTATATAGGAGTACTGTTACGGAAATTTTGAGATCGTATTAGTATTTCATAAAGTAAATGAGTGTATGTAAAGGTCGTCAGAATTCAGATTCGAACACTTTGGTTTTTCCCGAAAATCCACCAGATATCGAAAGGATTAAGTATAAGGTAACATAATTAAAAGGATTTTTATTTAAGGATTATAGCAGAGGATCATTAAAGGAATATAAGATATTAATAAAGGTTCAGGGAAGCCCAAGTAATAAGATCCCGGATATGATCCCTCAAACTATTAACGAGAACGAGAGTTAAGCGAACCGTAAAACAAATAAGCGACCAAGAGACAAGCTTGTACAAAAAGCCAAGGATTATGACATCATCAAACCACAAGCCGTGGACAAGTGGATACAAGATGACATGTGTTTGATGACATAAGCATGATTTAAAAGATATTTAGCCAAGGATGATTTATGGCCATGTATTATGACCTTTGTTAGTCAAATCAAGGTTAGATTAAATAAACAAATAAAACATCACACTAATTAACCAAGGCAAATCAAAAAAGCATTTCATCACCCCATTTTTCAAAGCTTGCCCTCGGCTAAAGCCAGAGCAGCAACTTCAAACTGCCATATGTCCTTCAGTACTCACTAAAATAGTGTGTTCTATTGTTCATTGGAAAGGTATTGAGATGGCCTACAACTCTTGTTCACAAGTCTCGTCCAAATAAGCATGGTAAGACCCTCATTTTTACAGTTCTTTCAATCAGACCTTTAGAAACTTCAAAACCCAACTTTGTGTTTTCTTGATTGTTTGTGAGATCCAAGCTTGTATAAGGATTAATCAAGGTTTTATGGCTTCCTAGCAACTTTACCCTCACAAATACAGGTATAAAACTTCTGGACCTTTAAGTACTAAGTTTGTTTTCTTGAATTTTGGGATGGTTTGGATGGATGAGTAGTTGTTTGAATGATTAAGCTTGAATTGAACTTTGATTGTTAAGTAGATTAGTTGATTATAGAGATGGTATGATATTAAATTGGATTGAGGATCTTGAGCTTGTTTTGGCTAAGATCAGTAGCCTAGGTTTGAATCTTGAAGTTATGGATGGATTGTAGTTGGAAGGGATTGATTTGGAGTGGTAAAAATATTGGAAATCGCTAAGTTCTAGCCGTCATAATGCCTGATTTTCCTTAACTCTTTCTGTTCTTAGATTTAGGACCCGTGAACTCACTGTAAGATTCTGACCTTTTCCATGTTTAGATAGTTCATGTTACGAGCTTCGTTTTGATATGTCGTTTGCCTAAATCCGAGTTACGATTGATGAGAAACGACCGTTTTAAGTAACGGCGTTTCGCGAGCAAACCCCGAAACCTCGAGTAACTTTGAGACCATAATTGAGACCCTTAAATGATTAGTTAAAACACGAGAGAATTATGTCAAGTGAATAAGGCAGTTATTAAAGTACTCACGAAAGAGTCGCCTTAAAACGTTTAATGGTTAATTTTATAAAATTGGTGGAGGCGAGAGTACTCGAGCGACTTATGTAAATCGTTAAGCGCAAAAGCGAACGTTAGGGTCTAAGTGGATAAAGTCTAGTTTCTTAAGCGACCGTGGTTTAATTCCGGCTTATATTGTTGTTCATAGGTTACCGGACCCACTCTAAGCTTAAGTCTACCCCGGAACACTCAGGCAAGTTTTCTACCCGTATAACTGTTGTTGTGATGTTTATATGTATATGCATTATCTTGTGATAAGTGCATGATTGTTATTAGCAAATCTTGCGATATATTGGAGCATGTTGATATATATATATATATATATGCATGCCTATTTCATAATCTTGATATCTTATTATCGATTTAATTGTTTATAAGCTGCATAATACCTATGCTAGAGATAGGCATTATTTGCGTATACCCTTAGTATAGGGGACCCAAAGGTTAACATTTTTCTAAACCGGGAGGCGATGCTCCCGAGTATATTATATATATATATAATTTTTAAAGCTATTAATCGAATAATGTTTATTCGATAGTTTTAAATTATAAGTGAATATTAGTTTGAATATTCATTCGAGAACTTACGACTCCGTTTATTTTATTAAATAATATTCATTATCTTCTTAAAGAGTAATGTTTCGTTATTCACCAAGTATTCGAGAAATGATTGATATCGTCAATCATTCTTATCTTAAATATTTTCATAAAGTTATTTTCAAAACTTTTACTTCATTTGCTTCGATAAAAGCTATTCGTTATTTGAATCTTATTTATAGCATAATATTCAGATATTCTTTGATTATCTTGGAATTGATTTATTCTATCAAATCATCCTTATTCCAAACGCTTTCAAAAATATTTTTGAGTCTTCAAAATGATTTTAAAGGCTAGAGCGGATCCCAAAACTCGTTTTCAAATTTAAGATCTTCCTTTCGAAGGGGACTTGAATACTCGCTCAAAAATCTGAGGGATCCGGCTCTGTGGTGTATTTTATATTCCCAATGAGGTTGCTGATTTGATAAAGAGCTTTTGATTACTTGCCCAACATTAGGGAAGTAAGTCCTTCTAAATGAGTCGGCATAAGCGACATGCCGCGGTATGGTCTATCAAAGTGTAAGTGGCTGGGTGGCAGTCCATCAACGCGTAAGAGGCCGGGTGACAGTCCAGCACAAGGTCCTAATGCGGCCAGGGTGATGACCGGTGGGGGATTCATCCATCTACTAGTAGAAAAGGTTACTTAATGGGTATCTTTGCCTGATCAGCAAGATATCGGGTTTATGCCAAAGTTTTCTTCTTTCCAAATTCATTGGATATTACAACTCTGTTTATACTGTTCATAACAGAGGTCTTCAAGGAAAGTATGAGAGAGATATATATAGGTGTATATATATATATCAGGACTTAATGAAGTATCTCGTAACTTCTTTTCTTTTGAATGATATTTTAAATATTGATTCTATTGAAGTCTTATCTTGTAGTCTCATCTATGTGGTGAAATTTTGAAACTGATTATACCTTGAACGGTGGTAGTTCAAGTAGTATTTGAAAAATATATAAGTATATTGGAGTATCTTGTAACTTCATCTTTTCAACTTATATCTAGTAAATGATTATCTTATGCATGATAAAGATTTTCAGGAAAAACGTTGAGACAAGGTTAGATATATGAGATCACCTTGCAACGATATTTTTATACAGTTATAAACTGGAACTCTGTGTATATTATGCATGGAAGAGGACTTCCAAGATTTTGAAAAGTAAATATACATATATACTGAATATGTTGTGACTTGGTCGCGTTAAGATATCAAACTTGGTTCATTTCTGCTTGACCAAGACTTTCATGAGTACTATGAAGATGCTCATATATTGTTAATTATTATACATGTTATTTCGGTGGGCTTGTTGCTCACCCTTGCTTTATTCTTTCATCACACAACAACAGCTAGACAAGATGAACATGACCAAGCTCCCAATTCACGAGCGGATAGGAAATGTTCCGCAGTTTCCTGTAGGCGTTGCTGCCACTGTAGCTGAGGTAGGAACTACCAATAGGCTAGGTTTTCAACTGTTGATGTACCAGACTTATGTATATTTATGAACTGTAATAATGGCAAAGAAAATGTAAATTTATTCAGAAACCCCTTTAAGGTGTAATGGTTTATTATTATGGAATTAAATGACTTGTGTTATTTTTGGCATTCATCTCTGAGACTATAACTTGTGGTGTGTGTATATATTGTGGGGTCACATTACACAGTAGTTGGTTGTTTATTAAGATTGAGTGTTATTAAGGGAAATAGAACTCGTGACAATCCGGATCCCCGACCCCGGATTTGGGGGTGTTACAATCAATCACATAAGGCAAGTCAACAATCATCCTGATTTCAAAGTAAGAAGAATTAGGAGTGACGATGGAAACGAGTTCAAGAATTCTGTGATGATATTATTTTATGAAGAGAATGGGATCATGCATGAGTTTTCAACAACTAAAACTCCAAAATAAAATGGACTGGTGGAAAGGAAAAACAGATCTCTTATTGAAGCTGCAAGGACAATGCTAGAAGAATCAAAGTTACCAACATATTTTTGGGCTGAAGCTGTGAATACTGTATACTACACTCGAAATATTTCTATGGTCAATCAAGCAAAATGCATGACACCCTACCAATTATTCAAAAATAGGAAGCCAACTCTAAACTTTCTTCATGTCTTTGGATGCAAATGCTCATTCTAAGGAATCAAACTGAACAACATGGAAAGTTTGATGCTAAAGCAGATGAAGGAATTTTTGTTGGATATGTTGTTGGAAAAGCACATAGAGTCTACAATCTTAGAACAAACATTGTTATGGAATATGTACATATTGTGTTTGATGATAAGAAGATTGAAGGACTAAAAGATGAAGGTTTCCATGAGAGCCTCAAATTTGACAATATTGAGATAGTTTGTGATGACAGTGATGATGATAGTGATCAATAAATAGTGGCTAAGGATATTGAAGAAAAGTCTATCTCCAATAATGCACAAAATTCAGCATCAGTCAGGTACAAAATGTATCATCCGTCGGAAGACAATCAGCTTCATCCGTCGAGATACAAAGTGCATCATCCGTCGGAACAATCAGAGAAGCTGAGAGTCAAAATAGATCACCTCTAGAAAGAACTCCTTCTTCAAATCAAAGATCCACAAACTCTGGGGGAATTTCTTCTAATCAAAACTCATTCACACTTCAAGACAACAATGAGGCCTCTTCATCTAGAGCTAATCTACCTCAACAGAGAAAATGGACTAGAGATCACCCATTTGAACTAATCATTGGTGATGTGTCCTCAAGAGTGCAAATAAGGAAAGCAACTCATGAGGAATGTCTATATAGCAGCTTTCTATCTAAGGAAGAGCCTAAAAAGGTAGAAAAAGCTCTGTTGGATTCTGATTGGGTTTTAGCTATGCAAGAGGAGCTAAACCAATTTGAGAGAAACAAGGTATGGAAGCTAATACCCAAGCCTAAAGGAAAGAATCCAATTGATACCAAGTGGGTATTCAGAAACAAGATGGATGAAAATGACATAGTTGTCAAGAACAAATCTAGATTGGTTGCTAAGGGCTACTGTCAACAAGAAGGAATACATTTTGATGAAACTTTTGCTCCTGTTGCAAGACTTGAAGCCATCAGAATTTTCCTAGCCTATGCAGCCCATGCCAATTTCAAAGTCTATCAAGTGGATGTCAAAAGTGCCTTTTTGAATGGAGATTTGGAGGATGAATTCTATGTCAGTCAGCCTCCTGGTTTTAGAGATCCAAATTTTCCAGAATATTTCTACTATCTTCTGAAAGCACTTTATGGATTGAAGCAAGCACCTAGAGTCTAGTATGATACTTTGTCAAAGTTTCTCTTAGAAAATCACTTCACAGGAGGTATTGTTGACAAAACAAATGTTAATGGCTCTAGCATACTTGTTCAAATTTATGTAGATGATATTATATTTGGCTCTATAGATGAAAAACTTTGCAAAAAGTTTGCCAAATTGATGCAAAGTTAGTATGAAATGAGCATGATGGGAGAACTAACTTACTTTCTTGGTTTACAAGTTAAGAAAGTTAGTGATGGAATATTCATTAGTCAAACCAAATATATTTATGATCTTTTAAAGAAGTTTGATCTAGTGGATTGCACATCTGCAAAAACTCTCATGGCCACTGCTACGAAACTTGAATTAAACACTATTGAAAAGTCTGTGGATATTTCAAGCTATAGAGGCATGGTTGGCTCACTTTTGTACTTAACAACCAGTAGGCCAGATATAATGTTTGCTACTTGTCTCTGTGATAGATTTCAGGCTGATCCTAGAGAATCACATTTAATAGCTATTTAGAGAATTTTCAGATATCTCAAGGGTACACCAAAACTTGGCATTTGGTACCCTAGAGATTCTGATTTTAATCTAACTGGTTATTCAGATGCAGATTATACAGGTTGTAAAATTGATAGAAAAGGTACAACAAGAACCTGTCAATTTTTAGAAAACAAGCTGGTATCCTGGTTTAGTAAAAAGCAAAATTCAGTTTCTACTTCTACAGCTGAAGTTGAATATATTGCTGCTGGTAGTTGCTGTACACAGATTCCATGGATGAAAAACCAATTGTTGTCTATGGTCTGCAAGTGGACAAAATTCCTATTTTCTGTGACAACACAAGTGCAATTGCCATTACTGAAAATCCAGTACAGCATTCTAGAACAAAGCACATAGACATCAAGTACCACTTCATTAGAGAACATGTAATGAATGGTACTGTGGAACTTCATTTTGTTCCAAGTGAGAAGCAACTTGCAGATATCTTTACCAAGCCACTTTATGAATCCACCTTCACTAGGTTGGTAAGTGAGCTAGGTATGCTTAATTATTCTTATTTTTTTTATTTTGCAAGTTGAAATGCAGCTAGAAACTTAATTAATTGTTCTGTTTTGGATGAAGATTTGGCTAAGTCAAAATCTACATATCGACGGATTTTTATTTGGTTCATTATCCATCAAGTTTGATCATCCATCGAAATAGAATAGCTTGGTAAAAATCAATTACTTTTCTAGATTATTTTAAACCTGATGGATAATTGCTTTATTCTCATCCGTCGAATTGTCTACATCTTAGCCGTTAAAATTCTGAACATTATCCATCGAATTTACTTACAGTTTGTAAGTATATCACGACGGATAATTGACAGAATTTTGACAGTCTATTTTACCTTTAAACGACTATTTTGGGCAATTTTCATTGGGTCTTTAATTTTTACCTTTAATTTTTACCCCATTTTATCTGAGAATATATAAAAGCCTAATTTCAAGTTCATTTTAGCTTTTATCTTTCTCTATTGAAATTAACTGCTCTCTTCTTCCTCAAAGCAAAACCCTCTTTCTTTCTGCAACTTTCCTTGCATAACAATGGCACCACTAGTCAAGATCATGTCTTAGTCAGGATTCATTTATGAGAAGAACAACTTCGTGGGTCTTGTGAACAAAGAGATTCCATCCTCTGAAGATTATCACCGAATGATGGATTTTATGAAGGTATGCAAGCTTAACTATGCCATGCTGGAATCACGCACAATCTACTGTGAAGTTGTGGAGGAGATGTGGACCACTGCTGTGTATCAAGCAACTGACAAAACTATAACTCTCTCCGTTAAAGGTAAGGAATTTTGTATTAACAGTGACACTATCCAAGCATGCTTTAAAATTCCTGAAAACACTACTACTAAACCACACACATATGCTGATTTAGTTAACTTGCTTAATTATATTGGCTATGCTCTTCCTACCACTAAATTAAGTGAAATTAGGAGACTAGGTCTTAGAAAAGAGTGGAGCTTTCTGTGTGATGTAGTTACCAAGGTGTTTTCTGGTAAAATAAGCAACTTTGATTCTATCAATACTACTATGCTCAACATGCTCTATATGCTGCTTACTGATAATTACTATAACTTTAGTGATGCTATCATGTTTGAGTTAGGCTACAAGTTAGGGGAGATTAACAAGAGATCTAGAAATGTTTATTATGCTAGATTCTTTATGATTATTGATAACCATATTTGTGAGGATCTTGTGATTGAGAACCCAACCAACAAACTGGATTATTGGGTTCAATAAAGAAGAATAATTGCATATTTAAACAGAACCAATCACCACAAGGAGGTGCCCTTTTTTTATTTTCCTATCATGGAGGGCCCTCAGGTAAGTGAGGTAAATACTTCTGTCCCTACTTCTTCTACCTCTCAAGTTTCTTTGCCATTGACTGTGGCTATGGCATCTGTGTCAATGACCCAACATATGCCTACCCAAGCCACAAAATCCAAAAATTCAAAATCCAAATTAAAGAAAACACACTCTGGTGCCTCTCAAAAGATGCCAGTTTCAAAATCTACCAAAAATAAAGAGGGGAGTGTGAAGGGGGTGAGATTGGTGAGGGACAGGGTGAACATCAAAGAAGCCCTAATAATAAGGATGATGAGGTGAGTGTACCTAAACCTAGCCACACCATATTTTCCCAACACTGTGGTGCTTAATAAGGAAATTAGCACATCTCTAGTTTCATCCTCCCAAAAGGTTGCTACTATTGAAACAAGCTCCCAACCAGGAGCACAAGTCAAAAGGGTTAGGGACACAGACTCACCCCAGACTTATATATGAAAGAAGAAGTCTAGAAAATTTGGGGATGCACAGGGATCACACACAGTGCTAGCTGTAGCTAAAGACTCAGTCATTACACCTTCTCAAACTTAGTTTGATGTGGCTTCAATAAATTTGGAGTCACAGCCAAAATCTCTAACTATAAATATTTCACACACACTAGATACACAAAACTCTCCCATCAATTCTATGGATGTGGATATGATTCACACATCAACTTTTGATTCTCCTTCTTTAACTTTGTTGGAGAAGCCAAAATTCAGTGCAAGTGAGCATCATCTTCTAGATGATCTGTCGGCTCACTTGCCAATTCTTTCAGGAACTATTGAGACTTCTATGCCTAAATTATCATCAATATGCACAGAGTCCATAATAGTTTCTACTCTAAACTCTATCATTTCCTCTATTCTAATGGATATTGTACATCCATCAGCTAGTGATTGTATCCCGGTGGATGTGTCTAACAGCAGTTATCCGTCGGCTATACTAACTGCTACACTGATGGATGTTCCTTATTCGTCGGTACTCACTACACAAGCTGAATTTTCAACAATTATTACAAGTGTAGATGAGTTAGTAGTTGTACAATCACTCTTAGGATTGAGGGAAGAGAGTGAACAGAGTAAGAGGCTGAGTTGCACTCAGGAAAAAGGAGAGGAAAAGAGAGAAAATATGCAAGCTATTTCTTCCATCCTGGCAAAAGTAAGTGAGGGGAGTTCTACCTTAGTAGGTGAAGGTGAGGGTGTGAGGGTGGTGAGCCAAGGGGAGCCCTTGATGTAAAAAGAGAGAGAAAGCAGGTACAGAAGAATGGGAAGAGCCCATTATAAGTGAGTTAATGGATGTCAATGAGGCTGAAAAGAAACAGCTAATTCAGCAAAAATATCAAGCTATCTTAGACTCTATTTCTTATGAGGCTGAGGTATTTACTCACCCTGTTTCAGCATATCAAGTTTTGGCTGAACATGACAATGTGGCTGCTGAAAGAATGCTCAATTTGGTGCACGCTACCGCTTCTATGCTAAGAGCAAAGGATGCTATAACTTCCATGCCCTCCATAATTTATAATGACTTTGAGTTGGCTGAAGACTTATTTAGGGATGTTGGTGAGGATGATGAGGATGACAGCATGAGCATAGGGGGAGATGCAGAAACTCCATCATGGATGTTACACAAGGAATGCTCATATCCACATCTCCAATCTACACTATTCAAGCTTATTCATGACACCCAAACAACAATTCAAGCATCCACTAATGCTAGCACCAAATGACTACTTTCAGCCCAAATAGAATCTCTCCAATTGCACAAGATTCAAGCTCTCCAACAAAGTCAGAATGTGGATGCAATCAAGCAAGAAATTTCTGAAGTCAAACAAGACTTTGTAGCATGGCTGGATGCTCGACTTCCAGGCACCACCATGACTGACATAGCTCACAAGCTAAGAAAGGAAGCTGATTTGAACAGAAAGGCTGAGGCCATGGACTCTAGACTGACAAATATAGAGAAGTCACTGGCCACGATATTTAAAAATCAGGAAGCTCAAACTAGTCTGCTTCAACAGTTGGTGGCTGCACAACTCCCTACCTCTACTCAACTTGATGCTAACAAAAAGGGGGAGAAAGATTCACTTGTTCTAGTTAGTCAAGGAGAGTCAACAAGTAAGGGGGAGAAAGTGCTAAGTATTCAAGTCAGTAAAGTAATTGTGCCAACAATTGCTTTTACAAAGCCACCAGCCTTGGACAGTATTGATCTGATCAAGTTAGTGTAAGTCATATGTCATAGCCTATTTGTATATTCGAGGATTCAACTCAACTCAAATAAGAATGTAATAAGTAAATAGTGGATCTACCGTCAGAGAGATCTCGCAAAGTAACATCTGTTAGAGGATTCAGAAACAAGGTTCATCTACAGACTTGAGGAGTTAATTCACTGGAAGAAGTTCAAGAAATTGATCAAGCCTCAGTGATATAAATCAAGATCGTGGATTTAATCAAGTGACAGAGATCTCGTCAGAGTATCATTAATTACAAGGATTTAATCTGAAGAAAATTAAAGTGTCAAAGTCAAGACATGAAGAAACGTCACGGAAGTTAGTCACTCATGAACCAAACAGTACATCGAGTGTCAACATTGAAGTGGTGGAATTGATTCATATATTTCAGTAATTTTCAGAAGATATACAGAAGAATAGATGCTGCTCAAGATTAGTATTAATTCTCTATTAATTAATTAAGTCATATAATTTAATTAAGAAAATAAATTATATCTGCAAAAGATTAATTTATTTGATTAATTAAATTAATTGATTAATTAATTCTAAATTAATATTAAGAATTTTCAGAATTTAAATTGGTTTAAAAATTTGTTTTAATTCAACAAGACAACTGATTGTATTAGTATGACAATCGGTATGATAATCAATAGTCATACCGAAAGTCATGCTAATTCAAAAGGATTGTCTTACCAGAATTTTTATAGGATTTAAATCTATTTATTTTCAGCAAAAACAATCTGTTTGAACTACTATGACAATCGGTATGACAATTGATTGTCATACCGAAAGTCTTGCTAGTTCATTCTGATTGTCTTGCTAGTTCTAAAAGATAGTCCTACCGAAAGTCTTGCTGAGCCAAAAGAGATTGTCATGCCAGTTCAATTCTATTTGGTTGATTGATTAAAAGAAACAGAAGCAGTTCAATCATCCTATCCAATCCAGAACACAGAAAAGTCAAGAACAAAGCAAAAAAGAAAAACAAGCAGCAATATTTCATCTTTTCATCTGCATATTTCAAGATCATATTTCTAGTTTTTATTGTTAAATCCAAACCACTAGAAATCTTTATCTTGCTCTTGTGTAACAATCTAGCGGATCAAAATCCCTAGAACTTAATCTCAAATAGCGTTTAGCATTTGATTCTAATTATTGCAAAAATAGAAAAAGTTCATGTCGAATTTATTCTAAATTTGTGATAATTAATTTGAGATTAATTCCTTGTAATCGATATAGTTGTTGTAACACCTTTCAAGTTTAATAATATTTTTATTTAACTTGAATTTTATTTCACATTTTTATTCCGCATTTAATTCGATTATTTGGTATTGTTTGTATTCAACCCCCCTTCTACAAACACATTGGGACCTAACAGTTAGCAGCTGCCAAGTTCAAGTCAAATGAACAATTCAAATAACTTGATGTAGCAGCTGTTGAGCAAGAACTAGATGCACAATGGAAGAAGCTTGATGAAAACATCAAGGAGAAGTTTGGACAAATTGAGAAGCAAGATAAGGTCTTTTCTCACAGCTCCAATTTGAGACAAATCTCGGTGAATGAAATAAGTCTGGGTAATATAGAAAAGGGCCAGCCTTCATGTATAAAGTCTCCAAAAGCCAACTTTATTTTGAAGCCCAAAAAAAAATTATCCAAAGTCCTCTGACAAGAACCCATTGGATCTTATGTTTAAGACTCCAAGGCCAGATGAGAAGAAGGTGTTGGCAAGGTCCATTGCATTCTTCAAGGATCCAACTGACTCTGTACTAAAGAGAAGAATTGCTAAGATCTACATGAATGGGAAAGAAATCTGTGTGGTGGCTGGACACCCTCAGTTTGCAGAAGCTAAAAAGGAAGAAAAGGAGAGAATTAAACAAGAAAATAAGCAAGTTGATTTAGATGCTAAGAAGCTCAAACAGAAGAAAAAGCAAGCTGCTATAGTAGCCAAGCTCCAAGCCGTGAAAACTGCAACTGAGATTTTTGAGAAGCAACCTGTGATAGCTGAAGCTCAGGATCAGAAAATGCACAAGGAACCTCGACAGACAAAGAAGCCAAGATACAAAGTCAGGATCAAAAGAAGATTGAACTTCAATGATTATGAGATGGAAGATTATATTCCCAACCAGTCTACATCTACAACTCAAACATCCAAGCCCCCAGTGGTGCAGGAGGAATTTAAGGTGGATCCTACAAAGATTTATCATGGTGAGCCAATAGTTCCCAAAGATGAGCTAGTAGACTAGGATAGATTGCCTCTTCCTGATCTCAATTTACCAATCTTCAACAAGTTAAAGAAGATAAAGACAAGAGCAATCAAGAAGGTCAAGCCTGTGAGACTCAAAACCAAAACCTTAACCAAAACTCAACCAACCGTCAACAAGGGAGAACTTCTATATATCAGTGACATCAAGGAATTTTCAGATATAAATCTCTATATGGATGAGCTAGAAGAAGTAATTGATGCTCACAGAAATCTCCCTGAAAGACTGGTATTCAAATATAAGGGTGGGAAAGAGATCATATGGCCCCTTCACAGGATTCTTCAAGTGAGCTGTTCTATTTTGATAAAGATCTTCTCATCTTTCAAGAAAAATTTTGGATTTAATGTGACTGCCAAGAGAATGATTCTAAAGAAGATAGAAGAACTAAGGAGCAGAAAAGCCTCAGATGCACTCCCAAGGACTCTATCAATTCCCTTCACAAGAAATAGAGTGCACTTGAGGCCTTACTAGCTAATGGAATTCATGGATGAAAAAGGTGTTAGGAGATTCTTCAAACTGGATGACCAATTGAGCATCTCAAACAATGAGACTCTATTAGAAATGCAAGAAAAGCTGGATCTATTAAATACTGAAGAACTTGAATTTCACAGACAACTCAAAAATCAAATAGAAGAAAATAACAGAAAGCTTGGGAAGAAATCAAGACAATCAAGGAGATAGATCACATCTGCTTAGACTAAAGGAGCACCTTGAAAATTATTATGAGAACTCTTTGTACACTTTACTTTGTTCAATTTTCAAATAAACTGTAGCACTTACTAGTTTTATCTACCATAATTCAATCTGTACATTTAGGGTGTTTTGTTATCATCAAGTTTCTCTTAATTTATGGCTACAATTCTAGTAAACATTAATTGTGGGAGATTGTTAGGAATATATTGTGAACTTGATGATAAGTTGAACAAAAACACCTTAGTAGATTTAACTTAGTATTTTTTAGCTCTCGATGGATGTTCTAAAATAGTCCCGACATATGAACTTTGTAGTCCCGACGAATGACCACTGAACATCCATCGAGAGTGTAGCTTATGTAATAATAAGTCTTGTAGCACATGTCTGCAAACAACAATGTGTTAGTTCAGTAGATGTTGTAGGATTCTTTAAGTCATGTTGACTACTAGATTGATATGCATAATATGTTGACTAATTGTAAATATAAGATGTCTTGTAAAATAGAGTCAAGTGACAGAAAGGCTCCCGACGGATGATCTACAAAGGCTCCCGACAGATAATTAACAAAGAATCCAACGGATGACCAACATAGTCCCGACGGATGATCATATTCAAAAGAGCTATTGATAGTGACAACACAGTCACATACGTTGGGTGTTTGCAAATGGAATGTGGCAGTGCAAGATTGAGAGAACAAAGAAGCATTACTATTTTCATGCAATTATGAAGATATTCAAAAATGCTGGATAGTGTAATGAAGCAGCATGAAATTAGACTAGAAACAATTTCTGTTTTACTTGTTTGTCTTTTTATCATGTAACTTGGTAGTATATAAACCAAGTGTAGCAAGTAGAACAAATAACTAAGAAAGCAAGCATTATTTTCAGAGAGACGAAAAAGGCTATATCTGTTAAGCATCTCTTTGTAATTCTGCAAGTTCACTTGTAAGCAACTGTATGCTATTCAAGCATCACAGAGTTCTCATCTTAATATATATATCTCTGGTGGATAAGTTCAAATCCACCAGAAAGTTTTAAAGCCTTGTGTTTTATTTCTTTGTGTTTGATTTTCATATCTTTATCATTCCGCAATATAGAAAAATCTGCAGTTATATTATTAAGTAAGAACGGTTTTAAAATCAGAAATAGAAACCAGAATTACATTCAATCAACCTTCTGTAATTCTTGTTGCATTGTTTGGGAATAACAAAGGTCCAATCGTCCACCAATGCCAGATTGTAAGTTTTGTGGCAGAAAGCACTTTGGGGTTTGCAAATCTAATTCTGTGTGCTACAAGTGTAATATGAAAAGACTTCATGCATATGAGTGCCGTAATCAGATGTCAAAAGTTACATGTTTCCGATGCGGGAAGACAGAGCATTATGCTAACAACTGTAAAGAGAAAGCGCAAGGTGTATATGTTCCAAGGATTGCAGGACCATCATTTCAGGGTGTGGGAAAGATTGAAGGACCACCAGCAAAGAATCAGCCAAAAGACGGGATGTTTAACATGACTATACATGATGCTATTCAGAGTTCTGACGTAGTTACAGGTACGCTTCCAGTCAACTCAGTAGATGCTAAGTTTTAATTGATTCTGGAGCTAAAAGGTCATTTATTTCTCAAGATTTTGTGTTAGTCCCTAACAATGCAAGAAGAATTACAGATGGGGGGTTGAATGTAATTCGAGTAACTTTTTCTGAATTACAAAAGATGTTCTAACTCAATGTATATATAAGTGTTTTGATTTGCAAAGTGCGGAATGACAAGTTAAGTAAATCAAACATAAACTAATAAAAATACAAGTCTTTAAAATTTTCTGGTGGATTTGAAAGTATCCACCATATATATATATATATATATCAATTTAAGAACTATATGAAGTTCAAATTGGCTCACAGCTGCTTTACAAGTGAACAAACAAAGTACAGAGATATTCTTAACAGTTACAGCTTTTTCTATTTCTCTTCTAAAAGTGTTTGCTTAGTTAGTTGTTCCACTAGCTACACTTGGTTTATATATCACCAAGTTTACATGGTAATAAGACATGATAATAAAACAAAATTATCAAGTCAAACTCCATGCTGCTTCACTACTCTATTCCAGCATCTTTGAAAATCTTCATAACTTGCATGGAAATGGTAATGCTTCTTTGTTCTCAATTTCCTATTTAACAGACTGCCACATTCCTTTTGCAAACACCCAACGCATGTGATAGTGTTATCACTGTAAACAGATATTTGAATTAATCATTTGTCGGGTACATGCTTGTCATCCGTCGGGTAGCTTTGTTGATCATCCGTCGGGTAGCTTTGTTGATCATCCGTCAGGTAGCTATTTGACACTTGACTTCTTTTCATTTATACAGAATTATAAGACATCTCATATTTATAATTAATCAACTTATTCTGCATATCTAACAATAGTCAACATGACTCATATGCTACTACAGAATATAAATAAAGTTGTTTGCAGAAATGTGCTACACTACTTATTATTACATAAGCTACTCACTCGATGGATATCAATTAGTCATCCGTCGGGAATATATTGAATCATCCGTCGGGACTATAATTGATCATCCGTCAAGTGCTACAAAATTCACTAAGTTAAATATACTAAGGTGTTTTGTTTAGCTTATCATCAAGTACACAACATATTGCTAACAATCTCCCCCAATTTATGTCTACTGGAATTGTACCCATAAATTAAGAGAAACTTGATGATAAAAAAACATCCTAAAGATACAGATTGAAAAATAGTAGATAAAACTGATAAGTGCTGCAAGTTTTTACTGAAAATAGAACAAAGCAAAGTGTACAAAGAGTTCTCACAATCAATTTTCAAGGTGCTCCTCTAGTCTGAGCAGATAAGTCTATCTCCTTGAATGTCTGGATTTCTTCCCAAGTCTTTTGTTGTCTTCCTCTATTTGATTCTTGAGTTGTCTGTGGAATTCAAGTTCATCAACTTCTGAGAGATTTAGCATTTCTTGCATTTCTAAAAGAGTCTCATTGCTAAAGATACTCAACTAGTCCTCCAATCTGAAGAATCTTCTAACTCCTTCATTGTCCATGAATTCCATCAGCTAATAAGGCCTCAGATGCACTCTCTTTCCTGTGAAGGGAATTGATAGAGTTTTTAGAAGTGCATCTTTGGCTCTATCACTCCTCAGCTCCTCAATCTTCTTAAGAACTATTCTTCTTGCAGTCACATTGTATCCAAAGTTCTTTTTGAACGATGAGTAGACTTTAATCAGAATATATTGGCTTTCTTGGAGAATCCTGTGAAAAGGCCATATTATCTCTTTCCCTCCCTTGTATTTAAATACCAGTCTTTTAGGAAGGTATCTGTAAGCATCAATTCCTCCATATTCTTCCAGTTCATCCAGATAGAGGTTTAGGTAAGAGAATTCCTTGATGTCACGGATGTACATTATATCTTCCTTGTTGACTTTGGGTTGAGCTTTGGTTAGGACTTGGATCTGAGAGTTGAGGGCTTCACTTTCTTGATTGCTCTTATCTTTGTTTTCTTTGGCTTCTTGAATAGAGGAATATTTAGCTCAGGAATTGGTAGACTATCCCAGTATATTGGCTCATCCTTTGGAATGATAGGCTCACCATGAAAGTTCTTGAATGGATCCACCTTGAATTCCTCATGTAACACAGAGGGCATGGATGTCTGAGTTGCAGTAGTAGACTTAATAGGAAAGTAGTCTTCCATCTCCTCATCACTGAAGTCCAATTTCTTCTTAATTCTTCTTTTGTACCTTGGTTAGATTCAGCATTTTCAGATGGTTGTTCAGGAATCTCTTTTGTGGTTTTCACAGCTTGAAACTTGGCCAAGATAGCAGCTTGCTCCTTCTTTTGTTTGAGCCGTTTAGCCTCTAGAGCAGCTTGCTTCTTTTCTTGATTTAATCTTCCTTTCTCTTCCCTTTTTGCTTCAACAAACTGAGGGTGTCCAGCCACCACACCGATTTCTTTACCATTTCTGAAAACTTTGGCAATTCTTTTTTTCAATGCTGAAGCTGGATCTTTGTAAAATGCTATAGATCTTGACAACAGCTTCATTTCATCTGGATTTAGTGTCGCATACACTGTATCCAAAGGGTTCTTGTCTGAAAACTTTGAGTAGTTTACCTTTGGCTTCATGATTAGATTTGCCTTTGGAGATTTGATGCATGATGTTTGGCCTCTTTCCAGATAGTTCATGCTCATATCATTCACAGAAATATGCCTGACTTGAGAATGAGAATGACTGTTTTGTCTGGCTTTTGTGTTGGACCAAATTTCTTCTGGATGTTCTCATTAATTTTCTTCCAGTTGATTGAACTCAATTGCTTCTTCTCAGCTGCTCTCAAATTGGCTGCTGTTTCTGTGATTAGATCTATGTTATCTTTAGCAGGTGGCTTTGTGAAAGCAATTGTTGGCACAATTGCTTTATTCACTTAAATATTGAGCACTTTTTGCTCCCCTCACTCCTTGAACTCTCTTGAATGACTGGGACAATGGAGCTTTCTTTCTCCCCCTTTTTGTTATCAAACAAGTTGAGTAGAGGAAGAAGTATGTGCAGCCACTAGCTTCTGAAGCAAGTCTATTTATTGTGCTTGGTGTAGATGAATTACTGTAAGAGAAGCTTCCATAGCAATCATCCTTTTTTCCAGGGGAATCCACCTTGGTTGCAAGATCAGAGTTCTTCCTTAGCTGTCTTTTAATGTCTATCATTGTAGTTTCTGGAAGTCTAGCTTCCATTCTCTCATAAATGTCCTTCTTGAGTTGAACAACCTCATTTTTTATGGAAGTGACATTTTGACTTTGTTGATAGCCTTGAATTTGTTATAGTTGGAGAGAAACAAGATGTGCTTGCAGAAGCTTCTTGGTGCTAGCATTTTTGGATGATTGAAGAGCAGATTGTGTTTGACTGATAAGTTGGATGAGTGTGGTCTTGAAATGATGTTCATCATAATTCTTGGAGAAGGCCCATGATGGCATGCCTGATCTGGAACTAGGGCCTACTTCTCCCCCTATGTCCAATGGCTCTTCTTCACTTTCTTCATCCTTACCACCAAAGAAATCTTCTGAACCACCAGTCTCATAGTCAATATCACCAGTTGTAGAGAGCAAAGCTGTGATTGCATCCTTTGCTCTTTGCATAGACTGTATGGTGTGCACCAAATTTAGCATTCTTTCTGTATTGTCATTGCCCTGTCCAGCTAGAAGTTGATATGCTGGAACAGGGTGAGTAATTGTCTCAGCATCCAAGGAGATAGAATCTATAACAGCTTGACTTTGCTGAGATAGTCCCTCCTTGTCTGCATCCTGGACATTCATTAACTCACTTGCAATGACATTCACTCTTATTTCTCATGTACTTGCATTTCTATCATTATCTCTCTTTTCTTGCATCAAGGTCTCACCTTGGATTTCCACCCTCACACCCTCATCTTCACCATCTAAGGTGGGACTCCTCTCACTCACTTTGTCCAGTCCTGAAGAAATGGACTGCATTAGATCACTCTATTCCTCTCCTTTTTCCTGGGAGCAACCCAGACTCTCACTCAAATCACTACCTTCCCTCAATCCTAAAAGTGATTGTACAATTACTAAGTCATCTGCACTTGTAACTGTAGTTGAACTTTGAAGTTGTGCAGAGACTCCTGACAGATGAGAAATATCCATCGGGGTAGTAATTTGACTATCCGATGGATGACTACTGTTAGGCACATCCGTTGGGATACAATCACTACTCGACGGATGAACAATATCCATAGAGTGAGTAGAAATGAATGAGTGTGGAGTGGAGACTATTGTAGACTCTGTGCAGATTGATGAAAATATTGGCACAGATGTCTCAACAGTCTCCGAAAGAAATGGCAAGTGAGCCAACAAATCATCTAGAAGATGATGTTCACTTGTATGGATTTTTGGCTTCTCCAATAGAGTTAAAGATGGAGAATTTGGTTGAGATGTATGAATCATATCAACATCCAATGAGTGTGTGGGAGAATTTGGTGTTTCAGGTGCTTCAATTATGAGAGATTTTGGCTGTGACTCCACATTTATTGGAGCCAGATCAACCTGACTTTGAGAAGGTGCAGTGACTGTGTCTTTAGCACCAGTTTGCACAGTGTGTGAGCCCTGTGCATCCCCAAGGGTTTTTGATCTTTTCTTTCTAGCATAAGTTTGTGGTGAGCTAGTGTCCCTACCCCTCTTGGCCTGTGCTCCTAGTTGGGAGCTTGTTTCAGTGGTAACATCCTTTTGGGAGGATGAAACCAGTGATGAGCTAATTTCCTTATTAACAACCACAATTTATTGGGAAACTGTGATGTGGCTAGGTTTGGGTACACTCTTCTCACCATACTTATCCTTAAGGCTTCTTTGATTTTCACCCTGTCCCTCACCTTTCTTATCCTCCTTCACACTCCCCTCTTTTGGTTTAGTAGATTTTACAACTAATTTCTTTTGAAATAAATCTGAGGTGGCTTTCTTAGCTTTGGATTTAGAAACTTTTGTTGGTTTGGTAGCTTGGGTAGGCATCTGTTTAGTCATTGGCACTGATACCATAGCTACACTAGAAGGCCAAGAAATGTGTGAGGTTAGAAGAGTAGAGACAGTAGAATTTACCTGACTTACCTGAGGTCCCTCAATTACTGGAAAATAGTACAAGGGCACCTCCTTATGATAATTTGCTCTATTAAAATTTATAATAATCCTTCTTTCTTGAACCCAACAATTCAGCTTGTTGATTGGGTTCTCAATCTCAATATTCTCAATAAGATGGTTAGCAAGCATCATAAAGAATCTAGCATAATAGACACTTTTACCTCTCTTATTGAGTTCTCCTAATTTAAAGCCTAACTCAAACAAAACCAAGTCACTGAAATTGAAATACTTATCAGTAACTAGCATGTAAAGTATGTTGAACATGGATATATTGATAGAATCAAAGTTGCTAATCTTACCAGAAAATACTTTAGCTTCTCCTGCAACAAAAACTTGGGTGAAGAATTCAGTGGTTATCACATCACACAGATAACTCCATTATTTCCTAAGACCCAACCTTCTAATTTCACTTAACTTAGAGGTAGTGAGTGCATAGCCCATAGAATTAAGCATGTTAAAAATGTCAGTGTCTGTGTGTGGAGCAGTTATAGTATTATCAGGAATCCTAAAGCATGCTTTGATAATATCACTGTTTATGCAAAACTCCTTACCTTTTAGAGTGAAAGTGATTGTCTTGTCTGATGAGTTGTACACTGCAGTTGTCCACATCTCCTCTACAACCTCACAGTAAATGGTGCGTGATTCCAGCATGGCATAGTTGAGTTTGCAGTTCTTCACAAGATCCGTCATTTTGTGATAGTCACCAGATTGCTGAATCTCTTTGTTTACTAAAGCTGAGAAGTTGTTTTTCTCATAGATGTAACCGGTTTGAGACATGATTTTCACTACAGGTGCCATTGTTAGAGATTTGGACTTTGCAGAGAGAGAGTTTGCTTTTGAGAAGAAAGAGGTTAGAGCTATTGAATCTTGAGAATGATAAAAGAAAAGAATGACAAAGAATTTAGCTTTTATACTATCTCAGAGATAAACTGACAAAAATGATAAAGTGAAATAAAGGACCAATAAAAATTGCCCAAGATAGCCATTTAAAAATAAACTGTAAAAATTCCGTCACTCATCCGTCGTATCATGCTTACAAATTGTAAGTAATGATCAGAGAATTAATGGCTAGGATTGAGAAAATTCGACGGATGAAGATAAATTAGTTATCCGTCGAGTTATAAAAAATTCCAAAAAATAATTGATTTTTATTGACAAATAGTATTCCAACGGATGATCAAACTCGATGGATAATGATCATCCGTCGGGATGTAAATTTTGACTTAGTCAAAATTTCATCCAAAACAGCAAAATCAATTAAATTTCTGGCTGCATTACAACTTGCAAAATATCTGAAATGATTCAAGAAAAATTGAGCATACGTAAAATACTTACTAACCTTGAAAAGGTGGATTTATCAAGTGGCTTGGTAAATATATCTGTAAGCTGCTTTTCACTTGGAACAAAATACAGTTCCACAGTACCATTCATCACATGTTCCCTTATGAAGTGGTACTTAAGGTCTATGTACTTTGTTCTTGAATGTTGTACTGGATTTTCAGTGATGACAATTGCACTTGTGTTATCACAGAAAATAGGAATCCTATCCACTTGTAGACCATAGTCCAACAATTGGTTTTTCATCCACAAAATCTGTGCACAACAACTACCGGCAACAATATATTCAGCTTCAGCTGTAGAAGTAGAAACTGATTTTTGCTTTTTACCGAACCAGGACAGCTTGTTTCCTAGAAATTGACAAGTTCTTGTTGTACTTTTTCTGTCTATTTTACAACCTGCATAATCGGCATCTGAAGAACCAGTTATATCAAAACCAGAATCTCTAGGGTACCAAATGCCAAATTTTGGAGTTCCCTTGAGATATCTGAAAATTCTCTTAATAGCTACTAAATGAGATTTTCTAGGATCAGCCTGAAATCTAGCACAAAGACAAGTAGCAAACATTATATCTGGCCTACTAGTTGTTAAGTACAGAAGTGAACCAACCATGCCCCTATAACTTGAAATATCCACAGACTTTTCAGTAGTGTTTAATTCAAGCTTAGTTGCAGTGGCCATGAGAGTTTTTGCAGATGTGCAATCCATTAGATCAAACTTCTTTAAAAGATCATGAATGTATTTAGTTTGACTAATGAATATTCCATCACTAACTTGCTTAACTTGCAAACCAAGAAAGTAAGTTAGTTCTCCCATCATTCTCATTTCATACTTACTTTGCATTAATTTGGCAAACTTTTTGCAAAGTTTTTCATCTGTGGAGCCAAATATAATATCATCTACATAAATTTGAACAAGTATACTAGAGCCATTAACATTTCTAAAGAATAAAGTTTTATCAACAGTACCTCTTGTGAAGTGATTTTCCAAAAGAAACTTTGATAAAGTGTCATACCAGGCTCTAGGTGCTTGCTTCAGTCCATAAAGTGCTTTCAAAAGATAGTAGACATGATTTGGGAAATTTGGATCTTCAAAACTAGGAGGCTGACTAACATATACTTCCTCCTCCAAATCTCCATTCAGAAATGCACTTTTGACATCCATTTGATAGACCTTGAAATTTGCATGAGCTGCATATGCTAAGAAAATTCTGATGGCTTCAAGTCTTGTAACAGAAGCAAAAGTTTCATCAAAATCTATTCCTTCTTGTTGACAATAGCCCTTAGCAACCAATCTAGCTTTGTTCCTGACCACTATACCATTCTCATCCATCTTGTTTCTGAATACCCATTTGGTGTCAATTGGATTCTTTCCTTTAGGCTTGGGTACCAGCTTCCATACTTTATTCCTTTCAAATTGGTTTAGCTCCTCCTGCATAGCTAAAATCCAATCAGGATCCAACAAAGCTTCTTCTACCTTCTTTGGTTCTTCCTTTGATAGGAAGCTGCTATATAGAAATTCTTCTTGAGTTCCTCTCCTTGTTTGAACTCTAGAAGACACATCACCAATGATGAGCTCAAAGGGGTGATCTTTTGTCCATTTCCTTTGTTGAGATAGATTAGCTCTAGATGAAGTGGCCTCATTGTTGTCTTGATGTGTGACTGAGTTTTGATTATTAGAAACTCCCCCTGAGTTTATGAATCTTTGATTTGAGAAAGGAGAATTTTTTGTAAGTGATCTATTCTGACTTTCAGCTTCTTTTGAAGATCCGATGGATGGTGCATTTTGTGTTCCGACAGATGAAGTTGGTTGTCTCCCGACGGATAAAGCAGATTGTCTCTCGACGGATAAAACAGATTGTCCCCCGACGGATGAAGCATTTTGCAACTCGACAGATATTGAATTTTGTGTTTTATTAGTAGTAGAATTTTCTGCATTATCCTTTGTTGTAGTTTCTTGATCACTTTCATCATCACTGTCATCACTAACCATCTCCACATTATTAAATTTAAGGCTCTCATGGAAATCTCCATCTTGTAGTCCTTCAATCTTTTTGTCATCAAACACAACATGTATTGATTCCATAATAATGTTGGTTCTTAGATTGTAGACTCTATATGCTTTTCCCACAACATATCCAACAAAAATTCCTTCATTTGCTTTAGCATCAAACTTCCCATTTTGATCAGTTTGATTCGTCAATATATAACATTTGCAGCCAAAGACATGAAGAAAATTTAGAGTTGGTTTCCTGTTCTTGAACAATTGGTAGGGATTCATGCACTTTGCTTGATTAACCAAAGAAATATTCTGAGTGTAGCAGGCAGTGCTTACAACTTTAGCCCAAAAATATGTTGGTAACTTTGATTCTTCAAGCATTGTCCTTGCAGCTTCAATAAGAGATCTGTTTTTCCTTTCTACCACTCCATTTTGTTGTGGAGTTCTTGCTGCAGAAAACTCATGCATTATCCTATTTTCTTCACAAAATGATCTTATCACATAATTCTTGAACTCAGTTCCATTGTCACTCCTGATTCTTCTTACTTTGAAATCAGGATGATTGTTGACTTGCCTTATATGATTGATGATGATTTCACTAGCCTCATCTTTAGATTTTAGGAAATGTGTCCAAGAGAACTTTGAGAAATCATCTACAATTACTAGGAAAAATATTTTTCTTGAGATGGACAACACATTGACTGGTCCAAATAGATCCATGTGTAGCAATTGTAAAGGTTCTTCAATTGTTGAATCAAGCTTCTTTCTGAATGATGCTTTGATATGCTTCCTTTTTTGGCAGGCATCACACAGTCCATCCTTAGAAAACTCCACTTGAGGAATGCCTCTAACCAGTTCTTTCTTGACAAGCTCATTCATGGTCTTGAAGTTTAGATGGGATAGCTTCTTGTGCCACAACCAACTTTCATCTTGACTTGCTTTACTGAGAAGGAAAGTAACAGATTCTACATTTGTTGAGTTGAAGTCAGCTAGATACACATTTCCTCTTCTGACACCAGTGAGAACCACTTTGTTGTTTCTTTTGTTAGATACAACACAGGCTTCTGAATTGAATGTTACTGTGTTGCCCTTATCACAAAGCTGGCTGATACTTAACAAATTATGCTTGAGACCATCCACTAGGGCAACCTCTTCAATAATGACATTGTCTTTAGAAATCAAGCCATTTCTCACAGTAAAACCTTTGTTGTCATCTCCAAAAGTAATACTTGGGCCAGCTCTTTCCTTGAATCCAGTGAGCAGGGTAGAAGCTCCATTCATGTACCTTGAGCACCCACTATCCAGATACCATAGATTCTTTCTGTTTCCCTGCACACATAAAAACCAAATCAAGTTCATTCTTCTTTGGTTTCTTAGGTTTAATCTCATTAGACTTGAGAATTTCTGATTCATCATTAGTCATATGAGTTGGACCTTTGAAACCAGTCATTTGAACAGAATTATCATGCATATTTTGATTAACAGGAGGCATGATATTTTCAAACATGTTATTCCAGTAAGGCATACTAAATGGAATTTGAGGCATACTAAATGCAGTATAATAAGGATTAGGTACAAATGGCATAGTAGCAAATTGTGCATTCATATTCTGAGCAGACATAGCATTCATAGGAATGGTATTCATGTTAGAAAAAGAAGAATGTACAGTCATGGAAGTAGGCATAGCAATTTTGCAATTAACAGACACATGATTAACACTACCACACTTAACATAGATTTTTGTAGGAGCATATTTATCAGGTATGTAATTGTTATGTTTGTTAATTCCTACTTTCCCATTCCTATTGTTCTTCTTTTTAGCATCTGTTTTAACCTCAATCTTTTCCAATCTGTCATTCAATTGCTTGATGGACAGATGACCAACATTGACCTTCTTTTCCTTCTTTACTTGACTTGATTCTCCTGGAACAAAATTCTTGGTGACAGATCCATATTTCTCATTAAGCTTGGCTAGCTTGGCTTTGCTCACTGGTTTACTCACAACCGACGGATATGGCTCTCTTTTACTCGATGGATAATCATTTTGATTATCCGACGGATGATCTTCATCATCCGTCGAGTCCACATCTGTAGACTGTCCTTCAACCAAATTGGATTCCATCTTCTCTTTGCTTTTCTTCCAGGATGCATCACAAAAGGACACAATTCCTTGAACTTTAGTGATTTGAGCAAGGACATCTCTAGATGATTTCCATGACTTGATCACTTCTTGTTCACGATCAAGCTGCTTCTTCAAAATTTCTTCATTCTTTAAGGACTCAGTTAATTCCTCCTTAGCAATCTTACACTCAATTCTTAATTTCTCAAATTCAATGAACTGAGACTCTAGCACATTGTTCCTCTCACTTAAAAACAAATTATTTTCTTTAATTTTAGCATTTTCTTTGGTGAGAGACTTAAGAGTAACACGCAAGTGATATAATTCTATGGACATATCATTAATTGCATCATTACACTCATCTTTAGTTAAATATGCTAGGTTTGTGGTGATTACCTGATTATCTGAAGAGCTTGTTTCTATCTCATCAGACTTAGCCATTAGGGCTAGATTGACATAGCTGACATCTTCATCCTCATCCAGTCCATCTGTTGCCCAGTCATTTTCTTGTGTAATGAAAGCCCTTTCCTTTTGCTTGAGCAACTCAAAATACTTCTGTTTATTATCCACAGGCTCAAACTTCTTTTTTCTGAAATCTGACTTTCTACACTCACTGGAAAAATGCCCTTCCAAGCCACATTTGAAACATTTGAATTTTGATTTATCCATCATGTTTCTACTTGGCTTAGCTGCTCCAAAGTTCTTCTTGAACTTGAGCTTGGTAAATCTTCTGGAAAGAAATGCAAGATGTTCATCAATATCATCCATATCATCTTGGCTCAAATGATCTTCAGTTTCAGCTACCAGCCCCTTGCCCTTGTTTTCACGGACCCTTGAAGTAGACTCAACAGCTTCTACCTTCACCTCCTTCTCCTTTTCCAACTCAACAACCAGTGCTATGGACCCTCCTTTCTTCTTTCCTTTCTCCATCCTCTCATCTTGCTCTATTTCAAGCTCATAAGTTTTCAGGATGCCATACAGTCTCTCCAAGGTAAACTCCTTGTAATCCTGAGAATTTCTCAGTGAGACTGTCATTGGTTTCCACTCCTTTGGAAGAGATCTAAGGAACTTGAGATTGGAGTCTTTTGTCTGATAGACTCTTCCATGAAATTTCAGAGCATTTAGTAGTTTTTGAAATCTACTAAAAATGTCAGTGAGAGACTCACTATCTTCACAATGAAAGTGCTCATATTGCTGAATTAGCAGCTGCATCTTATTCTCCCTTACTAGCTCAGTACCATCACAGATAATCTGAATTGTGTCCCAAACTTCCTTGGCTATTTTGCAGTTAATGATGTTATCAAACATATCACCATCAACTCCATTGAATAATATATTCATGGCCTTCTTGTCTTTCCTGACTTGTTCAATATCAGGATTTGACTATTCAAGCCTAGGCTTGGGAACAGATGGTTCATTTCCAGTTGCAGCTCTCATTGGTACATGAGGACCACTCTCTATGCAATCCACATAGGCCTCATCTTGAGAAAGTAAATGAAGATGCATCTTTACCTTCCAGTGGTGGTAATTATCTTTGTCCAGAAAAGGAATCTTGACTCCAACATCCTTCTTGTTCATCTTGTTGTTTGTTTTGATCTTTACACTCTTTGTTCTTCAAGAGCTTGCTCTAATACCAATTGTTAGTCCCTAACAATGCAACAAGAATTACAGAAGGGGGGGTTGAATGTAATTCTAGTAACTTTTTCTGAATTACAAAAGATGTTCTAACTCAATGTATATATAAGTATTTTAATTTGTAAAGTGCGGAATGACAAGTTAAGTAAATCAAACACAAAGTAATAAAAACACAAGTCTTTAAAACTTTATGGTGGATTTGAAAGTATCCATAAGATATATATATATATATATATATATATATATATATATATATATCGATTTGATAACTATGTGACGCTCAAATTGGCTCACAGCTGCTTTACAAGTGAACAAACAAACTACAGAGAAATTCTTAACTGTTACAGCTTTTTCTATTTCTCTTCTAAAAGTGTTTTCTTAGTTAGTTGTTCCACTAGCTACACTTGGTTTATATATCACCAAGTTTACATTGTAATAAGATAGGATAATAAAACAAAACTTATCAAGTCAAACTCCATGCTGTTTCACTACTCTATTCCAGCATCTTTGAAAATCTTCATAACTTGCATGGAAATGGTAATGCTTCTTTGTTCTCAATTTCCTGTTAAACAGGATGCCACATTCCTTTTGCAAACACCCAACTCATGTGACTGTGTTGTCACTGTCAACAGATATTTGAATTAATCATCCATCGGGTACATTCTTGTCATCCGTCGGGTAGCTTTGTTGATCATCCGTTGGGTAGCTTTGTTGATCATCCGTCGGGTAGCTATTTGACACTTGACTTCTTTTCACTTATGCAGAATTATAAGACATCTCATATTTACAATTAATCAACCTATTATGCATATCTAACAATAGTCAACATGACTCATATGTTACTATAGAATCTATACAAAGTTGTTTGCAGAAATATGCTACACTACTTATTATTACATAAGCTACTCACTCGATGGATATCAATTAGTCATCCGTTGGGACTATATTGAATTATTCGTCGGGACTATAATTGATCATCCATCGGGTGCTATAAAATTCACTAAGTTAAATCTACTAAGGTGTTTTGTTTAGCTTATCATCAAGTACACAACATATTCCTAACATTTTGTCGATAAACTGCATTGTAAAGTTGAATTGTTAGAACAAGCATTAATGATAGAATTAGCTAATAAGCACTACGAACCCCCACGAATACAGTATTATCTCAACTGAAGGATAGATATCCTGATGTAAGATATTGAGTCGGGGAGATATATTTTCACTCTTGAGAGATCCTTTGAATACAACCGGGGGGATAGAAGCCCACGGAGCGGTAGCTACGGTAGAGATCGGAGGTATTTGGCCCCCAAAAGAGATTGGGGTTTTAGATTAAACACAAGTGTCCGGCAAAACAATTTGTTGACGTTAATTGGTTTAAAAACCAGCTTTTCTTTCATATTTCCCAAAACTCATTCGATTGCTCGTGACGCGCTAGAGAAAGGTGGGGGCGGTGAAGGATCATCCTATAACTACCAGGTGTTTACTTGTCTCTTTTTCCTTTGCTGGAGGTCTTACTAGCCGAAGGTATAGTGCTACTACCAGAGAAGGCTATTTCATGTTAGGAGTCCACAACCACTACACCCGAGAACCTAATGCGGCACCGGGTTTGGACGGCAGGGAACCACTTGCAGAAAGCAGATTACAGATCTCCTGTTCAGGTTTCGAACTGATTGAGAAAACCCTAAGAATTGCGCTATTTTCCCAAGACAATGGTCGCCAGTAGCATAATCGTCATCTTCTGCTGTAAATTACAACTTTCTGTCATCGCAACCGTTGTTAACAATGCTCTTCTCAGGTTCACCCATTTTTCTTATCTTAGGATTGGCTGCCCGAAAGAGAAGATTCACTTTTCGGAATTCCAAGTTGGCAGGAATTTCTTTAAAATTGGGAACCTACGGACCTATCAACAAGGATAGGAGACAACATCTCTAATAAAAGCCATTTTGGAAATTCCCATCGACTGAGTGTGCCTGAGGTGTGACATTGAGATCACGGGACATCATTTTTATGCCAACTTAATACCTTTTAAGTTGGGAGAATTTGATGTTATTTTAGGAATGTATTGGTTGTCAGAGAATAACGCTCAGATTGATTGTAAGATTAGGAAAGTGAGACTTCAGACATTGGATAGTAAGAAGAAGGTGATATTTCGAGGGAGTAAGCAAGAAAAGAAGTTCTTAACGATAGCTCAAGTGAAGAAGTTATTGCGTCAGAATTACGAGGCGTATTTGGCCCATGTGATAGACACCAGAAAAGAAGTTCCCATACTTGAAGCAATTCCAATTGTCAATGAATTTCCAGATGTCTTTCCAGATGATCTTACAGGGTTACCTCCTGACAGAGAGACTGAGTTTGCGATTGATTTAGCACCTGGAACAGAACCAGTATCTAAAGCTCCGTACCGGATGGCACCAGTAGAGATGAAAGAATTGGCAACTCAGATGCAAGATCCTTTGGAGAAAGGAGTTATAAGACCCAGTGTATCCCCATGGGGCGCACCAGTGTTGTTTGTCAAGAAGAAAGACAGAAGTATGCGACTATGTATTGATTATCGAGAATTGAATAAGCTGACCATTGAGAATAAGTATTCGTTGACAAGGACTGATGATGTGTTCGATCAATTGAAAGGCGCTGTATAGTTTTCTAAGATTGATTTAAGATTAGGATATTATCAACTAAAGATTAAACCAGAAGACATTCTGAAGACAGCATTCAGAACCAGATTTAGATATTATGAGTTTTTGGTAATGGCATTTGGATTAACAAACGCACCGACAGTTTTCATGGATCTAATGAATCGAGTATTCAAGAAGTATTTGGATAAATTTATGATTGTGGTCATACGCGACATTTTGATCTATTCCAAGACGGAAGAAGGGCATACAGAGCATTTGAAAATAGTTCTGGAGATACTGCAACAGGAGAAATTGTACGTAAAGTTTTCCAAGTGTGAATTTTGGTTAAAAGAAGTACGATTTCTTGGGCACATAATTAGTAATAAAGGAGTGGAAGTGGATCCGTCAAAGATTGAAGCCATAATCAACTGGGAGAGACCAAAAACACCAACAGAAGTAAGAAGTTTCATGGGATTGGCAGGTTACTACAAAAGATTTGTGCAAGATTTTGCGAAGATAGCTACGCCGTTGACAAAGCTCGCCCAAAAGAACCAGAAATTTGAATGGGATGAGAAGTGCGAGGAAAGTTTCCAAGAATTAAAGAACAGATTAGTATCTTCTCCAGTGCCAGTCTTACCAGATGATCAAGGAAACTTCTTGATCTACATTGACGCCTCGTATAAAGGATTAAGATGTGTTTTAATGCCGTATGACAAAGTAATAGCCTACGCTTCAATACAACTGAAACCACATGAATAGAACTTTCCAACTCATGATCTTGAATTGGCAGCTATAGTGTTTGCATTGAAGATATGGAGGCATTATTTGTATGGGGAAAAATGCGAGATCTACACGGACCACAAGAGTTTGAAGTATATATTTACCCAGAAGGAATTGAAAATGAGGCAAAGAAGATGGCTAGAACTGATCAAGGACTATGATTGTATGATTAACTATCATCCAGGAAAAGCAAATGTGGTGGCAGACGCTCTGAGCAGAAAATAAAGGTTGAACATGATCACTTCATCTGAGGAATTGATCAAGGAACTTGAGAAGCTTGAAATAGAGGTCAGTATCTCGGGTATGTCTACAGATATGTTATGTCCAATATCTTTTCAACCAGAATTATTGGAGAAGATAAGAAGATGTCAGGAAGAAGTAATGAGCCATTGACAAGAAGAGTTAATAGAAGAAGAGAAAGGGAGTCAAAAGGATGATAAAGGAATCTTAAGATTTTCTTCCAGGATATGGATACCAAATGTAGTCGAGCTGAAAGATGAAATTCTTTGAGACGCTCACAACTCCAGATATTCAATTCATCCCGGAAGTACGAAGATGTACAGAGACTTAAGAGAAAACTTTTGGTGGCCAAGTATGAAGAAAGAAATTTCGAAATGGGTAAGTAAGTGTTATACTTTCCAGCGAGTCAAAGCAGAACATCAAAGGCCCAGTGGATTGTTACAGCCATTGGACATTCCACAAAGGAAGTGGGAACATATTGTGATGGATTTTGTAGTTGGATTACCGAGGACCAAGGAAAATCATGAAGCTATTTGGGATATTATTGACAGATTAACGAAGTCAGCGCATTTTCTTCCTATCAATGAGAGATTCTCATTGAACAAATTACTTTGGTTATATCTGAAGGAAATTATGGTTCGACATGGAGTTCCAGTATCCATAGTTTCAGATAGAGACCCTCGATTTAATTCAAGATTTTGGAGAAGTTTTCAAGATTGTCTCAGAACGAAGTTGAATATGAGTACCACGTATCATCCGCAAACAGATGGTCAAAGTGAAAGGACAATACAGACTATTGAAGACATGCTAAGGGTATATGCTATAGATTTTGAAGGAAGTTGGAATGAACATTTTCCATTGGTTAAATTCTCCTATAACTGCCGCCTTACGAAGCTCTGTATGGCAGAAGTTACAGATCCCCAATCTGTTGGGATGAAGTTGGTGAGAGAAAGATTTTGGGTCCAGAATTGATCCAGCAGACAAAAGAAAAAGTAGAACTCATTCGAAAAAGATTAGTGGCAACTCAAGATCGTCAACACAAGTATGCTGATCCTGCCAGAAAGGATCAGGAATTTGAAGTTGGAGAAGCAGTGTTGTTGAAGATTTCACCTTGGAAAGGTTTGTCCAGATTTGGAAAGAAAAGAAAGCTGAGTCTGCGTTATGTTGGCCCTTTTGAGGCGTGTGGGAAAAGTCGCTTACGAGTTAGCCTTACCACCTCACATGCAGCATATTCACAACGTGTTCCATGTGTCAATGTTGAAGTATTTTTTTCCTTATTCCAATCATATGATAGAATACGAGCCAGTCAAGATTCAGCCAAATTTGTCTTTTGTAGAGCGACCGGTACAGATTTTAGACTGGCAGGAGAGAGTGCTTAGGAATAAGTCTGTGTCTTTAGTGCGAGTCTTGTGGAGGAATCCCAAGGTTGAAGAACCGACTTGGGAGTTGGAAAGCGAAATGCGATCCAGATATCCTTACTTGTTTCCCTAGGCTGATTCTGAGGACAGAATCCTGTTAAGGGGGGAATGATGTAATATCCGGGAAAATTATGTGAATATTTTGTGTTAAATGAATAAATACAATGTGTTTTATGAATTATGGCCCCGCAAGGACCATAATTTTTTTCAATTATTTGTTATGTGTTTTAAAAGGTAATTATATGAATCAATCTGCAATTTCGACTCATATTTATTTGCATTTTTATTGAGGTACTCGTTTTATCTCGTTTTAAGTGCGTTTGAATGCATTTTATGTATTTTCGGGGGGGGGGGGTTTTGTTAATTTAGGAATCATTTCTGTTTTTCAAAATCAACGGAACCGGGACGTCAAAACCCACAAAATTCATGTTTTTATTTTTATAGAATCATTCGTATTTCAAATATCCAGTATTTTTGAATTATTCGCAATTTTCGGGAAATTTTGATATAAATTTTGTATTTTATTACTTTTAAAATTTTTCCCCATAATTAATAATTTTATGCCTAATTATTTTAATTAGCGGATAAAAACACCCTAAATTAGTTTTAGGTATTTATTTTGTAGAAAATATAAAAGGCTTATTAATTCTTTTATCTCATTTTTATTTTCATAAAAAAAATTGAAGAACATAGTTGTGGGGGTGAGATTCTTGAACCAAACTTTGATCACTGATTTTGATCGATCCAGGAAACTAAATCGAACGTTCTAATAACCAAATTGATTCTTGTTTCAAGCCCTTTCTGTTGATATCAATATCACAATCTGAGGTTAGGTATTGAAGAAAATTGATTTTCTTTTTCTTGTTCATGAATTCATTTTTAAAATAGGATGATTGTTGAATGATTCTGGGTTTAGAAAAATCTTTAGAAAGATTTAGTGAGTCGATTTATGTATTTAAGTTAATCGATTGGTTGTTAAATGATATGGGTCGAGTTCATCGTTTTCTTCTTTTTAAATTATAATTTTCTGAGGGTTGTGATCATTATTTGATTGTTGTGATGATGGGAATCGATTGCATATTTAATTAGCTTTATTTTGATAGCAAAAACTCGATTTTTGGTTCCGATTTGACTAGAATCGAGTTTTCGCCGGAAAATATGAAGAAGGGGTCGGGTTTCAATCGATTTTGGTGCTGGGTTGATTGTTTGCGGCTGTTGTGGTTGATATTAAGTTACTGAAGCGATTCTGAGCATTTTGGAGTAGAAACCAATCAAACGAGGTTGAAATGGGAGGGTTTGGGGGTGTTGTAGGCTCGCCGGAAACCGGCTGTTCGCCGGAGAAGACGACGGAATCTGGGTTTTCCAGATTCTGGTGACAACTCCGTTGAACTGCGTTGTTATTTTCCGGTGACCCAGTTACCCGTTCTCAGACCCGTTTTCATTTGTTAAAAACCCGAATTTGATCCTTATTTTCCCAAAACCCAAACCCTGAACCTGTTTCTACAATATCCTTTTTATTTTTATTCAAAAATTCTTTTCTTATTTTCAAAAATCATTTATTTTAATTTTAAAAAATCATTTATTTATTATTGTAAATTCTAAAAATTATTTACTTAATTATTTTAAAGTCCAAAAATTATTTTCTTTTATTATTTTCAAAAATCCTATTTGACTTAATTATTTATAATTTATTTTATATAATTATTTATGAATTTAATTAATTGATTAAATCATTTAATCAATTAATTTTATTTATTAATAGTTAAATAAAATGTAAATTATTTATAATTAATTCAACTAATTCCTAAAAATTATTTTTAAACTTTTAAAAATTATATTTGGTATTGAAAAATCAATTAATATTATTATTAATTGATTTATTCCTATTTATTTCTTATTTTATTGGTAATAAATGAACCGTTCATCCGTTTAATACGAAACGAACGTGTACAAACTCGGAAAAATATTACGCTTCCAATAAAAATACTTTTGAGACCTAATTTATTTTGTATTGCAAGGTCATTTGATTTGTGAGTCATACTGTCGGTAGTTGATCGATAAATACAGTTATTGTCCTGATTTCAATTCTGAATGTTCTGAAACCTACATTTTGACGACCTGACTTATGTGCTGCATGAAATATGTGATTACGTGTTATACGAATAACATGATTATGTGTTATGTGATATGCATGCTATCTGTTTACAGTTTTAAAATGCCATGATTAGTTATAAACGATTGGGTAGACGTAAAGACGTATAGTTACGTCAATTGAGTTTGGTTCTGTCAATTAAGATAGTCCTTTTGTTTATAGAATCGAATAGCAAGGAGTGCAGTCAAGTGTTAGACGGAGTCAGTAGCCAGCAGTTATAAGCCAGAGTTATAGTGAGAATATATCGAGTATACCAGACAAGTTTTCTCCCCTATTCTAAATTCAGAATAACTTATTATTTTACATATTCAAAATATTAGAACTGTTTATAAATACTCTGGTAGCGCATTATATACCAATAGTCATTTGTTTATTGGAATTCTTTTATTCTAGCAATCATTTTGCTAGAACAAATTTTTTAATTCGATAGATAGTAAATAACTATGCTTTCCAGATATACTCTATACAGTGAAACTTTGCGATAATATTAGCGAATAACTTTTTGTTTTAGTTATTTCGCTATCGGTTGTTGAGATAACTTCGAACCATGTGAAATGGGGAGTTAAATATATAAGGATGTCATGGATACGACTTCTTTGATCAAAATTGTTTTATGAATTGGTTATTGGTTAGCGCAAGAGGCCAAGGCACCGGTCCAGCGTGAGCTATTATACGAAAGTGTAATATCTTGCAAGGCGAGTATATGCCTTTTTATGGATATCCAATAGGTACGGTATGGCTGCGGGATACCGGTACCTATATTTATGGTATGGCTGCGGGATACCGGTATTGTTCCATGACTGATCATCAGGAGCAGCATAGTGCATAATTGTGTTTTGTTAAAATGTCGCTTAAACTTTAAGTTTATATCAGCTTCTGGTTTTACTCAGATATTGCTATTATTGTTCACTTATAAATTACATACCGCTTGCTGAGCATTTCTTCGCTCATACTTGTTTATTATTATGATCTTTCAGCTAAGTCAGAGCAGGCTTGAGTTCCCGGATTGACCAGGAGTTGTGTGCTTATAAATAGGTTGGTGTGTTTTTCCAGGTAGACTGTTTTGGGATATTTGACTAGCCTAGAGGTTTGTAATAAAATTTAAATAGTCTGTAAAACTAATTAGACTTATGGGTTGTAATAACATTTCGTTTGTATTAGTGTATATTTCATACTATAACCTGTGATCGATCTAGATGCATGCAAGGGGTCATATTTATTATTTTATTCCGTTGTGTCTATTATATTATGGTTTATCAGTCAGTGACTCCCAAATCTAGACCCCGGATTTGGAGGGCGTCACATAGAGCTTGGGATAGTTACAGGGGTGTTCCCATTAGTAATAGTCTGTAATTTAGCTCTTTGCACATTCTATTGTGCATTGGTCTCAGTGATCCTTGTAATGAGCAAGTCCCTGGTATAAACATTAATTCTTAGAGGTGCAAGAATAGTCCTCTCTTTATCTTTTGAAATTGAATCGGAAAAGGCCATTTTTGTGAGCTTAAATACTGATGTAATTTGGTCAGCAGGAACATGCACATCAAGAAAACACTGATTAAAGATTAAATGGCAGAATCTAACATAGTATAGTACATTTGCATCAGCTTTTAATCTATCTCCTATCAAACATAAAATTACTCTACCAAAATCATAATTACAGTTGTGAAGTAGAGAGTACCCAATTTGTTGTGACATCATTGAAAAAGCATCAAAGTTTATGCACTTATTGTTGAAAGCCCTAGTAATGCAATCGAAGAAGAAATTCCATTCTTTTCGAAGCCCTGGCCTCTTTAGTTGACCTAGATTCTTCATCTCCTTGTTATAACCAATCAGAGTTAAAAACCTTATAATATTAGCATCTCTAATGAAGATTGTGTATGAGACTTGGAAGATGAAGAGCATCCCTAACTATTTGAGGAGTTACATACTTTGTCTCTCCATTATGCTCAAAAGTAATGTTGAGGGTTCCACCATTTGGACCTCCATCATCGAATACCCCGGTTCTCCAAAAATAAGAATATTATTACCAGAAATTACAACAGGGTTTGTAAGAGCATACCCCACTTTACTAGTTGTTAGAAGATCCTAAAAGTTATGGTTATCAGGATCAACACCAGTCTTATCAAGAATATTAGCGTAGTTGTTTGGAACAAACTTTGCACCATTGTAATTGAAAGCTTTGGTAGCAACTGGAGAAGTCATCGTGAACTGTTTGTGAAAAATCTTTAAAACTGATTAGGGTATCAGAGTTTAGTCGAGAGAGAAGAAGTAGTAAGAGAGTCGAAAGAGTTTGGTGAAAAGATTAAGTGATGATTTAAAATCAAAAATTGATTTTGTATAACTCTGTACTCTTTTACTTACAAATAATTCAATTTAGTGGGACACGTGGCATTATTCTATTGCACAGCAAATAATCAAGGAAAAAATAATAAGGAGCACTAAAGACGTGCACGGTTACACATAGTAATTTGCTGTAATTACTGATCCGGTTTCCTGTGTACACACCACCAACTATATAAGTTTAATCATTGCATAAATTACCTACTAAATCCCAGCCATCAATTTAGTTAAAAATATATATTAACTTAGATCGGTTTTAATAAATTCTATCAGAGTTTGAACAGTCAACACATGTCTGACTCATATCAGTATTTAATCACATTATCAGAGTTTATTCATGCAACTACTGTAGAGAGTAAACTATCAGAATTTAACACTCTATATAACTTTCATAAAGCAAATAACATGAATACATGGCATCAAAGTTTAATACAGTCATCAGAATTTAATGATTAATACTGCTACTTAGAAATAGATACCAAACTCTGATCACATATCCTATTAAAGAAAACAATTTATTCATAAAAATTTGAAATAATATCCTAAGATCATTCCCAACTCATTCACCAGTCTTTTAAATTTAGCTTCACAAAGTGGTTTGGTAAAGATATCTGTAATTGCTGATCTGTAGGCACAAAAGTGCAGTTCCACTGTACCTTCCATTACATGTTCCTTTATGAAATGGTACCTAATGCTGATGCGCTTTGTCATTGAATGATGTACTGGATTTCCTGTAACTTTGATTATCATAATATATAGGAATATTAGAATACTCTAACCCATAATTCAGTAATAAATTTTTCATCCAAAGAATTTGTACACAACAACTTCCTACAGCAATGTACATAGCTTCTACAGTTGAAGTAGAAATTGACTTTTATTTCTTGCTAAACCAAGAAATTAGCAGCTTCCTGGAGTGCTTTTCCTGTATATTTTGCATCCTGTAAAATCAGCGTCTGAATATCCTATTAGCTTAAAGTATGAATCCCTAGAATACTATAAACCAAGATTTATGATGCCCTTAAGTTATTTGAAAATTCTTTTACAGCTAACAGGTGTGGTTTCCTGGGATCAACTTGAAACCTTGTACACAGACAGGTAGCATACATAATATCAGGCCTACTAGCAGTCAAATATAGGATTGAGCCAATCAAACCTCTATAGTTACTTATATCTACTGATGAATCAGTATTTAAATCTAACTTGGTTGCAGTGGTCATAGGACTTATGGCAGTTAACTGTCTTGGATTCTAAATCTTTTAATCAAATTCCTAGTATATTTAGCTTGATTGATGAAGATCTCTTCTTTATTCTGCTTTACTGGTAATCCTAGAAAAATAACTTAATTCTCCTATCATACTCATCTGATATCTGGACTGCATAAACTTGGTAAACCTCTCACAGAGTTTATCATTAGTAGAGCCAAAAATGATATTATCAACATATATTTGAACTAACAACAAGTCCTTGCCATGATTCTTATGAAATAAAGTTTTATCAATGGTACCTCTTTTGAAACCACTTTCCTGGAAAAACTGTACAAGTGTTTCATACTAGGATTTTGGAGCTTGCTTTAGTCCATAGAGTGTTTTATCCAACTTGTAGACATGATTTGGATATTTCAGATTAATGAACCCTGGAGGCTTTTCAAATACACTTCCTTATCAATTTCACGATTAAGAAATGCATTCTTTACATCCATTTGGAAAACCTTGAATTTCAGGTGAGCAGCATAGGCCATAATAATTTTGATGGCCTCATGTCTTGTAACAAGAGAAAAAGTTTCATCATAGTCAATACCTTCTTGCTGCGAATATCCCTCTGCAACCAACCTTGCTTTATTCCTTATAATAATGCCCTCACTGTCAGTCTTATTTCCGAACACCCATTTGGTACCAACTAGTGATTCTATCTTTTGGCCTTGGTACTAAGGTCCAAATTTTGTTCCTTTCAATCTCATTTAGTTCCTCTTGTATTGCTGTGATCCAATCAGCATCTTAAAGAGTTTCATTCACTTTCTTAGGTTCAGTTTGAGATAGAAAATAATGATAAAGAAATTCATTTTGAGTGGTTTTTCTAGTCTTTACACCACTATCAGGATTTCCATTTATTAAGTCAGGAGTGTGTGACTTAGTCCATTTTCTTGCAAAAGTGTTGATTTCTTGAAGAAGACCCTCCCTCGATCCATGAAGTCTATATTTTCACCATTGTTATTTCCTGATGTCCCCCCTGAAATAGTGCGTCCAGAATTATCAGTATTTATTTCATCAGTATTTGAGGAATCAGAGTTTGATAAAGTATTTTATGATGTATCTTGATTTGTTTAACTTGAATTTGACTCTTGATGTGAACCATGTTTCTCCCCTTCAATATGTGTTGCTTCATTTTTAAATCTTAATATTTCGTGATAATCTGCATTTTCTAGTCCTATAATCTTCTTTTCATCAAAAGAAATATGAATATATTCCATGATCACTATTGTTCTCAGGTTGTATACTCTAAAGGCCTTTGTTGACAGTGGATATCCAACAAAAATACCTTCATCGGCTTTTAGATCAAATTTTGTAAGATGATCAGGATGAGTTTTAAGAACAAAATATTTACAACCAAAAATATGAAAATACTTCAAGTTTGACTTCTTTCCTTTTACCATCTCAAATGGTGTTTTTCCGTACTTGTTTATCAGAGTTGCATTTTGTGTGAAGTATGCAGTTTGCACAACCTCAACCCAGAAGTAGGTTTGCAATTTTGCTTCCTCAAGCATGATTCTTGCATCTTCTATAAGAGTTCTATTTTTTTTCAACAACTCCATTTTGCTTTGGAGTTCCAGGGGAAAAAATTCATGTTTGATCCCCTTGAATTTACAGAATTCTTCCATATTGTTGTTCTTGAATTTAGTTCTATTATCACTTTTGATAATATTTACTTTATGTGTTGATCCTTTTTCCAGTTGCCTCACATGATCAAAAAGAATAGATGAGTCTCATCCTTTGTATGTAGAAAGTATACCATGTATATCTGGTGTACTCATCCACAATGACCAGTGCATATCTTTTCTTATCTATTGACATAATGTTAACCGGACCAAAAAGATCAATATGTAATAAGTGAAATGGTTCAAGAATTGAGGATTCAGTCTTACTCTTAAAAAATGATTTCCTTAGCTTGGCATTCTGGCATGAATCACATTGGCCATATGGAGTAAAAACTGTATTGGACAATTCTCTTACAAGATCTTTCTTCACAAGTTCATTGATATTGTTGAAATTTAAATGAGAAAGTCTTCTATGGTAGTTCCAACTATCTTCTACAGTTGCTCTACTCGAGAGAAAAACTGCAGAGCCATCGGTATTTGTGGAGACCATGCTTCATATAAGTTACCATGTTATAACCAGTTACAACATTGCCATTTAAGTTGTTGACAATTTCACAATGCTCTTCATAAAAATCCACATGATAACCTCTGTCACATATTTGACTCACACTGATCAGATTATGCTTGAGTCCTGCAACAAGAGCTATATTTTTAATGATGACATTCCGAAGTTTGATGTTGTCATATCCCAAATCCTTTTCCTAAGTTGTCATCTCCATAAGAAACACTTGGGCCAACCTTCTTCTTAAACTCTGATAGCATGGCTTTATTTCCAGTCATATGTCCTGAGCATCCACTATTAAAGACTAGAGCTTTTTTCTTGTTACCCTGCAATCAGATAAGCCATTAGTTAGAATTTTTATGGACCCGGACTTGCTTGGATCATTTGGCCTTATTAAGTTTGTTAACGTTTGCAGCAGAAGTCTTCATATCAGATTTTATGCTAACATTCTTAATATCTAGAGATACACATGCTGAAATAATTTTTTTATTCAAAAAGAGTTTCAGTTCATAATAGTCATAATACAAACTATGATATTCTTTATATGTGTAAATAGAATTCCAAATACTACCATAATAAAAACAAGGATTCCGTGGTTTATATCTAACTGTTCTGTTCCTAAACTATGATTTAGGAGGAACGGTATGTATCCCTTTATTCTTCCTGCAAGAAACATCAAGATAATTAACACTATCAAAGTTTAAAGAAACCTTTCTAGGTGCATTAGGAATATGTTAGTATTCCGGCAAAAAAGAGGAATAGGTTAGTATTTGTTTTCCTTATTGACACCTAGTTTTCCATTTTTGTTCTTTCTAGGCTGTTTGTTCTTGTTTTTCATTATTACTCCCTTCAGCTTTTGCTTAAGCTGCTTCTGAGTCATTAAACCAATATTTACTGACTTAGTCTACACCTGTTCAATATGATCAATTTTTAAGTTTGACCTAGATCCCGATGTTGAACATATCTCATTTACTGATTTGAGAGCATCAATATTTAAGTTAAACTTAGCAGGTGTTAACTGAGACTTATTCTTTTTAACATGCTTTTCCGCATTTATTGGTTTAATTTTTCAGTTTATTTTTCTTTTAATTTATCAGTTTTGGTCTGTATAACCTAATCCTGATCTCCACCAACCACTTTCTATTATTTCCCGAGTTAACTTTCTTGAATTAGTCCAAAGTTTGATTATCTCTCTTTCTTTAACTAATTTCTTTTCTAAGTAAGCATGTTTTTCTAACAACGTATCTTTAACATAAACAATATCATCTCTTTCTTTTTGAGTTTCTATCATGAAAACCAACTCAACTTCTAGATGATCATTCCTTTTCTTTAAGTCAAAATTTTAAATTCCGATCCTAGTATTTTTAAAAGTTTGATCCCTATAACTAACATGAAATTTTTTAAGGAAAAATATGAACTCACATATATCATCAGTATCAAAAGCTAGAATTGTTTGAGGTACCTTAGTCTTAGGAGCCTCAATATTATCATCAGCATTTTCCATGAGAGCATAGTTGACACCCTCATCAGATTCTAATATATCATCTCAATTCTTCTTCTTTGTGATCAAGGCTTGCTTCTTCTCAACTTTTGGTTTTCTGTAATTAGCTGCACAGTGTCCAACTCCATCATAGTTGTAGCACTTGATCTTGGACTTATCAATTTTCCCAGACCTTGACTTCTTGTCATCATTCTTCCTAAAATTTCTTTTATCGGAGTTTGAGAAACTAGAGCCTTTTCTGGAAAATCTTTTTCCTTTCTTGAAGTCCATGTAGGCCATCTTCTTAAAACTTTTAAATAAGAGAGCAGCCATCTGTAAGATATTCTTATCATCACTATGATCACTTTCAGAGTCTGAGTAATCATTAGATTTTGAGTCATCATCAGTGTTTGTTGACTCGGTATCAAACTTTACAATCATGGCCTTTCCTTTAGTATGGCTCTTTCTTCCAGATTTTTCTCTTGGTTTTTCTTCAACCCTGAGTGCAACTTGTCTTGCCCTAGGCCCTTTTCTCTTACTCCTTTTCTCCATCTCCAGTTCATGAGGTTTGAGCATTCCATAGATCTCATCCGGAGATGTATCTTCAAGATCATAGTTATCCCTAATTGATGTGACTTTCAAGTCCCATTTTTCAGGAAGTGCAAGAAGAAACTTTAAATTTCAATCTTCTGATCATATTCTTTGTCAACAAGTTACAAATTATTCAACTATTTCTTAAACATGTCATAGATTTCATTGAATCATTCATCAGCTTTTAAATTAAAGTGCTCATACTCTTGAGTGAGTATAGTCTTTCTTTCTTTTTTCTTGATAGCAACAGTGCCTTGACACTTGACCTCTAAAGTATCCCAAATCTCTTTGGTTATTTTACATCCAGTCACCTTATTGGACATAACACTGACTAGACTGCTATGCAGGATATGTTTGACTTTTGCATCTTTCATTATAGATGAAAGATCCTCAGGAGTGTAATTTTTTTATCATTGTCAACCATACTTTCATCTTGACCAGGAACAACAAAATCTAGTTTCATGGGCCTATGAGGTCTATCATAAATCCTGTTCAAATATTCAGGATATGTTGCTTCCAGACACATAGCCATCTTGACTTTCCAGATAAGATATTCATTAATCTTCAAGATTGGAACTTTGATGGTTTCATATATACTCATGCTATGGTTAATTTAATTTGTGGCTGGTGGTGGTTGTTGTTGAGCTTCTTTATCAGCCATTAATGAATATTTTCTGGCTCTTAAATTGTTTGTGTATCAACAACAAACTCTGATACCAATTGTTAGGCATTTAAGTGTACTGTAGAGGGGGGGGAGGTGAATACAGTAATAACAATCAAATTGAATTAAGTACTCAACAGTGAAGAATAATATTTATATTAATGAATAAAAACTGATTATAAAACTCTCTCAAAGGATGAACAAATATCATTGGGAGTTGCTAGGTTATGTAACGTCTGGGAAATTTACGTCTGTATTATATCATAATTACAATAAATTATGTGTAATTATCTGTCAAACCCTAACTGTTACGTGTTACGTGTATTCCGTGTCAATTCTGTATTTTTAAGATATTTTTCAGATATTTTATTTTACATTCATCGCTCTCATTTCTAACGTTTTACGACCCAAACCATGATTTTAAAGCCAGTATTTCAAATAAAATAATGGGCCTTATTTTTCATCAAACGGCTTTTACCATCGCATTATTCTGAACATCTAGAAATTTTATTAATTTTCTCGTTTTGCGAAAAATTACTTTTCCGGGCCCCATTGGGTGTTAAAAACCCCACAAAAATCACATTTTTATTTTTATAAAATTATAGGACTTTTATTTATACCATTTCTTTGTATTTTTGCATTATTCACAATTTTTGGGAAATTTTGGCATATATATTGTATATATAAAATATTTATAAATTAAATTTTAATACCCAAAAATTATGAAAATTAGGGCCAAATATTTTTATTAGATGTAGAATTGGCCTCTTAATTTTATTTAGGAGTATTATTTTTCACACTATAAATAGCCTAATTATCAGTTAATTATAATTAATTAATTATTATAAATTCTGCAAATTTCTGAAAATTCTCTAAAGAACAGTTCGGGTCGGAATTCGGGTCAGAAATCAATCGGTGATTTTGAACGTTTCTGAGCACCAAATCGATCGATGTGAGTATCCAAATCGATCCTCTCAATCTGTTCTTTCGGTTTCTGGTATCAAAAACATGTTTTGATGTGTTAATTTTCAATTTCAATTTCTAGGGTTTATACCCGATTTGGTACTTTTTGATTCTGGGGTTATTTGTTGAAATTGATGTTATGAATAGCTTTATTTGATAGTTTATGATCGATTCCTGCTAATTAATTGTACAGACGATTGCTTGAATTGATAGGACTATATCTAGGGTTTATGTATTTTTTTTAATCGTTTTTTATTTTAGAGATAACTGAGATATGGTAGAGTATAGGGGTTTGATTGTGTGTTTATAAGCTTTATTTTCATATATATAACGTAATTTTTTGATGTACAAATTAGTGAAATCGGATTTTGGCCGGATTTTTGTTTGATTTGATCGGAGAATTAGTTGTAGGGGTTATTAGGATTAGATTTTGGTATGGTTGAATTGCTGGTGTGATTTTAAATGAAATAGAGGGTCGAATCAATCCAAACGATCCTGTTTTGACTACGAATCAAGTTCGCCGGATTCTCGCCGGGTTTTGTTCTGTTTCGCCGGGAAAGATGACACAGGGGTGGATGGACGAGAAAGACGACAGGGATGTGCAGCTGGAGTTGTGACGAATTGATTGGCGGCAAAAACAGACTGAAAACGTGTTGTTTCGTGCAGGAATTAACCTCGCCGGAATCGAGCTCCAGTGGCCGGAACCTCGCTGGTTTCTGGGTTGTAAAGAACACTGGCGGGTTGTTCTTGCCAACCCGGACCCGACCCGGTGGATTCTTAATACTAACCCGGTTTTGATCTGAAAAACCCAATTACTGATCAGGATATCTATTTCTGAATTTCCAATTAATTAATTATATTTTATTAAAATAAAAATTAGTTTTATTAATTTTAAAAATCAAATAAAAATCAATTTTAAATTCTGAAAATTATGATTAATAATTCCTAAATTATTTTATTAGTTTATAAATTCGAATTTAGTTATTTAATTAATTATTTAACTATTTATCTAACTATTTATCTATTTATTTATTATTTAATAGTTAAGTAAATAATTAATAATTAAAGATTAAAATTTATCGAATATACGAGAAAAGATTCGATAATTAGGAAAATAAAACGAGTAACTCGTATTTATACGGATAATTGAACGATAAGTTCGACTATTATTATTCGAGCGATAATTAATTATTCGTAGAGTATCGTAATAATTATTCGTAACGAACAATTAAATACAGATAGTTGATTTAAATCGTATAAACTGTAATGATAATCGTAATAGTTTAATAATAATGCGAGAAATGCGAATAACTTGTAGAAATACGAGTAGTGGATCGTTGAGTTGAATTCTGATTCGAATAATAGCTTATTTATTCGATAATATTATAGCAGTTGATTGTATCGATTATTTATTTGTAAATAATTGATCTAATCGAGTAAATGATAATAAGTTGTAAATATTTGTAATAAATTGTAATTAATCCTAATAATTAGGGATTAATTATTTTAAATTATTAAATATTTACTTATTAATTATTTATTTATTGTTTATTATTTATTAATTATTTAAAAATGATTAATTATTTCGATAATTAATCAAGTAACTTTCAATAAATCATAACGTATTCATTTTAACTCCAAAAATTATAGAAAAATTATTTTTGACTTTGATTTTTCTTAAATAATTATTTAAAAATTATTTTAGGATTTAAAAATTAGTAATAATTATTTATATTGAATAATAAATTGAATTATCAGTGTTTAATTGATATTAATTAGACCGTTAGTCCGATTTGAGCGAAACGAAAATCATTTGACTCAGAAAAATGAATTTTTTTTATTAAAAATACTATTAAAGCCTAATTTTTTCTAGAAATTGGTTGACTTTATTAATTGCTTGATTATCAGTCGAAATGCGTGCCGAGACGAGTCCGAAAAATTCCGAAAAAATGGGAAACGATTTAGATGGCGGTCAGTGGAACGATCAGCGGGTCGATTTTGATTCTAAAAATTATTTTAACTATAAAAATGACTATGTGCTTATGTGCTTATGTGCTTATGTGTATTATATAGTTAATCGAGTCTTACTTGCTTATATGTAATATACGAGTCAGTCATAAGCGTATGGGTAGATAATAGGAACGAAATGAAGTCGATTCAAGATGCAATTGAAGTACAAAATGACTTAACAAGTCTATTTTGCTAACAGAAGCTAAGCCAGCAAGGCAGGTTGAGTAGGTGATAGACGAAGGTGATTTAATTGCAGTGAGTCGCGCAGAACGCAAGCTTTTTCCCTATTCTACTTTCAGAATAGTGACATTTCTTCAGATGCTTATCACATTTGCACTCTTTTGATTTTTGTTCATAATCACTAATACACACTTGCTATTCCTTTGTTCATATTTCATTTCGATTCTTGATTTCTCCGTTTCTTTGGATTCTTGATTCATATTCCATTGAGGATACATTGAGATTGATATATTCTGGTGGTTAGAATATATCAAAGCATACCGATTGTTCCGGTTGCTAAGCGATGGACTGGATAATGATATATTTTTGGGATTGAGTGGGTCTTAATCCTGAGGACCGGGATATGACTGGTGCCTCGACATGGGCCGTAGTGCCTGTGTACACAACTGGATCTATATATTGAGATATAGATCTGCATTATATTCTGACTGATCAGCAGAATATAGATGCAAACTTGTGTCCAGTTTAGTTCATTTGTACTCGCCAGTAATGGCCTTCTTTCTATTCTCATGGGGGTTATATCTTTACAGATATACCCGAGATTACGGATTCATTTAAAATGCTTTAACACTGTTTATATTTTGCGGACTTGTTGAGCAATTTTGGCTCACCCTTTTTTGTTGTTATCCACCTTATTGTTTTCAGTTAAGAAGAAATATGAAACCCATCAGGACTCGAGTGGTAAAGAAGCGGGTCAAGCCTCGGGATCCTCTCATACCCAAGGTGTTGATCCCAATCCAGGAAGAAAGCTTTGAGTTTCCCGAACAGGTGGAGTGTTGATAGATAGTGTGTGTTTGAATAAAAGATGAATTTAGTTTAAAACTGGTTAGACAATGGCTTGTAATGAAGAGAGTTTGTGAGATTTTGAATTTGGTTTGTAATAAAGCAGTTAGTGGTTCTTGTTTTCATACTTCAACCTAAAAAGATCCTGGTTAGTGTTAAAGGGGTTTAGTTTCATTTTTTATTAATTGTTAATTAGATTGTACAGGTGTGGTGATTAGCTAGTAACCCCCAGACTTATACCCCGGGTCTGGAGGGCGTTACAGGTTATGTGTATAATAAAATAATGCACGCCCCATATAGTGTTAACCTAACATGTGCTTATGTACTGCACAGTTACACAATCAAACAGTTGATATGATATGCATCAATAAGGAATCCTAATACATAACCAATTATTGATTGCTACAAATAAGTAAAGTCCTACATCGACATATCTCTGTAAATTAAAATCTTTTGGAGAGAATCAATTACTTTCTGGAAACAAGTTTTGACGTATGTTGATAGACAAATGTTGATAATTAACGCTGATATGTCAAATACCGATAGATTGACAAAACTCTAATATCTTCCAGTTAGCAAACTATGCTGGCAAACTCTGATGATGAATGTTGATATCATCAAATCATATCTAACATGACTGACAAAAATTCCATCACCTCTTTGACTAACTTGTAGGCCAAGAAAGTAACTTAATTCTCCCATCATACTCATCTTATATTCACTTTACATGAGTTTTGAGAATCTTTGACAAACCTTTTCATTAGTAGAACCAAAGATGATATCATCCACATATATTTGAACTAGGATAATGTCATCACCATGTTGCTTGTAAAATAGAGTTATATCAATTATGCCTCTAGTGAATCCATTCTTGATCAATAACTCTGACAAAGTATCATACCATGTTATTGATGCTTTCTTCAAACCATAGAGAGTATTTAATAGTCTGTAAATAAAATCTGGAATTATTGGATCGTCAAAGCCAGGAGGTTGTTGCACATAGACTTCTTCTTCTAGTTCACCATTGAGAAATGCATTTTTCACATCCATTTGATACACTTTAAAATTTGAGTGTGCATCAAATGTAAGGAAAATTCTTATTGCTTCAAGTACACCCATTTTGTTCCAATAATGCTTCTGTTTCTTGGTGCATGAACCAACTCCCAAACTTTATTTCTTTCAAATTAATTTAGCTTTTCTTGCATAGCAGTTATCCAATCAGGATCAAGTACAGTTTCTTCAGTTTTCTTAGGATCAATTTGAAACAAGAAGCATTGGTATCATTGGTACAATAAAGTTGAAACCTTATTGTTGCAAATGAATTGTTGGACAGACTACCAGATTCTATGAAATCTGATGACCAAGTCTTTGGATTTTAATAAAGTTTGTACTTTGTAGCCTATGTCACTCTTGGGTAAAATGTTGTTTGATTCCCATTTTCTGGCTTGTAATGCAACCTTAATATTATTATTCGGGGAATGCAAAATCTTATTGATGGTGCTCGGGTGGGTAGAGGGGTAAAAATGGTAAGTTTTTCTAGGGTCATATCACTGTTCTATGATATTCTTTTATGTTATACCACAGAGGCATGCTAATTTCAACAATATTTCCTTTTATTTTGTCAGGAGTACAGGGTCAACTTCAATATATGCACAAAACACAAGAAAAAAGATCGCAGACGTAAAAAACCTCGGAGGCTTTCTCCGAAGTGTGATTCCCAATGGATTTTTAGCCGAAATTCAATCAAACAGTTTGGCTACAGAAGTAACATCATCAAAACTATCATACATTGTAACCATTTCTCCGAGTTGTGATTCCCAATACATTTATAGCTGCCAAAATGGTTGTTATGTATGATAGTTCTTATAATGTTACTTATGTTGCCAAACTGTTTGACAACTTTATTAGTGTGGAATATTTAATGCAACTTGCAAAAGAATACCAAAAATATGAAAAAAGGTGATGGGACATAACAGTCGTATGGGGTTGTCCCGTGCTTTGACCTTCAAAAGCTGAACCACCAACATAGTCATAATGATAAGTGTATTACGTATTTGCGGATAACTTATTAAAAATACGCATTTTGCATGCTGTTGTGCAAGACATGCCTATATTTTAACTAGACTAAGTCATATTGACGACCCTAAGTAAGTTGTATTGTTATATTAGTTTGTATTTGTACTTGTAACATTTTAAAGTCTGTAAAAATATAAAAGAGCAGACTGGAGTCTTTTTCCTTAAACAGTATCAAGCCTAAGGATTCTATCTGGTAGAAGATCAAGAAGATCATACCTTAGAAGAATTTTGAAAAAGCTTGGAGTTGAATAAATCTGTTTGGATAAAAATACTCTAAGTCAAGATCTCTACAAGTCACAGATTTAGTGTTATAGAGAAGTCATTCGAGAACTCCAAATGACTTATCGAGAAGTCAGGAAAGCTACTAGAGAACTCAGGGAGATATCGACAAATTAATTGAATACATGAAGTTTGGAGATATCGACAAGTCTACATTCATTATAGAACACTGAGTTATCAAAAAGTCAAAGTCCACTAGAGAACTCAGAGATATCGATAAGTCAAAATTCACTAGAGAACTCTAAGTTGTCGACAAGTCAAAGTGAAGACATGAAGCTGAGAGATCTCGACAAGCCAAAGTATCATTCAAGAACTTAGAGACCTCTATAAGTCAAATTCAATGGAGTTCAGAGATCTCGTTAAGTCATTATACTTATCGAGATGTCAAGATCTCTATATGCCTAAATGGAGATCTCGAGTTAAATTCTCAAAGTACAAAATTACAGACCAGTTTAATATCCAAGATATACAATCAACAAACAATCCAACCAGCTGGATTGACAAGTCTACAAAAAGCAGCTTGAAGGATGTGCAAGATTAATGGTTAAGATTAACTGACAAAAGAAGATCAAGATAATCACTGGATGCTAAAGATATGTTAAGCCAGAAATAGAAGGTTCACTTTTCCTAAAAAGGATATGACAAGTGACATTTTAGTAAAGGAAAATAGCATATCTTATTGTACACTGTGTAAACTAGTAGTTTACTGAGTTATAAAGTTAACACTGGTCCTTTTGTCAGTTGTAAAAATCTAGATAGAAAATCTTGTAATTCTCTCAAGAAGAAGCTAAGCTCTTTAAACAAAGAGCCTAGAAATTTTATAGCAAAACATTCTTGATTTTTAATATAAAAATTAAGTGAGTTTTGAAAAGATTGTGTTCTTATTTATTGCATGCTTATTTCCAGTATTAACACATCTTCTCTACAAGATTTAATTTACTTTGTTCAACCATAAACATTCAAGAAAAGCCTAAAAATATCAAAAACACATTCACCCCCCTATGTGTTATTCATTTCCAAACAAGTGGTATCAGAGCAAAATCTGAAAGTAAACAGATTCAAGATCTTGGAAGAATGAATACAGAGAAAATCAGTAGCATCAAAATCCCTACTTTTGACGAAGCTAACTACATCCTATGGAAGAAGAAAATGATGTTGTTTATAAGAATGGCCAATGTAACGCCCGGGAAATATTATGTAATTATTTTTATCAATAAATAATTATTATGTGAGTTTTGTGAGAATTTTTGGTGAATTATTTGATGATGGGTAATAATATTTGAATGTTTATTTCTGATAAAATTTAGATATTCTAATTTCCAATTATCCAGAATTAAATCTAGATAATTTTGGTATTTTTCTGGTAATTTTTGAATGATCATATGATTTTATAAGGATTTATAGAATTAAAAACGATTATTTTTACATAATTATAAAATTTCTTTTTAGAATAGAAATCATCCCACTTCAATCGTTTTTGCGTTTTTACAAACCAAAACTCTTCCGAAAACTCCTTCCTAACCTAATCTGATAATTCTGAACACTTTCTGTGTTTTGACTTTTTCGATCCGGGGTACGGTTTGACCTGTACGAGTCCTGGTATGAAATTTTCGATACGCAAATCATTTTATTTATCGATAAGAATCCATATTCTCAAAAGGCGAGACATTATTACCTTAATTTCGTATAAAGTATTTTATAGAAAACTTTGTTTTGATAATTATCCAAATTGGTATTAAAATTGTATCATCTTTTCAGTTACTTAGCGGCTAAGTAACCTATTTTCGGACTCGATATGTAAATATAATTATCGAATTATTAAATAAATAAAATATGTGATGGTTCTGTCAGCTATGTGTTGCTGTATTATCAATTGTTTGTGATATGTTGGACGCAAAGATTAATGTTATAATTAATTATCGAGCTGTATGAATTTAATTCATTTTAAAATGATTTTATTGAATATTTATTCTCATAAATGTTAAAATTGCTCCTAAAATTATTTTTGTTATTTTTTAATTTTATTTATTATTTTTAGGAGTTTATAAAATTTAGAAATTAATGTTTTATTGATAAATTATTTTTTTTACTGATTTTCTGAATTGCACTTAATTGTAAAATCAGTATTTAATTCTAGAATGTTTCGAAAATTATGAAAATTTTATTTTATTAACTTTTAAATATTTCAAGAATTTTAAAAAAATTCAGAAGTTTTCTGGCTTTTATTTAACCCAACATTTGTTCGTTAAATTGTAAAATGCGGGTACGTAACGCGTTTTAAAAATACTTTAAAAATTTTGGAAACTTTATTTTAGTAATTTTAAATTGTCCCGAAAATTTTAGAAAGTATTTTGATAAATTTTAGGGTCATTTTATTCGTTAATTGTTCGTTAAAATGTTAAGTGCAATGTTGTATTCAGATTAATAAAAGAAAAAAAGGGGTGCAGGGTTTAAAACTGGGTTTGACCCGTCTCATTTTTTTTTCAGCCCTCTCTCTCGAAATCTCTCCTGTCTCCCATCTCTTTCTTCACTCTCTTTCTCCCTCTTTTTCGTTTCCCTCTCTCTCCGGCTGCAATTTCTGCGGTTTCCGGCCGCCGCCCTTGTTTCTCCGGTGAGTTTAGTCGCCGCCCTATGTCCTGTTTTCCGGCGAGGATTCGCCGCCTTTCCCGTGTCGCGCGTACTGTGCGCGTTAGTGTTGTGTGTGTGCTTAAGTGTGTATATGTGTGCCCTGGGTGTGTGTTCGTGTTCGTTATTTGCGATTGTTAGTGGTCGCCTTCTGTTTCTTTCCCGACTGTGCTTTTATTTCCGGTGAGGCGCGTGTGTTGTGCGTGTGTGCTTATCGGGTTAAAATTTTAATATATATTTTGTTCATTTTGTTTCTTCAGGGAATTTATTTTGAGTAATTTCGTGAAATAAAATTTTGTGTGGAAAAATAATTTGATTAATCGGTGAAACCCGCGATTTTGGAATATGAATCGGGTACCTCCGGGTTTTACTGCCGTCGACAATGAGTTTTAAAACGAGTCGACGGTGGACTGTGATGATTTTAATCTGAGTCCTACGTTTATAAATTAAATAAAATTAGTTGTAAAATAAATTTCAAAACGAAAATGAATAATAATAATTAATAAAGCAATTTCGTATCGGTGAATGAGATTGATGAATTGATTTGGGAATTGTTTGGTATTGCGTTTGTGTTGTGATTGACGTCGAAATGATTCGACGGGTAGGCCGATAAATAAAGGAAACGCTGCCCGATTTTCGAGAAAATTAATTCTGAAAATACGGGAACGTAACCTGTAATTGTCGGAAACGTCGAACGAGGATATAATTGAACTTTATGAAACCTATCTACGTGACGTGACAAGATATTTTGTGAATAATCGATTACCCTATTTTTTTCAAAATGATAAATATACATATTTTCTGAAAATAAATACTGAACCGAGTTTCGAAGATGTGAACCATAATTGCTATGTGTATTTCGATAATACATGTAAATACAAGTTGGGTTATGAAATCGTATGGGTAGAATAGGGTGGTGGTTTGATGTTAAGCTTAAGCGGTTATCTAAATTAGGGTATTTCAACCCTGTAGGTTTTAGACGGAAGACCGAGACGTGACATCGGACTAGGAACGATCTAGTGATTAGACGTCGAGATCAACGAAGTTCCAACCGAAGGGTCTGAATGTTGGGATCGTATCGAGAATATGATAGTAAGTGGACGATAAAGCCGAACGATCAAAGTCGAACCAAAGTCAACCAGTAATAACGGTTAAAGCTTATTGAGGCAAGTATCCCTATCATCACTTATTGTTCAAGTGATATTTATTTTAGGTCTTCTTACGCAAGTATTCGTGATTTCCTTTTAAATACTGCAAGTATTCCTGATTTTCTGCAAATATTTATTCGTTCCTATTCTAAGTTCAGAATAGTTAAATGTTTTACATTTCGCTGCAATTACTCATATTATGTATGTTCTTTTATTCTTGTTCCTGTAATTCGATTGCTCTCTTGAGCAAATACCCATTCTTTCGGGTTATTTGCGAACCCTGAATTGGGATGTTTTGAATTCAAAATGATTTGACATCAAAACACTCTACGGGATGGATAGTGATATTTTGGGGATTGATTTTTACTTAATCCTGAGGACCGAGTTATGACTGGTGCCTCGAGCTGGGCTGTAGTGCCTGGGGACCCGACTAGATCTATATATTGAGATATGGATCTGCATTATATTCTGACTGATCAGCAGAGTATAGATGCGAACTAGTGTCCAGTATAATTTATTGTTGATCGCCATTAATGGCATTCCTTCTTGAGAAAAAAATGTGATTATGGATTAAAGTTTATTTTCCTTAGCACTCAGTTTCGGGTAATTACAATGTTTCTAAATAAATTTGAGGTTCAGATTGTTGCTACAGCATTAGTTGCTCAGTGATAGTTAGAATCTTGAATGAATTGAGATCTTCTTAATTATTCAACCCGTCCTTATCAGGCTGGTTTAGCAGGCTAAGTCTATGGAAACTTAGTCGATAATGATGGATACTGAATAGTTAGGAATTTCTTGAACGTTGTTTTATGAATAGTTGTTGCATTCGTTGCTCAGGTATGAAGTGTTACCAGAAGCTATTTTGAAAACACGCGATCTCTGAAGCTCTTATAAAATGTCATTATTTCCTATGTGATTTATAGCAATGTAAATCAAATTGATTTTAAGATAATGAAATATATCCTTTAAATGATTTCGTGTTTCGCTCTTCAAAATATTTCAGAGATTTGTTCCGGAAGTTTTCTTTGATATTAATGTTTGAAACTCAAAATATATACTTGCTGGGTATTTTTGGCTCACTCTTGCTTTGTAAATTTTTATTTCAGTCAGAAACAGATAAGGATTAAAGTGAATAGCTTCGATAAACAGCAGAAGTTAGAGAAATTTCTGTTGCGAGAAGTTGAAGGTGTTAGAAGAATGTGACAAGAGCATTAGTTCAAAGGTATTTATACTTGTATTATAGTTGAAGTGAGTTGTAGAAGGTTAGATTCTTGTTTCATACCATAACCTGTAAACGATCCGGATTCAAGGGGTTCTTTATTTATTTCTTTATTTTATGTAAAGATTGTTTAGTGACACCAAATCTTGACCCCGAATTTGGGGTGTTACAGTTTGGCATCAGAGCTGCAGGTTATTGGTCACTGAAATAAGAATAGGTAAGAGCAGGATAGGAATGATAGGTCGTACAAGATGGGAAAGACCCTAGGCATACTCAGGATAAATAAAGTTGAGTGCGAATTAGGGTTAGTAGATCCGAGATGGAGTTGTTAAGATGTGATCGTTGAGAAAGTGTAAGGCGAATATCCCAACATCATAGGTATATTGAAACCTCAGATCATACAATGATGAGAAATCGACGGATCGACGGAGACTGGGTATGTTACCCTACTTTTCACGTGGTTCTGAAGAATATGCGATCGTTTCTTGTGAGAATTTGTGTAAGAGAAGCTACGATTTAACTTAGAATTTGGTATTAGGATGAGTTCCACGTCGAAGGCAACTAATTGATGGAAGCTGATGAAGAACCAACGTTGCACATTTCGAAGGCACCGCCGTTGTGAGAAGGATCCTATCACTTATTGGAAGTTGTGCGAGGAATGATATCTACCTTCCTAGATATAGGTAAGACTAGCAAGAAAATGTGACCCTATCTACAGACAGAAGGTCGAATCGCATGCGTGGTCGTAAGCATCACGTCAAGGATGACAACGAGAATATGAAAGATAATGGCAGGCGTTAGCATTGGGTTCGAGCTGCGAATAAAATGATATACAACGGTAAATGAAGTTTCATCGACTAAGAAATGCGAACAGAGTCCAAGGAAAAACATGAAAGGCGTACCGAAGTAGAAGGACTTTTATATGGATATTCTTTTAATTAGACATTTCATTGGTAAACCATAAAAATAGCAAGTAACTTATATAGTAATGACGACCAAATATTTGATTTTTGAAAACTTTAAAAATGAGATTTTGGAAAAGATTTCCTTAATCAACTTCGAAAGATTTTGTATAAAATAAGTTTTACAATTTGGTTGTCGAGGTACTACTTAAGTTCTTGTTATTATAAACAGAAAATGACCTAAAAAGAAGAATAGAATTAGATTCAGTATTGTTAATTAAAAGGGCCAAGTAGACCCATTGGCAGGAAGAAAAGTTTAAAGCTTTCTGTGAAAAAAAATAAAGGTAAGCGTTGTTAATAAAATAAATAATTGAATCAACATATTAATTACCCAATATATAAAATTATAAAAATTTAACGAAATTCTTGATTCGAATGGACGGAGGATGATTGAAGGAAATGGCAGAATCTTCTAGACAGTAGGCAAAAGAATCATATTTTATCGACAAAACTGAGGCGTTGCGTGATCGATGGTTATTTTATGCGGAATAAATGGAATCTAAAGCAATGGTTATAAATTTCGGAAGGACACGATTAAGATCAAATTATTGAAGTAGTTGATGTGAAGGCATTTCCAAGAAGCATTCCGAAGCAATGATGTGACTTGAATCGTGAACCTGTATCCGCACGATCCTGAAGGCATACGTAAGTGAAGCGTAGAGGTGATCGGCATTGACATTCTTTCTTCTAATACGACAGTATATGTTTTTTTTGATTTTTGAATATGTAGGAGCTTCTTCTGTTGATAAATTATATGAGGAAAAAATGAAAGAAAATTTCTTATATTCCTTCTAAATTGTTTCTCTTCTCCAATTTCTTGATTCTTGATTGAGACAACAGTGTTGTGGTATGACGCTTTGTCGAAATGATGAAGAGTCGGGTGGGACGCCATCTAATCATGCACTGTATGCCATATGGTATGAAAGACTGGCCATCTTGAGTACGAATATGGTTGTCCCATTCACATTTAAATCTTCACTCATTTTCTTCCTTCAATTTTCTGATTTATAAATTCTTCCAATCAGTTGCTGCATCGTTACTCCTTATTCTGTTTTTCAATCAAAATCATGTTTACAAACTCTCCTCTTGCATCGAGTCTGTTCTTTGACGATTCCAAAAGAAATAGAATAGTTTTGTGCGACAGGTAGAATTACGTGTCAAAGGAGAATATGATTGCAAGTCGATAAATAATGCACTTCAAACCAGAGGATTTCGACGCGAAATGAATGGTTAGTGAATCGTACATTTATTACAAAATAAGGGAGCAAAGTTGTGTGCGTCAGACGCTACAAACAAGTATCGGGACGATAATCAAAGATCAAGGAAATTCCGAACAATGATTCAGACATGCAATTACGACGTGAAGCATTCCTCTGTCACGGGAAGATATTTGTCATGAAGATTCAAGATAAAAGAAATCTTAAATATAATCGAACTTCAAATGTGCTCTTCAAGAAATTAAGAAGTTCTCTAACTTGCGTAAATAGGTGATTGTGAATTCAATGCTCATATCCAAGTCAGTGACGAAAGCTCGATACGAAGCCATAAGTGGAGATGAAGCAATGGTGACTCGATTGTGAAACTTTTCAAGAAATAAATTAAAAGAATCGCGAAATAAAATTTTAAGTTCATTAATAACAATTCATAATATTCTGAAGAAACTGAGAAAGGTGTGGTTATATTAATCATTGTTGATGTAAGATCCAATTCCCATTTAAAAAGATATATGTTATGCCAGTCAGATGCTGATCAAAATAATAAAGTGCAAGTTGTGGAAAATTGATGATTTTGGTTGATGAAAGTGGGTGGATATGATTGTAGATGATTTGGTTGACTGATGGTGTCATCTTGAGTCCGACTGGTAGTCAATGGTGTAGGGGAAGTGTTGCCCAAAGTTTTAGAAATTACCCTATAGTTAAGGACAAAGAAGTATATAATCGTTCTCGTCAGTATTCTAAATAATTACGATCTCGGTTCTTGAGAAAGTCGTTATGACCAAACCGACTTTATATAATTGGTATTTGATTCCAGTTAGCTAGTCAGCATTTGATTTAAGTGATTAGTTAAAGGAGTTAATTGATCAACTTTACCAACTAATGGTTAGTTAAATGGAGATCGATTCCAATTAGATTGAGTCGAGCTCTAACATGATTTCCAGCTCTGAAATTAAAGCAATAAGAAATTTTGAAAAAAAGTAATGGCGTTAACGTAAATTGAAGGCTTAGTTCGATTAGTGTGATGTTACTGTAATTAGGTGCAAGGTTTGATCTAGAAGAATACGCTCTTTTCGATGAATAAGAGGAACAGGAAGTTACTGGTACACGCTAATAAGAAGAATATTTTAAAGAACTGAAGGTTCAAGATAAAATAAAGGGATTATATCGTCTGCAATAGCGTTCCAGGAAGAACTTGGATGTATAACCATATCGAATGACGAATTAATGAAAGATTTGAATGTACACTTCTTTTGAACGACGATTGAATGGAAGTTGTTGTAGAATAATGGAAAGCTCGCAAATTCAAGCGCCCAATGAAAGACGGAGATTGATGAAGTCCGCATGTGAACTCAGGAAAAAGAGATGATGGTCAATGAAGATAAGTCAAACACGCGATCTGTGATACGTCAAGCAAAGCTATGGAAATAGCTACCAAGGAAATTCGATAACTCTGTTAGTGAGAATTTAAATAGGTCAAATAAAAGCCTTCATTCCAGTGTGAACTTCAAGAATGACCTATCCAATAATAAATAGAGTAATATTACTAAGAAAAAGAAATTTGTTATGTATGAAAAAGATAATGAATAATGAGAACGAAGAACTAATCAAGACAAGAAGTAGAATCAAAAGAATGATAAAGAAATTTTATAAAATAATTCAGAAAATATGCAAGTTGGGAACGTCGGGTGTGCCAGAGCTGTTGGAGAAGGAGGTGAAACGCCGATCGTTGGAGATAGGAATTTTTTTTTTCAAGAATGCGTGTAAACAGGAATGATTTACCAAGGTTACCTCAGGGAATGAGGTAAGAATTTCTCGTCGGTTATTGCATAGAGTCAAGCTAATGTCAAAAGCATGTGTCGTATAATTTAATAGGAATGAAATAATAAGTGAAGGAAAACTTCAGAAATGTTGAATGAAAGCATAATGAAATAAAGAATATTTTGCGCTGTGCACAAAAGCGATCATGGAAAAAAAAGAGAATGGAGGTAGGAAGTTACGCGTCGATTATCAGAAATTGTAAGTTTGAAGATCAAGTGAACACAAAGTACCATGAGTGTTGGGATGGTGTGATGGTATTTATTGATAACATCCTCGCTAATTCAAGGACTAAGAAAGACCAAGTTGAACGCCTGAAGATATGCTTGTGAAGAATTGGAAAATAGCAGCTGCATTCTCAGCTTCAAAGACATGAATTCTGGTTATAATTGATTATGAGCGCCAATGTGTGGGTAAAGATCAAACAGGAAAGGTCCATTTAGGAATAGATGTTTCAAATAGAAATAAAAGAGTGAATACCATTAAGATTGTTGAGAAATGGTTAAAAGAATTGGAAAAATTAGGAACTGAAGAATAGGATTTGATCCGTCTTCTGGGTTATGCTGATACTTACTTTGTCGTTGAATATCAAAGGTGGTATTAATGCAGATGATTGATGTTGACCTCAGTAGGAAACGTTATGAGCATCAAAGTTCGTATTGATATCTAATTTGATAGGACTACAAAATGAGTATTAGTACCAAGAGACCGGATTTGAACAAAGTTCTAATTAAGATATTAAGGGATTCTCGCTTGATGAAGCTACTTCATAGTGATTGAAAAGAAATAGAAGTATGCTACCAAATGGTGAGTAGATGCAATTGTCGAGATTTTTCTTTTTAGCTTTTGAATAGATGTAGAACATTTCGAAGCATCAGACGTCATGAACTCAGGACATCGGGTGCAGATGAATAGAAAATGCAAAAGACCGATTAAGAATTCTCGAACACGATTGGAAACGATCATAGGTCAGGCTAACCGAACAGAAGGAAACATGAAGAGTAGAATAGAACAGTTAGTGAAAATAGAAAGTTTATGAACACGAATTATTGGAATTAGACAGAAAAGAAGATTAGTGTGAATTAAGTTAGTCCTTTGAGGCAATGAGATAAATAGAACGATTGTGGATGAGTTGGTCTTGTTGTCACCGGTATAATGAATCTATAAGACATTCATGTGTGTATGACTACGAAAATTCATTTAGCTTCAAATGTATGAAGTAGAGACTGAGGTAGGGGTTGCATGAGCAACTGATAAATCTGATGACGGTAGGAGACCATTGAAACGTGATTAAAGTAGTGAGTCCTGAGAAGTTTTGATTAGATACTCGAAATGTAGCAGTGGTTGTTCTTTAGCATGATTCTGAGAACAGAATCCTTTTAAGGGAGGAAGAATGTAACGCCCGGGAAATATTATGTAATTATTTTTATCAATAAATAATTATAATGTGAGTTTTGTGTAATTTTTGGTGAATTATTTGATGATGGATAATAATATTTGAATGTTTATTTCTGATAAAATTTAGATATTCTAATTTCCAATTATCCAGAATTAAATCTAGATAATTTTGGTATTTTTCTGGTAATTTTTGAATGATCATATGATTTTATAAGGATTTATAGAATTAATAACGATTATTTTTACATAATTATAAAATTTCTTTTTAGAATCAGAAATCATCCCACTTCAATCGTTTTTGCATTTTTACAACCCGAAACTCTTCCGAAAACTCCTTCCTAACCTAATCTGATAATTCTGAACACTTTCCGTGTTTTGACTTTTTCGATCCGGGGTACGGTTTGACCTGTACGAGTCTTGGTGTGAAATTTTCGATACGCAAATCATTTTATTTATCGATAAGAATCCATATTCTCAAAAGGCGAGACATTATTACCTTAATTTCGTATAAAGTATTTTATAGAAAGCTCTGTTTTGATAATTATCCAAATTTGGTATTAAAATTGTATCGTCTTTTCAGTTACTTAGCGGCTAAGTAACCTATTTTCGGACTCGATATGTAAATGTAATTATCGAATTATTAAATAAATAAAATATGTGATGGTTCTGTCAGCTATGTGTTGCTGTATTATCAATTATTTGTGAATTGTTGGACGCAAAGATTAATGTTATAATTAATTATCGAGCTATATGAATTTAATTCATTTTAAAATGATTTTATTGAATATTTATTCTCATAAATACTTAAATTGCTCCTAAAATTATTTTTGTTGTTTTATAATTTTATTTATTATTTTTAGGAGTTTATAAAATTTAGAAATCAATATTTTATTGATTAATTATTTTTTTTACTGATTTTCTGAATTGCACTTAATTGTAAAATCAGTATTTAATTCTAGAATGTTTCGAAAATTATGAAAATTTTATTTTATTAACTTTTAAATATTTCAAGAATTTTAAAAAAAAATCGGAAGTTTTCTGTCTTTTATTTAACCCAACATTTGTTCGTTAAATTGTAAAATGCGGGTACGTAACGCGTTTTAAAAATACTTTAAAAATTTTGGAAACTTTGTTTTAGTAATTTTAAATTGTCCCGAAAATTTTAGAAATTATTTTGATAAATTTTAGGGTCATTTTATTCGTTAATTGTTCGTTAAAATGTTAAGTGTAGTGTTGTATTCGGATTAATAAAAGAAAAAAAAGGGGTGCAGGGTTTAAAACCGGGTTTGACCCGTCTCATTTTTTTTCAGCCCTCTCTCTCGAAATCTGTCCTGTCTCCCATCTCTTTCTTCACTCTCTTTCTCCCTCCTTTTCGTTTCCCTCTCTCTCCGCCTGCTATTTCTGCGGTTTTCCGGCCGCCGCCCTTGTTTCTCCGGTGAGTTTAATCGTCGCCCTATGTCCTGTTTTCCGGCGAGGATTCGCCGCCTTTCCCGTGTTGCGCGTACTGTGCGCATTAGTGTTGTGTGTGTGCTTAAGTGTGTATATGTGTGCCCTGGGTGTGTGTTCGTGTTAGGTCCCAATGTGTTTGTAGAAGGGGGGGTTGAATACAAACAGTACCAAATAATCGAATAAATGCGGAATAAAAAATGTGAAACAAAATTCAAGTTAAATAAAACTTTTATTAAACTTGAAAGGTGTTACAACAACTATATCGATTACAAGGTATTAATCTCAAATCAATTATCACAAATCTAGAATAAATTCGACATGAACTTTTTCTATTTTTGCAATAATTAGAATCAAATGCTAAACGCGATTTGAGATTAAGTTCTAGGGATTTTGATCCGCTAGATTGTTACACAAGAACAAGATAAATAATTCTAGTGGTTTGGATTTAACATTAACAAACTAGAATTTTGATCTTGATGTAAGCAGAGAAGAAAATAAAATGTTTAAAGGCGGCTGCTTTTTTTCTTTGTTCTTGTATTTTTTCAGTCTGTTGGATGGATGATTGAGTTGAATGACTCTCTGCTTCTTTTTAATCAACAACCGAATAGAATTGAATTGGCATGACAATCCTATAGCTGGCAAGACTTTCGGTAGGACAATGGATTGAACTAGCAAGATAATCTGAATGAACTAGCATGACAATCAGAATGAACTAGCAAGACAATCCTTCTCCTAGTGTAACTTTCGGTGAGACTATTGAAAATGGCCTAGCATGACAATCGGTATGACAATCCTGATTGTCATGCTAGTTCATTTTCAATTGTCTTGCTGATTTAATGAAGATTTTAATCCAAATTAAATTCTGAAAATTCCTAAAATTAATTCAAAATTAATTAATCAATTAATTCAATTAATAAATAGATTATTCTTCGCAGATATAATTTATTTTCTTAATTAAATTAGATGACTTAATTAATTAATAGAGAATTAATTCTAGTCTTGAGCAGCAACCATTCTTCTGCAAATCTTCTGAAAATCACTGAAAATTATGAATCAATTCCACCACTTCAACGTTGACACTCGATGTACTGTCTGGTTCATGAGTGACTAACTTCTGTGACGTTTCTTCATGTGTTGACTTTGATACTCTGATTTTCTTCAGATTAAATCCTTGTAATTAATGATACTCTGACGAGATCTATGTCACTTGATTAAATCCACGATCTTGATTTATATCACTGAGGCATGATCAACTTCTTGAACTTCTTCTAGTGAATTAACTCCTCAAGTCTGTAGATGAACCTTGTTTCTGAATCCTTTGACAGATATTACTTTGCGAGATCTCTCTGACGGTCGATACACTATTTACTTATTACATTCTTATTTGAGTTGAGTTGAATCCTCGAATATACAAATAGGCTATGACATATGACTTACAATCTCCCCCTATTTGTTTGTTAGACAATAACACACAAATACCTAGAGGATAACTCAACTAACAAATAAGAAAAAGATATAAACATACATGTAAAGTAAATAGTAGAAAAGTTCTGGACTAGATTTAACATTTTCCAGATTCCAAGTAGATGTTCCTCTAGACTGAACATATCTTCAAGTAGTTCCATCTTCATTTGTACAACCACATTTCCTGTTGAGAAGCCCATATCTCTTGCTTCTCCCCCTATGAGAATCAACTGATTAAAGAAGATCACCTTCTTTTACCACCTCTCCCGTACAATAGGATCCGCAGATAAAAACCAATGGTACTCCCTTAACAGCTTCTTCCCTTACTAGGAAATCACCTTGTGTTTACCACCTCTCCCGTACAATAGGATCCGTAGTTAGAAACAACAATGGTGTGGTGTAGTGTACATTTTTAGGATCTTTTTCTTCCTCCCTGCTATTTCTCCCCCTTAGTTGAGGAATCCTCCAAACTATTACTTAAGCTTTTATCTCCCCCTTAAAGAAGGAATGTATGCCGTCGTCTGAAGGAGTTCTCATATTTCACTTGGTTGGAAAAGAAATAACAAGTAGTTTCTCTTTCTTCCTCACTGTGAGTGTGTGATTGTGTTTTAGTGTACCTCACATGTGTTTCACTCTTCTCTCCACTCGTGTTTACACTCATTCTCACAAGTGTATCACTCTTCTCTCATAGCTCCATAATCCAGCTGTACCTGCAAGGAAAATCACCTTAGCCATCCTTAAGGAGGTCACAGGTGGTGCAATGGGAGTTCGCAAATCCCCATCCTTGTTAAACTCGTCAGATGAATCTGAGTCATAATCTACAAGTTGCTAGTTTCCCTTTTAGGGTTCCAGATTTGAATTCTGGGAAGGTAAACAATGATCCAAAGAATTTAGCATAAAGATCAAAGTTCCCTTCTAATGCCTGTGAAGACATTTCCTTGTGACTCATCAGGTAATATCTGAATCATTGTCAACAAGTTGTCGATCTGCGCCTATGTCAGATCCACTATCCGCAGATGCATCCAGGGGATTTAAGCCTGGGGAGGTAGACACTGACCACTGACATATGGCTTTTGGATCAGTATCCTCTCCTAACACCTGTAAAGGCAATTGGTCCATTAACGAACCTTGAACAATCGAATCTGACCTTAAAATGGTCGAAACTCTTGTTTCCGTCAACTCATCCTTTGTGTGTGTAACCTTTCCTTGTGCATCAAGAATTGTTTATGTTTGAAGTGGTGACACTACATCGGATGCCTTGGCTGACAGGTAAAATTCAATAGACGCACCCTGTTGAGAGAATGAATCTAGTAACTGTATTTGTGCCTTTTCAGCCATTACATCTTTTTGAGAAGATGTATGGGGGCTAGCAGTTGTCTCGGTTTAAATACTACTCATCTATGTAGGAGACAGAGCTACTGTGTTGACTACAGAACCTTCCTTATGTGGTGCACTAAGGCACTATCTCCCTCACGCTCATTCATACTATATTTAGTGGTAAGAGAGTGTTGGTTGGTTCTGTTTCTGTGTTTGTCTTTACAGTCTGGGATAGATGTTGTGGGTTTTCAACCTCATGACTGTCAATGAAAGAAAGTCATTGGAGACTGAACCTGTAACACAGAACATATGGTGATAGAGAGAAAATGATTTACAATAGTGATTTCAAAAGATTTTACATGAAATAAGAAATCACTAATGTAGAAAGAAGTTTGATTTTGTTTTTCAATATGAATGAGTTTTTGATAAAACATTGATCACTTAGGGTAAAGTCTAAGTAATTCTCATTCATGTCAAAAGCTTACAAATATCTGCAACATAATGTTAACAACATATCATTGACCGATACTTGTCAAGTACTTTAGATACTAATTCTTATGTTGCATAATCAATATACCACTGCACATATAAAACAATATGATTGTGCCTAGTGATAAGATAGTTATTAATATGACGACTCTACTTATTCATATAAAATTATAACTTCTGTTAGAGTGCCATACCATGTCCTTGACGATTGCTTGAGCAGTATACTAGTTCATACCAACCTGAAGTGAGATTGTGAAGAAGAAATTGCATAGTCCAATAGATCTGCAGCTGCAAAGTCCATGAACTGTGGTGCATTGACTTCCTCTTTTGACTTACCAACCAGGAGTACACTTGTACACATCTTACTAGAGTACAATTCCAAGTGTAATGTGCAGCAGGTGTCTGATATGTCGTAATATTCTTAAGTCTCGTCACTGGTGCTATATGTTAGATACTGCTTCCTGATAATAACCTAGCACAATATACAAAATTACAATGATAACATTCCCAGCTTGCAAACAGCCATATCCCTCAGATAAACCTTTGCTGTTATCTCCAAAGGTAACCAGGGGGCCAGCTTTCTCAATCCACATTTGATAGCAGGGCTCTATCTCCGGTCATATGTCTTGATGATCCATTGTCAAGAATCCACACTTCCGGTTTCACCTGTTTTAATGCCCTGCAACACAAATGGATTAACCCTTCTTCGGAACCCAAACTTGGTTGGGCCCGGCATACTTGTAGAATTGTCCTTTGTCAGGAAAAACAACATTTTTAATCTTAATGGTCTCAACTTTCTCAATGACTGAACATTTGACCTTGTAAATAGCTTTAACAAATTTCTATTTAAGCTTAGGCACAAATGTCTCCTTTCTAGCCTTAGAAGGACTAACAGTCTTAGACCTATCATGCTTCTTGTTATTCACATGCTGACGAGGAGTAGTCTTATCATTAGAAACATGCTTACCATTAAAATAAGCATACATCATATTAAAAGCACAAGACATACAATTAGAAACACCACATGCTTTATGAGAGTGATTAATAGTAGGCAATTTATGCATGGCATTTTTGTTATCCAACTCATGTGTGTCTGAGTTAGTCTCAGTTGCTTTCACAACTTTGACTGGAACTTTCGACACACTTGACTTGGAAACAACCTTCTCATTAGCAAGATCTTCAGCACGTATTTCTTCATGAATAACAGAAGAGGTCGCATCAAATGGTTCAGCAATTGATGCTTTATAGAGGGGTTCATCAACACACTTAAGCACATGTGGTACTTCCCTCCCTTTAGCACAGACATGAGGAGGGGAGTTTATGCCTAATTCTCCAATAGCAGCATTGTAATCATAACCTATTTCAGATGTTTGATTAACAGCTTGCTTACTGTAGAACTCTTTAGCCTTCGAACAAGAATTGAAGTAGGCTCTAACCTTAGTCTCAAGACCGGTGATCTTGTCTTTGAGAATAGTTTCGAGTTTTCTATAACAGTCAACTCTATTCTCTAGAAAAGATACCTGTTCTTTTAATTTGTCTTGATTAATATGCACAAGTCTTAATTCATTGACCTCTTTCTCAAGGTCTGTGATCTTTAAACTTAACAGTTCATTATCACGACGTGCACAATCTAAGTTACCTCTTAGATGATAAACCATTTCAGCATCAGAAAGTTTTACCTCTATTCTTGACGATGAAGCCTTTCCATCAATAGCCATAAGAGCAAGATTTCCTTCTTCTTCATCTTCACTGTCAGTATCATCCCAGCTTCTTCCCTTTGCCAGATAAGCCCTTTCAGAGTTCTTTCTTACTTGCTTTGGCTTCCTACATTCTGTGGCAAAGTGTCCCAACTCATTGCAGTTATAGCATCTAATGGTGCTTCGATCAACCATCCCTGTTTTGTACCCACCACTGCTGGTGTTAAAGGATGAAGATCCACCTTTCTGGAATTTGTTGTAGTTGGACTTGTACTTAAGCTTGGGATTCCTCCTGAATCTGACATGGGAGAATCTCTTGACAATTTGGGCCATTGATTCATCTTCCAATTGCTCCAGCTCTTCCAAGGAATAAAAATCATCACTTGATTGATTTGTAGTAGGAGGATCATATTCTGCTACTAACTCATTTTCCTCACCCTTGGAAAACTGTACCATTCTTTCTAACTGTTGAGATTGTTGTTGTTGTTGACCTTCAGCTACAAGTGCAGTAGATGTGCTGACCATTCTATCCTTCCCGTAGACTTCCTTCTGTTGAATCTGCTCCAACTCATAGGTTTTTAACACTCCATAGAGCCTGTCCAAAGAAATCTCACTCAGATCTCTAGCTTCTCTAATGGCAGTGATTCTATGTTCAAGATGAGCTGGCAGTGTTAAAAGGAACTTTTTGTTGACCTCCCTGATTGAATAATACTTTCCATTGATGTTCAGGTTGTTGATCAACGCATTGTACCTCTCAAACACTTCAGTAATTCCTTCTCCTGGATTTGATTTGAAATGTTCATATTCAGAGGTTAGGATTTCCAACTTGTTCTCCCTAACTTCCTCTGTGCCTTCATTAATCACCTCAATAGTTTCCCACATGTGTTTGGAATTTTTACAGTTCATCACATGTCTGTTCATCAAGGGATCAAGGGAATCAATTAATATTAATTGAAGGCTGGCATCCAAGGAGGCTTCTTCCTTCTCAGCAGGAGTAAAATCTTCAGGCTCTTTTGGATAGGTTCTAGCTTCAGTAGTCACCACACCATCTATTATTACCTCCGGTTCAATAACCATCGGAGTTTTTATACCCTTCTTTAACAAGTTTGAATATTTGGGATTTGCAACTTGTAAAAATAATAGCATCTTCTTCTTCCACATGATATAATTCTCTTTATCAAATTGTGGAATTTTAACGGTCCCAATGTGTTTGTAGAAGGGGGGGTTGAATACAAACAGTACCAAATAATCGAATAAATGCGGAATAAAAAATGTGAAACAAAATTCAAGTTAAATAAAACTTTTATTAAACTTGAAAGGTGTTAAAACAACTATATCGATTACAAGGTATTAATCTCAAATCAATTATCACAAATCTAGAATAAATTCGACATGAACTTTTTCTATTTTTGCAATAATTAGAATCAAATGCTAAACGCGATTTGAGATTAAGTTCTAGGGATTTTGATCCGCTAGATTGTTACACAAGAACAAGATAAATAATTCTAGTGGTTTGGATTTAACATTAACAAACTAGAATTTTGATCTTGATGTAAGCAGAGAAGAAAATAAAATGTTTAAAGGCGGCTGCTTTTTTTCTTTGTTCTTGTATTTTTTCAGTCTGTTGGATGGATGATTGAGTTGAATGACTCTCTGCTTCTTTTTAATCAACAACCGAATAGAATTGAATTGGCATGACAATCCTATAGCTGGCAAGACTTTCGGTAGGACAATGGATTGAACTAGCAAGACAATCTGAATGAACTAGCATGACAATCAGAATGAACTAGCAAGACAATCCTTCTCCTAGTGTAACTTTCGGTGAGACTATTGAAAATGGCCTAGCATGACAATCGGTATGACAATCCTGATTGTCATGCTAGTTCATTTTCAATTGTCTTGCTGATTTAATGAAGATTTTAATCCAATTTAAATTCTGAAAATTCCTAAAATTAATTCAGAATTAATTAATCAATTAATTCAATTAATAAATAGATTATTCTTCGCAGATATAATTTATTTTCTTAATTAAATTAGATGACTTAATTAATTAATAGAGAATTAATTCTAGTCTTGAGCAGCAACCATTCTTCTGCAAATCTTCTGAAAATCACTGAAAATTATGAATCAATTCCACCACTTCAACGTTGACACTCGATGTACTGTCTGGTTCATGAGTGACTAACTTCCGTGACGTTTCTTCATGTGTTGACTTTGATACTCTGATTTTCTTCAGATTAAATCCTTGTAATTAATGATACTCTGACGAGATCTCTGTCACTTGATTAAATCCACAATCTTGATTTATATCACTGAGGCATGATCAACTTCTTGAACTTCTTCCAGTGAATTAACTCCTCAAGTCTGTAGATGAACCTTGTTTCTGAATCCTTTGACAGATATTACTTTGCGAGATCTCTCTGACGGTCGATCCACTATTTACTTATTACATTCTTATTTGAGTTGAGTTGAATCCTCGAATATACAAATAGGCTATGACATATGACTTACAGTTCGTGTTCGTTATTTGCGATTGTTAGTGGCCGCCTTCTGTTTCTTTCCCGGCTGTGCTTTTGTTTCCAGTGAGGCGCGTGTGTTGTGCGTGTGTGCTTATTGGGTTAAAATTTTAATATATATTTTGTTCATTTTGTTTCTGCAGGGAATTTATTTTGAGTAATTTCGTGAAATAAAATTTTGTGTGGAAAAATAATTTGATTAATCGGTGAAACCCGCGATTTTGGAATCCGAATCGGGTACCTCCGGGTTTTACTGCCGTCGACAATGAGTTTTAAAACGAGTCGACGGTGGACTGTGATGATTTTAATCTGAGTCCTACGTTTATAAATTAAATAAAATTAGTTGTATAATAAATTTCGAAATGAAAATGAATAATAATAATTAATAAAGTAATTTCGTATCGGTGAATGAGATTGATGAATTGATTTGGGAATTGTTTGGTATTGCGTTTGTGTTGTGATTGACGTCAAAATGATTCGACGGGTAGGCCGATAAATAAAGAAAACGCTGCCCGATTTTCGAGAAAATTAATTCCGAAAATATGGGAACGTAACCTGTAATTGTCGGAAACGTCGAACGAGGATATAATTGAACTTTATGAAACCTATCTACGTGACGTGACAAGATATTTTGTGAATAATCGATTACCCTATTTTTTTCAAAACGATAAATATACATATTTTCTAAAAATAAATACCGAACGGAGTTTCGAAGATGTGAATCATAATTGCTATGTGTATTTCAATAATACATATAAATACAAGTTGGGTTATGAAATCGTATGGGTAGAATAGGGTGGCGGTTTGATGTTAAGCTTAAGCGGTTATCTAAATTAGGGTATTTCAACCCTGTAGGTTTTAGACGGAAGACCGAGACGTGACATCGGACTAGGAACGATCTAGTGATTAGACGTCGAGATCAACGAAGTTCCAACCGAAGGGTCTGAATGTTGGGATCGTATCGAGAATAGGATAGTAAGTGGATGATAAAGCCGAACGATCAAAGTCGAACCAAAGTCAACCAGTAATAACGGTTAAAGCTTATTGAGGCAAGTATCCCTATCATCACTTATTGTTCAAGTGATATTTATTTTAGGTCTTCTTACGCAAGTATTCGTGATTTCCTTTTAAATACTGCAAGTATTCCTGATTTTCTGCAAATATTTATTCGTTCCTATTCTAAGTTCAGAATAGTTAAATGTTTTACATTTCGCTGCAATTACTCATATTATGTATGTTCTTTTATTCTTGTTCCTGTAATTCGATTGCTCTCTTGAGCAAATACCCATTCTTTCGGGTTATTTGCGAACCCTGAATTGGGATGTTTTGAATTCAAAATGATTTGACATCAAAACACTCTACGGGCTGGATAGTGATATTTTGGGGATTGAGTTTTACTTAATCCTGAGGACCGAGTTATGACTGGTGCCTCGAGATGGGCTGTAGTGCCTGAGGACCCGACTAGATCTATATATTGAGATATGGATCTGCATTATATTCTGACTGATCAGCAGAGTATAGATGCGAACTAGTGTCCAGTCTAATTTATTGTTGATCGCCATTAATGGCATTCCTTCTTGAGAAAAAAAATATGATTATGGATTAATGTTTGTTTTCCTTAGCACTCAGTTTCGGGTAATTACAATGTTTCTAAATAAATTCGAGGTTCAAATTGTTGCTACAGCATTAGTTGCTCAGTGATAGTTAGAATCTTGTATGAATTGAGATCTTCTTAATTATTCAACCCGTCCTTATGAATTATTTCATATATAAATCAAAGCATGTAAATAATATACACGTGTCAATTACTATTTCCGGATTAAGAACCTAAGCATTAATAATAACATAGAATCTTAGTTCTCCTTCTTAATCAGTATTAAGGGAACAATTCTAAATTTGATCATGTTCAATATACACAAAGTATACTAGTATTATTTATTAGTCAATATAAACTAATCTAAATAATACTACAGCCATACCAGTGGATTATCCAACACCACATGTGCTGTGAATCTTATTATATTATATAACTGTATTTAACAATCTAATATTCTGTATCCCATTTGATACTAGATTGTTCACTATATATAATATTAGACAACATGTAAACATTCAAATGATTCTCAAATAAACTGGCCAGAAATAAATGTACATAATTCAAATAAATATTTTCAGTATACACTAACAATCTCCCACTTATACTCAAAATATTCTATATGTACATCAGTGTTTATTTAATCCACTATTACATAAAAATCTATGTGTCCATCCATCTGACTCATATCGCATCCACATGCTTGTCAAAAACCTTGGTTGGCAAGCCCTTTGTGAAAGGATCTGCTCGGTTGTCTTCTGATGATATGTGAGCCACAACTATATCCCCTCGCTTTACGATTCCTCGTATGAGATGATACTTACGTTCAATATGTTTAGCTGCTTTGTGGTCTCACGGTTCCTTTGAATTTGCCACAGCACCAGTGTTATCACAATACACCGTCAAGCTCCTAGGCAAATTAGGTACCACATCTAAGTCCAAAAGGAAGTTCCTGAACCATACAACCTCCTTGGCAGCCTCAGAGGCCGCCACGTACTCGGCCTCCATGGTGGAGTCTGCAATGCATTTCTGCTTTACACTTCTCCATATAACGGCTCCACCTCCCAAAGTAAAAACATATCCCGAGGTTGATTTCCTCTCATCCCTATCTGATTGGAAATCTGAATCAGTATATCCCAAAGGAAATAGATCTGAGGCCTTATAAATTAACATATACTCCTTAGTCCTTATCAGGTACTTAAGTATAGTTTTTACTACACTCCAATGTTCCTGACCTGGGTTTGACTGATATCTACTAACCATGCCTACAGCAAAGCAGATGTCAGGCCTCGTACATAACATAGCATACATTAAGCTTCCACATGCTGAAGCATAAAGAACTGCTTTCATGCTCTCTATATCCTTAGGTGTCGAAGGACACTGCTTCTTAGATAGAGCAACTCCATGCTTAAAAGGTAAAAAACCTTTCTTGGAGTTCTGCATGTTAAAACGAGCTAATACTTCATCAATGTAGGGCTCTTGAGATAAAGCCAACATCCTTTTCTTGCGATCCCTTATAACTTTGATCCCAAGGATGTATGCCGCTTTACCTAAGTCCTTCATGTCAAATTGTTTGAACAACCATGCCTTTACTGATGACAACATCTCAACATTGTTTCCAATGAGTAAAATATCATTTACATATAGTACTAGAAAAACCACTGCATTACCTTCACTTCTCTTATACACGCACGATTCGCTTGGACTTTGATCAAATCCATATGACTGGACTGCCTGATCAAAACGAATATTCCAGTCTCTAGAAGCTTGTTTAAGTCCATAAATTGACCTCTTAAGCGTACATACCAAATGCTCTTGGCCTTCCTTAATGAATCCTTTTGGTTGCTGCATATAGATGGTTTCTTCAAGACTTCCATTAAGAAAAGCTGTCTTGACATCCATTTGCCAAATCTCATAATCGAGATGAGCTGCTATAGATAAAAGAATACGGATTGACTTAAGCATGCCTACCGGTGAAAAGGTTTCCTCATAATCGATACCTTCTTTCTGAGTATACCCTTTCGCAACAAGTCTTGCTTTCCAGGCTTTCACCTTTTTATCTAATCCCCTCTTTTTCTTGTAGATCCACTTACATCCAATAGGTTTTATACCTTTGGGTGGTTCCACGAGCTCCCAGACCTGATTAGAATATATTGATTCTATCTCAGATTCCATCGCCTTTTGCCAAAGATCTGCATCTTTGTCTTGTACTGCCTCTTCGTATGTACGGGGATCATCATCATGTTCACCAGGGACCAAGTCTGAAGACTCTCCCAAAAACATGAATCTATCAGGCTGTTGAACAACCCTCCCACTACGATGAGGCACTGGTGCGGTATTAGTGACAGGTTGTACATTATGTTGTGGTTGTTCTACTTGTACTACAGCTTCATGGGTATTAGTTGTCCCTCCCACTAGTTCCTCTAAAATGACACTACTCATGGGTTTGTGATTCATTATATAGTCCTCCTCCAAGAATCTTGCATTGGTGCTAACAATGACATCCCGATTCTTCGGACTATAAAATAAATATCCTTTCGTTCCCATGGGGTAGCCTACAAACAACTTTACTTCTGTACGAGATTCTAACTTAGTCGCGTTCTTGTTCAGCACATGTGCTGGACAACCCGATATTCGAATATGTCTTAGACTCGGTTTATCCCCGTTCCACAATTCTAAGGGGTTTTAGGAACCGACTTAGAAGGTACTAAGTTCAGAAGATAAGCTGCTGTCTATAAGGCATGTCCCCAAAACGACTTGGGTAAATCCGAATAACTCATCATCGATCTAACACTCTCTAAAAGAGTCCGGTTCCTTCTCTCTGCTACACCATTCTGCTGGGGTGTGCCTGGTATAGTTAACTGGGATTCTATCCCATTTTCTGATAAATATTCCCTAAATTCTCCAAGCAAGTATTCGCCACCACGATCTGATCGTAGTGACTTGATACTTTTATTAAGTCGCTTCTCCGTTTTAGCTTTGTACACTTTGAACTTATCAAAGCACTCAGGCTTACGGTGCAATAAATAAATGTACCCATATCTAGAATAATCATCAATGAAAGTGACGAAATATTCATAACCACCTCTTGCTTGGATATTCATGGGTCCACATAAATCAGAGTGAACCAATTCTAATACTTGTTTGGCTCTATTCCCCTTTGCCTTGAAAGGCCTATTAGTCATTTTACCTTCCAAGCAGGATTCATAAACTGGAAATGGCTCCACTGCCAATGAGCTTAAAGGCCCGTCTACTACCATTCTTTGAATCCTCCTCAAGTTAATATGACCTAATCTCAAGTGCCAAAGATATGTTTGGTTCAAACTAGAAGGTACCTTTCTTTTAGTAGAGTTAGAAGATATGTTGTTCAATTCCCTAAATTGCAGTTGCAGTGCAGGTTGACTAGGATTAATTATATACAAATTGTCTTGCAATGTACCAGAACATATAATTCATTTATTCATCATAATAGAAACATTACGATCCAAACAAACATTATAACCATCCAAAGCAAGTTTAGAAACCGAAATTAAATTCCTTCTAAAAGAAGGTACATAAAGACAATTGTTCAAAACCAAAATCCTATCAGAATCAAAAGATAAATGAATAACTCCTACTGCAACTACTGCTACTTTCGTAGCATCTCCCATGAACACGTATATCTCACCATCTCTAAGCATTCTGGATAGCTGGAACCCCTGCATAGAATTACAAACATGATCACTGGCTCCTGTATCTACACACCAAGTGCTCGTAGATATAGCCGCTATAAATGTTTCTGTAACTAGAGAAAGAGACATACCAGTATTGTTTGTCTTCTTAGGAAGAGGACAATCCTGTTTCCAATGACCTGACTGTTTGCATCTGAAGCACTTTCCCTTAGGTTTTTTCACACCACCCTGAACTCCCACTGCCTTCACAGCTTTCTGTGTCTGAGCCTTTTTCTTCTTCTTAATACCTTTCGGCTTAGAGGAAGAACCTTTCTCGGCCACATTCACTTGAACACTCTGCCGAAATAATCCTTCAGCTGCCTGAAGTTCTGTCAGCAGTTCCGCGAGACTATACTGCCTCTTGTTCATGTTGTAATTCAAGCGGAACTGCTCAAAACTCTTGGACAAGCTCATAAGGATAATGTCAATCTGGGTTTCCCCGTCAAGTTCAGCACCAAGGATTTCTATCTCATTCAGATGAGACATCATCTTGAGAACATGATCCCTTACAGGTGTGCCTTCAGCCATCTGAGTGTTCATTAAAGCCTTCATGGCTACTTGCCTAGCAGCCCTATTCTGATCTCTAAAAAGTTCCTTGAGATTAAAGAGCATATCCGAAGCAGTGGCCATAGACTGATGCTGATGCTGCAAAACACCCGACATTGCTGCCAGAATGTAACATCGCGACATTTCATCAGCCTTAATCCACCATTTATAATACTCTTTCTCATCTTCAGGAGCATCAATAGCAGGCTGTTCAAGCTTGGGTTCATAAGTGCAAAACTTGACTCCTCAGTAGTCAACACAATGTCCAAATTTCATTTCCATTCAATATAGTTAGGTCCGGTAAGTTTGTTATCCTTAAGTATGGTGAATAGTGGATTAAAACCCATTTTATCCTGAGAATCATGCATAAAAACATCACATAAATAAGGGTGCATTAATTATTAAGATCTATTGATTCCTCTAACAATTATTAAAATTTAATGCATTAACATATAAACACCATAAGCTTCTGGTACGCCACGATGTGTGACATGTATACCACCTAATTTTGTTTAAATGTTACTTCGGTCCTATTACTAAACAATATGCCACGTTGGGGTGGACTATATTATTTTTCATAGCTAAGTGTATACCATCATCAAATCTTAAATTATTTGAAATCAATGGAACTTGGTACGCCACGATGGGTGGCGTGTATACCTTCCAATATTCATAATTTTGCCTTGCATAGAATACTTCAATTCAATATTCATCAATGGTTTGATTTCCAGGTAGTGGAGGAGTCACATCGGTCTCGCTTAAAACCCACAGCCTTACAAGTTCGATGAACTCGTTTTTGACAAAATTGCCCCAAATCAGAAATAAAGAAAATCCGTATTTTATTCCTTTTAAAATTAATTTAAGAAGTTTGTTCTAGTAATTTCTATAACATTCTAGACACCATAAATTACATGCCACGATGGGTGACGTATATATAATTTATATTCATCTTTATGTTAAATTACCTACAACCAATAATGGAGACCATGGGATTTCATATTAATTCCCTCTCCCACTTAGAATTTTTTATTAAAATTGAGAAATTTTAAAATTAAATGGGGTCCTATGTCATTATAATTATGTCTAATCATGCATTCAAAATACACACATAATTTTAGCAACATATAACATTTAATCAAAGCAATAAATAAAATTTATGTCCATGTCGTCCTAATTAAGTTAAACATGCAATTTTAAAGGAATTACACACATAATTAACGACACACATAATCAATAAATTAAAGCAATAATTAAAAATTTAATGGAAAAAATTAAAATAAATTTTCCACTATTATGGCCCTTGAAAAAAAAAATCCAGCTCTCAAAAAAAATATGCCCCAAGCGCGCCCCGACGCCCCCAGCAGCCCCAGCATCCCCAACAGCCCCAGCAGCCCCAGCAGCCCCAGTAGCCCCAGCTGCCGCAACGGCCACAGCGCGCGCGCCTGTAGCTTTTCTGTGAGTTTTGTTTTGATTTTGTTCGATCCAAACACCAACAGCAGCCCCTTGTAATCACACAGCGGAACAAAAAACTACCGGAATTGATTTCCGATCGCACATAACTATTACAAAATACCCGGAACAATTACAAAAAAATAGATCTAATACAAAACTAATTTTATAAAATCTATTCTAACACGATCAACCCTCGTGTAAATTACAACCACGATTAAACCACGTGGAAACCAAAACAGAAATTAACCACGATTAAACCACGTGGGATCTAAACACATAATTAAAATATACATGGCCATAATAGTGGATTAACAACCTGCATCAAAACCAATACAAGCAAAACACTATATACACGCATATATAATTACGACATGGACATTATATCATAAAACGTAGAACCCATTACCAGGATCTTGATACCAATTGTTGGGAACCACGGACTTAGGGTGTTACTACGTTTTACGATAAAGATTACGAAAAGAGGATTACCTTGTTAATGGTTGATTCCACGCTCTTCTATTGTATTCCCAAATTCCCTTGAGCGAAGTGTGGCCTCCGTCTTCTCAAGTTATCCTCTCTTCTTGCTCCTTGGTGGCTACAATATGTTTTCATACAATCCCAAGCAAGAAGAGAATAAGAATATATATAGGCTACAAAAGGGACCATGGATAATTAGGTTGGGCCTTCTAATTACATCTTGAGCCTAGCCCAATGTAATTAAATATTAATTCAATCCACTAAAGAATTAATATTTGCACTACCTTTCCAAATACCGTAATTTAATTAATTCGGTTCCAATATTATTTGCTTATTAAATTCCCCATGTTTAAAATATCATATGTCCATTAATTAAATAAATTACTGATAATTTATTTAATTAATATCTTTTATCCTTGATCATCCACTCAACCTTTATTTAATTATGCCAGAATAAATTCCACCTGCAGGGTTTCACATAATTAAAATTTTTTGAGCTTTCAAGGGGACATCATTAACCCGAATATTATCAGGACATGGATTCCTTCAATAAATAATATCCACCATGTATATAATTCCATCACCCAAAATATAATGATATAATTCAAAAGAATTATTTCATATATAAATCAAAGCATGTAAATAATATACACGTGTCAATTACTATTTCCGGATTAAGAACCTAAGCATTAATAATAACATAGAATCTTAGTTCTCCTTCTTAATCAGTATTAAGGGACCAATTCTAAATTTGTCCTGTTCAATATACACAAAGTATACTAGTATTGTTTATTAGTCAATATAAACTAATCTAAATAATACTACAGCCATACCAGTGGATTGTCCAACGCCACCTGTGCTGTGAACCTTATTATATTATATAACCGTATTTAACAATCTAATATTCTGTATCTCATTTGATACTAGATTGTTCACAATATATAATATTAGACAACATGTAAACATTCAAATGATTCTCAAATAAACTGGCCAGAAATAAATGTACATACTTCACATAAATATTTTCAGTATACACTAACACTTGCTGGGCATTTTTGGCTCACTCTTGCTTTGTAAATTTTTATTTCTGCCAGAAACAGATAAGGATTAAAGTGAATAGCTTCGATAAATAGCAGAAGTTAGAGAAATTTCCATTGCGAGAAGTTGAAGGTGTTAGAAGAATGTGACAAGAGCATTAGTTCAAAGGTATTTATACTTGTATTATAGTTGAAGTGTTTCATACCATAACCTGTAAACGATCCGGATTCAGGGGGTTCTTTATTTATTTCTTTATTATATGTAAAGATTGTTTAGTGACACCAAATCTTGACCCCGGATTTGGGGTGTTACAGCCAATCCACTGTATGTTCAGATTCTCAAAAATGGGTCCTTCATTCCTATGGTTAGAGTTGATGAATCTACAGATGGAGACATGGTTATTCCAGCTCATTATGCTCCCAAGGACCCTGCAGAATACACTGAGCCTGAGAAAGAAAAAGTCTGCCTAGATAGTGGCTTGCAGTTAATCTTAATTGAGTCACTTGACAATGTAATGTATAACAACATTGTCAACTGTGACACTGCAAAATAGATCTGGGAAAAGATAGAGATATTGTGTGAGGGAACTGAGGAATTTAGGTCAAATCAAAGAAGAATACTGATTTCACAGTATGAGGGTTTTATGGCTAAGCCAAAAGAAAGAATTACTTATGTGTTTGAAAGATTCAATTAGCTGATAAATGACTTGCAGCTTCATGACAAATACTATGAAGCTGAAGAAGTGAACCTAAAGTTCTTGTTTACTCTCCTTGATCATTTAGAACAGAAAATTTCAGCAATCAGAGAAGGGAGAGACTTGAGCAGAATAACACTGGAAGTTCTATATGAAATTCTTAAAACATATGAACTAGAAATGATTCAAAGAAAATTATTGAGATCTGGACAAGGACATGTTGTAAATGGCTCAAGTGCTTTAATTGTAAATGGAAGCCAAACATCTAATGATGAGCCAAGATCTCAAACTCCAGTTGCCTCATCAATTGAGCAAAGAACAAATGATTCACATGAACAAGTCATTTTGGAATTGGAAGAAGATGAGTTCTACACTCTTCATGAACTGGATGAGCTATATCAGTCAATGGCCTCTTTGGCTAGAAAATTCTCTAACATTAGAGTAAAGAAGCCAAGATACTTAAAATGTAAAGGACAGTCTTTCAACAAAGACAGCAACTGGAAAGGAAAAGGGAAGTACACTTCTGATAGCAAGAATGGTTATAAAACCGGATATGTTGACAGATCTAAGATAAGGTGCTTCAATTATGATGAACTAGGCCATTTTTCTACAGAATACAGGAAACCCAAGAAGGCAAAGAAAGACAAAGCTTATCTTGAACTGGAAGCAAAGTATGAAGCTCTTCTGAAAAAACAGCAAAACAAAACTTATATTGTAGAGGGAAAAAGTTGGGATGACTCTGATAATGATGAAGATGAGGAAGTTGGAAACTATGATCTAATGGTTTTGGAGCAAGGTGAATCATCCCCATCAAAAGCACATGTACCAACTCTTACCACCATTGATTTAAATGTGAATCAATATAAGGAAACTGTTGAAAAGATGAGCACAGAGATGTTTCACATTTATACAAGTATGGTGGCTGCAAATGAAGAAGTAAGCAGACTAACAAAGATGAATGAGAAGCTTGAGAATGAAAAACAAGGAACTGAATTGTTGATAGTAGAGCTTGAATCTGTAAAACAAGAAAATGTCTATATGAAGAACAAGCTCAAGTGTGCAAATGAGATTGAAGCTGTGTTAAGGGAAAAACTGGAGAAAAATGAAGTGAAGTTAAAGTCCTTCAGGAATGCATCTGAATTGGTTGGTCAATACCATGAGAAAAACAATCCATGTGCAAACATTGCTATTGGTCTTGATTATGATGCCTTGAACAACAAGAAGAAAAACATGAGTGACAAAGGGAAAGTAACAGAAAATGAAAATATTCCAGCAATGCTGAAAAAGGTTGGGTCACCTATGTTCAAGGCTTGTGAAGTAAACTTCAGTGAAGAAGAGTTGATTATCAAGCAAGATATTTCAGATGATAATAATGAGAGGAAAAGTGCAAATTCAACTCAATCTTCTAATACTGAAGAAAATCTCATAGACAATCAAAGCACCAAGACTCCTGTCAAAGAAATAAAGATTGAAGATACAAGAAAGAAGAAAGAAGAAGAAAAATAGAAATGGGAAAATTGGGATAAGCAAAAGCAATAATTTTGCTTATACTGCAGATGCTCCAAGAAAGAAGTGTGAAAAATATGGCTCTTTAAATCATCGGACTCACCTTTGTAAAAAGGTTGTTAGCAAGCCAACTGAAGGAGCATGCAAATACAATGAAGCAGATACAAATGATCCCTACTCATTTGTGACAAGTTTAACTGCATCCTTTGCAACTTGAAAGTAATGAAGAGTTGCCACAAACTGAGAGTAGACCTTAAAGAAACAAGAATTGGGTCTACATCAGATAGGGAAAATGCACAACATTCATTGAATTCTATTTTATCCGAAACAACTTACTATACTTCTGTTAAATCAGTTAACAAGAAGAAAATACCCAACATTATTTGGGTTGCTAAACACACTTAAATCTCATTGTGTGGAGGGCAAAGTGAAGAAAGTCATATGGATCATTGACAGTGGGTGTTCCAGACATATGACAGGTGATAAGGCCCTGCTATCATAATTTGAGGAGAAGGATGGCCCTTTGGTGACCTTTGGAGACAACAGCAAAGGATTCACAATGGGATATGGCAAGATTGTTTCTGGAAATGTTGTCATGGATGATGTAGCACTGGTAGCTGGTCTTGATAGTTTTTATAGATGATATTCTGATCTACTCAAGGACAGAGCAAGAACATGCAGAACATTTGAGGATAGTCTTAGAAATCTTGAGGAATGAGAAATTGTATGCCAAGTTTTCGAAGTGCGAATTTTGGTTGAGAGAAGTGCAGTTTTTAGGACATGTGGTGAGTAGCAAAGGAGTTTTAGTTGACCCCGCCAAGATAGAGGCGGTATCCAATTGGGAAAGACCAGCAACCCCGACAGAGGTTAGGAGTTTCGTAGGTTTAGCAGGTTATTACCGGAGATTCGTGCAAGACTTCGCTAAGATAGCCGGTCCACTGACTAGACTTACCCGGAAGGCAGAAAAGTTCGTATGGATGGAAAAGTGTGAAGAGAGTTTTCAAGAACTGAAAAAGAGGCTGGTGTTAGCACTAGTGCTCGCTCTTCCCGATGGAAAGGGAGAGTTTGTGATATACAGCGACGCCTCACTTAAAGGATTAGGATGGTACTAATGCAGCACGACAAGGTTATAGCGTATGCCTCTCGACAATTGAAGGAGTATGAGAGCCGATACCCTACGCATGACCTAGAATTAGCAGCCATAGTATTTGCCCTAAAAATTTGGAGACATTACCTATACGGTGAGAAATGCGAGATCTACACTGACCATAAAAGCCTCAAATATATTTTTACTCAGAAGGAACTAAACATGAGACAGAGGAGATGGTTAGAGTTGATAAAGGACTACGACTGTGAAATTTTGTATCACCCGGGTAAAGCCAATGTGGTGGCTGACGCCCTTAGTAGGAAGGAAAGACTCAAGATGATAATGACATCAGAGGAATTAGTTAAGGAATTTGAGAAGATGGAAATCGACGTAAGAATGACCGGTAAGGGAACGGAAGGATTATTTGAGATTAAGCTAGTACCAGAACTGACTGCAAAGATACGAGTATGTCAGGAAAAGAAGATGAGCGAGGAAAAAGGGACATTGACCGGTGAAGAAGTGAGATGCGAGAAGGATGAGGAAGGGATCATGAGGTATGCGTCCCGGATTTGGATTCCGAATATGCAAGAATTAAAGGACGAGCTGTTGCATGAAGGGCATAGCTCTAGATATTCAATCCACCCAGGAAGTACGAAAATGTACCATGACCTTAAGGAATATTATTGGTGGCCTAACATGAAGAGAGAAGTAGCGGAGTGGGTTAGCAAGTGCTTGACATGCCAAAGAGTGAAGGCGGAACACCAGCGACCTAGTGGACTGTTACGACCCCTAGAAATTCCGGAATGGAAATGGGAACACATAGCCATGGATTTTGTGACAGGCTTACCTAGGACAAAGACTAATCACGATGCTATATGGGTTATCATTGATAGACTGACCAAGTCCGCACATTTCCTATCAATCAACGAAAGGTACACCGTAGACAAGTTGGTAGATATTTACTTGAAGGAAATTGTAATAAGACACGGCGTTCCCGTAGCCATAGTGTCAGATAGAGACCCGAGGTTTAATTCCCGATTTTGGAGAAGCTTCCAGGAATGTGTAGGCACCAGACTAAACATGAGTACCGCTTACCACCCCCAGACGGATGGACAAAGCGAAAGGACTAAACAGACCCTAGAAGATATGTTGCGAGTATGTGCCATCGACTTCAAAGGAAATTGGGATGACCACTTACCCCTGATAGAATTTTCTTACAACAATAGCTATCACGCTAGCATAAGAATGCCCCCGTATGAAGCTCTTTACGGGAGAAGATGTCGCTTTCCCCTGTGTTGGGATGAAGTTGGAGAACACAAGCTATTAGGACCATAGTTAGTCCAGCAGACCAGAGAAATGGTAAAACTCATCAGGAAGAGACTGGTAACTCATTAGGAAGAGACTGGTAGCAGCCCAGGATAGACAAAAGAAGTACGCCGATCAGACCAGGAAGGATAGGGAATATGAAGTAGGAGATTCGGTGTTATTGAAGGTATCTCCGTGGAAAGGAGTGATGAGATTTGGAAAGAAAGGGAAGCTGAGTCCCAGATTCATAGGACCCTTTGAAATTTTGAGGAGGATAGGACCTCTAGCTTACGAGCTCGCCTTGCCTCCTAATTTGCAACAAGTACACAACGTGTTTCACGTATCCATGTTGAGAAAGTACCATGCCGATGCCCGACATGTAATAGAGTATGAGCAGGTAGATTTACAATCAGATCTGACCTACATCGAGCAGCCAGTCAGGATAATGGACCAGAAAGAACAAGTGTTGAGGAACAAAACGGTGAAGCTAGTTAGGATATTATGGAGAAATCAAAATGTTGAGGAATCAACTTGGGAACTTGAATACACCATGAGGAATAGATATCCCCACTTATTTTCTAATTGATTCCGGGACGAAATCCTTGTTAGAGGGGAAGACTGTAATAACTCGAATTTTTGAGACCCTGTAAAACGTTTAATGAATAGTAACCCTGTCAGACGGGGAAAAACTTTTGAGCCCACACTATATAGTGCATAAGAAAACGAGTTTCGGAATAGATATTACGACTATACATACCAAATGAGTGTATGTAAACGCTATTAGTTTTCGAAGAAAACGAACTTTGAAAAATGACTGTAATTACGACTTATCAGGGACTACGGGAATCACAATATAATTACGAGATTAAAATCCTATGGATTTATATTCAATTAGGATAAATAAAAATATAAGGAATAGAAATGAAAAGAATTACATTACGAACCATTTACGAATAAGTATTGCGGAGAACGTTTAAGTAATCGAGCAAACGCGTAAACGATTAATTAAACATAACGCACTAACTAAACCATGGTAAGGAAGTAACCATGGTTACTTCATCAAATAGTAAGCTAACCCTAGGATGACAAGCTAGCTAGCAAATAGTGTTCTAAGGAGCTAACCTTGTAGTTTAACTTGTAAGCTAGCAAGCTACAAAGATTTGTCCATGGATTTGGAGACAAGGAAACAACCTAAGCTATCCTAGGAAGAATAAAGATCAACTTGCAAAGATATCAAGTCACCTTCCAAGAAGCAACCTAGAATTCATCCAAGAGAAGCAACCAAGTGCTATAAATACCCCCCCCCCACCCCCATTTTTTCTTCCATTCGGCTATTTGAAGGAAAAGAAGGAAATTGCAATTCAAAACTCCAAGCTCTAGTTCTTGTAAAATCCCATAATTATTTCCCAAGCCTCCTAGAAACTAAACTAAGGTAAGAAAAAATCTTTCATCTCTTTTTATCAAGGTTTGATGGGTGGAATAAATTCAAGAAACTCACTAGTGAATAGTGTGAATAGTAACCTCTCTTTGGTTTCTTGATTTTAATGGTGGTTTTAGGTTCCAAAAATCATACCAAGCACTTCCAAGCCTCCACCATCCTCAAGAACACATCTCAAGCCTTCAAAAAAGGAAAAAATCTTTGGCCTAACTTTATTTAAGGTTCATGTTTAAGATCCATTTAGTGGGTGTTAGTAAACCTAGTTTACAAAGTGTTGTTTATGAAATCTTGATGATTAAGTTAAGTAGATTTAAGGTTGGTTGTTGTTGCCTCAAGAACATGATGTTCTTAAGAGGAGTTTGTGTGTTGATGATGATATGATGATTGTTGGTGGTTGTGTTGATAGTTAAGGCATAAACGAAACCCCGATCGTAAACGTAACTTCGTTAAAAATAACAAACCGTAACTTTAAGTTTCTGCAGAAAGTCTCGAAGTTATAAACTGTATATTCTTGAGAAATAACCTTTTTTTAAGATATAAAATGTTATAAGGATCGTTTAGGCGCTTGAATCGCTTAATTCCGATTTACGGATCAAAAGTTATGATCGTTTTAGTAAAAGTGTTTTACGCGACAAAAACTGCTACAAATCACGAACTTTGAAAATATAAAGGATAGACTTAAAAGTATTCATAAATCATGAAATTTTTACAGAGAGTAACATATGGAGTTTCCTAACTTTCATAAAAATTTCAAGTGAAAATATTTATTTCTCAATTTTATAAAAATGTTGGAGCCGAGACCGTGCGAGTAGAAACCGTAAGAATCCTTAAGCGGAGCCGACAATGATAATGAGAATGAACTCAAGATACTTAGGAAAATGAAGTGACCATAAAGTGTTTATGACTTAAAAGAAATGTTAAGGGTAGTATGAGTTGAGAGGGTTTATAATGAGTAGCACATGAGTGTGAGTTACCGTGAGTTAGGACGGAACCTAACGAAATGAAATGTGTTTATGGTTATATATTTCCGAGCGGAACCTAGAGCATCCTCCACCTCGAGATACCCAGGCAAGTTTACAAACCCAACTCCATTTTAACTGTTGTGTTGTGAAAGGATTGTTTTACTATCATCGCATAAATACTATGTTTGCCATGATACGTAGTTTTGAATTTTCGCATGATATAGCGATGTTGTACGATAAGTATATATCGTGAAATGTTATTTCGCTTTAAGCGTAATGTATGATAGAAGACCGAGGGTCGGTCGGGATTTAAGATAAAACCCGGGAATCGTTTCGGAGATATTATAGGACGAATATAAGTCCATAATAGTACGTTTTAAAGGGACTCATCGTCCACTTACGAAACATTAAAACACCTCGAACTTTTAAAACGATTTCCCAATGAGCATATTCCCTCAACTATATTTTATTGATTCGAATATTAAATATTATATACGTATTCCTTTATTATAGGAGTAGTATACTTCAACGTTTATTTACTCAAACCCGATTAATCATTATAGATTATTAATTATGTAAACACAAACTAGTTGAGGAATACTATTTAAATAAATCTTTTAAAAGAATAACTCATTCGAGGTATGATGAATATCAATTATCATTTAATTATTTATAGACTACTATTTAATTATTGATTATTTATTTGAGGATTGTTATTGATTTAAAGATCATAGATCCTGATATACCTTCTGATTTAGAAGTATCATTCGAATAATTTCAGATCGTCGGTGAATATTATCCCGACTTATTATTATATTGAATATAGTTTCAAGAAGAAACTTTTCCCCTTATTAATTATTTGTTGACAACGGTCAACTCACATCCCTAGTACTTCCTCCGAAATTCTCGGAAGTACGTATATACATATACATACACTTATATTCTAAAAAGATAAATTATCTCTATCAACAAGCAAAACACTTGGGGAACTTCGATGTGGTTCAAGTTCCCGAGATGGATAGAATTCTGTTGAAGGACAATGGAGGGGTAGACTCTGGTACTACGTGTGCTGGATGGGCTACCAAAGGTACCGCAGGCGAAGGTACTTTGTGTACTCAAGAACTTGTGAAGTATGTGTATACCCGAAAATGGGACACGTAGCCCGAATGCGGCCAGGGTGATACCCGAGAGATGACGGTATTCGTCCTTTTACTAGTAAAGAAGGTTACTTTCCGTAGGACGACTGATCATCGTATGCGGTGGCTCCTGTGAGATGTCCAAACTCTTCCAATTGGAATTGATATGCAATACCGTAACCCAAGCCTAGGTGTTGGGATTACTATTAAGGTATTCGCAGGTTATAAAACCCCCTTAAAAGAATTGTTTTCATAAGAAGGTGTGGGACACCAAGAAATCTTCTTTTAAATAAAACATATATATAATATATGATGTTATTATACAGTCATTTTCATACTTTACATTATTATGATGAGCATCTTAGCTCACACTTGTTTTCTTAAATTGACACAACATAACAGTGAATCAAGATGCCTGCCATGAGAACCACAGCTATGAAACGGGTAGGAAATGGCCAGCTGTTGCGTAGATTGTTTGGTGCAGTACCTCAGGTAGTCGGAATAAGCTGGATTAGTTTTCAATTGTTTATAGTTCGGCTTTTTTAAGTATGGTTTATGTAAAATAAGAAATAAGAAACGTATATTCGGTCGGCGGATTAACCTTACTTAAAAGTCACCCCCGGTAAGACTAATTACATTTGGGTTGTAATAAAATTTCTCTAGTAATGATGGTTCGTTTCCAAGACAATAACCTATAGTGTGTGTGTGTTAAGTATGGGGTTGTGAAGCGTGAGTATTTATATATTGTAGTGTGAGTTGTGTGAGTTTAGATAGCGTGGCTTCCGAGACTCCTGACCCCGGGTTTTTGGGGCGCCACAGAAATGGTATCAGAGCCTTAGGTTATCAAATCTTGGAAACGATAGGATATAAAATACGTAGACCTAAGAATAATAAAACAATCAATTAGAGCTCAAGTCGAGTTCGTCGTCGGGCTACACGGGTAGTCTTGACTGTTTTACCCTCAAGGGAATTCCAACTCTAAGTTAGTAACACCTTGCCCATTGTGTCAGGTACCAGTGGAGCCTAGGAGGGAGGTTGACCCTGTTGATGATTTGATGATTCCTAAGCATAACCCTATTCCCGAGCCAGAGAGCCCACCCATTGATGATTCAGACAATGACCCTACTGAGGATGTCCTAGAGGAGGAGACTGAGCTTCATATCCCCGTAGCTAATGGCGTAGTATGGAGAGATGTAGAGATGTACCCACACCAGACTATTCGCTCTCCTACACCACCCCCAGGGATCCAGAGCCCTATGTCCTATACAGATGACGATGATGAGGAGGCAATACGAGCACAGTTCCATGAGGTCCAGAACATATCCTCTAGCGACCCAGACTCACCTCTACCATCACCGGCGACCATGCATGTAGCCGTACACGACTGGGTAGTGAGTCAGCTTAACGCTGAGATCACAGCGGCGTCTGCCCGCATTGCTGAGTTACGCCAGGCACTGACAGCTGAGAGAGCCACCCGACTAGGATACCCCGGAGATTTCAGAGCTGCTTCCCTAGCCATAGCCCATAGAAAGATCGATGGGATCGAGCTCCATACCAGGGTTCAGATGAGGATGACATCAGTGGGAGGATACATCCCGGTAGTCGATGCAGAGATGATGATTGCAGGAGCGATGAGGAGGGTGTGTGACCTCACTCGCAGTGATAGTGACTGAGAGATTAGTGACTAGATGTAGACCTTGAAGAAGGCTGAGTGACTTGTCACCAATTTTGATAGGATTGCTAGTAGTAGATAGCGTTCCTAGCCTTTCAGGGTACACGGCTTATATATTTTCCTTTCAGTATTTAGAACTAGCAGTGATAGATTGTAATCAGGCATGTATGAACTCGGCTAGTTGTTTCATCCCGAAGATATAATTGGGAGATCTTATGAATATATATCGAAGCAATTATTAAAGAATTGATGTCTATATTAATGCACTTTATAAAACCTGTTAAGTAATAAATGACATGCTTATATATGAATAAAATAACCTAACTGTTATAATCATGTGACCAATTTTCCTTATCAGAATAATGCCACCCCGTAGAAGAGGAACCAGGGCACAGCCCGCAGAGTCTGTTAACCAACAACGAGGTGACCCAATAGTAAATGAGGAAAGTGAAGAAGACATAGACTATAATGAATATGATGAGGAAGAATATGTAGAAGAAGAGGATGAGGATACCCATCAGGGAGGGAACCCCGTAAATGAATTTATGGAACTGCTAAGAGTAAATATGAACCAACAGCCTATTCCACCACAGCCCCCTGCTGCCCAACAGACTACAGCTACTGTCTTTAGAGCCTTCAAATCCCTCAAACCCCCAGAGTTTCTAGGATCTGCTGACCCCGTTGAAGCACGGGCCTGGCTCAAAGAGATAGAAAAGTCCTTCGAGATACTAGGAATTGAGGAACGACATAAGACCATTTTCGCTTCTTACATGTTGAAAGGAGAAGCTAACTATTGGTGGGAGTCCAAACGAAACCTAGAAACTGATGCTGTGATCCCATAGGATAGATTTACCCGACTGTTCTTAGACAAGTACTTCCCTAGGTTTATGGAAACCCAGATGGAGATTAGGTTTCTGGAGTTGAAACAGGATAAGATGACCGTGGCAGAATATGAGGCCAAATTTACTGAGTTGTCTAGATTTGTGCCTGAGTTTGTGAATACCGAAGAAAAGAAAGCGCGAAGGTTCCAGCTTGGTCTGAAACAATGGATACAAAACCGAGTAGCAGTGTTAGAGCTGACAGACTATGCCACCTTAGTACAGAAAGCCTCGATTGTTGAAGCTGGTAGTGAGCAGACTGTGAAAGAAAAGGAGAATAGGAAGAGGAAGATAGGAAGCCAAGGAATAGGAACCGGAAACAAGAGCCTTCCAAGTAGGTTCGTCAGGGGAGCGGTGTCCCAACCTGCAAGAGGCCCCGGATTCAGAAAGGCCCCAAGTGAGAGCATTGGCCAGGGCGACAGACAATCTAGGGCAACATTTCATAGCCAACCACGTGCCCCAATACCAGAATGTCAAACCTGTAAGAAGAGGCACCTTGGAGTGTGTAACCAGACAAGAGCCCCTCTGAGATGTTACCTGTATGACCAAATCGGGCACCTTGCCAACAGTTGCACCCGGCCCAAAGTAACATGTTTCCAATGTGGGAAGGTAGGACACATGAAGCGGGATTGCCCAACGTTGAAGCCCCCAGCCTCAGGAATGAGTAGAGCTGCATCTAACCGACCTCCAGCCGCTAGGACCTTCAACATGTCTGTTCAGGATGCTGTCCGAAACACTGACGTGATAGCAGGTACCCTTTTGTTAAATTCCGAACATGCAAATATCCTATTTGATTCTGGAGCAACCAAGTCTTTTATATCTCAAGATTTTGCTAGCAAGTTAAAACTTAATGCCATACCCTTACGTGAGGTATTACGAGTGGAAATAGCAAACAAAGAAATAATCCCTGTAAATCAAATATACCCTAAGTGTAAGCTGAAATTAGAAGAGGAGATTTTCGAGGTCGACTTAATACCATTCGCGTTAGGAGAATTTGATGTGATCTTAGGAATGGATTGGTTATCCCGTAACGGAGCGCAAATAGATTGTGAACGGAAGAAAGTTAAGATAAGAGTGCAGAATGATAAAGAAGTAGTGTTTAAAGGTCAACAACAGAACCAGAAATTTTTTACCATGCTTCAAGCAAAAAGATTGTTGAGGAAAGGTAACGAGGCCTATTTGGCTTATGTGATAGATACCCAGAAAGAGGTCCCCAATATACAGAACATACCCATAGTAAACGAATTCGAGGATGTATTTCCAGAAAACTTACCAGGATTGCCACCTGACAGAGAAATCGAGTTCGCTATAGAGTTAGCACCAGGGACGACACCCGTATCCAAGGCCCTATATAGGTTAGCCCCAGTTGAGATGAAAGAACTAGCTTCTCAACTGCAAGAATTATTAGATAACGTAATGATAAAGCCCAGTGTGTCACCATGGGGAGCACCAGTACTATTCGTAAAGAAAAAGGACGGCAGCATGAGATTATGTATAGACTATCGAGAGCTGAATAAGCTGAATATAAAGAATAGGTACCCTCTTCCCAGAATTGACGACCTATTCGACCAACTCAAAGGAGCTGTACATTTTTCTAAATAGATTTAAGGACAGGATATCACCAGTTGAAAATCAAACCGGAAGATATACCAAAGACTGCTTTTTGCACTAGGTATGGACACTATGAGTTCTTAGTCATATCGTTTGGATTAACCAATGCACCCGCAGCCTTTATGGATTTGATGAACAGAGTGTTCAAAAAGTACCAGGACATATGTGTGATAATTTTTATAGATGATATTCTGATCTACTCAAGGACAGAGCAAGAACATGCAGAACATTTGAGGATAGTCTTAGAAATCTTGAGGAATGAGAAATTGTATGCCAAGTTTTCGAAGTGCAAATTTTGGTTGAGAGAAGTGCATTTTTTAGGACATGTGGTGAGTAGCAAAGGAGTTTTAGTTGACCCCGCCAAGATAGAGGCGGTATCCAATTGGGAAAGACCAGCAACCCCGACAGAGGTTAGGAGTTTCGTAGGTTTAGCAGGTTATTACCGGAGATTCGTGCAAGACTTCGCTAAGATAGCCGGTCCACTGACTAGACTTACCCGGAAGGCAGAAAAGTTCGTATGGACGGAAAAGTGTGAAGAGAATTTTCAAGAACTGAAAAAGAGGCTGGTGTCAGCACCAGTGCTCGCTCTTCCCGATGGAAAGGGAGAGTTTGTGATATACAGCGACGCGTCACTTAAAGGATTAGGATGTGTACTAATGCAGCACGGCAAGGTTATAGCGTATGCCTCTCGACAATTGAAGGAGTATGAGAGCCGATACCCTATGCATGACCTAGAATTAGCAGCCATAGTATTTGCCCTAAAAATTTGGAGACATTACCTATACGGTGAGAAATGCAAGATCTACACTGACCATAAAAGCCTCAAATATATTTTTACTCAGAAAGAATTAAACATGAGACAGAGGAGATGGTTAGAGTTGATAAAGGACTACGACTGTGAAATTTTGTATCACCCGGGTAAAGCCAATGTGGTGGCTGACGCCCTTAGTAGGAAGGAAAGACTCAAGATGATAATGACATCAGAGGAATTAGTTAAGGAATTTGAGAAGATGGAAATCGACGTAAGAATGACCGGTAAGGGAACGGAAGGATTATTTGAGATTAAGCTAGTACCAGAACTGACTGCAATGATACGAGTATGTCAGGAAAAGAAGATGAGCGAGGAAAAGGGGACATTGACCGGTGAAGAAGTGAGATGCGAGAAGGATGAGGAAGGGATCATGAGGTATGTGTCCCGGATTTGGATTCCGAATGTGCAAGAATTAAAGGACGAGCTGTTGCATGAAGGGCATAGCTCTAGATATTCAATCCACCCAGGAAGTACGAAAATGTACCGTGACCTTAAGGAATATTATTGGTGGCCTAACATGAAGAGAGAAGTAGCGGAGTGGGTTAGCAAGTGCTTGACATGCCAAAGAGTGAAGGCGGAACACCAGCGACCTAGTGGACTGTTACGACCCCTAGAAATTCCGGAATGGAAATGGGAACACATAGCCATGGATTTTGTGACAGGCTTACCTAGGACAAAGACTAATCACGATGTTATATGGGTTGTCATTGATAGACTGACCAAGTCCGCACATTTCCTACCAATCAACGAAAGGTACACCTTAGACAAGTTGGTAGATATTTACTTGAAGGAAATTGTAATAAGACACGGCGTTCCCGTAGCCATAGTGTCAGATAGAGACCCGAGGTTTAATTCCTGATTTTGGAGAAGCTTCCAGGAATGTGTAGGCACCAGACTAAACATGAGTACCGCTTACCACCCCAGACGGATGGACAAAGCGAAAGGATTATACAGACCCTAGAAGATATGCTACGAGTATGTGCCATCGACTTCAAAGGAAATTGGGATGATCACTTACCCCTGATAGAATTTTCTTACAATAATAGCTATCACGCTAGCATAGGAATGCCCCCGTATGAAGCTCTTTAAGGGAGAAGATGTCGCTCTCCCCTATGTTGGGATGAAGTTGGAGAACACAAGCTATTAGGACCAGAGTTAGTCCAGCAGACCAGAGAAATGGTAAAACTCATCAGGAAGAGACTGGTAGCAGCCTAGGATAGACATAAGAAGTACGCCGATCAGACCAGGAAGGATAGGGAATATGAAGTAGGAGATTCGGTGTTATTGAAGGTATCTCCGTGGAAAGGAGTGATGAGATTTGGAAAGAAAGGGAAGCTGAGTCCCAGATTCATAGGACCCTTTAAAATTTTGAGGAGGATAGGACCTCTAGCTTACGAGCTCGCCTTGCCTCCTAATTTGCAACAAGTACACAACGTGTTTTACGTATCCATGTTGAGAAAGTACCATGCCGATGCCCGACATGTAATAGAGTACGAGCAGGTAGATTTACAACCAGATCTGACCTACATCGAGCAGCCAGTCAGGATAATGGACCAGAAAGAACAAGTGTTGAGGAACAAAACGGTGAAGCTAGTTAGGATATTATGGAGAAATCAAAATGTTGAGGAATCAACTTGGGAACATGAAGACACCATGAGGAATAGATATCCCCACTTATTTTCTAATTGATTGCGGGACGGAATCCTTGTTAGAGGAGAAGACTGTAATAACTCGAATTTTTGAGACCCTGTAAAATGTTTAATGAATAGTAACCCTGTCAGACGGGGAAAAACTTTTGAGCCCACACTATATAGTGCATAAGAAAATGAGTTTCAGAATAGATATTACGACTATACGTACCAAATGAGTGTATGTAAACACTATTAGTTTTCGAAGAAAACGAACTTTGAAAAATGACCGTAATTACGACTTATCAAGGACTACGGGAATCACAATATAATTACGAGATTAAAATCCTACGGATTTATATTCAATTAGGATAAATAAAAATATAAGGAATAGAAACGAAAAGAATTACATTGCGAACCATTTACGAATAAGTATTGTGGAGAACGTTTAAGTAACCGAGCGAACGCGTAAACGATTAATTAAACATAACGCACTAACTAAACCATGGTAAGGAAGTAACCATGGTTACTTCATCAAATAGTAAGCTAACCCTAGGATGACCAAGCTAGCTAGCAAATAGTGTGCTAAGGAGCTAACCTTGTAGTTTAGCTTGTAAGCTAGCAAGCTACAAAGATTTGTCCATGGATTTGGAGACAGGGAATAAACCTAAGCTATCCTAGGAAGAATAAAGATCAACTTGCAAAGATATCAAGTCACCTTCCAAGAAGCAACCTAGAATTCATCCAAGAGAAGCAACCAAGTGCTATAAATACCCACCCCCATTTTTTCTTCCATTCGGCTATTTGAAGGAAAAGAAGGAAATTGCAATTCAAAACTCCAAGCTCTAGTTCTTGTAAAATCCCACAATTATTTCCCAAGCCTCCTAGAAACTAAACTAAGGTAAGAAAAATCTTTCATCTCTTTTTATTAAGGTTTGATAGGTGGAATAAATTCAAGAAACTCACTAGTGAATAGTGTGAATAGTAACCTCTCTTTGGTTTCTTGATTTTAATGGTGGTTTTAGGTTCCAAAAATCATACCAAGCACTTCCAAGCCTCCACCATCCTCAAGAACACATCTCAAGCTTTCAAGAAAGGTAAAAATCTTTGGCCTAACTTTATTTAAGGTTCATGTTTAATATCCATTTAGTGGGTGTTAGTAAACCTAGCTTACTAAGTGTTGTTTATGAAATCTTGATGATTAAGTTAAGTAGATTTAAGGTTTGTTGTTGTTGCCTCAAGAACATGATGTTCTTGAGAGGATTTTGTGTGTTGATGATGATATGATGATTTTTGGTGGTTGTGTTGATAGTTAAGGCATAAACGAAACCCCGATCGTAAACGTAACTTCGTTAAAAACAACAAACCGTAACTTTAAGTTTCTGTAGAAAGTCTCGAAGTTGTAAAGTATATTCTTGCGAAATAACCTTTGTTTAAGATAGACAATGTTATAAGGATCGTTTAGGCGCTTGAATCGCTTAATTCCGATTTACGGATCAAAAGTTATGATCGTTTTAGTAAAAGTATTTTACGCGACAAAAACTGCTACAAATCACGAACTTTGAAAATATAAAGGATAGACTTAAAAGTATTCATAAATCATGAAATTTTTACAGAGAGTAACATATGGAGTTTCCTAACTGTCATAAAAATTTCAAGTAAAAATAATGATTTCTGAATTTTATAAAAATGTCGGAGCTGAGACCGTGCGAGTAGAAACTATAAGAATCCTTAAGCGGAGCCGACAACGATAATGAGAATGAACTCAAGATACTTAGGAAAATGAAGTGACCATAAAGTGTTTATGACTTAAAAGAAATGTTAAGGGTAGTATGATTTGAGAGGGTGTATAATGAGTAGCGCATGAGTGCGAGTTACCGTGAGTTAGGACGGAACCTAACGAAATGAAATGTGTTTATGGTTATAGATTTCCGAGCGGAACCTAGAGCATCCTCCACCTCGAGATACCCAGGCAAGTTTACAAACCCAACTCCATTTTTACTGTTGTGTTGTGAAAGGATTGTTTTACTATCATCGCATAAATACTATGTTTTCCTTGATACGTAGTTTTGAATTTTTGCATGTTATAGCGATGTTGTACGATAAGTATATATCGTGAAATGTTATTTCGCTTTAAGCGTAATGTATGATAGAAGACCGAGGGTCGGTCGGGATTTAAGATAAAACCCGGGAATCGTTCCGGAGATATTATAGGACGAATATAAGTCCATAATAATACATTTTAAAGGGACTCATCGTCCACTTACGAAACATTAAAACACCTTGAACTTTTAAAACGATTTCCCAATGAGCATATTCCCTCAACTATATTTTATTGATTCGGATATTAAATATTATATACGTATTCCTTTATTATAGGAGTAGTATACTTCAACGTTTACTTACTCAAACCCGATTAATCATTATAGATTATTAATTATGTAAACACAAACTAGTTGAGGAATACTATTTAAATAAATCTTTTAAAAGAATAACTCATTCGAGGTATGATGAATATCAATTATCATTTAATTATTTATAGACTACTATTTAATTATTGATTATTTATTTGAGGATTGTTATTGATTTAAAGATCATAGATCCTGATATACCTTCTGATTTAGAAGTATCATTCGAATAATTTCAGATCGTCGGTTAATATTATCCCGACTTATTAATATATTGAATATAGTTTCAAGAAGAAACTTTTCCCCTTATTAATTATCTGTTGACAACGGTCAACTCACATCCCTAGTACTTCCTCCGAAATTCTCGGAAGTACGTATATACATATACATACACTTATATTCTAAAAAGATACAAAACGCTTGGGAACTTCGATGTGGTTCAAGTTCCTGAGATGGATAGAATTCTGTTGAAGGACAATGGAGGGGTAGACTCTGGTACTACGTGTGCTGGATGGGCTACCAAAGGTACCGTAGGCGAAGGTACTTTGTGTACTCAGGAACTTGTGAAGTATGTGTATACCCGAAAATGGGATACGTAGCCCGAATGCGGCCAGGGTGATACCCGAGAGATGACGGTATTCGTCCTTTTACTAGTAAAGAAGGTTACTTTCCGTAGGACGACTGATCATCGTATGCGGTGGCTCCTGTGAGATGTTCAAACTCTTCCAATTGGAATTGATATGCAATACCGTAACCCAAGCCTAGGTGCTGGGATTACTATTAAGGTATTCACAGGTTATAAAACCCCCTTAAAAGAATTGTTTTCATAAGAAGGTGTGGGACACCAAGAAATCTACTTTTAAATAAAACATATATATAATATATGATGTTATTATACAGTCATTTTCATACTGTACATTATTATGCTGAGCATCTTAGCTCACACTTGTTTTCTTAAATTGACACAACACAACAGTGAATCAAAATGCCTGCCATGAGAACCACAGCTAGGAAACGGGTAGGAAATGGCCAGCTGTTGCGTAGATTGTTTGGTGCAGTACCTCAGGTAGTCGGAATAAGCTGGATTAGTTTTCAGTTGTTTATAGTTCGGCTTATTTATAAGTATGGTTTATGTAAAATAAGAAATAAGAAATATATATTTGGTCGGCGGATTAACCTTACTTAAAGGTCACTCCCGGTAAGACTAATTACATTTGGGTTGTAATAAAATTTCTCTAGTAATGATGGTTCGTTTCCAAGATAATAACCTGTAGTGTGTGTGTGTTAAGTGTGGGGTCGTGAAGCGTGAGTATTTACATATTGTAGTGTGAGTTGTGTGAGTTTAGATAGCGTGGCTTCCGAGACTCCTGACCCCGGGTTTTTGGGGCGCCACAACAGACAAAGGTTTTGAAGTCTTATTCAACAAAGAACAATGCATCTTTATCAGCAAGAAAATTGGTGAAATTGCTCGTAAAGGAGCAAGGAAAGGAAGCTTGTTTGTTGCAGATTTGGACTCAACAAATAAGGATGGAATTTGTTGCTTATGCACTAAGACATCCGAAGAACAAAGCAAGCTATGGCATAAGAAATTATCTCACTTGAATTTCAAGGCAATTAACACCTCAGTTAAAAAGGAGTTAGTAAGAAACATGCCTAAGCTGGAGTTTGCAAAAGTTGAAGTCTGTGAAGCTTGTCAGAAAGGAAATATGAAAAGATCAAGTCACAAATCAAAAATTTTGAATTCCATAAGTGCACCATTGCAACTTATGCACATGGACTTGTTTGGGCCAGTAAATGTCTTATCAATTTCAAGGAACAAATATGCACTTGTGATGGTGGATGATTTCTCAAGATACACCTGGGTAGAGTTCATGCACTCTAAAGATGAAACCCCACACATCATAATTGAGCACATCAAGAAGATAGAAAAACAGGCTGAAGAACATAATTGTGTAAAAAGATTGAGAAGTGATAATGGAACAGAATTTAGAAATGCAACATTGAGTGAATTCTGCAAAAGCAAGGGCATTGTTCAAGAATTCTCAGCTGCTAGAACACCTCAACAAAATGGAGTGGTTGAAAGAAAAGAACAGAATATTAGTTGAAGTTGCTAGAACAATGTTGCAAGATGCCAAGCTGCCAACAAGTTTCTGGGAAGAGGCTGTTAACATTGCATGTTACACTCAGAACAGATTTCTTATTAACAAGGCACATGGCAAATCACCCTACTCAATCATGTCTAAGAGAAAGCCTACTGTAAAGATTTTCATGTGTTTGGAAGCAAGTGTTACATTTTGAAAGACAACTCTGAATATGTGGGAAAATTTGACTCAAAAGTTTTTAAAGCAATTTTTCTGGTATATTCATTGGAGAGAACTGCCTACAAGGTCTATATGATAGATCAAAAGAAAATTATGGAAAGCACAGATGTGACTTTTGATGATGACAAGTGTCAAGGCTTGGAATGCCTTGATGAAAATGAAGCCAAAGCCCTTGCATTTGAAAACCTCAACATTGATAGTGATTCTGATGGTGATGATGAAGTCAGTGCACAACAAGTGATAAATGAAGAATCTACAGGATAAGAGAATCAAGAAAATGGAAGCTCATCTCAAACACCTGATTTTGATAGCACAAACTCAGGGGGAGAAAGAGAAGAAGAATCTACAAATCATACAAGGCACCAGTCAACAAACTCACACCAGAAAATGGGATAGGATTCACAATTGTAATGCAATCATTGGTGATCCTAATGCTGGTGTAAAGACTAGGAGTGCAACTGCTAATGAGTGCCTACATGCATGCTTTCTATCTCAAGTTGAGCCCAAGAAAACTGAAGAAGCTCTACTGGACCCTGAGTGGATATCTTCTATGTAAGAGGAGCTCAATCAGTTTGAAAGGAACAAAGTTTGGGATTAGTTCCTGCACCAAGAATAGAAGTGTAATTGGAACAAAGTGGATGTACAGGAACAAGATGGATGAAAATGGTGTTGTTACCAGAAACAAAGCAAGGTTGGTTGCAAAAGGCTACTCACAGGAATAAGGAATTGATTATGATGAAACTTTTGCTCCAGTTGCAAGACTTGAAGCAATAAGGATTTTTCTAGCATTTGTTGCACACTCAAATTTCAAAGTATATCAAATGGATGTCAAAAGTGCCTTCCTAAATGGTGAGCTAGAAGAAGTAGTGTATGTGCAACAGCCACCTGGCTTTGAAGATCCTGAATTTCCAAACTTTGTGTATAAACTGCTCAAGGCTCTATAAAGATTGAAGCAGACACCTAGAGCTTGGTATGATACATTGTCAGAATTTCTGCTTAAACATGGTTTTACTAGAGATACAATAGACAAAACTCTCTTATACAAAAACCATGGTAATGACATGATTCTAGTCCAAATATATGTAGATGACATTATTTTTGGATCTACAAACGAGAAGCTGTGCCAAAGATTCTTGAAGCTTATGCAGAGTGAATATGAAATGAGCATGATGGGAGAATTAAGTTATTTTCTTGGACTTCAAGTTAGTCAAAGAAATTATGGAATCTTTATCAGCCAAACCAAGTATGTCAAGGATTTATTGAAGAAGTTTAATATGGTTGATTGTTCACCTGCTTCTACACCAATGTCTACTGTAACAAAGTTGGATGAAGACAGGAAAGGCAAGAGTGTAGACATTTCAGGTTATAGAGGGATGATTGGATCACTATTGTACTTGACTGCAAGTAGACCAGACATAATGTTTGTAACATGTCTTTGTGCAAGATTTCAAGCCAGTCCAAAAAAATCACATTTGATGGTTATTAAAAGGATTTTCAGATACTTGAAGGGGACTCCTAACTTGGGATTATGGTATCCTAAGGGAACTGGTTTTGAAGCTGTTGGATACACAGATGCAGATTTTGCTGGATGCAGGGTGGACAGAAAGAGTACTAGTGGGAGCTGTCAGTTTCTTGGACAGAGACTTATATCCTGGCATAACAAGAAACAACAATCTGTATCAACTTCCACAGCTGAAGCTGAATACATAGCTGATGGAAGTTGTTGTGCTCAAGTGCTTTGGATTAGAAATCAACTAATGGGTTATATCCTAGTATTACACAAAATTCCCATTATGTATGACAATACTAGTGTTATATCTATTGTGGCTAATCCATTTAATCATTCTAGAACAAAGAACATTGATGTAAGGTACCATTTTATCAGAGAACATGTTTCAAATGGTACCATTGAGCTCATTTTTGTTCCAACGGAAAAATAACTAGGTGACATTTTCACTAAACCTTTGGATGAAGCTACTTTCACTAGACTTATAGATGAAATTGGAATGCTAAATTCTTAATCCTAAGGCAAGAACTCAACTAGTGTGTTGCAGCAGATTAATTTCCGGTAAATCTAAATCAATTTGATTTTATTGGAAATTAACTGAAATATGAAGTATAAATATTTCAGAAATCTCTGCATATTTATTTTTCAAAATAAAAATTTAACTTGGAAATTTTCAAAATTCTAAGTAAACTGTTATACTAGTAATTTACATTCTTAATATGTAAAATTATCACAAGGCAGAATTAAAATTGATCAAGAGTATATAGAGAACTGAGTTCTCGATAAGTCTAATTGACTTGTCGACAAGTCATTTTAAGACTTCTCGAATGAGTCCTCGATAAGTCATTTTCCTGACTTCTCGAGTGACTTCTCGACAAGTATTATTATGACTTATCGATAAGTCACTATAGAGTTCTCTACAAGTGTTAACTTACAGAGTTCTCTACAAGTATTACTTTTAGACTTATCAATAACTCAAAACTGAAATAATTTTCTCCAATAAATTATTTTCATAAAATACTCTTGGCAAAAATATTCTAATTTTATTTTGAATTTATTCAAATAAAAATTAGAAACTTTTCAGTCCAATTTGGACAAAATAGGTATTTATTTTTACATCTCAATAAGTCAACCTTTATTTATTTTCCACAAAAGTAAATAAATTGACTTGTCGAGATGTCTTTTATTTCAAAATGACTTCTCGATAAGCATAAGCCAAACGTCCATTTTTTACTTCTCGACAAGTCATTTGTTTTTACTATAAATATCCAGACTTCTCGATACATATACATACTTATAATTTTCGATATTTCAAGTGACCTAGCCTTTCAAGCAAAAACCGTTTCTCTCTCAGTTTTACTCCTTTCTCAGAAATTTTTCTTATCCATTCATTCTCATCAATCAATAATGGCACTCAATATTGCAAGAACCTCTATTCCAGAGAAATGAACCAATTACCTTGCTTTTACTGATGCAAACCAAGCCCCTGATAGTTTCAAGGGGTTTGTGAAACTTTTGGCTGAGTCCTATCTTGCAGGAGCTTTGACTGTAAATTCAGTCCTGTATCTAGATGTGTTGCATGAATTCTGGACTACAGCAGTAGTGAGGACTGATGTGAACAACAACTCTCTTTCTATGGTGGTGACATGCACAATTGGAGGCCAGCTGATAGAGTTCAATGACAAAGATGTGAATAGAGCTTTGGGGCTGCCAACTGAGAATCTAGTGGAGGTACCAACTCCTGATGAGCTAACTGAGTTCATGGACTTCATTAACTATGGTGGAAGAATCAACATGTCAAGCTTAAACAGGACCAATCTAAGGAAGGAGTGGTCTTTCATCTTTGATTCTGTGGTAAGGGCCTTCACTTGCAGGAAAACAGGATATGACAACATTTTAAGTGTTGTGCAAAAGCTGATGTATTCAATTGCCCACAACAGACACTTGAATCTTGGTCTGTTGATCCTGGAAGAACTTGCAACCAGGCTAACAATGCCCCTGTCAGTTAGAGGTAAGGAAATTTTCTTTCCTAGATTTCTTATTTCCACTTTAAATCATAAACTAGCAGACATACATTTATTGAATGGAATAGATAGCACAAAAATAGGCAATGGTAAGCAAGTGTCCAAAATAATATTTGGCTCACTTACTACAAAAGAATAAGGTAAATGTAAGTCTGAGAACCACTCCATTCATGTTGGAGAGGTTTAGGACTTACCCTTACCCTATGCCTGACATGAGATCAAACTTACAATCTAGCAAAGCTGTGATCTCTGAACCTATGGAAGTACAAACACAGGAACACCCACAGGGATCTTTCCAAGCTGCAACCATTCTTTCAAAACCTCTAGAATCTAGACAACCAACCACCTCATCTTCTCAAAAGGATGAGGTGAGTAAAAAGAAGAGAAAGGGGGTAACCTTAGCAGTTGTAACTGAGAGTGGTGAGGATATAGCTGAAAAAGAGTCACCCTTGGTCAAGATAACCAAAAGGAGTAAGAAAATTGAGCTGACCACTCAAGCCACCTCTGCATCCTCCCAACATGATGCATTTGTAAAAGCACCTAGTAGTGAGTCTACACAGCCTGCACCTGAAATAATTCAAGTGTATGGTAGGAGAAACAAGGAAGGCACACACTGTGAGGACACATCTCTTGAAGCTCCCTCATCTATTCAGGGGGAGCTGCCAACACTCACACCTGAGCAACAATCTCCTATATCTAAAATTTCTTTTCTTCCATCTACACTTGAATCTAACTCTCAAGTACAAGAAAAATCAAGTGACTTAGCTCAAGAAGCTTTGCTCACCACCCAGACACTCCATTTAGATGGTGAGAGGCTACATGTCGGGGTAGACCTTGACGATACCATCAAAAACATGGGGGATTCATCAGTTTTTACTGAAGACCCCATGGATACTTTTAATGCACCTTCATGTGCAAAACAGTCTTCACAGACTGAAAGGTTTGAGGGTAGTACTCCTGAGGGAGAGCTATCTAAATCCTCTCCAATTCAATTAGAGGCCCCTCATGTAAGAGCAACTCCCCTCACAACCCTAGCAGAAATTGCCTTGGCAGTTGAAGCTAGGAGTACAATTGTCAATGATCCTGTCATAAGGGAGACAAGTATAGCACATTCAAGTGCCGGTGTGTTGCAAGACACACAAGGGTTTAAGACTGGTGTACATGGAAGTAACCCAGTCAGATCCCCTCCAATTCAATTGGAGGTTCCCACACCTAGTGAGGAACAACAACTAGCCATAACCACAGAGCAATCTGTGAGTAAAACTGTGACTTTAGTCACAGGTGTTTCTAGACCATCAACCTCACAACCTTCAACTTCCCAACCACAACAACCACACATTTTATCTCAGTGGCTGCAAGAATCTGGATCTCAACCAACTTCTGTAGATGATCTACTAGTGGAGCGGATTTCTGGACTAGCCAACATCTCACAACATCTTTTGACTTCAAATATGAGCAACCAAGACTATCAATCTATCATGCTTACTTATAATGAAGAGGTTGAGAAGCAAAAGGAGAAGATTGTCAATGATGCTGAGCAAGATGGGAATATGGATGCATGAATGTCTGATAATTTTGCCTTAGAAATGGATCAAGTTTTGGCCAGATTCAAAGAAGAATATATTACTATTATGGGCAGCAATGCAAAAGATTTGAGTCCATAAGCTATCTATGATGCTATTACAGATGTATACAAGGCTCATCTCAAAGCATTTCATCTGTTTGGTAAGGCTCTTGAAATCAAGCTTACTGGTCATGAAGACAGAATCAGAAAACTGGTGAATGAGAAGATGGACAAGATTATACCATCTAAAGAACAGATCTCTACCAAATTCAAGCATTTTACTGAGCAAATGGCTAGGATGGATCTTGCTTCTATTGAGAAAGAAGTCAAAAATCTCAAACTATCTTTCATTAATCTCAACACACTGATCCAACAACAAATTACTCACTCCAATGACACCAACGTCAAGCTGGATCAACTTCACCAGAGCAGATATGAGCCATCAGCTTTTCTAATGAAAGGCATCAAATAGGTTGTGGATAAAACATTTGGCACATCCACAAGCTCTTTTCAGCCTGGTTCTATCTCTACAAACCTACAAATACAAACTCTGCAAGGACAAGTCTCAGCACTACAAGACTCCAACTCTTCTCTCACTGCACAGGTTCAAGCCTTGACATCTCTTGTCAAGAGCCAACAAACAGACATCTAGACCCTGGTGGACTCATATAAGCATCTTCAAATACAGGATTATATAGCTTTGGGAGCCATCATAGGCAAACTCAACATACCACTCCCTTCTCTTCCAGAACAAGTAAGGCCTGAAATTCCTACTCCCCTCCTCATGTCTGCCAACAAGACTAAGGGGGAGATAGAGGCTAGGTTGGCACAATAAAGGTCATCTCAAAAACAAGTCCAGGGTGCTGAAAAGAAATTAACTAAAGAAGTTGATCTTGACAAGGAAAGACTTATTAGGGCTGCTGAAGGACCTAGTCTGAGCAGAGAGTTTGATGAACTATTCAAAGCCGTAAAAACCTCTCTCAACAACAATCACTTCACATACAAAAAGGCCCTGGACAAGACAATTAACTTCATAAGAGTGATCATGGTCAACCAGGATAACTTCCTGTAGAAAAAGATTATGATAAATACAAATGACTCAGGGATAGACAGATGTATGCAGGTGTCCCTCAATTACCTTGTCTCAAGGAGGGCATCTCAGTTGGATATCTTCATCAACAAAGTCAAAATTATAACTCCTAAAGATACCTTGCTACTAACTGAACTAAGAAATGCTCAAGTGGCAACTTTTCCTGAAGCATATCTACAGCCAAGCATAGGTATAACATACATCTGTCCAAACACAAAAACTTCAAACACTTTCAAATCCTAAAGCAGTGTGTCATGGGCAACAAGAAGCTTATCATGATCCTAGAAACTGGTTTAAAAGCCAAGAAAAACAAAAACAATGATGATATGAAAATGATAAAGCTACTGAGGAGATACCTGGATAATGCAGAAGCCTACTTGCCCAAAACATAAATCAAAAAGAATGATTTGGATGATGATGAGCAGAAGAAAGATTGTTATTCCCAAGGAACTAACAATGAGATTTACAGAAGGGGGGTTGAATGTAAATCTCAAAACTTTTTCAAGTTTTGAGCAGTTTCAAAAGTTAAGTGTATGATGAACATATGTGTGTGAATTACTTTGAGCAGGTGCAGACAGATGTATATTCAAGACACAAATGTAATGAACACAAAGGCTTTAAAAACTTTTCTGGTGGATTTGTTGTTCCACCAGAGATGTGTATTTCAGAAAATCTGTGATACAAAGAATTGATCACAGCTGCTTCCTAGTACAAACTAGATGATTTTCTCTCTATGTTTTTCTAAACAACTCTGGAAAATTCAAACCTAATTACTAGCTGCAACTTGGTTTATATATCACCAAGTTTACAAGTGAAGACAAAGATAAAATACAATTAAATTAGTTCTTCACATGTTTCTTCTTCATTTCTCTATCCAATGCAATCTAAGATAATCTGTGAATCTTTGAATACTTCCTTGTTTGCACCAGAATGGAAATGCTGATTTTTCTTGATTCCTCCAAGAGGCTACCACATTCTAATTATCTCTGTCAACCCATGTGTCTCTGTCAGCTTATGAATTGTCACTATCAACTGCTATGTAACTAAGCATCTGTTGAAGCTTTCATCTGTTGATGGCTTTATCCGTTGATACTTTAATAGTTGAAGCTTTATCCGTTGATGCACTCATCCGTTGATGGATGTTATCCGTTGAAGCTTTAGAGACATCCGTTGAAGCTTTGTTTCTCATCCGTTGAAGGCCTTTAATCTATCAGTTGATAATACTTCATTTATACAAAATTACAAGGCATGAAATATTTACAATTAGCCCTCCTATTTGCATATCCACTAGTAATCAACATGACTTATAATTTCCCACAACTTCTAAGAATTATAACTTAAATGCAGAGACTGAAATGTGCTACAATACTAAACTTATTTCTAAGTAAAGATACTCCATCAACGGATAGCCAAGATGGTCTTATCCGTTGAGGCTACAAACACTGGATTTCTACATAAGTGTTTTGTTTAACTTATCATCAAACTAATACACATATTCCTAACAAAGATTATTAAAATCCTTCTGGCTCAAATCCAAGTCAATCCAGTAAGCCATCTGGCAGCAAGGGTGGAGAGAAGAAGAAGGAGGATGACAAGAAAGATGAAGAAAAGAAGAGAAGGGGAGAGAGGAGGAGCAAGAAGCTTCATGATGGCTCAGAACCACAACAAGCCCTAAAAATCCAAACAAACCTAGCACAGCCTTTATCTCAACCTTCAAAAACAACCATCTCAAACATTATACCATCTAAAACCTCAAAACCTAAATTTCTCTACAAACAAACAGCCAACTCATTCCTAAAAATTCCAATCACCTCAAGCCAAACTAATCTCAAGAAAATCACAACTTTACCATTAGCCAAGCCTTCACTGAAACTAAATCACAAATCTGTTTGGAGAAAACCTAAGAAAGTCAAGCCTACAGAAAAAGAAGAAGTTACTGAAAGGGCCATCTGGAACTGTTTCAAGCAATCTGACTTTCTACCATTAAATTGGGACATCTCAGATGAAGATTATTTTCAACAACTTGCTGAGGAAATAGTCAGAGTCTGGGTTGAATCTCTAAGGGAAGTTAGAATTTATTATGAAGATGGATCCTTCACTTTTCTTGGTTGCACTCTATTAGATTCACTTTCTCCCACAGAAATTAAAAGAGTGATAAGTCTGCTAAAGGATAAAGATTCTGCTACTAGAGCAAGGAGATCAATTCTGGCTGAATGGTTGATTGAGAGAGAAGAAAGAAGAAAAAAGGAATGAAGTTGTGTTTGAGGAAAAGAATAGAAGGTATGATGAAGAACTTGAATTATTCATAAAAAGATCTGAAGAATTGAAAGCTAAAGGAAGAAGCAGAATATCCAAGGATGGAAAGTTTCTCAATATTAAAGTTGGCCAATTCTCAAGGTTTAAAATTGATTTACTGAATAGTGGTTATCCAAGGGATGCGAGGTTTAAACTAGTTGAAGCTTTAAGTGGAACTCCTATTGTAGAAGAGCTAGAGATTCTTGTTCAATTAAGGGATATTCTTAGAGAAGAAACTGAAGCAAAAACAGTGTTTACTTGACTCTTGTAACTACTTGTAACTTGTAAATCTTCTATTTGCATAAAATATGTAATTGTTTCAACTTTCATGTAAGTACTTTATTTTCCATTTTATCTTGGGGTTAGTCTTGTTAACATGCATAAATTTGTGTTAAGCAATCTTCTCACAAATTAGGGGAGATTATTGTGCAAGACATGCCTTTATTTCAACAAGACTAAGTCATATTGACAACCCTAAGTAAGTTGTATTGTTATCTTAGTTTGTATTTGTACTTGTAACATTTTAAATTCTGTAAAAATGCAAAAGAGCAGAATGAAGTCTTTTTCCTTAAACAGTATCAAGCCTAAGGATTCTATCTGGTAGAAGATCATGCCTTAGAAGAATTTTGAAAAAGCTTGGAGTTGAATAAATCTGTTTGGATAAAAATACTCTAAGTCAAGATCTCTACAAGTCACAGATTTAGTGTTATAGAGAAGTCATTCGAGAACTCCAAATGACTTATCGAGAAGTCAGGAAAGCTACTAGAGAACTCAGTGAGATATTGACAGGTCAATAGAAGACATGAAGTTTGGAGATATCGACAAGTCTACATTCATTAGAGAACTCTGAGTTGTCGATAAGTCAAAGTCCACTAGAGAACTCAGTGATATCGATAAGTCAAAATTCACTAGAGAACTCTAAGTTGTCGACAAGTCAAAGTGAAGACATAAAGCTGAGAGATCTCGACAAGCCAAAGTATCATTCGAGAACTCAGAGACCTCTATAAGTCAAATTCAATGGAGTATCAGAGATCTCGATAAGTCATTATACTTATTGAGATGTCAAGATCTCTGTATGCCTAAATGGAGATCTCGAGTTAAATTCTCAAAATACAAAATTACAGACCAGTTTAATATCCAAGATATACAATCAACAAACAATCCAACCAGCTGGATTGACAAGTCTACAAAAAGCAGCTTGAAGGATATGCAAGATCAATGGTTAAGATTAACTGACAAAAGAAGATCAAGATAATCATAGGATGCCAAAGATATCTTAAGCCAGAAATAGAAGGTTCACTTTTCCTAAAAAGGAAATGACAAGTGATAGTTTAGTAAAGGATAATAGCATATTTTATTGTACACTATGTAAACTAGTAGTTAATTGAGTTATAAAGTTAACACTAGTCCTTTTGTCAGTTGTAATAATCTAGATAGAAAATCTTGTAATTCTCTCGAGAAGAAGCTAAGCTCTTTTAAACAAAGAGCCTAGAAATTTTGTAGCAAAACATTCTTGATTTTTAATATAAAAATTAAGTGAGTTTTGAAAAGATTGTGTTCTTATTTATTGCATGTTTGTTTACTGCATTAACACATCTTCTCTACAAAATTTAATTTACTTTGTTCGACCATAAACATTCAAGAAAAGTCTAAAAATATCAAAAACACATTCATCCCTATGTGTTATTCATTTTCTAGCAGTATTTTGTATTAAAAATTCAATTACTCCGCTTGCATATTATAAATTACTCTGCTTTAAAATGTATGCGTATTATATCAGACATGTATGGTCAATTTTTCAAAACTAGTTATTTTGATGAATATTATTCAGAAATCGGTTATATTTGTCTTGTTAGAAAATTAGGATTTTAGAGCTTAATTTAATTATGTTCTTGATGTTAATCCTAAAATCTAATGATTGGAAATTGTTCAATGATATTTGAACTTAAATTTTCATGTATGGTTTTAAGAATTTTCTTAATGAAATCCATATGAAATGAGAGATGAAAGTAGCTTGGAAAAGCTTGGAAAATTTGAGAATGTTTGTCCCACATTGAAATAAATAAAGGGGGTTGTGTGCTTTATATGGTATTACCCACATGAGTAGTATACAACTACTAAGGTGTGTGATGGTCCATTGTGTTGTTGTGTGCTTCACGCGCGCCCCGCCCCGCCACGCACCGCACCGCACCGCACCGGACCGGGTCGGGTCGGGTCGAAGGGCGATTTGGGCGGATGTCTCGGCGTCTCGCGTACGCGAGGCGACCTGGGCGAGGATTTTATTTATTTGAGAATTATTTTAATTCGAATTTATTTATCGGTGATTGGATTATTGGGCTGGGTTCTGAAATAGGCTAAGTAGTCTAAATATAATGAACCTGCAAATAATCTGATCTGTAACAAGTTCTGATATAAGAATCAGAACTTAAGAACTGATGAATAAAATCAGAACTTAACAAGTTCTGATATCAGAATCAGAACTTAAGTACTGATGAGTCGAATCAGAACTTAAGTACTGATGAGTCAAATCAGAATTTAACTTAAGTTCTGATAATAATGTGGGTGTTAATGTGAAAAGCTGTTACAAATAATTTAAATTCAAAAGCTGTTCAGTTTTGATTTTTTCATTTATGAATTCAAAATCTGATCAGTTTTGATTTTTTCATTAATGGAGCAGTTTAATTCAGACATTAAGTGTGTGGACAGTTTCATTTTCCTCTCCTATAAATAGAGGCTAAACTGAATGAATACTATACACTACATTCTTATCTCTTCTCTTCAACCTCTCTGTATTTCTCTCCCATAAGTCCTGAAGTGCTGATTTTTTCCGGCGACTGAGGTGCTGGTCGAAGTGGAGGTTTTGTTGCTGCTGTTAACATAAACTCCGAGCTGTTTTATCCTGGTGGAGATATTGCGCACATCCCAAACGCAGCAGGTAGGGGGCAATAATCTCTTCAAGAGCAGCCAGGACTTCGAGCAAGGCCTGGTGACTCAGCTGTAATCATTTTCTTGGCGTTTTGTATCTGTAAACCTTTATTTCAGTCACTGTTGAAAGCTATGGTTTTGGGTACATCTTTCTTTCTCTCTACGTTATTTCAGTTACTGATTTTGTTTACCTGCATGTTTTGTTTTGTTAACTGTGGTCTTGGCCTAAACTTGTTAAATTCTTTATACACTTGCCTCTATGTTGCTTTACTTGTTAGTGAGTTTCTCAACATTCTTGAAGAGATTATTGGTTATTTAGAATTTAGCATAATGGTTAACGAAAGTGAGGTTATCGTTGGTGGTGGTAGCAGTTCGGGTGTAACTGCTGGGGCCATTGATTGGACCACCTATAGTTTCCCACAAGCTGTTGAATTAACCGGTTTACCGGAGAAATTCAACGGTGGCATTGGCTTTTCTCGCTGGCAGAAAAGGATGAAGTTGTGGTTGACTATAAAGGGTCTGTGGCCGGTTGTGGAATATGAGAAACCAGTAGTGGATCAAGAGAAGGCTGACACAGTTAAGGCTTTTGCGAAGTGGGCTGAGAAGGATGGAGTGGCTAGGGCGGCCATTCTGGCGGCACTAACAAACACTTTGTTTGATGTCTATTCTTCTGATGCCTACTCTGCAAAACTCTTATGGGAGAAGCTGGACCAGACACATAATACTGACTCACAAGGTCTAGAAAAGTATTCTGTGGCAAGGTTCCTCGAGTTCAAGCTGGTGGACAATAAGTCCATGACTGAGCAGGTGCATGAGTTCGAGATGATAGTGCATGCTTTGAAGGAGTCTGGAATGAATCTCCCGGAGAAGTTCAAGGTGATGAGTGTGATTGAAAAGCTCCCGAAGTCTTGGGAAGAGTTCTCTCTCTCCCTGAAAAGACAGAAAGGAGAGATCACCTGGACCAACCTTATGCTGGACATCTCGGTGCAAGAACAACACAAGTCCAAACAGGGACATGTGATGGCAACTGAACACGGTACCTCGAAGGTAAACATAGTAACTATAGGACAAAAGAGGAAGGCTTTTGCTAAGAAAGCTAATAGTAATAAACCTAAGAGTGACAAGGACAAGGCCAAGAAACCCAAGGCAAACAAACCATGCTGGTCTTGTGGGCAGGTTGGGCACTGGAGTAAGGACTGCCCTACGAAGAAAGCGAAGAAAACCGAGGTAGCACAAGCAAATGTTGTGCTTGGAACCGCAAGTGGGCCTGTAGTGAACATGGTTGTTGGTGAGGCTACGGCTTCTGAAACCAACGTTGACCGGTATGTATCCTACAACCCTGTGATATTTTCTACCTATCTGTCAAATGAATGGTTGATAGATACTGGAGCTAATGTACATAGTTGTGCTGATATTAGTTTATTTGTATCTTATCAACAGAGTCATAGCTTGACTGTGAAGATGGGGAATGCTAGTGTTGCTCAAGTACATGGAGTTGGAAACGTGGATCTGAAGTTCCCTTCAGGACGTATTCTATCTCTGACGAGAGTGCATCATGTTCCCGACATGCGTAGAAATATAATAAGTGGAAGCTGTTTAGTTTCTAGTGGTTTTGAAATTTCGTTCAAGTGTAATAAAGTAGTTCTTATTCACACTGGTACATTCTTTGGCAAGGGTTACTTGTCAAATGGTTTATTTGTTATTAATGCGGATCCCGTTTTGGGAAGTTTGAATAATAATGTTATTCCTACTGTTAATTGTATTGAATCCTCAAATATATGGCATGCTAGACTAGGTCATTTAAACTTTGGTGCTCTTAAGAACATGATGAACTTAGAGTTGATTCCAAAATATACCATAGAAAAGAATTCTAAATGTCAAGTATGTGTGTCTGCTAAACAGATAAGGAAACCTTTTCATAATGTTGTTAGGGATTCAGACTTGTTAGATTTAGTACACACTGATATTTGTGAATTTGGTGGTGTGTTGACTAAGGACCAGTTTAGATACTTCATTACTTTTATAGATGATAGTAGTAGATATTGTTATGTTTATTTACTTAGACATAAGGATGAAGCACTTAGTAAATTCATTATATATAAAACTGAAGTAGAAAAACAAACTAGTAAGTTACTTAAAAGATTGAGATCTGATAGAGGTGGTGAGTATACGAGTAATGCTTTTAATGAATTCTGTGCAAACAATGGTATAGTTCATGAAGTTACTCCACCATACACACCTGAGTCTAATGGGGTTGCTGAGCGAAAGAACAGAACATTTAAAGATATGATTAATAGTATGCTTATTAACTCTGGGTTGCCTAAATACATGTGGGGAGAGGCTCTAAATACGGCTTGCCATATTTTGAATAGAGTCCCTCTGAAACACATGGATAAAACACCCTTGGAGTTATGGAAAGGCAGGATGACTAGTCTTAAGTATCTTCGTGTGTGGGGGTGCCTTGCTAAGGTGCTTGTTCCTGAACACAAGAGAAAGAAACTAGGTCCAAAGACTGTTGACTGTATCTTTCTGGGTTATCTTGAAACCACTACAGCTATGAGATTTTTAGTGTTAAAATCTGACATAGATGGTATAGTGGCAAACACGATAGTTGAATTTCGAGATGCGACATTCTTTGAGGATGTCTACCCTATGAAGACTGGAATACCTGAAACGACTTCTGAGGAAGATCCTACTCACACATCAAGTTCTATTCCTGATCATGTGGAAAAGATGACAAATGTGGGGGCGGAACCTAGTAGTAGCTCTATTCCTAAGGAATTAGAGGAACCAAGGAGAAGTAAGCGTGCAAAAATAGTCAAGGATTTTGGAGGTGATTTCATCACTTACAATATCGAGGACGAACCTTTAACTTTCCGGCAAGCTATGGATTCTTCTGAGTCAAGGCACTGGAAGGGCGCTGTCAAGAGTGAAATTAACTCTATTGTTTCCAATGGAACATGGGAGTTGGTTGATCTCCCTCCTGGGTGTTCTACTATTGGGTGCAAATGGGTCTTTAAAAGGAAGTTGAATCCTGACGGCTCAATAGATAAGTACAAAGCTAGACTGGTAGCTAAGGGTTTTAAGCAAAAGGAAGGAATTGATTATTTTGATACATACTCTCCGGTTGCAAGAATGGTAACAATCCGAATGCTTATAGCATTGGCTTCAGTCCATGGTCTTATCATTCATCAGATGGATGTAAAGACAGCTTTTCTTCATGGTGAACTTGAGGAAGAGATTTATATGGATCAGCCTGATGGATTTGTTGCATCAGGCAATGAAAGGAAAGTATGTAAGTTGATCAAGTCCATCTATGGCTTGAAACAAGCTCCCAGAGATTGGCATAAAAAGTTTGATGAAACTATATTGCCTTTCAGTTATAAGATTAATGAAAGTGATAAGTGTGTCTACACTAAAGTTAAAGGTAATGAGTGTGTTATCTTGTGCCTATATGTGGATGATATTTTATTGTTTGGAACCAATATTGAGATTATTAACGAGACTAAAGAATTCTTGAAAAGGCATTTTGAAATGAAGGATATGGGTGAGGCAAGTGTGATTCTTGGAATCAAATTGATTCAGTCCACTGAAGGAATAACCTTGACTCAATCTCATTATATAGAGAAATCTATACTTGAAAAATATGGTTATTCACAGTGTAGAATCGCTAGTACACCTTATGATTCGAAAGTTGCCCTTGTCAAGAATACTTCAGGAGTGCCTGTGTCTCAGTTAAGGTATTCTCAGATTATTGGGAGCTTGCAGTATCTTGCTAACTGTACTAGACCAGATATTTCATATTCTGTGTCTAAATTGGCGAGATATACAAGCTGTCCAAACAGAACGCATTGGGATGCTCTTGATAGAGTACTTAGATATCTAAAAGGCACAATGTACCTTAGTTTACACTACAGGAGATTTCCTGGTGTGCTTGAAGGGTACAGTGATGCAAGTTGGATAGCTAAGAAGTCTGGTTCCAATGGAGTGACTGGATACGTGTTCACCTTGGCTGGTGGAGCAATATCCTGGAAGTCAAGCAGACAGACTATTGTTACTCGGTCTACTTTTGAGGCTGAGTTGTGTGCACTTGATGCCACAGGGACGGAGGCTGAATGGTTACATGGACTTATGTCTGCAATACCTGTAGTAAGCAGACCGCTTCCTGCTATTGCTATTCACTGTGATAGTCGAACAACTATCGACAAGATTAGCAGTAAAAAGCATAATGCTAAAACTAAGAGACACATCCAAGTTAGACTCAAGTCTATAAGGGGTTTAGTGACTGATAGGATCATAGCTATAGAGTTCATAGGAACTCAGAATAATATAGCTGATCCTCTTACTAAAGGACTGGAACCTGCAGTGGTCCTTAAGTCAAGGTTGGGGATGGGATTGTCAACCCATCATAATTCATCAACAGTGGGAACCCAATACACATGAGAGGAGATCCCTTGAAGTGTATTCAATGGGTAATAACAAGCTGTAAGGATGAGTTGGTAGTACCTTTGCTACATAGATGATACTATAGTATCTGAGTCTATCCCCTGTAAACCTAGAAGGTACTGACACTGCCAGAAAAGCAAGAGTGTTGAAACTCTGAATGGGATCAAGTCATTTGACGAGATAGAGGCAGTATATCTCTGGAGATGCCCAGCTAAGCGAATGTAATTGTGTGGTCGCAATTAGAGGATAGGGTTAATCCTTGAAGCATTCGACGAACAGGATCGAGACATGACCATTAATGTCTCAAAGCCGTAGATTGGCACCATAACCTTTGACTTGTCGTCGTCTATGGAATATGGTTATACTAAACGGATTAAGATTCAAGGTGAAACATTCCATCTGAGTCCGATAGCCATTGAAGTAGAGGAATTAGGAGGGTTCAAACCCGGAAGGGTACCGACTCTGAAAAAACAAGTCATGATGGGAAATTGATCACATTTCTGTATGGATTTGTGGGGGATTGTTAGAAAATTAGGATTTTAGAGCTTAATTTAATTATGTTCTTGATGTTAATCCTAAAATCTAATGATTGGAAATTGTTCAATGATATTTGAACTTAAATTTTCATGTATGGTTTTAAGAATTTTCTTAATGAAATCCATATGAAATGAGAGATGAAAGTAGCTTGGAAAAGCTTGGAAAATTTGAGAATGTTTGTCCCACATTGAAATAAATAAAGGGGGTTGTGTGCTTTATATGGTATTACCCACATGAGTAGTATACAACTACTAAGGTGTGTGATGGTCCATTGTGTTGTTGTGTGCTTCACGCGCGCCCCGCCCCGCCACGCACCGCACCGCACCGCACCGGACCGGGTCGGGTCGGGTCGAAGGGCGATTTGGGCGGATGTCTCGGCGTCTCGCGTACGCGAGGCGACCTGGGCGAGGATTTTATTTATTTGAGAATTATTTTAATTCGAATTTATTTATCGGTGATTGGATTATTGGGCTGGGTTCTGAAATAGGCTAAGTAGTCTAAATATATTGAACCTGCAAATAATCTGATCTGTAACAAGTTCTGATATAAGAATCAGAACTTAAGAACTGATGAATAAAATCAGAACTTAACAAGTTCTGATATCAGAATCAGAACTTAAGTACTGATGAGTCGAATCAGAACTTAAGTACTGATGAGTCAAATCAGAATTTAACTTAAGTTCTGATAATAATGTGGGTGTTAATGTGAAAAGCTGTTACAAATAATTTAAATTCAAAAGCTGTTCAGTTTTGATTTTTTCATTTATGAATTCAAAATCTGATCAGTTTTGATTTTTTCATTAATGGAGCAGTTTAATTCAGACATTAAGTGTGTGGACAGTTTCATTTTCCTCTCCTATAAATAGAGGCTAAACTGAATGAATACTATACACTACATTCTTATCTCTTCTCTTCAACCTCTCTGTATTTCTCTCCCATAAGTCCTGAAGTGCTGATTTTTTCCGGCGACTGAGGTGCTGGTCGAAGTGGAGGTTTTGTTGCTGCTGTTAACATAAACTCCGAGCTGTTTTATCCTGGTGGAGATATTGCGCACATCCCAAACGCAGCAGGTAGGGGGCAATAATCTCTTCAAGAGCAGCCAGGACTTCGAGCAAGGCCTGGTGACTCAGCTGTAATCATTTTCTTGGCGTTTTGTATCTGTAAACCTTTATTTCAATCACTGTTGAAAGCTATGGTTTTGGGTACATCTTTCTTTCTCTCTACGTTATTTCAGTTACTGATTTTGTTTACCTGCATGTTTTGTTTTGTTAACTGTGGTCTTGGCCTAAACTTGTTAAATTCTTTATACACTTGCCTCTATGTTGCTTTACTTGTTAGTGAGTTTCTCAACATGTCTAACGCCCTGTTCGTGCTTTTACTAATTCTGGGTGTTGTAATAAGACTCTGGAGGTTAATAATCAAATGCGTTTCTTGGGTTTTCATGCTGATCATTTTACTTTGCCTTTTGTGCTGAAGTCTTGTGCTAAGTTATTTAGAGTTGGGTTGTTTGATTTTGCGGGGGATTTGTTTAGGATGATGTCAAATAGGAATATTGTGTCTGGGACTGCTATGGTTTCGGGGTACACGCAGAGTGGGTTGGCTGAAAAGGCATTAGGGTTGTTTGATATGATGACGAATGAGCGTTCAGTGGTGAAGCCTAATTGGGTGACAATTGTGTGTGTATTACCTGCGTGTGCACACTCTGCTGCTCTTGAGCGCGGGAAGAAGATTTATATTTATGCTAGTGCGAATGGTCTTGACTCAAATTCAAATGTACAGTCAGCTCTTATTGCGATGTATACTAAATATGGTAGTCTTATCGATTCTGAATATTATTTTGGGAGGATGCATTCAAGTGAGAAACATTTAGATGCTTGGAACACCATGGTTACTGCATATACTTTTCGTGGTAAGGAGATTGAAGCTGTGTAATTGTTCGAGGAGATGATAAGTGCGGGTGTGCAACCTGATGCGGTTACATTTACCAGTTTGCTGTCTGGATGCAGTCATTCGGGTCTGGTTGATGTTGGCTTAAAATATTCTGATCACATGAGTTTGGTGTACCTTGTGGAACCTTGCTATGAACATTATGCTTGTGTTGTAGACATTTTGGGTTGTGCAGGCCGATTGTTGGAAGCATATAACCTAATATCTTGCATGCCAACGCAAGCAGGAGGGAGCATAGGGAGGTGCATTATTAGCTGCTAGCAGAAAACATCGGAATTTAGAATTTGCTGAAATATCTGCTAAAAAATTATTTGTCTTAGAGCCTAATACTAGTGGGAAATATATCCTGCTTTCAAAAATGTATGCTCAAGCTGGGATGTGGGATGAAGTGAGCAGTACAAGAGCTTTGTTGAAGAGTCAAGGCATGAAGAAGACCCCTGGATACAATTGCATTGATAATAACGATAAAGCACACTTTTTCCTAGAAGGAGATAAATCACATGTACTGGCAAAGGAAATTTATACATTGTTCGAGGACTTGCTTTGACAAGATTAAGGCAGCTGGTTATATACCAGATACCAGTTTTGTATTGCATGATGTTAGTGAAGAGGAGAAATAGGACAACCTTCTTACTCATAGCAAAAAGCTAGCAGTAGCATTTAGGCTTATTTTTACAAGTCCCGGTACAATTCTCCGAGTCACAAAGAACCTCCGCATATGTGGTGATTGTCATACAGCTATCAAGTTTATTTCAAAAATATATGACTGAGAAATCATTATGAGGGATGCAAGTCACTTTCATAATTTTAGAGACGGGTTATGCTCTTGTGGAGGCTATTGGTCATTACAAGTTGTGCTTACTTTTTATGGAGTTCTTTTCTAAAGGTTGTCATTCACCGTAGGAGGGTCCGTGAAGTGTCTGACAATATTAGTATCATCTGACTATAGTAATTTGTCAAGGGACTAAGGGATCATATGGTTATAAGTGAGTGGAGCTGAATGAGTCATTGACCACCCGAACACATATAGTTGAAGCAAAATGATACAGATCAGCCAAGACCTAAGAACAAATATAGTGGTAACTATATATTGAAGTATAATTATCAGACTTGTAATAAATTATTAATTTCTACCCTGTATTACAGTGATATACATATTTAATTTCACTAAATTCTAAATATGATTTGAAGAAATTTTCAAGATATAAAATTTGCTTATTTAATTTTTTTATATAATAGGTAGTTATTTTTTAATTTTAATATTGTTTTACCTAGTTCCCATCGTATAATCTTTATATCCCGCGTGAATAGTAAATGTGACAATTCTGGTTTGACTCTTTTTCGAAAATCGGGTCAAATCCTGATTTCGATTTGAAATAAGCATAAGTCTCCTGACTCAGTCAATTTAGCTAAATAACATGACTACCACATACACCCAAAATATTATGATCTATTGGTGAACATAGTAGTAATACTTTGCCTTGTAAACTGAACAAAAATCCTAAATTTTATAGATGTGAAATTGGGATGTTACAATATATATTATTTTATTTTAACACCATATACTAGCCAGACTAAATTCAACTAAATAAATTTATTTTTGTTTTATTAGCCGGATTAATAGTATAACTTTATTTTCGTTGAAATGAATAGTGTATATTACATAGTATTATCCCGAGATCATTATACTTAATTTTTAATTTTCTCTTTTTTTATTATTAATTCATTTAAAATTATTAATTCATGTAATTCATAATTTACATTTTAATTTTGTTTCAAAAAAATTATAACTTATAAGTTATGATTTACCAAACACATTATCAACTTATAAGTAATTTATACGTAAAATTATTCAAAAAACCTAAACAACTTATAAGTTACGATGATCATGGGCTCGTTTGGGTTATCTTAAACCTCCGTCCCTTTTTAGTTGTCACATTTCCTTTTATAGAGGTCAAATTGACCAATTTTTGACCGAATATTAAACATTACTCTTATATTATTTAAAAAACACTAAAAATTATATATAAACGTAGATTACATCTACTTTTCGGTGATGTAATTTTTTTATTTTGTTCAATTATAAAATATTAATAAACTTCGATCAAACTTTAGTCAATTTGACTGGGTCAAAATCCTGGCCGTTGGATTGTTCATCCAACGGCCAGGATTTTAAAAAAATATTTCCCCTATCCGCGTAACGCTGCCTTTCCGCGTAAAATAAGCGCGGAACATCTTACCCTTCCGCTATTAATAGTATCGGAAGGACTGTACTTGCAGTTTATAACCCTAAAATGATCACACTTTCCTTTTTGTGCAACTTTTGTCAAATTGGAGAGCAAATTTGGGGGAATTATTGGTTTTGTTCATCCTTACTCACTAACTACATTTGGTAAGCCCAATTTCTTGTTTTTTTCTTGTTGTAATTATGGATAAGATGTTTGCTAGGTTTGAAGGTAGAAAAGCTTTGAAAAAAGTGATAATGTTGTAGATAGTGAGGTTGTTGATGTTAGTGGTAGTTGCTTACGTAATGATAATGTAGATTATGTTAACCTTGTTAATGATTGTGATGAAGATGTTTTTGTGAGTTAACATAGATTTGAAAATGAAGATTTGCCTGAAAAAAGTGAGTTTATGCATGATAGTAGTGAGACAACGGATAAGAGTGTTGTTGAAGAAGAAGATATTATAATTCCTTTCTTGAGTCAAATTTTCCCTAATTTAGTAACCGCCAAAAATGTAATTAGGGCCTACACTTTGAAAAATGGCTTTGCAATTAAAATCCAAAATACACAAAGACGTGTGGACAGAACAATATATGCCCGTACTTATATTTATAATTTAGCGAGAGAAAACTGCGATAAAGAACCTATAGAGGATGAAGAAGTTTTGATTGGAAGTATCGGTAGTGAGAAGAAGAAAAGGCGTAGAGATAAACTTCCTAGAATTGGATGTAAATTTAGGATTTATGTGATTAATAGGCGAAATACAAGACATTGGAAGATAAAAACATTGGAGTTAAATCACAATCACGATGTTGTGTCGCCTTCTAAGATGAGTTTGATTAAAAGGGAGCGACATGTAACCGCCGCCCGAAAGAATTTAATTAAGAGTTTCCATGTTTCGAGTATTGCTCCTAGACAACAAATGAATATATCTGAAAAAATGACCGGAGGAGAGTAGCAAGTAGGGTTTCATGCCCAACACTTGAGAAATATCATGCGTGATTTTAGAAAAGATAATTTGGGTGTGAATGATGCTCAAGCGGGATTGGATTCATTACATAGGTTAGAAGAGGAAATTGGAGAATTTTTTTTATTCGGACTCTAATTGATGAAGAAGGAAGATTGAAGTGTCTTTTATAGGTTGACCCCCGGTCGTTGTTGGCCTACAAAAATTTTAGTGATGTGGTTGCATTCGATACAACATATCGAACAAATACGTATGCTATGTCGTTTGTGCCTTTCACCGCGGTGAATCATCACTATCAATCGGTTCTCTTTGGATTTGCACTAATGCGTGATGAAACTAAGACTACATTTGAGTGGGTTTTGGGTACTTGGTTAGAGGCTGTTGAAGGAAAAGCACCTTTGGCTATTATCACCGATCAAGATCAAGCGATGGCGGGGGCAATTCAATCTCAACTACGAGACATTTGTTGTGTTCGTGGCACATTAGTAACAAATTATCGGAGAAGCTCTCAACCTACTATGTAAAGGAAGAATTTAAAGGTGACTTCAACAATTACATATATCACTCGTTGACCGAAGAAATTTTACAGCAACCTGTAAAATTTTAAAAAAAAAAATTCGCCAAAATTAGGCACCCCTCCAAATATGGCCCAAATCGCCAAAATTTTTCAAAACCTTAAAATTTGAAGTTTCTCCAAACCTTTTAAAATTTGCACACAAGTGGATGGGGGCCATTATATATACAAATCAATAAAAAACAGAAACAAAAAAGCTTAAAAGGGGACGGGAAAGGGACACGGTCGATAAACGACCGATATAAACGAAACAAGTATCACTTGTAATTAAACTGAATAAAAAGGTACGTGATGATGTTAGAATGTAAGGAAACAAGTTCAACTAAACTATACAAGCACAAGAGTAACTAAACTACACAAGTTCAACTAAACTACACAACTAGACGAATGACCTAACTGCTACTCTTTCCGGCTACCCTCTCCATCCTTTTTCTCATATGATGTGTTGGTATGAGTTTAGCCATCCCTCTTTGAAGCTCCTTAGCAATCCTATAACGAAAGATCTCCACGTCTGAGGCATCCCAACACACTTTAGCGAGGTCATATCCCTGCAAGGTGTAGTCCATATATTTGCATACGTATACACCACAATCTGAGTAGTTATCTTGTTTAGGCATTGCATCCCTAACATGAACTAAAGGCTCTTCATCTGGGACATTTTTATTCTTGCCAACATAACGAAGAATACCTGCAACAACTCCAACCGAACACACAACAAAAAACTACATCAATTCACGAAAGGAATAAGGAAAGATTCAAAACTATAATATAAGGTGTCGTCGAGGAAATATTACCACACACTCTTCTTCTTCGGGATATTTAGTGTTGTAGTTCATAGGATCAAGTACCATCACGCCCCATTCCTTTACATAAAATACCATGAGAATCCAATGATTCTTATTCACGTTCGCGGGAACAAATATGTAGTCTACCTGGTTAATTGGTGGACCTACCCCACAACTCACCCAAGTAAGAAAGAAATGCATGGTCTTCGCAGAATAGGGATGTGAGTAGTCCACTTTCTTCGCCAACTCCATAAAAAGTAGATCCATGAAGTAGTATGAAGGCATCCTCGGATACACCCCCGCTGCAGCTATGGCTTCCTCACGATCACGCAATAACCACTGCAGGAAATAAGTTATCACACAACAATTATAAAATATAAAAATTTAAAGTGAAATAAAAAGAACAACATAAGTGAAAGAAGCTCAAAGATTATACCATGTAAGCATATATGATCCTATCATCTAGCCATCCTTTGGGTTGCAAATTCCGCATAACATCTGTGTCCAAGGTCCACATAAGATTGTGTTTAATAGGACCACTCCCGGGCAAACCTCCACATCCCCAATCCATCCTAATAGCCTCCATCATCTCCCACTTTAGTCTCTTATTTATCTCTCATTTCTCTTCAACAGGGAGGCGAATATCCATCTTCTCAGCCCTCGAAGACGACCCTGATACAAATATAGATGCCTGTATAGGGGCCTGTGACACCTGCTGAGACGGCTGTGTCATGTCAATGACATCGGGCACTCGAATCCCTCCAACTATAGGCCTCATCGCCTCGGGAGATAGCTGAACATGCTGGAACACCGGAACCTTATATGTCGGACCTCTAACATCCTGCATGAATCGACAGTACATCTCAACAAACATAGGGGCAATCCTCCCAAAATCATGCTCATACTTAGGGGAATGCTGTTATCCATAGCTTGCAGACATGCCAACCCCTTCTGTATCTGCAAATACATTTGTGGCATATAATCAGATGCTACTATAATGTAAAGGAGGAAACAATTATAAAAAATATTATATCAAACTTACAAGGTAAAATGTCTGTGAGTTGTTAAACAACTCCCGGATGCTGTACTATGGCTCTGGCAATGGCCGTGGCTTCCCAACACGGATCCGTGCAATGTCTGAGTACCACTGCATGTAGTCTGTGTCATCTACTGAGTCTGGCTGATGAGCCACTACACTTGGGGTGTTGACTAAAACGGGTCCACTTACCAATCTCAACAAACGATATACTCCGCCAGTCATAGGTTTTAAACGGAATCATAGGCTTCCTATATTCTGTCATGTTAACAGGTGACCGTGGGATAACCTGTCTGAACCCGAATTATCTCATCACCCTATCAGAATGCTGATACTCAACAACATCATAGCATAACACAGAAATCCTGGAAAGACTAAAGAAATGAGCCTCCCAATCCTCATCTAATATGTCCTGATCCCCATCTGAATCCTCCTCCACCTCGTGAAAGTGGGCATATGGTGTCCATACCACAATATCAGCTGCAACTCTATCAAACTCGCCTTTATAATGTGGCAAACTATGATGAGGCGCCAATCTACTATCACGCCTACCTATAGCCCGTTTCCTCTTAACAACAATCCCAGTCCCAGGAACATCCTCATCCATAGTATCATCAAGAATAACATCAGCCTGCACTTTACCCTTCCCTCACTTTCCCCTACCCTTACCCCTAACCTCCTTCACCTTCTTCCCCTGCTTCCCTTTCACCTCCTTCACCTTCTTTCCCTTCTTCCCTTAGGCTCCTCCTCCGCCTCCTCCTCCACCTCCTCCTCCTCCTCAGCAACCACTTCATTAACCGACCTAACCCAGAACTCATCAACTGGATATGAATCCCTGATAGGATCAGAAAGAGGTCTCCCAATCAAGAACCGCTCATATGCCCACAACTGCAACAACCACGTAAAACAAGCAATCCCCTTCGCCCTTTTCTGTGCTGCATGCTCGAGCCCCCTGTATAGATATGAAAGAACCGCAAAAACCAGGACCATCTCTGCACACCCGTAAGAAAGCGGAGGTGTCCCATGTACTTTGGGTGCACCATATTCCTACTACTAGTAGGAAACATGACAAAACCAACAACCATGAGCAAGTATGCCTGTGTGTGGATAGTAATCCTCCTCGAATCAAGACCCAGATCAGCCCTCCCATATCTCTGATACAACCATGTGTACTTTATGCTGGCTCTGGCTCATGTCACATTCACCTCCCCTTCATCCAACGGCTCAAACCAATGTCTCGCAAAATACCCCACGCCAATATCCAGACCGTCGCCAACTAACGGATGTCCAGCAACCGGTAAACCCAAGATATAGCCAACATCCTCCAGAGTCACTGTCATTTCTCCTTGTCTCATGAAAAAGGTGTTGGTCTCGGGACGCCACCTCTCCACAAGTGCCGTGACAAGTCTCGCATCATTCTGCAAAACCACACCCGGATTTGCAAAGACATCAAAACCAATGCTATGCAACAAGTCTTTATGTGCATCAGACAAAACCCACCAACGCATATTCCTGTTCCCACAATAACACTCCAAAGGCCCCCGCTCATGTCCCTCTCAAACATCCGAACTCACATGATATTCGTTATCAAAGATAATGTCATGACTAATTGGACCCGGCAATATGTTATCCATCCAGAAACAATAAACACGAAAACAGTACTCGTTATCAATATGAAAACAGTACTTATTATCAAAGTTTGGTAGTTATGTAAGATACAATGCAAGTACAAATATATTTAGTCATACTCCGCTAAACTGCAAAGCAGAGTTTGCTAAATTAAGAAAACAATTTAAACACAAAATGCATTAGGTGAAGTACTTCAACCTGTTGAGAGTAGTATTCTAAACACACTATACAAAACAAAGACTAAATGTCAAAGTCAATTTAATTTTATTAGGACCTCAACCCCTCACTATCTTAGTCCTTGCTTCCCTCCAAATTTTAAAAACCTGAACTTTAGAAAGTTGAAATACAAAATTCATAACTTTGTTCTATGAGACGTATTCAAATCAGGAAAGAACATGATTAAGTCAATTTAGATACAAAATACAAAATTAAGTCTGCTATGAGACGTATTTAAATCACATTCACATGTATTAACCAACTTCGCTCTCAGCCTTGTTTACTCGCAGATGTCTAAATAATAAACATAAAAAAAGATTCAACAGATACAACATCCAGTCGCAACATTCAAAATACATATATGATCATATATATACAATCAAAATTCAAAATTCACAAACTGGGAAATCAAAAATACACAATCAAAATACACGAGCATTATACACGATCATATATACACGATCACGATCATTATACTCGAACCCTAGAAACGGAAGCAACACACAAAATTGTATGCACAACGAACCTTAATCGCTAAAAAATCGAAGGAATAGAGAAGAAGAACAAGACTCGATGTTCAATCGCCCTTCAATTGCCGAAAAATCGCCTTCAATTCGCCGTTATATCAGATTTTAGGTTATAACTGTTAAACCGGTCATCTGAACCTGTTAAATCCATTTCTCAGGGTTTCCGCGGATATTATACGCGGAACATAATTAAGGGTAAAAGTGTAATTACCCATTCCGCGGATAATTAATGCGGACCGGTCTCCTTTCCGCAGAAAAAAAGCGCTAACCGGATAATTTTTTTTTTTGAATCTTGGATCCAACGGTCGGAAAAGAGTGTGTTGGTTAACAGTTCCATCAGACATCATTGTCATGGAACAGGACCCTTGCTAATTGATTACTCTTTTATTTGTTTATGCAGCTGATGATATTATTGTTGTCAATTGTCACTCAGTTCCAGAAGCTCCGGTGCCAGGTACATCGCAATTTCTCTGCAATTACATCTCTGCAATTACATGTACAGTACATTTATATATATTTGATATTGATGCTTTTAATTTGTAATGTGAATGATATGCTCGAAATGCTTACGGAGTTAACGAAATTAGTGTTATCATGTTTCGGATTAATTATTGTTGGTGTATATGTTTTAATTAAGTTAGGTTTTCAGAAATTTTGCTTAGTGTAATTTTGTGCGCTTAATGTAGAATGATGATTGATGAGATGAAACAATTGTTATGAAGTTAATTGAATTGAAAGGAATGGAATCTATGTTTGAGCGGAGTCGAGTGATTGAATAGCTGTTGGAACTTGTGCTGGTGGTTTTTAACTTTTGGAAACATGAATACATTTCATTCTTTTCTGTTATTTTTTATAGTTTTTTTCCTAAATTGTTATTCTTCATAGTTGATGTGCTTACAATACACGCAAAATATACACTATATCTATTAAATATTTTATTTCCAAGTTCATCCTGTGCATTATGATTAGTTATGTGATATGTTTTTGTTTCGAAGTAGGCATGAGAAATGAAGTGACTGAAGGGGACGAATATCAAGACACTGTACCTTTTGACGACATTATTATTGCGGATAGTCCCTTTTCAGAAACCGAATTGGAAAGTATCATGCTACTACTGAGGTTTTAGATATTGATATTGATAAAGAAGTTGTGCTGGATAGTGATGATGAAGAAATACAAAGGAATGAGGCGCTCTCTTTGACGAATAAGCTTCCTTGTGGAAAAATAGATACATGTCTAGAAGTGGAGAAAGTAATTACACAAAAGAATCAACCTTGAGTAGGTTCGTACCTATTACAACATTGAAGATGATTGTTGAATTAGTCTGACCTCAATTTCTGTCTGTGACATGTATGTATGTTATTTATTTATTCTTTCTTATCTTCTTTATTTATCCATTCACTTCATTAGCATTCATTAGCATTCACAGCTTATAAAGCTGTAAAACTATTTTAAGAAAAATAAGCCTTAGTATTCTTCACAGCAAACTTGTTTTAGTATTCACTATATCGCTGTAACAACTTTCTAATCATGCTCTTATTCTAATATTGGTATTTCTGTCAAAATATCAAGTAAATAGTATTGGTTGGTTCTTCTCTTCCCTTTATACTCCATTATTTTGGTCATGTATTAGTAGTGGTACTACTATTTGTTGAATGGATAATAGGTGCTTCTTCATGGTACATAATTGCTAACGAATACGTGGAATGAGCAAAGAGATGATTATAGTGATTTAGGCAAAATATTAGGGACTACCTTGGTTTAAGAACTGACTAATAACAGCAGATTGTTTAACTGGTAATAAGTTGATAAAAAGGAGAAGAATTCTAAACACTCTTTCTTATGATACACAAGTTCTCAGAGTTTGGGGTAATTATACTGACTTTGGGTATTATAATTTCTGTAATTTATCTTAGGATATTTCAGGAGAAGAGGTAGCAAAATACAAAGCTGTTCAACAGTTAAAGGAAGTAATACTGTGCCTGAATCCACCTACGCAGAAGCTACCTGGAAGAAACAACATAATGTTAAGAGCGATGAAGATGGAGGAGACTGTCAAGCAGCAATGCACGGAAATGTAAAGGACGGCGAAGTAGGTAATAGAAACCAGGATTGTGATGGTAAAATAGCTTCCTCTGTTGATGATACAAAGAAAATCGACGTGGACAGGAAAATTTCCTCGGAAGATGTTCAAGCTGAAATGGAGGCGCCTTTAAGTAAATATGAGGATGTTGATGGGAGAAAGGCTGCTTTATTGGTAACTGATTGTCATGATCTTTCAACCCTAAGTTACATCGACTCTCAAGAACCTGGAGAGCAATCACAAGCTAATGCATTGAGTGTTGTGGATTACTATCTATCAGGTATTGATGTAAGCCTGTCTCCTGATGTTGAAAGAGGAAAGGCTACTAGGATGGTGTCGCCCCCTACTACTTTTGGAAAGGGGTCTCAAGCTTTGGCAAGGCAGGCTAACCTTAGAAACACCCATGGTACGGTCTCTAGACAAATTGAACAAAATTAAATTTTCTCCATCACAGATTGAAGCAAATGAAAACAAATTAGTTTCCAAGTAAGCAATTGGTCAAGAAAATCTCCTAGAGATCGCCTCCTATGAAAGAGCTTAGTCGACTAGGGTTTGCAGAAACATGGAAAATGTTCAAGTCTTGTTCAGTCAAAGCTTAAATGACAACATTAGAGAAAAACAAAAAAAAAGGTTCTTCACTTGCTTTTAAATTATTTTGTCTCATTATCTTTTGTTTATGTTCAAATTTTATCTCTCTCTTTAATTTTTAGATCCTGGCACGACTAGGATTCTCTGTTGCTGTTAGAAGCCATTCCTCTTGGTAAATCAGTGGCAACATCTTTATGGTTGGAGAACTGTGCAGAAGCAGGTTGTTTACTTGATGAAGAAAAGTATATCCTGATGGATACAAAGAAGGATCCCCTTCTTAAGGTACATGCCTGTTTCTTGTTGCTTGCATCTCAGTCACTATCAGTATCCAAATGCTTATATCTGGTTTAGAGGCATGCTTTGGCACTCTTTTTTGTCTAATTTCCATTTCCCGACAATCTTTTGCTACTGACCACCAGGATCAATAAATCCTAATTACTCAAATGTCAAATCTTGCAAAAAAATGATTGAAAGCTTGGTCAAGTCAGTTAATGGTCAGGTATAGTACACAGTTTACTTTTTTCTATTTAACTAGTGGTAGTTCAGCTAACTGTGAAGTTAACTTGTCAGTTATGACTTCTGAGGCAGCATACAATGCATAGTATAAAATAACACATACTCCTACTAATGAATGTAGCTACAATCATATATGGAAGTTAGCTTTAATTATGAGCACATTCAGTCCCATCTGTTGACTGCGCTACGCTAGTTTGACGAATTCTACTTTCTAGCTATTGGTTGCAATGTTGCTTGCATGTATTAAATATCAATCTAATACGAGGTTCTAATAATTTATTCCTCAACCATTCCTTGAGAAAGGTAGAGAATCTTTCTCCATTCTGCAATTTAAAATAGTCATGGATATTTATAAAATGTTGCAACTTTCATATCTCTTTGCAGGTGTGCCTGTATTCAATTCAGAGCTTCTATTAAGCGGGATAGTTACCCAGAAACTAGAATATTTGAGGTGAGTTGACATTCCAATACTATATTTTATATGTGAACCTAGTTAAGCTAAATACTTACGCTTGAAAATGATATACAGCTGCTTGCTTGCAAATTGCAATATTAGTTTCTGTTGCCTACAAGCATAACTTTTGGATTGCAAGAGCAAGTTTGCAACTAACTAGCTTTACTAAAAGCACTTCTGTTTTCGTAAAAAAAGCACTTTTGTTTTTTTCCCCATCAGACATTAGCTTTTCTCAAATTATGCCTAAAAGAATTGCACCAATGTTTATTCGAGAAGAGCGAGGAAAGTCTAAGAACTCATGCTGCTGCTATGTACAACGGTTCTCGTCATTCTGTTTTTTATATATAATTTCTGCTTATTGCAATCTAATGTACGTAACTGCATAATGTTTATTTGGTTTTTCTCTGGTTTTAGTCCTAGCAGTGGCAGCTGGGGCTTTATTATTCGCTACTGTTATAACCTTATTGTTTTGATGTTGCTCCTGATACAAAACAAGTAAAACATAATTATGGTCACCTTTACGAACAAAAGAAGATTGTAGAGATCATTTGTTGATTGGTGACGATTGACAAGTGACTTCTAAATGTCATGTCGCAGCAACATTTCACTAGGTATAGATGTTTGGTTGTAATATTTACTGAATTTGTTCGATTAGAGCATATGCACCTGTTAGGGTATCAATTCATTAATTCATTAATTTAAGCACGAAGTTAGTTACTATTCACATTAAAACAACTTTTTTTCTTAGTTTTTATGCACTCGCAAAACTCTCTCAATTCATCAATTATTATTCATCAAATAAATTATATGTTCCCAATATAATACGAGAAATATGGATAATCTAAAAGTACTATCAAAAGTCGAGGGTTCGTTATCGCCAACAACATTAATTATAATAACTAAAAGTATATTAATTAATAAAAATTTAAATTTTGAATCATTTCAATTATATATTAATAATAATATTTATATTATCAATTTCAAGATTTTAAATAAATTTAAAATTTAAATACTAATGAATTAATAAATATATAAAAGAACTGTATTTTGCAGGAGATTAGAGGTGGTAATTTATAAAAGTCATGAAAATTTGATACATATGTATGGATTCTACCAATTGATATCCATTAACAACTCCATCAAAAATCAAAGGTATGGTTGATAAATTGATGGAACATCAATTTTTGATCGAGTAAAAATGAAATTGGAGCATGCTATTTTTGCAAACTAAGATTAATAATGCTGATGAATCAATGTTTTACTCCTTCCGGTGCATATGCTCTTGGGATTGACTACTACTATGTTAATGGATGAACGTGCAGGTTTTAACTCCCTTTGTTTTCCGGAAGTTTGAATAAATTAACTCATAATTACCTATGTTTAGGAAAAATTTGGAAATTTTTTTGGATGGAATTATTTGATTTATATATAATATAAATTGAATCCAACTAAATTCATAAAACCCAAACTTTCATTTTCGTTTGTAATGACATCTTTAACGGTGATCCAAAAATCAAAAGTTGAGGGCGTATTATCCTAAAAATTCTTTACAGTTCTTGATTTATTATATAATAATGATTTGATTGTTTATATATATTTAGTTTATTTGATTTAAAATTGATTTATTATTTTTTAATTATTTAATAAATAATAAAATTTATTTTCAGAATAATATGTATGTGTTTTCATGTTTAAATAAGTATACAATTTTAATAAGTTTATTTAAAAAAATATCTTTAATTTAATTAATTTAGGAAAATGCTATCAGTAGCCCTTAAGCCTATGTTTAAACATTTAATACTATATTACTTTCAAATTAATTAATGCTGCCAATAGACTCACATAGTCACATTATTTAATGTTTGAATAATGTGCGAGCCGGTTCCCGATTACATTTTAAAATTTAAATATAAAAATTTTCATAAATTTATTATTTGCTTATACATAAAATAAGTTATCAAAGAATGATGGAAGTAAATTATTGACATTATAACCTTTAGATTAATTGTTTAATAAACTATTTATAATTTATCATAAAAATATTTATCAAATATTAAAATAATATTAAATTAATAGTTTTGACATGTTTGAGATTTATGGATTGAAAATACATGTGTTCCAAGAATATATATTCTGCCCAAATATGTCTGTATCTCTATATATATACGGGCACCGGTGTTGGTCCAAATGTCACTTTTTGGAGTAGAACGACCATTAATGTCATTTTGAGAAAATATGGCCTCAAATGTCACTTCAAAACGGGGTCTCGGGGCCCATTTTTTCTCTAATTCAAAACGCAATTTCGCGTTTCGTTTTTCCTTCTTTTTTTTAACATGCAAAAGCATATGCGTGTTGCGTTTTTAAATTTTTTTTATATGCTAAAATGGAGGCTGATGTTTGGTTTTTGTAGAAAAACTCAAATTGCAGTCACATTTTGCTTTTTTTTTTATTATTATCAAAAATACTAAAACAGAAGTTGATGTTTGGTGTTCGTATTTTATTCATAATTATAAATATTTTAATATTTTTAAAACCCAAATTGAGAATTGGTGAATTCTAAAATATTAAAAATAGTTAACAGTTCGGTTCCTAAGGTTTAGGCTCTAGGGTTTAGGGACTAAATGTACGTTTTATTAATTTATTTATTTTTTATTTCTAAAACCCAAAAGAGGGTTGATGAACCCTAAAATATTAAAAATTGATAAATTAGGACCCACTTTTTAATATTTTTTGGTTCACTAATTCTCAATTTAAAATTTAAAAATATTGAAATATTTTTATATATATGAATAAAATACGAGCAAAATACCCCTAAAAGTTGTGTTTATCTTCAAAACAGAACATTATCTAGCATTTTGGGTTAAAAGTTTATAAAAATAAATTAAAAAAAGGCAAGGTACCGGTGAAAGTGAAAACTCAATCATAACTTCCGTTTTAATCAAAAAAGAAAAACACGGAACTACAGACCTCGTTTTGAATGTTTAAAAAATAAAAATAAAAAGAAAAAGAAAACGTAAGACGCATTAGCGTTTCTAATTAAAGTAGATAACGGAACCTGATACTCCGTTTTGGTGTACATTTAGAGTTAATTTTTCCTAAAGTGACATTGAGGGTCATTCTGAATAGTGACATTTAGGGCCTTTTTTCGCACTCCTTACTCTCTTATTCTCATATCCTAATTTCTTCATTTTCCAATTTTCCCTAATGAAGATGCCTAATTTCCAATATCACAGTAGGTGCATGTTTCTTCAAATTAATCTTTAATTAATCTAATGCACCTTTCTGCCTCTCTGGGCCTGGAAAATGAAAGGCCTCTGCCTGTTACAACCCCGGACAACATATAAAATGTCATCCTCACTGTTCATTTATTCATTGTTTCTTGATTTCTAGCCCTTGCCCCTTTATGATGATTATACTTGATTATCGGTTGTTCAATCTGATGGATAGGTTAATTTTTGGTGCATCGGTTCAAGCTGCTCTATTTTCCTCATCAGCGACAACAGGGACATAGACCTCTCCTTCAGTTCTAAAAGTCGTTCTTCTTCACTTGCTCACTTCCGATAATCCAGTAATTTGTGCAAAAAGTAATTACTCTCTTAATTTTTATTTTATTCAATTCATGGCTTGTTTTCATTTTTTGTTTTTGTTTCTTTTAATTTCAATGATTTTAATATTTTAACATTTCTGTAGGATGATTTTTTGTGCTTCTGTTAATGGTTTTGACTCCATCAACTCCGCCTCACTGATTAGTAGATTGGTTCATTTCTTTTAAGCTATTATCAATTACTCGCTATCATATTGATCACTGTATTAGCTGCTTTATATGACACATGAGATAATGCTGCTGCAGTTTATCAGATTAAGTATAAATGTATAGATGAGTATGCTCGAGTATTTTGACTAGAATTATTAGTGATTTAGATTTGTGTGTGTATATATATTTTTCGGTCATAATAGTGTTGATCATTGTTACATTATGCATCCTTCCATGTATGTTGTTTCCTATGTTGGATGCTATGCAGTATCATGTTTCTTCTCTCTTGCAGATTTCTCATTAAGGCCTGCAGAGTATAAAATATCTGGATTGACTAGGAAAATATCTGGATTGACTAGGAACCAGAGGACTGTTAACGGTACCTATGGTGATGTCTTATCTGGAGAGAAGGTTTAGTCAATATGAGTTACCTACATGGCTTATGTCTCTGTATTTTGTGTACACACTTTTTGCTTTCTGCATTTGGCTCATCTCGCATTCAAATTCATTATCTGCATATGTCTATACATATCCAATACTAAGTTTATTACATTGAGCTTCTCATTTTTCAATCAATCTTTTTGATTGAAGGCAAGCTATGGAGAGTCGAGATTATGGAATGGTAATTCAATTCTACGTTCTGACCATAAAATTGATGTAGTTCTAAGCCATATGGTTGTGTTCCAACAAGTTTCCGCCTAATAAATTGACATAGCATGCAAGCACTTCGCTTCAATAGCTAAAAATTCGTTTCCACATGACCTATTTAAATTTTATCTGCGTAATTCTCTTTGGATAATGATACTGAGAAGAATATTGCTTAGTTCTGAAAGAACCATTTTCTTACTGAAGTTTTCAAGAATTTAGCCAAACGGTGGCCGAATAAGATTCATGACTCTATTGTTATCTCATCAAACCTGCAATTGGAATCAGCGCCATAAGTTCTGTGCTTTGTTTATATATTGTTATCTCATCGTGGCTAACTTCAAGCTTTCAAGTTTTATTCAATTATTACAAGCTATAGACCTTGGGTTATGTTGCCAATTTGTACATATAACCTTTAATATGCTATATATTGTGCTCATATTTATTCATTGAATTGATGAATGGTTATCATTAATTTATTACAAGCTATGTACCTTAGGTAATATTAGCAATTTGTACATCCAACCCTTAGTATGCTGTTGGGCTCATAGTTAACCATCCGTCACAATAACACGAATCACCTATCAGCGATACAAAGCATCAATTATAATACTATAATCCACTTACACCATTGCATGGTACTTCCTGTCAAGAATCTATTTTTCTTTTGGCAAACATTTTGAGATGTGTACAGGTATATATATATATATACTTAGTATGTCTTAGTATGTCTTTTTCAATTTTACCACATGCAGCAGATAATAGTATCCCATCAGTACCACAACTCTATTTTAGTTTAATATCTTTTATTTTTTATTTTTCAACGGTGTTTTAGGTGGGTGCTCGTGCAATGTAAAATTTCTATGCCGGAACTATAGGACAGAATGGCGCGCTAACCTTATTACTTCGCACTTGGTTGGCTTTAGAGCAGTATATGATGACAATGTACGTGCAGATCTAGACACTGAAATGGAGACATATATGATACAAAAATGTAGTTATTTTTTACGACATGCTTGCTGTGTTGGTGATCATTAGTGATTTATAATGTGACCTTAGAATCATGACTAAAAGTTCTGCATATAATTAGTCTATCTTTTGTATTTACTTCATCTCTCACGAATGTGTAATTACCCAAGTGTTAATAAATTCAGGTGTTAGTTTAGAGACTTGACAGATTTGTTTCTTTTCTGTTAATAGTTCATCTTGATAACCACAATCTGGGAGTGTTGTTCTTTTTTAAGGCAATACAGCAGGGTTTAATTTCTACTTTTATTTTAGTTTTAGCATGCTTGGTCCACCTTTATGTTTGATACTCGCCTGCTGGTTAGGTGAAATACAAAATCTGCCCAAGTTCTGGAAAGAACTACATATTTTGTAACACTTTTTTTTTATTGCATGACTAATAATTCTTTATGCACCAACTTTAATGTTGTTTAAGACATTTATTGAATCAGTATTACACGATAGCCATTTTTAAATTTCATGGATGAATAATCCAGAAACAATATGTAGAATGATACTGCTGATAAGTAGGTTGATTCACTGGAAAAAAGGTTAAAATGTCTTAATAAAAACCAAGGAGAGAAACTCTTTACAAGAGACATGTTGCTTCAATTGTTAGCTAATAACATGTCCTTGGCTTCTATGATTATGAGCAACTTTAAAGAATCAAATTTCAGTTTTTAGTCCGGATTTATTTAGTTTAATTTGATTTTTAATGCTCTTTTAGGAATTATATAAATAAAGGACAAAATATATATTTTATATTACTTATATTTTCATTCATTACAACAAATATAATTTTTTAGACATAAGTGAGAATCTATTTTCATAATATCAAAAGGTAAATATATATTTTACAATTTATTAAAAATGAGGTAGATGTCGCATTCTAATTTAAAAAAATTGAATTCAGTAATGTAAGTGAGAATTTTTGAAATTTTTACGACATTTTTCTTGTAATTGCTTATTAACTTTGTTATTAAAAGATATTTATCTAAATATTTTATATGTACTTTTTAAATTTTTATAAACACATTTTTTAAACCAGGCATTCACCTGATGAAGATGAATTGTTTGAGAAGATTAATCGGGTCAAGAAGAGTTTTATGGAGCTTAGAAACCACATACTACCAAAAATATGTATCTACTAATCCTATACATACACTAACAACTTGCTGCTGTGCTTTTTTACGATCTCATGCCTTACTTACAGGAGGTTAGCCATTTTCATCTATACTGTAATTCATTTTCTTGATTGTTTATGAATAAAACCCGGTTAAAAATAAGTTCTCTATGTTATATTACTGTTGGTATCGGAAAAAGATATTCATTTGACGAGTTTATTCGTTTATCGAACTAAACATGCATTATATTTAGTAATATTTGTTTGTGATTTGAAGGTTTAGCAAATAAATTCATTTCAAACCCCAGAAGTATATGCTACCAGTCGGAGGAAGTGAAAGGAAGATGTGACGAGATTCTCGAAAGCCAGGAGGAAGAACTCAGGATCATAGAAAAAGGGGATATTGTTAATTTATCGGAGCTTCTCTTCTCCAAAAACAGAAATGACCTCATTCGATACAATGACCCTCAACTGGTATATTTTTGTATATCGTTAATTCTTTCTTATGCATACTTTTTTTGGAATTTATTCGGGGGGGTTTTGCCACTTTTTTTTTCAAATGTTAGCACGGTCCTATTTTTATGTTGTTATCAGTATGAAATGAGTTGCAAATTGTAAATAGACCTGGCATGTGGTTGAAAAATGGAAGAGCGGTTAAGTTGAATACTAGGTGTATAAACTTCACTTTTGAGCTACGATTTGAGGTTGTTTGTAGATGCGTCATCAGACTAGCTTTATATGTATTATGAACATGGTTGTAAAAATCGGTAATCGGTACTAATCGGTTAAGATACCAATTAGGGATTAATCGGCAAATCGGGGATTAATCGGATGGATTAATCGGAACAAAAATCGTATATATTTAAATATTTTAATAATATTTAATATATTTATCTTATTTATTATGAAATATATAATTCAAAAAATAATTTAAAAATATTAATCGCATTTCAGAAAATAGATCGGCCAAACATTTTTTAAGGATTAATCGGAGATTTTTTTAAAAATCGGGGATTTTTAGAACACTGATTATGAAGTACAAACTTATTGTTGATTGATACTAAAAATGTTTTAGGTTACTGCTGACCAGTTGGCTGGCAAGGTGGTGTTGATGTACTTCGTGCCATGTGCTCCCTATTTTTCAAGAAAAGATACCTCCATGGTATCCTTGATTGATGTATACAATGATTTGAAGCCTAAGAATTGTTTTGAGGTTGTTTTTGTCCTTGTTGATAATGCTTTTTCTAGCATCAATGGTGGCAAATCATCTCATCCCTCTTTTTTTCAAGGAAAAACACAAATCTTTGAAGATATATTTTCTCTCATGCCTTGGACGGCAATTCCGTTCTCAGATATAAATTTGAGAAAATATTTGGAAAGAAGATTCGGACTACACAGAGTCTGTAGGTCCAGTTACCCTATCGGAATTGTCGTTGATTCAAAAGGGATGGTTTTAAACACTAGCTGCGCAAATAATATTAACATTTATGGATCCCCTGCTTTTCCATTCAGCGATGAAATGTTAGCATTGCTAGATTCTGAAGATGATATCATCACTATGCAACCCTCCTTGAAAAGTCTTCTAGCCTCCCCGCAACGTGATTATATCATTTCAAACACAGGAGAAAAGGTATTAATTTAGAAGTTCTCTCCATAATGTGTCTCATTCGCATGTCCTAGCTAGTAAATTAGTTAGGCATCCATATATACAACTAATCTGTTTTCTTAAACTGATAGGTTCCTATTCACACTCTTGAAGATAAGGTGGTAGCCTTGTTCTTCTATGAAGATGATTATAGTTACAACTTCGCAGAAGAACTTAAAGTGGCTTATGAAGAATTAGCAAGGAATAATAAAAAATTTGAGGTTGTGCTCATTTACCTTACTGACACTTATTATAAGTGTGAGTGTACAGATGAAGAAAAGTTCAGGGCAACTTTTAAGACTATGCCTTGGTTGGCACTACCATTTAAAGACCCAACTCACAAGAAGTTGAAGCGACTATTTGATCATCCCCAAATTGTGCACCCGGATCTGCCGAAAAAAGCACCAAGTCTTGTAATCTTTGGTCCTCATGGGGAATTCATTGAACCATGTGGAGCTGAAGTCTTGTCAAATTTTGGTGTTTCAGGATACCCATTCACTCGTGAACATGTTGTCAAGTTGGAGACTAAAAAAGTTGTAGAACTGAAGCTGGAGTTGTTGTGTAGTCCAACTACTGTCTTTGAAAGAAAAGATGGGTCTCAGGGGATAATTTTTATATTTCAAATGAAATTTTTAAATCTCTCTAGGATGTGAAACTAAAAGCAAAATCTATTTGCAAATAGCAATTTTATTCCTTACACTTGCATCATCTTTTATGTATGTTCTAACATCTAGTACTTAATTACCTACTATGATTATTAAATTATCGCTTTCCCTTATAGGTTCAATTTTCTTACTTTGCGGGGAAGAGAGTCCTATTTTATTTTGAGAGTGTATATTGGAATGATTCGGATGTAGCGATGTTTAAAGAAGTCAAGTTCTCAAAGATGTTATTAGAAGTCGAGTTTCTTAAGATCCTAAAAGAAAGGTATTTGCAGCTGAAGGGCACAGATTACGAGTTTGAAGTGATATATATTAGCTACCAAGCCGACAAATTTTGCTACGATGAGCTAGTTGGAGATGTGCCATGGTTTGTATCACCTGCAAACAAGTTTTTAGAGGTCATACCCGAGAATTCTGCTTTTCTTACGTACTATGGTAAATACTGTTACGAATATGAATGGCCTTTTCTTCTTGCATTTGGTCGAGATGGCGGGCTTGTTAGAAAAACAATATGCCCCAAGTTTAATCACTTAGATTTTCCCTTTTATGCTGGTAGTCTGGAAGATGAGGCATATCATACGATAAGTCAATATTTCTTTAGTGATGGGTACTGGAACAAGGATTACCAGGGATTGCTGAGGAACTCATTTGAGGGAACTTAATTGCAGAATGGTCTGCGTTTGCACATTTACTCTTGTAAGCAAACGTCACAGGTCAATAAGAAACTCATTGCAAGTTGATCTGTTATTCTTTTAAGCAAACGTTTGAACAATTGTAGGCTAGCATGATGCATTGCAATTTAACTCGCATGAGCCAAGTCATTTTAACAATTTAAAAGAATATTTTAATACTAAAGTAACTACCCAATCGTGATTAATTACTGTACTGTACACGGCCAATTAAGGCAACTAAAATATAGTTACTATAACAATAAATTGTAAGGAGTAACACATTGTTTAAACTGATCAAAGATTTATACGAATAACCAAGTGAATGTATCAACCAGAAACCACGGCTACAAGTAGAGCTGGACACATGTGCGGTCCGTGCGTGCCGGGCCGGGCCGCACACGGGTGAACACTCCGTATTTAAACACTGAACCGGACCGCTGAATTACGAACCGGGCTCGGGCCGGGTTTGAACCGTTAAAACAGGGCTCGTAACCGAACCGAACAAACCGAACAAATTCGCGGGCGAGCTGTGTGTGCGAGCTGTGCGGGTTGGATTCGTGAGTTGGGCGAGCCGTGTGTGCGGGCTGGGCGAGCCGTGTGCGGGCTGCATTGCATAATTCAGATCCTGACTGGAACTTCCAAGAAAGATAAAGAAGTTCCATTTCAAGGAACAGAAAAGATAAACTAACTCTGATAAAAAAACTCGAGCAATAATAACTCGAAATTAGTAATCAATTAATAAAAAATAAATAACAAAATGTAACATTATTTTCTATTATCTCACATAATTTATTCAAAATATTATAGTTGTAATCAATTAATTTTATTATTTTAAATTTTTGGTTAAAAAGAGGACGGTGCCTCTTATAAATTTTATTAATTTTAAAAAATTACAAATGATGTGAGAGGACTCCTCTCTCTCTAAAAAACGGAACAAACCGTATCAAACATTAAAAAATTAAAAATCAAATGATATTAAAACTTAAAAAAAAATTACAATAAATATTTGTTCTAAAGTTGTTCGCTAGTTGAGGTTCCCGATTCGGATGAAGTATCCATTGTCATCCATGGCTCGTCGTCATCGTCGGAGTCTTCTTTCCTTCCTTGTTGTCTTTTATCGGCTTGATCCCAATCTTTTTTGCAAACTAAAATTTTTACAACGTCTGGCGCAAGACTGGATCTCTTCTCATCTAACACTCTTCTGCCTGCACTAAAAGCGGACTCGGACGCAATTGTAGAAGCGGGGACAACTAAAATATCCTTTGCAATTTTTGCTAAAACCGGAAATTGTAACTCATGATTCTTCCACCATGTTAGTATATCAAAATCATCATTTAACTCATAACTATATGAAAAAAGTTCGTGAACCATACTAGAGGCAGAAGAAGGTACGGTAGATGACTGGGAAATTCTACATTTTTGTTTTTTGGTTAGTATAGATGAAATGGTACTACTAAACCTACTAGAAGTATTACTACTTTTTGGTAGTATAGTACTTTGAGTTTTTGGAGCATACATATATATAAGACGAAACAACAAATTTAAACAATTAGTTACATATAAAACATGATTATATGAAACTCCTAACACAGCATAATAATGTTCTAACATATTTTCTAAACCTTCCTTCCTAACACCGGGATCAAGAAGACATGCAATACCATAAATATACGGAAATTCGGTAAAGTATTCAATCCATTTAATTTTCATATCCTTAATAATATCACTAAAATTATCATTTTCTTCGTATTCCTTTAAAGTAGTAACAATACTAACATATTCAATGATACAATGGTGTACATTTGGTTCATAAACATAAGAAAAAACTTTAGTAGCATGCGCAAAACAATAAAGTATGTCACGTACAGTAGATGTTAATTCCCAATCTTCCTCGGTAATAATTCCTCCTTCGTATTGGTGAATTGGATCGTCGTTATATAAGATGGTAATAATGGGTTTATATTTAATTGCTTCAACAAGTAATTTATATGTCGAACTCCATCTTGTAGGACAATCGATACCCCATTTTTTCGGCCTTAGTCCATTTTCTTTACACAATTTCTTATACCTAGACCTATATTTACCCGCCAAACGTAGATACTTAATTACCTTCCTAATAGGTTCTAATAAATTAGTTATTTGTTGAATTCCTACTTGAGCCGTTAAGTTAACTATGTGAGCACAACATCTAATGTGTAAAAATACTCCATCTAAAACTAAAGGAATTTCGGTCCTAATATAATTAATACATTTGTTGTTATTAGCAGCATTATCTAAGGAAATTGTGAATACCTTGTTAAACAAATTAAATTCTTTAATTGTATCTAAAATTCTAGACATAATATTATAACCGGTGTGTGATTCGTCCATAACATCAAATGCAATAATTCGTTTTTGTAACATGTAATCGACACCAATCCAATGAACGGTAACACATATATAAGGCTCACCTTGACTCGAACTCCAACAATCACTAGTTAACGAAACCATACCATCAAATTCTCTAAAAAAATCAATTAATTGTGCTCTAGCGCAATGATATTGTGTTATTGTGTGCCATTTTAGTGTGTTTCTAGGAATTTTTCTAAATGCCGGATTTATCGTAGTTTTCATCATATATTCTAAATTATCACTCTCACCGTGAGAAAATGGTAACTCGTCTAGTGTAACAAAAGTAGCAAAACTTTCTATCATTCTATCTCTACTATAGGAAAAAGACATACCTCCACCTCCCGTTGATGTCATAAAACCACCGAGTTGCGATTGTTGTGGACCTCTTCGTGCTTCTCCACTTTCGTGACTCGCCTTCGTAATAGAGTGAATATTCTCCAAATGTCGGCTTAGTGTTCCCGTGCCGGTCCCTCGAGCATAACTAAATGGTGGCTGTGGTCTACCATTTTGTACACAAATCAAACAATGTACTTTAAATCTATTCGGATTATCCGGCATAGCTTCTTTCGAAAAATATGTCCACACGTGCGATGATTGTCTCGAACTCGTAGCACCTACAGAAATTAAAAAACGAATAAAATTAAATACGAATAAAAAAATTATAATCTATTAAAAAAATTACAATAATCAATTAAAAAAATTACAATCATGAATTAAAAAAATGAATTTACAAAACGAATAAACAATATATTATATATATAATACACGAATAAAACTATAGAAGCTGAATTAGTAGTAAGTTGAAAATTAAATGGTAATTAGTACTACTAATAAAAAGGCAACAATTCAACAGAATGGTAATTATAGTTTATAAGCTGAATTATAGTTTATAAGCTGAATTTCAGTACACCAACAGGCAACAACTCAAGGCAACAAACAGAAGCAGAAGCAGAAAATCTAACATCAAAACCGCCACGGCGCCGCCTTATATATACAATAAAAAACACACAAAATCTAACATCACAGAAGCAGAAACCCATAGTTTTTGGTTAAAATCACCAGGAAAATAACATACCTTCTTCGGTATTAAACGTGGATCCGGGTCGAGGCGGGAGCATCGAAGCCGATGGGGTTGAACCTTGAGAAGAAATGCTCCCTCTTCCCTGTTCCATTTTCCTGTTCGCGAATATCTGTTACCTTTTTTTAATATTCGAATTTTTGTTGTTGAATTGAAAATTGCGAATGGGGATTGAATTGTAAATTTTATATTCGAATGGGTTATGTTTGTAGATGGAGAAATGAGAAAGAAGTCGGAGAAAGGAGAAAAAAGTCGGAGAAATTGAGATTGAGAGAAACAGAGAGGTCGAAGAAACTGTGAATAAAAATTGTGTTTGTATGTATATATTTATAAGGAAATTAGAGTACCGTTGGAGCCTTGAAGTTGGAGGTGGAGTTAGGTGTAACGTTAACCTGCAGAAATCAGAGTGTAACGTTGCAGGTGCAGCCATGGCAGAAAGAAGAGCAGGGAGCAGAGCAGGGAGGAAGACGTTGACGCGTGACCCCCACCCGCGGGCGTGCTGTGCGGGCTCGTGCAGGCTTGGCTCGTGCGGGCTCGTGCGGGCTCGTGCGGTCCCGGGTTCTAAAATTGGTATTCGTGTTCGGTTCACCTAATTTACCGAGCTGTGCGGGTTTGAACCGGCCCGGTTCGGTTCAAATTTTTTACGGTTTCCGTACGAACCGGTCCCGAATGAGCGGTTCAAACCCGCCCATTTGGCCAGCTCTAGCTACAAGGCGTCGAATGCAGCTTCACATTCGTGGATAAATCGAAGTTTTTATTTTTTTTTTTTTGAAACAAAACTGAATATTTCATTCAAGAAGCATCAATAGTACAAATCTCCACCAAATGGGTAGGAGGAGACGTGAAAATGATAAAGCAATTAACCGAACAAGGCATTTTAGCTAATCCATGAGCTACCTCATTGGCTTGCTTTCGAACAAACTTGACACTAACCCCTGACAACGACTGGAGCAATAGTCTGCAATGGTCAATTATGTGGCCAACCTCTAACAGAAACTTGTTCTGGCCATTAATTGCATTGACTGCTACTAGTGAGTCCGACTCCACCGTCACCTTTCTACCATCCATACTCTTCACCCACGAGAGAATTGGATAAATCGAAGTTTTTATTAATAATTGCCTTGTAAAACACACATCTATCACTATCGCACACACGAACGTCACACAAAACATACCCCACAATCTAACACCTCAATTCCCTTCCTGAAAATAATCTGCCATCATGTCACAACAACCACAGCCAATGATAGTCTTCATCATTATCCCTCAACTTTAATTATCAACTAATTTCATAAATATACAATTATTTAGTCAATAATTAAATTTAGTGCTTTCACTAATTCAATGTGGGACAGATTTCTTTTGTGAGTTTTGAGTTAGGTGGTGCGTAATTTTTTATTTATTTATTAAATTTTAATTGAAATATGTTTTTGAGTCTTATTTGTTTATTTACTAACGCAAAAAAATCTGTAGCCTAGTCACTTACTGTGGGGATGCCACTCCCAAATTCAAAACAAACAACTGACACCATTCAGAAAAGCCAACTATCAAAAGGCTCTAATAAGAATTTTCTTTTTTTCTTTAAATTAGTCTCGGTTAAAATTTAATCCTATCAATTAATATTATAAATTAATAATAACTTTTAAAAATACAAGTAAAATGCAAACTATAATCTGGCCCGGCTCGGCCCGGTTAAAAACCCGGGTTTCGGCCCGGCTCGGTCCGATTAAAATACCGAAAAAGTCCGGTTAAAATCTGATTATTCTAATATATTTTCTTATATATTTATGAATTCACATTTACTATAAATATAAATAATACTTTAAACACATATATATTAACATATATATAATTAATAATATTATTTATATACTTCATTGCATAAATAATGGAAGAAAATATAGTAAATACACTATATATATTTGGATAACAATAATAAAACATATTATTCTATAAACATGTTTATTTTTTACCGAATCTAAATGTTTTTAACGAAGTAATGTTTTTGATAAAATATTCCATGTAAACTTATACATTTTTACGATGATATAGTTGCTAATATATGTAGTCTTCGGAATCTGAAATAAAACTTGATACGATTTAAATTATAAAAAAACCCGGCCCGATCTAATTCGGCCCGAAAAAAGCCCCTCGAGGGCCCAAACAGGCTCTGACATTTTTGAAAAGCCCAACCTAGCCCAGTCAAAATCAAAGCCCAAAAAAATCCGACCCCATCAAAACCCGGGTTTTTTAAGGCTCGTAACAAGCATCTTTAGTCGGAAAGCATGGGAGTCTTTGAGCCTTTAATGACCCCAATAGTCATTCTTTACGACTAAAGTTGAAGAAGAATATTAGTTGCAAATCAATGGTGTTATCGCAACAAATGGTGTGTTTGAGAAGTTTGATGCCGCTTAGAAGGCTCATATTCGACACCTATCCTGCATGCAGTTCCAATTATAATTATAGCAATAATTATTATCATTATACAAAAACAGTATCATCCGCTTCTTTTTCCAGATTCATTTCATTTGTAACTCAACCTCATTTCACAGGTTAGCTTCTTTTGAATTTTCACTCACTAGCTTTATAATAGAAAAGGAGATAATGTTAATTTGTCACAGCTTCTTTTTACTGCAAACAGAGATTACCTAATTAAATACAATGATCCCCGACCGGTATGTGTTATTTTTCGTATTTAGTTTTGTTAAATGTTCGTTGTTTAATTTTTATTTTTAAAACGGAGGATATATGGTTCTGGTTCAAACCGAGCCGAACTAAGCAATGCTCACAGCTATAGTAGATTAAGTACTTGTTAAGAGAATATCTAAGGCCTCCATAATTAACTTTATTTATACAGTTTACGTAATAACCATGGAATTAAGCTTGCCCCGGCTGATTATCATTTGTAGGTTATGCCAGAGAATTTGGAAGGAAAGGTTATTGTTATATACTTTGTGCCACTACATCGCCATTTATATAGTGAGGAAACCAACTACAGAATAACGTTAATGGAAATATATAATGATTTGAAGTCTAACAAATGTTTTGAGGTTGTTTTGGTTGTTGTCAATGATGTTCCAATCTTCAATGAAGAACCTGGAAAAATATGTGCCGATCCTTGTCTTTTAAGGAAAATTTAATGATATATGTTCCGAGTGTCCATCATGGGCTGCCATACCATTCAGTGATGTAACATCCAGACAGCTTTTGAAAAGGAAGTTTGGTATCTCTGGTAAATTATATAAACCTTGGGAGTTTCTTATTGATTCAAAAAGGTATAGTTTTGGACGATTCTCCTCATGAACTATTTCGGACTTATGGATCTGAGGCTTATCCTTTCGGCGATAAAAGGATATCGTTCTTGAAGTCTAGAGATAAAACAGCCTTTAGTCAACCCTCCTTGAAAGCACTTCTGGGCTCCTCGCAACGTGATTTTGTCATTTCAAACAAAGGGGACAAGGTACGAATGTACTTATTATGACAAACTTGTTGCTGTTTGTATAATTGTTGTATACGGAATGCCAATGTTTGCATCCCTTGCCTATCAGGCCTTAGTATCATGTCTTTAAACAAAAATAAGATTATGTGACATCTTAAACTAGTTTGCTGATCCTGGTAAACAACCTTCTGAGCAGATAGACTAATAGTTTAGGGACTGTGAATCTCCCAAGAGAACATAGTAATATAAACCTTTCCTGCCCTTATCATATATATGTGCGTGTGTATATTTATCAAAAAATCCTTTCTATCATGGAGATGAATTTAGAGGGATAAGAATGATAGATGGTATTTCACATGTTATTTACTGATTTTAATATTTTAATTTAAGAATGCTAACATTGCTGTCCCCTCAAAAACATTCTCGCCCTCAAGGATTTAAACTGGTGCGTAGCTCATGTGATTATGAACATGAGAAGAAAATTGTTGTTCTAGTATCTCAGGGTCTTCCTAAGTATTACTCATGCAGGTAGCTCTTGCCTCTAAACCTATACCTGAACCCAACCCTGTTTTTTTGGAAGATTTTTTTGCCGCAGAATGGCTACATATGATTATCCTTTGATCAAGAGGCCACTAATTATGTTTGACTCAAATAACATAAAGGGCCTTACAGATTTCCACTAATTAACTGTAAATAAAATAGCCATCAAGTCACGCTCATATGTAGACTTCCCTTTGTAACTTGAAGAAAAATTCCGACTCAAATGGATAAGAATTAATGAGTTATAACCATCAAAGAATCACCATTAGTGCTTTAAAACTGCAGAAGGGAGGAATGTTGATGCATCGCATCTTTTAAAAGAGATACAGTTGACGTTCGATGAAGTAATAATCGATAAAGTAATAATCTCACTAAAATAATAATTCTCTCCGGTCCCAATATAACGGACACGGAGTATTTTTGCTCTTGATAAAATAATAAACTCGCTAAAGTAATATTTTTCCCCGGTCCCAACCGTATTACTTTAAAGAGGTTTAATTGTAGACTCAATTTAGTGATTCCATAATCAAGTCTAAGATGATATATTGATATGTAGGGGTATGCAGGGGTTGCATGAGTTGTTTAGAGAATAGAATACCTATCAAATTAACCTAGTGGCCTAAGACCCGCAAAAATTTGACTTATTGTTAATAATCTAAACTTTCGAGTCAACTGGACCCTACATGTAATGTTACGTGTAATTAAACTATATATTATTATAAAGATTCTTTCTAAATTTCACTTCCATTTCCCCGTCCAATATGTAAGAGGCCTTACGCCTTGCATCAAAACAGCCCCATTTCATTGCCACTCACTTAAGTTTCCACAACAAATTGTTATAAAAAAAATCTGTAGCCCTAACAGTCTAACGTTGGTGTTCATGACTTGTTCCATCTTTGAAAAATCAAAGTAACTTGTGCCTGCATATTACATTTAAAATTGTCTTTCTTGAGTAAGTCTGTCAAGGTTTGCTTAAAATTCCTCCCTGAACATACATAACGAAGATACATTATTTCTAGCAATTTATTTGACCACTTATATCTTCCACTGTACCATTTCATGTATGACTGGCTTTGTACGTGCTGTACTACGACTTGGCCTTACCTTGCAAGTGAAGAATCTTCACAGCGTCTAGTATCGGAAAATGTTCAAAATACTGTTGACTTGTGTTGATACACTCCCGAGCCTCAGAAGTCAGAACCATCAAATAGAGGGAATTCTGATTTAGGTGCCCTTGCTTGAAACCACGAGTGATCTTTTCCATTTTCATAAATGTCACTTCCAAGTAGATTCCTCATACCAAAACCTGCACAATTGAATCCAACCTAGTGCTTAAGCCTTGCAGCCATAAGTCTTTTGCTCATGTTTTTGTAAATTCCGCAATTGCACTTGGTCATTTTGATATTAGTTTTAATTCCATGTGCTCGTTTCTCGGCGTCACATGAAAAAGCGCGAATACTAATTGGAAAAATTCGCATGGATGAATTGCTATTACAGTCCTGAAGTAATAAAAATAAGGAAAACCTAGAGATTGGAGTTTAGTAGAGGAAGTGAGGGAGAAAATTGGAGGGATAATTTTCTTCATAAAATTCTGCAGGGCATAGTAAATGCCCCACATACCTTAATATCTAATTTAATTAAGTACCTCGCTACAATTAACATTGCTTGAAACAAAATAACTACTTACTAATAACAACTCTTATCCTAAATTGAATAAGAAATTACCACTTCTTAGCTAATCTTTAAGAATTTGGACATGATATGAACAAAATTCTAGCCAGACATACCTTTAATTGAGAGAAATGAACCCTAGTCTGACCAGACCTTTAAAGACATACGAGGCCTCAGGTGAAAAGTGTGATTCGTTTTTTCTTCCGGAAAATTTAACATAATTAACATCTAGCGCAATTAGTTTAAAAAAGCAGGTAGGCAGTTCAAGTTCAATGCGACGAGTTTTCCCAAAGGCCTTGGTGAAAACGAGCATTTTAAGATAGTGTTTGATTTCCCAAAGGCCTTGGTGAAAACGAGCATTTTAAGATAGTGTTTGATTAAAAATTTTCAGAGATGGCGAAAATGAGCATTCTTAGAAAGTGTTTTGATTAACTTTTTTAGAAAGAAAATCTAAATTAAAAAAATCATGCTTCCACTGTCTCAATCTCTTTTTGCTGGTTTGACTTTTTTTACAAATTATCAAAAGTAATTTCTATTTTCTAGTATATTTGATTATTTTATACTTAAATTTTTTTATTAATAGATTAATAGTCTTTTCAGAGTAATGTTATCCTTGTGTTCTTCGTATCCTATTTAGGTCAACCAACCATCAAGTTACACAATCAGTCAGACAATCACTATTGTAATGCATGATTATGTTTCGCGCGTGCGCGAGTGCACACACAAAGTAGTTGAACATTATAAATTTTAATTGTGAAAAATACACAGAAAATTGGTCTATCTGGAACTTAAAGTTTAGCAACACCAAGCGCACGCTTTGGGTTGCCTCCCACCTCAAACGCTCTTCATCCGAACTTTACAGTTTCCGTGTTAAATTATATGACAAAGTTGCCTCGGCACATGAGGCATGCTTCTCAAAACTAAGATTTAGTAAGGTAGAAGGTCTAACTAATGCATTTTTCTGTAACAGCTAAAACTCATAATGTATAATGACAAATAGTTAAAGGACTAAAAGGTTCATCCCCTCTTTTTACTTTGTCGAAGTGGAATTAACTTATCATGTAAACAGTAGAACCAATTAAAACTGACTTTTGACATTTATAGATGTAAGGATCTTAAGATGAAATCAGTTACAAGATGTTTAAGAACTTGATGTTGATGCTGAAGTTCCCATAGCTCAGGTGTCAAACTGTTGTTTCTTCTCTTCATCGTTAATATCTTTTGGACTGTCATACTATACATTGGCATAATAAATTTAGATAAACATCTAAATATCTCAGTAAATAATTTCCTAATTGTATGACAGGTTCCAATTTACACTCTCGAAGATAAGGTGGTTGCCTTATATTTCTATGAGGAAGGTTATCCGCCTGATTTCTTTACAGAAAAACTTAAGACGTATTATGAAGAATTAAAAAGGAATAATCAAAATTTTGAGGTTGTCCTACTTTACCTTTCCGATACAGACTCAACTATAAGTTCTACAAATAAAGAAACATTCTGCAAAACTTTTAATACTATGCCTTGGTTGGCTCTCCCATATAAAGACCCGGCCCATAAGAAGTTGAGGCGGCTTTTCGGGTATCCCTACGAGAAGGAGGATGATTCTATAGAGGAACCTACTCTTGTAATTGTTGGGCCTCGTACAGATATCATTGAGCCAGGCGTGGCCACCATCTTGAGGGGATATGATGCAGACCTATTCATGCGTGAGGGACTTGCAATGGTAGAGGGGGAAAGAGTTGGGGAACTGAAGTTGGAGATGCTATGTAGTCCAGATACTGTCTTTAAAAGAAGAGATGGGTCCCAGGTTAATTTGTTTTTTCTAAACTTCAAGTTCATATCACCACTCACTTGGGGGGGGGGGGGCAGGGGGAGTTCATGTTATCACTATGTATAACTGTATATACACAAGTTAATTTCCCCAGTCCCATAAGATACTTGCTTTTAAGTTGTATATTAGAATCATACTTACAATTTCAGCATCATGTCTAATCTGTAGGTTCAATTCACTCAACTTGCGGGGAAGAGAATCATATTTTTATTGGAGGGAGATTACCCAGAGTATGATGGTTTCCATTTCCGCGAGAATTTAAAAGAGAAGTATATGCATATGAAGGGCACTGCTGACGAGTTTGAGGTGATATATTTTCCCAATAGCAAAGATATGAACAGTAAGCGAGTTGCAGAACTGCCATGGTGGATATCATCTCCAGTCGAGTTGTTACATGGATGCTCTGATTTTCTTTCTTTTCATGGTAAATGCTGCAACCGGTATCAATCTTCTTTTCTTCTTGCCTTTGGACGAGATGGAAGTCTTGTAAGAAGAACGATATGTCCTAAGTTCGGGGTAAAAAATTCCCCTTTTATGCTGACGATGTTGGAACAAAGTCCTCTGAAATAAGGTCTAGCAATTTCTGTTGGGGCTACTGGGACACCCTTTATAAGGGGTTGCTGAGGCAGTCACATAAACAGATAAATTTTATAGGCGGGGACCTCCTGTTTTGTATTTATTGCAACCAATGGCCGTCCTCATTTTTAAAGGATCAGCATTTAAATCTTCCCTTAATATACGTTAGCAGACCTTTCATCACTTGTTTCTGAGATTGTGTTTTTCAAAGGTCAGCCCTGTAGCCACTATAATATCATGTAATCTCAAATTACGAGTTATATCATGTGTGACAGGAGTCTCTATGATTATAACTTATAAGTACTATAGGAGTCTCTGTGAATTATATACATCTATACCACTTTTAAATGTAACCTTCCTCAGTGCCAGAAAAGAACATCTTTAAATGATTGCTTTCCTTTGTGTTAAAGAGGATAGGTTTAAGAGTGCCAGCTTCCACCAAATCATATGAAATTTATAATCTATGAATTCCCTCATCAATAAAACCAGTAGTGAAAGAAGGCTATGATCATTGTATACAGTGCTAGTTTCTGTTCTTGTCACTTCACCAACATATGCTAGAATGGGTGCTGAATCAACACTAGAATTTGAGTATTCACAAGAATCTTTCCGCAATTAACACATGTCTCTTGGGAATGAAAGTATGTGCTACGAAATTAAATTACGGGGACACTAGTTTGCGTGATATCAGTGTTACCTTTATAGAAGGTGTCCTGGTAAGCTATAATTTTCTACCAACCAAACTCAAAACAGAGCTTCAAAGCAAAGCTCGGTATCCTGGTTTGTTTCCTTTGCGACCCGTTCTACTTCTAAAAAATAATATTTTAGCACCAAACGTATACCATTTCCCATATCTAGCTTATTGCTAGATCCCATCTTAAAGATTACTAAATAAATTGTAACCCTTTTGAAGGGTAAATGGTGAAATGCAAATGCACTTCCAAACCAAAGGAAGGGAAAACATATTGTAAATGGGATAAAAACTATGCATAAACCAACTTGCATATATCGGGGGGAGAATACATAAAGGAGGCAGTAGTACAAATTTATGCGTCCAATACATGGCACAGATAATAGATAGATAGATAGGCAATATATAATACATACGAGAATAAATCAAAGTCTGAGAACTTAACAGCATTAACGAAAGAGGACCTTGCCATTTAGCTCTAAATTAGTACATAGATAGACAGTAGATATTTCCTAAACCCAATTCACGCGCACACTAGTTAACTTGCAATCACCCACGCACCGCATTACAAACAAAAGTCATATCCTGCATACAATTCAAGAAAAAGTCAAGCAATAGGTCGCAATAAAGTTAGTGGCAGTAGAAGATGCATGATACTATGGAAAACTATATTAAGTGGTGGTAATATATAATCTTTTGCACTAACTAAAATGTTGACAGTTTGCTAACATGAGAAGACTTCAACACACTAGAGGGCATATACAGGTGAAGAAAATTTATAAAGACATATATAAAAGGGTAGAGCAACCTTATGAATTACCATGCAGCAGGGGCTTCAATTCCACAAAACAGTTGAGGAGGTTTTCTGATCTGAACCAACTCAACCTCTCTCTTGGAAGCATCGGTAGTAGGGATGCCCACAGTGACCATAGCTTGGAAGAACTGAGTAAGGTCACGAGTTTGGTCATGGGCTTCAAACGTGATGTAGTAGCGATAAGGAGAAAGAGGCTCCACATTGGCCTTGAGCACAGACACAAAGTCAAAGTGTGTTCCCTGTTAAATAAGTAATAACATGATTATTTATAAAAAGGGGGTAAAAAAAAGGAGGTAATGATTAAAAAAAAGCCAATTACATTTGACTTGTTATACTCCCCAATTGCCATAACCGAGCATTCAACAATTTCGTCTATCTCTGCACCTCTCTTGATATTTGCTTCGGGGTCGTAAAGACGAAGCACAGCACCACAATCAACAATGTTGGAATAGTCCTCTTCAACATCAAAGTTCTACAGTTTGATAGATGGGGACAACATTAAGACAACATAAGGTAAGGACAACATCAAAGTAAACAAATCATATATTCAAGACAACATTATAAGGACATCTAAAAAGCAAAATTCAAAATAAATAAGGACAACATAAGGTAGGTACTGACCCCGTGTTCAATGTCGTCAAGACACATACTTGCAAACTCCCGAAACGTCAGCATGTGAGGAACACTCAGATCTACATCTTTGTCCGGACCAAATAAGGACGGACGAATTGAGGACGGATCCATACAAGTAGCAATATACAAGTTTAATCGTTCTTCCCTCGACATCCCTTCCTTTCTTATCACTTTCTGTTTCTTAGGGCCCGCTTGCTCATTGTCCGTAAAACCCTTGCCCCCGTCCATTCTTCTAAACCCTAATTTCTTCTCCTCGTATATTTGCCAGAACCTCCCTTCGAGCGTCTCCAATAACACCTCGTTTCGCAGTGCGTTTTTTTACCGCAATGCACATGGCAAAATTACAAAAATCTGGTGTCATTGTTGCGGTTTATTTATTAAAAACAATTAATATTTACACAGAAATATTATAAAAATTTTAGCTAATAAAAAAGATAAAAATAATATTTTTTTCATTAAAAATAAAAAAATGTTGATAATATTGGAAACATAGATGGGTTTTACAACAAAATCTTTCAACAATATTAATACACATAATATTAGGGGATTACTTTTATTTCTTAATAATAAAAATACAACTTATATATATAAGTGTTAATACACACATGCTGTGGTGCAGTTTTTTTTCTTTTGTCTCACAAGAGCTTCACCTCTTTTCTTTCTCTCCTGATTCACTTGGATGTATTTTTCTTTTACATGCACAACATGCCTTTTATAGGCTTCAAATACATCAACTTACATCACTTCTTACATAATATACTATATTTATTAGTCTACCTTATTTCAAGGAAGACTTGTGTAGCTGCACTTTGGTTTCCTTCAGCCCACCTTATATTTAGGAGCTGTCTATTTCGTTCTTTCACATTTGCCAGCAACCTTTTCTTTCTCCCATGCACAGCTTCCATTTCTCTTACAATTTTCAACTACTTTGTTTTATTCATTTAATATCCTAATGAAGAGTTTGATTCCTAACACTCCCCCTCAAACTCGATTTTGCATTCCAGGCTTGTTTTTCATTTTGTAAAACACACCCGGCTTCAACGGCTTTGTGAAAATATCTGCTAAATTTTCTTCAGTCCTGCAGTGCACCAACTCCACAATTTTCTCATTCACTTGTTCGCAAAAAAATGATACTAAATATTGATGTGCTTGTTGCGACTGTGTGACTGGATTTTTCGTGAGAGAAATAGCGGATTTATTATCCACATAAATTTTAACCGGACCTTCCTCTGCAAGATTTAACTCTCCCAATATGTAGTCTAGCCACATAGCCTGACATGCACACGCTGCTGCTGCAATATTTTCTGCTTCACATGTTGAAAGTGCCACTGTTGGCTGCTTCTTTGATGACCATGAGAATATTGTTGAACCGATATGAAAAGCATATCCCGATATACTTTTCCCGTCATCCAGATCACCGCCATAATCATTGTCTGAGTAGCTAACTAATTTTGAATTTTGAGAATGAAAATAAAATAATCCATGATCAAGTGTACCTTTAATAAATCTCAAAATTCTTTTAGCTGCCATAAAGTGATCGTGCTTCGACTTCTCCATGTACCAACCTGTGGAGCTATTTTTATAAGTGCGATATACATTTCTAAATATTCTGTGTTATAAGGCCGATTATGCGAATTCGTTATATATTGTATATAATTTTATCGTATGGCATTGCGAGTGTTGCTTGAATATTTAAAGCATGTAAATTTCGTACGCGAGTAAGATTTTCGCTACGCGATTAGTAAATAATTGATATTTCTCGCAATTTAGTGATATTTGAATAGTTGCGATTAGGCGATAAGTTTTATTTTAGTATTGTGGAATATAATCAATTTGCTTGCAATTATTTGTGTGATTTATAATGTGTTAATTATATTTTTCATGATTTATTTGCTAGTATAATAAAATTGGAAAAAAATTATTTTAATATAAATTCTTGTCTGAAATTTTTGAAAACAATTTTATTAAATTTCTAAAATCTTATAGTATTTATGGTATTAATTTGGTGATTTATGGATTTGTATTTTAATTACTAAAAAATCATTCTTTTAAATTATACTTTTATTAGTTATTGAATTACAAGTGTACCCTTGCATGCAAATTCCACTCAAATAGAGATCAAGGATAGGATCGTCCTTTGCATGTAACTTTTAAAGAACCTGTGATCTTTTAAAATATATATTACAAAGTTTCTATCCTTGCATGCCATGATTTTATATTAAAAGTTTAAGTTAATACTTGCATGTCGTAGTATAAGTGATATTTCGAACAAATGTGCTATATGACTTGAATTTGAGTTTTTGTGGAATGCATGCCACGATTTTTGCTCTAAAATGCTAATATTCTATGTGCCTTGTTAAGTTATAATCAAATCTAGTAGCCATCAAGTGGATACCATGTATTTTTGGTTCAAAATTTTGCTTAAAAATTGTATATGTAAAAATCTGCCTCGTTATGTTCTTTGTGTTTGCCTTGGTAAACGATTTATGTGGCTAGATTTTTGCTCCTATTTCCCATAAATTGATATTCATTAGGGTTGTGCATGATATAAGTTAGGTTTGTTGGTTTGATTGTGGATTTTGGTGTTGATATAGGAGTTAAGGTAGAAGGAGGAACACTATGCACTAAGTAGCAGATTTTTCCACCCTAAGTATAGGCTGTTTTAGGTGAGTTTTGGTAAGGCCTTGCTAGGACCAAGTTCATTGGAGTTAGGAATTGAGTTATACTTGAGTCCAGTAGCATTGGTTCAACAAGAAAATTGTATTTAGGTAGGTGCACACCCCCATAACCGAGAGCAACTCAGAATAGGGCAGGGCTGAGTAAACTTGAATTTTGGTCGATTATAACCATGTCTTAGGCTAGGAATTCATGGGGACTTGGCTTAAATAAGTATAATTCATCCCTAGGAAGCTTAAAAAATCTTTAGAATTAAAAATTGAATGAGAAAAGTGAGTTTTATGTAAGTAAAAATAGAGCAGTTTGAATTCAAGTGGGGGCTGGGCAGAGTCAAATTTGGGCAGAAGCCTAGAGAGGCCTAGGTGAGGCCTTGGCTTGAAACCAAGAATGAGAGTTAAGTTAGAGTCTTAACACCCTCTAGGAAGTGATTTGGAGTGAAGGCCCAAGGTGGAAACACCCCATTTCCTCCAAAGCACCCGAGGAACACCCTTCGAGTGGCATTAGGAAACTTTAGTGGTGTATGTTGTGATTGGGACTTAGAAGTAAAGGGTATGAGTGTTGCATATCATCTTTAGGATTAAGTTAGGGTCATAGTAGATAGAGTGAAGCATTAGTAAGAGTCCTTATGTGTTATTTGCTTACGTGCTTAGAGATTTAAGTGATAATAGCTAAGTATCATATGCCATGCCATTACGTGACTATGTGACTATATGGATTAATTGAATTGTATGCGAATAAGTTATGTGTATTATTATAATCATAAGTTTTCGTATAATAGTAGTTATGATAAGTGTAAGGTTAGTCTAGAAGCTTATAGGCTTATAAAGCGATAAAGGGTGAATAGTAATGAGGTTAATATAATGTGTAGGTTCCGAAGCGAAGGGGAAGACTCGTGCTATCAAGATCGAATAAACTTAGAACTTTGAAAGGAAAGTTACTTACCTCTTTATTCTTATAATTGTTGCACATACATACACTTTTCGTGAATGCTTATTTATAATAACCCCCATGTCAATGATTATTTCAAATACTTTCGTTAATCACTCTGAACCTGATTTGTACTTTACCTTCGAATGTTCTTCCCTTGAATCTAATTCAATTAAGATGATACCCAATCTTTCCCGGCATCCATGTTATAAATCATTATAAGTAAAATAAATGTTTTCTTATCTTAGTGGATTGGACCCAGACGCAAGTTCTTTTCACGTTATTGATAGGCTCACATATAGCCCAGGGATCCCATTATATTTGAGAACCCACCGCGGTTCGGGATTACTTCGCGGCTGATCACCGGCTATAATCTGTAGCGTCCTAAAATAATTTTGATGATTTGATATTTATAACATAATTTCCCGATGCCATGATACCATATGCCATGTTTTGATTGTCATGATTCTACCATGTCTTTATATTATCACATATTGCCCGATGCCATGATACCATATACCATGTTTCGATTACTATAATTTTACCATGTCTTCATATTATAACTTCATGTTACTTATTGTCATTCTTACAAGTATCCAAAACCTCTTGATTTATGAATTCGTGATTTTGAGACAATGCCTTGCATAGTAGAATGATTAGTACTTGTTGAACGTTTTAGCTCATTTTCTTGTGTTTAACCCTGTTCTACAGCTAGCAACTATGGTTCGTACCAAGCAGACCGCTCGTAAGTCAACCGGTAGGCAGGGTGAAGACCATTTAAGGGCGCAGGTAGAATATATATAGATTAGGTGGAATCCGCTAGTATGTAATCATGGTATAAGTTAGAGGGGCTGTTCCAAACTCTGAACTTGTAAAGATCTTGGGATTGTTATTATTTTGGTTGGGTTGTATTAGATTATTATTGTCCTTTGGACTTATAAGTTTATAATAATTATGGTTCATATTAAATCTAGTGTGTGTGTGTGTTCTTGTTTGGGGTGTGACATAACCAATCCAACCGCATACATGATGTCTGGACGAGTAAAAGTTAGGTACCTCAGACTTCCCACCAAACTTTTGAACAATGTCGGATTTACCGACTCTCTCGTTAAATCAACTCGGAGCTTTATGCTTGCTTCTGCTGGTGTGCTCACCGCCTTGCATTCCTCCATTCTGAATTTCTTCAAAATCTGCTCCGCATATTTTTCGGTGACATAAAAATCCCGTTTCTGCTTTGCTTCACCTCGACTCCAAAAAAGTCTGACATTTGACCAATATCTGTCATCTCAAATTCGTCACTCATAATTTTCTTAAAATCATCGAACATACCAGGGTTATTTCCATTTTTCTAAAAGTATCTCCCCCTGAATTTGTTTTCGTGTAGAGAGCATGCTCGTATGGACTCTTCACAAAACCATTTTTCTAAAAGTATTCATCAACCCTTGTGTTCCATGCTTACGGATCTTGCTTCAAACCATATAATTCTTTCTTCAGTCGATAGACTTTTTCTTCCTTGCCTTTCTGAACATATCCGAGAGACTGCTCAATGTAGACTTCTTCTTCGAGATAACCATTTAGAAATGCTGACTTGACATCCATCTGATAAATCTTACACTGATTCTGAGCTGCGATTACTGAAGAATTCTTATGATATCAATTCTTGCAACTGGAGCGAATACCTCATCATAGCCAATGGCATATCTTTGCCTGTAGCCTTTAGCCACCAACCTTGCCTTGTGCTTTTCCACTTCTCTATCTTGATTCATCTTGGTTCTATAGACCTACTTGACACCAATTACTTTATGTCCTTCTGGAAGATCTGTGAGCTCCCATGTATCATTCTTCTTGATTGCGCCAATTTCTTCATCCATGACTTTGTTCCATTTGCTTTCTTCAGAAGCTTCTTCAAATGTAACTAGATCACATACAGCCATTAAGCAGAATAAAAAATAATCAAAATTTTCAATTGGACTTATTTCAGCATAAACATCATCCAAATTTCGTATCTTTCTTGGCGCTCCTCCTGAACTGCTGCTTCCTCCCGTTGATGGTGTTGATGCAGGAGTTTGTTGAGTTGGACTTTGTGAAGGAGATCATCATCTTCGTCATCTTCAATGTTGGAGTCGTCGCCGTCGTTATCATCATCGTTAAAGAATAAACCGATAACTTTTCTTTCTTCCTCGCTCTATCTCGAGTAATCTGATTCATCGAACTCAACATCTCGAGAAATGATTAAATTCTTTGTTACGGGATTATAGAGTCTGTATGCCTTGCTCCTTTTATCATATCCGGTAAAGATACACTTTTCGCCTTTGTCATCTAGCTTCTTTCTTTTCTAGTCAGGAACGTGGGCATAAGCAATACACCCGAAAATTCTGAGATGTCCAACTGATGGTTTGCTTCCGCTCCATGCTTCATTTGGATTCTTGTTTCTGACACTTTTTGTTGGACAGCGATCAACAAATAAACTGCACATAGAACGTCTTCCGCCCAGAAAGTTCTTGGCAAGTGCTTTGCTTTCACCATGCTTCTCGCCATATCAAGAATTGTGTGATTCTTTATTTCTGCAACGCCATTTTGTTAAGGAGTATATGCCGTTGTCAACTGATGATTTATGCCATGTGCCCTACAGAAGCTTCTGAACAAGTTTGACATATACTCTCCTCCTCTATCTGATCTGAGTGTCTTCAAATACTGACCACTTTGTTTTTCTGCAAGTGCTTTGAACTCTTTGAATTTATCAAGAGCCTCCGATTTTTCTTTGATAATATACACCCAACTTTTCCTGCTAAAATCATCAATAAATTTTAGGTAATACCTATTACCTCCAAGTGATGGGATATTCAATGGACCAGCTATATCTGTGTAAACTATCTTCAATGGCCTCCTGGATCTCCTTGATTTTCCAATGGGAAAACTTTGTCTGTGTTGCTTCTCCTTGATAATGCTTCACACAAATTTTTTGGTTCATTGATTTCTTTCAAGCCGTCCACCATCTTTGTCTTTGACAATAATTTCAAGCCAGAAAATCCAAGATGACAAAATCTTAAATGCCATAACCACGAGTCATTTTTAATTAACCGATTTCAAGCACTTATGTACTTTCGTCTGCATATCAAGTGTGAATAGGCAATTCTTTGACATCTCCACATCTGCAATTAATTCTCGAATCTGATTTTTGATGATAAGAGAATTATCCTGCATCTGAATATTGTACCCTTTCTCCACAAGTTGGCCAAGACTGATGATATTATTTTTCAAAGTAGGTATATAATAAACATCATTTATATACTTTTTCTCATCATTGTTTGACATAATCGTAATTGTACATTTCCTTTTTACTGGAATCTTTGACGAGTCACCGAATGTAACTTCCCTGCTGACGGTCTCGTCTATCTCCTTGAATAAATCTTCGTGGCCGGTCATGTGATTGCTAGCCTCTGAGTCAAGATACCAAACATTCTTCCTGCTATCCTCGTCTCCTTTATCAGTGAGGAACGTAGCAGCGCCAACGTCTTTATCTTCTTTTGCTGCTGCAAAATGACTTCTTTCTTCCACCTTTGGTGCTCTACACTCATAACTGAAGTGACCAAATTTATTACAATTATAACATTGAAATTGAGATTTGTCACCTCGTTAAAATCCACCTCTTCCTCGGCCTCTAAAATTCTGACCACGACCAGATGATTGATAACCTTCAGAATTCTAGCCTCTGTTGAAAGACTTCTTTCCACGACCTCGTCCACCTCGGTAGCCACCTCTAAAGCCACCTCTGCCATGTACAGAACTGCTACTGCCAGAACTGTCATCAATGGATACTTTACTTTGCAACGCCTTCTCCAAATGGCTTGCATCATCATATTGATTCATTCGTTGCTCGTGGGCTTGAAGAGAACCAACGAGCTCGTCAATCGAAATTGGTGACAAATCTTTTGACTCCTCGATAGAAGTAACAACGTAATTAAATTTTCTGGTCAGCGAACATAGTACTTTTTCCATGACCTGAACATCGTCGAGACTTTCACCATTTCTTTTCATCTCATTTGTCACGGTTTTCAAGCGCGTAACAAAGTCACCAATATTTTCAGAACTCTTCATCTTTAAATTTTTGAACTCCCCGCGTAGCACCTGGAGCCGCACATTTTTAACTTTTTCAACTCCTTGGAATATTTTTGCAAAATCTCCCACGCACACTTTGATGTTTTTGCCTCCGAAATTTTTTCAAAGGTGGATTCATCGACACCTTAAAAAATCGTGCATTACGCCTTTTTGTCTTTTTCCCTAGACTTCTTTAACACCGTCTTCTCGACATTTGACAGGGCTGCTTCAGCGGCTGCATCTATGGGCTCATCATACCGCTTTCGACAATATCCCAATTATAGTAGGAATCGAGTAACACCTTCATTTGAATACTCCAGTTCCCGTAATTTGTACCCGTCAATTTTGAAATATTTGGTTGCACCATCGTCGCCATTTTTCACGAACGGAATCTTAGCTCTGATGCCACTTGTTGGAAACGTAGATGGGCTTTACACCAAAATCTTTCAACAATATTAATACACCAGCACAATAATAGGGGATTACTTTTATTTCTTAATAATTAATAAAACTTATATATATATATGTGTGTGTGTGTGTGTTTACACACACATGCTATAGTTTTTTTTCCTCTCACAAGAGCTTCAGCTCTTTTCTTTCTCTCCTGATTGGATTGGATGTATTTTCGATTACATGCACAACAAGCCTTTTATAGGATTCAAATATATCAACTTACATCACTGCTTACATAATATACTATATTTATTAGCCTAACTTATTTCAAGGAAGACTTGTGTAGCTGCACTTTGGTTTCCTTCAGCCCACCTTATATTTAGGAGCTCTCTATATATTTCTTTCTTTCACATTTGCCAGCCACCTTTTATTTCTCCCATGCACAAATGCCATTTCTCTTACAATTTCCAACTACTTTGTTTTATTCATTTAATATCCTGATGGAGAGTTTGATTTCTAACAGATAATTTATAATTTATAAGATAACAATTGTAATACAAAATTATACATTATATGCAATGAATCTATAATATATATATACACACCAATATATATATATATATATAAATTTATACCGTACGATTTAAGCAACAATATTAAAATATCAAATCACACCGCACCGTGATGTTTGTCAAAAATTCAAACCGCAATCGTACCATAAAAAATAAAAACCGCATTTTGTGGTGTGGTCCGGGACGATGCGGGAGGTTTGAGCAATTTGATCGATGAAAAGAGTTAAGGTTGAGCAATTGAAAGATTGGTTGTTGAGCAAATCCCACATGTGGAAGTAGAGACATCGGAGGGGAAATCTCGAGAAGAAAGATTGGAGATGTATATGGATGCATTCAAGAACAAACATTTGTTTGACATCGATGAGTCTTTTCGAGAGTTCTCTAGTTCCCGAATAGACATGTTAAAGTCATGAGTCAAGTATTTTTTTTTGCTAATTGATCACACACGCATATATACCAATTGATTATAGACGCACACACCAGAAATTGAACTCTCTTTTCTGGAACTCGCATTGTCCTAATTTTTTATTTAATTATTATTTCATTCGATTGTATGCTTTAGGGTCTTGATATGGGATACTATTAAAATTCACGGGATAAAGGTATGATGGTTCCATATTACGATCCTCCTATAGTGACATTACCTGCATTGTACTTGGACAAACTCACGAATCTCTCCAAGTTCGTAATTGATAAATATAATCAGAGAGAGGTTTGGTTTGCATATTCCAATCACATTTTTAGCTGAAGACATAATATTAACCTTGTAATAATGTTTTCCAGATCATCATACAGGGCACAAACTATCGCAATGTGCATGTGCTCTAGACACGAAACTTGTTATGGGGATTGCCCGTTTGGGAAATCTTAAAATAAGTAACTTTTGACTTAAAATTAATAAGTGGCTTAAAAGTGATATGCAGATGAACACTTATAAGTTATGTAAGTGTTTGGTTAATTTTACTTGTAAGTCAATTTTTTTTAACTTAAATGAACTAAAATAAATAATTTTTAAATATAATTATCTTAATTCATGACTTTTAAATTAACTAACATTTAAAAACATATATTTCAAAACTAAAACTAAAAAAAAAAGTAAAAAATCAAAATAAGTTGAGAAAAAGTACGTCGTTACTAACATTCAACTTATCAACTTATAAGTTGTAAAATCAACTTATAAGTTGTAAAATCAACTTATAAGTTGGGTCGATAAACAGTCCGAGATAAGTACTTACGGGCTTATAAGCCAGAAGTAGCTTATAAGCCGGAAGACAAACAGGCAAGTACTACATCACATTCAAAGCTTTTAACAGAATTTGGGAAATTTCTCAAGCAAGAGTTCATGTTGGTATCCCTACCTCTCATAGAGAGGTCGAGTTGGTTAGGGTCAAGATTTCACCTCAACTTATTCTCATTATTAAGCCACCATGAGATGCCCGAAGGTAATTTATTTCAGGTCCTTGTATCTTGTATAGTTTCTTCCTATAACAATGTTAGAAGGGAGCACAATTTGTATCATTCATTTATAACAATGTTATATCATTTATTTTATGAGGTAGTATTTTGTTCCTACCTAGCTGATGTATTTTGACAAGTATTGGTCAGAATCAGATATGAGATTGATATTAATGTACATATTTCTCTAGAGTATCACCCATTTATTTCCATTCAAGTTGTTGATACACAAGAGTTAATTTTCCTTTTATATTTGCAGTATTATTTGCAGAGAAGGATCACGTTCCAACGCCGCTTCAACCTCTGTTGTGTAATTTTCTGACGATGATCAAATTATATGTGATTTTGGTTTTTAAGACTTCGTCTACTATCTATTAATGTAATAATAAGCCGTCGGAGCCCACTAGTGATGGTACTCTTAATGCTTGTTGACTTATGTGTAAGTTGAAGAATACATATGCATGTATGATGTTGATTTAAGTATCTAAGTTTTCTATATCTCTGTTTGATGTGCTACTATTAGCGATTTGAAGAATTCTCTGTTACTAGTGCTTAGAAAGCGGGGTTTTGAAATCTCTAGGCCATTCTTATGTTTTTCTGTTCCTGCCCCTGTCCCTTAGTTTTGTGACGTGCAGAGTCAAATCGACCATTTTCCTTTGAGAGTTAAAGAATAAGTCTCTCATCCTAATTGCTTCTGAATTTTGAATCTTAATACTGGGATAAGCGAACCCAACAGTGAAGAACAATCAAATCAAATTAAGTGACTCAACAGTGAAGAATAATCTTTATATTAATGAATAAAAACTGATTATATAATTCTCTCAAAGGATAAACAAATTTCACTGAGAGCTGCTATGTGGCGCCCTCCAAACCCGGGTCAGAAGTTTGGGGTCCACACACACCTTATTTAAAACCTGCTTATAACAATAATAAAGATAATAATAATATGCAGTGACCCTACTTACCAACCACCACGGACCGCAATAGGTTAAAGTATGCACACAAGCTAAACACTCTATTATATTACAAAACATTCAAATCCCAAATATTCCAACTCAAAACTGAGTACTAAACATTATTACAAACTTTTACAAACTCAAATTATCCTAAAAGAAGCCTACTAGATCAGCTCAATCAACCTGAACCCCTAGCTCTTGCGCTGGACTGGGGATCCTCGGTACCAACCGGTTCCTTCTTAACTGGAAAAGAACAGAAACAATATCGCACAAATGAGCTAACTAGCTCAGCAAGTCACAATGACAAAACTGAGAATAATGATCATCAGGTGAACATGGTTATGATATCAAGTGAACAATGGATTATGATTTAGAATTGGATATTATATTTTCATGTTAAAAACCAAGGTTAGGCTGCTGATCAGTCACGCACTAACCCCGAGCAAAGCACACAACACTGCTCTAACTACTGGATCCAAGGCACACATTGACCTAACTTGACCATTATATGGTCTGACCACGAATCTAGTCCATAATTTTATAAAAATAATCCAATTCTAACATAATAACAGAATAAGCAATAATAAACAATAACCAGAATCATTAACAACATTTGAGTTCCATAATGAAATGGTTTTAACCTGCATAAGGATCAAAAGAGCATTTTCAAAGTTTGGATGCTAGGTAATGAAAGAATTGGATAACAATGAATCAATGTTTCAGGGTTTTAAGGATTTGGTCTTTCAAAGCATAAAATACAATGGTTTGAGTATGTAGGTAACTCGATTCAGTGTATGGTATTTAGTTTGTATGTATTTGTGGAGTAGTATCGTATATCTGTGGTTCATATTTGGGTATACAATAATCAATGGTCCAGAAAGAACCAGGTTTACGGCTCAAGATCAATAGCTGGATTCATGGTTAGGGTTCAGTGCTTCAAAGCATTTGCAATATAAAACAGGAATATCAGTCACGACAATATCTCGAGAAAGTTCAGAACACTTGCCTGGTATTAGCTTACTACACTGCACTCGCTTCCAATCACAATCGTCTTACTCCTCAACTACCTGTTTCCCTTTCCAACGTCTTGCTTCTTCTACTCACATATCATAAGCATCTATCAATATTTAACTCATAGGATTCTATTCAACACATACTTCTATCTACCCTTCGTTTCACCCAAATCCGATTATCGGATTGAAAGTTACGCAATAAACCGGTAAACATCGAATATACAGGCCGACAGTCAATCAACAAGTCACATATAACACATAACACATCACATAATCAATGATATATCATTTATAAATAAGTCTCGGGTCATAAACAGGCTTTCAGGTATTTAAAATAATTTTTAAAACATTTTTCGGAATTAAAACGGGTCGTTGGATCAATTTCGGGGTAATAAACAGAGTTCGGTTGGCCAATTCTGGCTCCGAAACAATTTTATAATAATTATCGAGCCTTGGAAATAATTTAGAATAATATTTTAAAGCTCGAAACTATTTTTCGGAATTTTTAAATCATTTTTAAAAAATTAAATCTAATTAAATAATTAGTTAAAATCAATTAATAATTAATTAAATCAATTAATCAATTAATTTTCAAATTAATTGACCAATTAATCAATTAAAAATTAACTGGAATTAATTAACTAATTAATTCAGATTTATTTTTGAATTAAAAATAATTTTCGGAATTAAAATAATAATTTTTGGAATTTTCAGAAATTAAAAATGAATTTTTATAATAAAAATAAATAGGAAATATGATTTTTAAATAATTTGTAAACAGGAATCTTAAATTTACAACCTCTGGAAACTTCAGGGACCAAACTGCATCATCCCCAAAAGTTCAGGTACCAAACTGTAATTTTCCAGGGGGGTCGCCGGAAAACACCTTGTCTCGCCGAAAAATACGATCCAGGGATGCTCAGGCCACCACCACCTCCAGATCACATCTACACAACACCAGGAACACAACCATGCAATCAATTCATCCTAACAATCCCTGAGTTGGCCGAAAATGGTCGGGAAGTTCGCCGGTTTCCGGCGAACTCGACGTAACTTTAAAATCACAACTCCCTTCTCTACAGACCTCGTTGATTCATGAAACTTGTATGACTGCATTGCAAATTTCACAGAGAACACAACCCACTATACTACAACATCAATCTATTCCAAAATAAGAAACCCCCAAATTTCAATTAAGAACATTCATACGGGTTATAAACCCTAATTTTAAAATTCGAAAATCAAACTCAAATTTGAACATGTTATTGAACTCCAAATCAGACGTATAATATATCAAAATCATCAGGAAAACAAGCTCTACAACATGCAATCATCAAATCATACAAATAATTATCCGAACAAAAATTCATATTTTTAATAAAATTAATTCGAAAATATATAAAAATATAGAAAAATACCCTTGATTTCTGCAGTAAAACGAAGCTCAGAATCTGGTAGAACACTTCAAAACCTTTGGATTGAGTACTCTAGCTTTGAAAACAGAGATCGGTAACGCCTTCGTTTTGCGGTTTGATTCTTAGAACAGTTTATGTAATTAGGGTTTGTCTCTGGAAAATTTTATAATTACTATCTGCAAATGATTTTGATACGAAATAAAATACGGGAAAAGGCTATTTATAATTATGGAAAATTAGTATCCCGTTGGATCATTCCGGATATATAACGGTACGTTTATTTATAAAAACTGATCCAAACGGTATCGATTTTCGGGATAATTATCCAAACCAGTACAATTTGTACTGCGGTCTTGGTCTCAACGCCTGGTTACACATACTACGAGGTGATAATTGGGATAGTTTAATAAAAAGCTCCCGTTTATCGAAAATACGAGTTTTATTGATTTATCGAAATGAATATTGTATCGAAAATGTTGCGCCGGGACCCGCGCAGAACAAACCGTACGCCAGATCGAAAAAGTCGAAACATGGAATATGCTCGAAATATTACAATTAGGTTAGGAAGGAGTTCTCGGAAGAGTTTCGGGTTCCAAAAACGTAACAATGGATAACGTTGGTTGGTTCCCGTTTTTATAAAATAGATTTTAAATACTCGGAAAAAGATTTTATAAATTTTATATGATTCTTATAAATTCATAAATCAACATAAAAATGATTAGGAAGATATGACAATTATCTATATTTTATTTTAGACATATAAAAATTGAAATACTCAATTAATATTATTTTTAAATATCCAAACACAGATAACACTTAACAATTAATTCACAGAATATATACTGAACACAGATAATAATTATTTAATAGCAAAAATAATTACACGATATATCCCGGATATTACATGCTAGGTTATGTGTATGATAAAATAATGCACGCCCCATATAGTGTTAACCTAATGTGTGCTTTTATACCACACAATTACACAATCAAACATTTGATATGATATACATCAATAAGGAATCCTAATACATATCCAACTATTGACTGTTACAAATAAGTAAAGTCTTACACCGACATATCTTTGCAACTCAAAATCTTCTAGAGAGAATCAATACTTCTTGGAAACCAGTCTTGACAGATGTTGATAGACAAATGTTGATTATAAACTCTGATATGTCAAATACTGATTGCTTGACAAACTCTAATATCTTTCAGTTAGCAAACTCTGATGGTGAATATTGATATCATAAAATCATATCTAACATGACTGATGAAAATTCCATCACTTCTTTGACTAACTTGTAGACCAAGAAAATAACTTAATTTTCCCATCATACTAATCTCATATTCACTTTACATGAGTTTTGAGAATCTTTGACAAACCTTCTCATTAGTAGAACTAAAGATGATATCATCCACATATATTTGAACTAGGATAATGCCATCACCATGTTGCTTGTAAAATAGAGTTTTATCAATTATGCCTCTAATAAATCCATTATTGATCAAGAATTTTGACAAAATATCATACCATGTTATTGATGCTTGCTTCAAACCACATAGAGTCTTTAATAGTCTATAAACAAAATCTGGAAATTCTGGATCTTCAAAGACAGGAGGCTATTGCACATAGACTTCTTCTTTTAGTTCACCATTGAGGAATGAAATTTTCACATCCATTTGATACACTTTGAAATTTGAGTGTGCAACAAATGCAAGAAAAATTCTTGTTACTTTAAGTACACCCATTTTATTCAAATAATGCTTCTGTTTCTTGGTGTATGAACCAACTCCCAAACTTTGTTTCTTCCAAATTGATTTAGTTTTTCTTGGATAGCAGTTATCCAATCAGGATAAGTAGAGTTTCTTCAGTTTTCTTAGGATCAATTTAAGACGAAGCATTGGTATCATTGACCTTATTATTGCAACTGAATTTTTGGACAGGCTACCAGATTCAATGAAATCTGATGACCAATTTTTTGGATTTTAATAACGTTTGTACTTTGTAGCCTATGTCACTCTTAGGTAAGATGCTGTCTGATTCCCATTTTCTGGCATGTAATGCAACCTTAACATTATTATTCGGGGAATGCAAATTCTTATTGATGGTGCTCGAGGTGGGTAGAGGGGTGAAAAATGGTAAGTTTTTCTGGGGTCATATCACTATTCTATGATATTCTTTTATATTATACCACAGAGGTATGCTAATTTCAACAAAATTTCCTTTTATTTTGTCAAGAGTACATGGTCAACTTCAATTTATGCACAAAACACAAGAAAAAACACCGCAGAGCTAAAAAACCTCGGAATATTGACTTTCTCCGAGGTGTGATTCCCAATGCATTTTTAGCTTTAATTCTATCAAACAGTTTGGATACAGAAGTAACATCATCAGAACTATTATACATTGTAACCATTTCTCCGAGTTGTGGTTCTCAATGCATTTATAGCTGCCAAAATGGTTGTTATGTATGAATGTTACTTATGTTGCCAAACTGTTTGACGGCTTTATTAGTGTGGGATATTTAATGCAAATTGCAAGAGAATACTAAAAGTACGAAATAAAGTGATGGGACACGGCAGTCTCGTGGGGTTGTCCTGTGCTTTGACCTTCAAAAGCACATGATGAACCACCAACATACTCATAATGATAAGAATATTACGTATTTACGGGTAACTTATTAAAAATATGTATTTAGCAATGCGTATTTTATATTTTGTATTAAAAATTTGATTACTCCGCTTGCATATTATAAATTACTCTACTCTAAAATGTGTATTATATCGGACATGTATGGTCATTTTTTCAAAACTATTTATTTTGGTGATTATTGTTCAGAAATCGGTTATACTTGTCTAACGCCCACTCTGTTCATGCTTTTACTAATTCTGGGTGTTGTAATAAGACTCTAGAGGTTAATAATCAAATGCGTTGTTTGGGTTTTCATGCTGATCATTTTATTTTTCCTTTTGTGCTGAAGTCTTGTACTAAGTTGTTTAGAGTTGGGTTGTTTGATTTTGCGGAGGATTTGTTTAGGAGGATGTCAAATAGGAATATTGTGTCTTGGACTGCTATGATTTCGGGGTATACGCAGAGTGGGTTGGCTAATAAGGCATTAGGGTTGTTTGATGAGATGACGGATGATCGTTTAATGGTGAAGCCTAATTGGGTGACAATTATGTGTCTATTACCTGCGTGTGCACACTCTGCTACTCCTGAGCGCGGGAAGAAGATTCATAGTTATGCTAGTGCAAATGGTCTTGACTGGAATTTAGAATTATACTTATAATCAGCACCATGTCTAATCTGCAGGTTCAATTCTCTCAACTTGCAGGGAAGAGAATCATATTTTTATTGGAGGGAGATTACCCAGAGTATGATGGTTTCCATTTTCGTGAGAATTTAAAAAAGAAGTATATGCATATGAAGGACACTGCTGACGAGTTTGAGGTGATATATTTCCCAATAGCAAAGATATGAACAATAAACGAGTTGCAGATGTGCCATGGTTGATATCATCTCCAGTCGAGTTGTTACATGGATGCTCTGATTTTCTTTCTTTTCATGTTAAATGCTGCAACCGCTATCAATCTTCTTTTCTTCTTGCCTTTGGATGAGATGGAAGCACTACAAGGATTCTCGATAATGCCAACGAAAATTAACAACAGATAACATTCCGTTGGCAGCTACTAACAAATTGCCAACGGAATTTAAGATTTTAAAAAATCAGTAGAATATCAACGGAAGCCCAATTGAACACCAACAAATTATTTACTGACGGAATTTTTCGTGGGCAAAATAGGCGCCAAAAAATCCCGCCAAAACCTGCCAACATAATTGCCAATGGGAATTTTGGCTATGAATTAGTAACGGAAGAACAACTAATTAGTAACAAAAGCTAACAGTTTGCTAACGAAAATGATAAACTGTATTCCGTTACTAATTTGTTATAAATGTAGATCGGTTAACGTTATATCCGTTATTGTTCCGTTAGTAAATATAATAATTAAATTTAATGCCAGCACCTACCTTATCAACCAACCTTACTTCCCAAATTTTGAGTTCAGATTTACTTTATTTATTTTCTTCTTCTCATATGAAAATATAAACGGCACCTCAACATTCATAACATTCTTCTTCTCATCTGAAAATCAAATTAAGGTCAGTATTTTTCTTTAACTTCACTAATTAAACTGTGTTTTGTGTTATTAATTAATTTTTTCAGTAGCTGGTTTACAAATTTTTACTGATGTTGCTATATATTATGCATTGTAATTATTGTAGCTTGCAAGTCTTTTGACAAAGTTTACACGATGTTCTGGTGGTAATTATGTGGTCATTCTGTTACGAATATATTTTACCAACCGATTTTCTACTCGCCAACGGAATAGGTTGTTAGCAATAATGAAATAAATTATAGTTTTTGTTAATTTTATGGATTAAAATACCGTATATGTTAATTAATCTGCTCATTTAGGAATTTCTTAATTTTCTTATTATTGTCAATTTCAATAGATATTGCATTTATCTTGCTAGTTACCTAGTACATTGATCTGTTATGTTGTTAAAAAATGAACATGTACTTTAAGCTTTATATATTTGGTGAATGTGGGTTTTAATTAACATATGTTCTATTTTTCTTAAACTGTATGTACGTAAAATTATTTTATATTTTTTTGCAGGTTACTAAATGTTTAAAATGAATAATGATCGAGATTGGATGTATTAAAGAAAAGATAGTCGGGGATTTTTAACTCGGAATTTTATTAATGGGTTAAAATTTTTTATGCAATATGTTATTTCTCAAGAAGAGTCCATAAATGGGACAAGTATTCAATGTCCATGTTTCAAGTGTGAGAATCGTCAATTCTGGAATGCGGAGACCGTGAAATTACATATACTGAAAAAAGGATTTGTGAGGGGTTATTATGTATGGGATTGACATGGATAGCCATATGTTGCTAGACAAGGTGGAGAATAGTCCTCCACATATCATTCCAATACCCAAGGTGAAAGATATGATGTCAACCTAATGTATAACATGGTGATGGATGCTGCTGGTCCAAGTTTTGATTAGGAGATTCCAAATGCAGAGGCACAAAAGTTGTTTGATATTCTAAAGTCTTCTGAGAGAGAGTTATACGAAAGTTGTGAAACTTCTCAGTTGCCCGCCATGGCTCAGATGTTAAGTTTGAAATCTGATCATCATTGGTCAGAGACATGTTATGATCAGACGTCACAATTCTTCAAAGGCATCTTTCCCCAAGATAATATGTTTCTTGATAGCTTTTACAGCACAAAGAAGTATATGGAAGAATTAGGGTCTCCTTCCGAGCATATTGATTGTTGTGTTAATGGATGCATGATACACTAGGGTGAAGACATCAATATGGAGTCATATAAATTTTGTTCACATGCGAGATACAAAACAAGACTTAACAGATCCAAGAAGGAGAGAAAGAAAGTGCCCTTTAGTAGGATGATCTATTTTTCATTGGCACCGAGATTACAAAGGTTGTATGCTTCACCTACGACAACAACCCATATGAGATGACATGCTGAACATGATCAAGAAGAAGGTGTGATGCGTCACTGTTCAGACTCGGAGGAGTGGAAACAATTTGATAGTGCACATCCCTCATTTTCCTCAGAGATGAGAAATGTTAGATGGGGGCTTTCTGCTGACGGATTTCAACCATTTGGCGCAACAGGTAAACAATATTCTTCTTGGCCAATTATAGTGACTCCATATAATTTGCCTCCGTGGATGTGTTCAAAAGAGCAATACTTGTTTCTGTCTGTACTTGTGCCCGGACCAAAAAATCTAAAATAGAAGATAGATGTTTTTCTTCAACCATTGATTGCTTAGTTGAAAATGTTGTGGGAAGTTAGTGTGGAGACATGGGATAATTCTTTGAAACAAAATTTTCGTATGCGAGCTGCATTGATGTGGACTATTAGTGACTTCCCTGCTTATTCAATGTTATCTGGATGAAAAACCGCTGGCCATTTAGCTTGTCCTCATTGTGCTTACGATCATGATGCATATAATCTTTCACATGGTGGAAAGACTACATGGTTTGATAATCATCGAAAGTTTTTACCCGCCAATCATCCATTTCGAAAGAATAAAAACTGGTTTACAAATGGAAAAATAGTGACTGAATCTGCCCCTCTGGTCCGTACATGTGAAGATGTATTTCAAGAAATTCAGTCACTTGGTTTGATGAAAATTACAGAATTGGGAGGTGCTGAGCACAATGCTAAAGTCATTAAAGCTTACAACTGTGGATGGAAAAAGAGAAGCATCTTTTGGGATTTACCATATTGGAGGACATTATCGATTAGACATAATCTTGATGTCATGCATGTTGAGAAAATTGTCTTTGAAAATATCTTCAACACTATCATGGCCATTAAAGATAAAACGAAAGATAATTCTAAGGCAAGAGATGATATTGCAATGATTTGTCGAAGACCAGAGTTAGCAATTGATGAATTGACATGAAAGTATCCGAAATCATGTTATAGCTTAGACAAAAAGCAAAAGCAAAAAGTGTGTGAATGGCTGAAAGATCTGAAATTTCCTGATGGATATGTGTCAAATATGGGGTGTTGTATTAACATGAAGAAATACAAGTTATTTGTGATGAATAGTCATGATTTCCACATGTTAATGCAACGACTTCTTCTGATTGCTTTTTGGGAATTTCTTCCGAATAATGTTTGGGAGGCTGTGACAGAATTAAGCCTTTTCTTTAGAGATCTCACTTCAGCTACTTTGAGGACAAGTGACATGCGTAGACTTGAAGAACAAATTCCTTTTACAATCTGCAAATTAGAGCGTATATTTCCACATCATTGTTCGACTCCATGGAACATCTTTTAGTGCACTTGCCATACGAAGCACGCATTGCAGGTCCCATACAGTATTGTTGGATGTACCCTTTTGAAAGATTTTTACGTCACTTGAAAAGTAATGTGAAAAATAAAGCTCGGGTTGAAGGATCAATATGCAATGCTTTTTTGGTTGAGGAAGCTTCCACTTTTTGCTCACACTATTTAAAGCCCCATGTTCAAACAAAACATAGAAAAGTTCCAAGAAATGATCCTAGTGGAGGTGGGGAGAGTTTTGGAGGAAATATTTCTATATTTTCTCATCCAGAATGTTCACATGGGATTGTCAACATTCGTTTTTTGATGATCGAGAGTACATGGCAGCTCACAACTATATCTTGTTTAACTGCCCTGAGGTTGCACCATATATCGAGTAAGTTAATTTGATATAATCACACACTTATATTCCCCCATTAATCCCTATTATATGATTAGTTTATTTTCGTGTAATCATGATTTTCATAAATCAGCTTCGTGAACATAATCCACATATAACTAGTGTTGAAATTGATCGGTGCTTGGAAAGTGATTTTGCGATGTGGTTTAAAGCTTATGTAAGTTAAATTGATACATTTATATTTAATATTATATAACTGTGAACTATTTTTTCCGTATTCTAATAGTCGCCATTATATTTTTTCAGGCTCAAAATTCATCACTGGTACCAAATGAATATGTTCGCGATATTTCATTGGGACCTCTTCGTTCGGTTAAGTCGGTACCAATTTACTATGTGAATGGGTATAAATTTCATACACGAGAATATGGGGCTGATAGGTCAACGTTCAACAGTGGCGTATGTATCAAGGGATCGAATTATAGCGAGGCTTTTAATGATTACTTTGGAATGGTTGAAGAGATTTTGATTGTCGAGTATCCACGTTCAGCGGTGAAGAAAACAGTTTTGTTTAAGTGTCAATGGTTCGATCCTACACCCAATGTTGGAATAAGAGTTCATCCACGTTATAACATAGTTGAGGTCAATAAAAAAAGAGATTGCGTGTGTATGAGCCATTTGTACTAGCAATGCAGGCCATGCAAGTCTACTTTTTTAATTATCCAAGTCTTAAACGAGACAAGGTTGATTGACTAGTTGTATGTAAATTAAAGGCTCGGTCACTTGTTGAACTTCCTCAAAACTCGACATCGCATCAAGAACTGTTCCAAGATGAAATTCCTACACATCTAAATGATATTAGTACGGATGATATTCTAATACATCTAAATGACAAAAATGGGATTGGAATAGATTTAGATGATGGTGATGAATCTTCGGAAGAGGAAATGGAACATGAATCCGAAGAAGACGGATCTTCAATAACCGAAAATACCGAAAATAGTAGTAATACTTGTGAAGATAATAACAGTGATTCATCCGAATAAATTTTTCCGCCTATTGGGTATGTAAATTTTTTCTGAATATTTGATGTAATATTTGTGAGTTATAATCAAAATACTTATATATATATATTTATTTATTTATATAATCAAAATAGTAGTGCACATATTATCGAGTACAATATTTTAATTCTATTTTAGGAAAAATATAAAAGCAGGGACATGTGAGAATTTAGGTCGGAGACACATACAAATTAGGGTTTTTCTCTCTCTGGAAGGAGGCGGGCGAATAGAACTCTAAATCGAGAGGTGATGAAGATGAAAAAATTGGCAAATCTTTTATCTGTATGTTCTTCTATGTATGTGTATATTTATGTATCAGAAAATGCTACCAACGTGTCCGCTTTCAAATATTTCAGGGACACAATATAGTAGTGAATAATAGGTACAAACCTTGCACCAGGAGCAAATCTGTTAGATATATTTGATAATGTCATGGCTAATATGTTTTATGTTTAGATTTCAGATCTTATTTGAACAGAACAAATCAGTACTTAACTGATCAGTACTTATACTGGAAGACAGAACTTAAGGGATATCAGTACTTATGTTATCAGGAGATAGATATCAGAACTTAAGTGCTGAAGGACGATCAGATAAGGACAGTAGCTGATTAAAGTTAAGAAGATCAAGATAAACATAAGAAGAGATATGCATGAAGAAGGAATTCCGTGAAGAATGGAATACTTGGAATAGAAGATATCTGATTGATATATATTAGGAAGCAGAATTATATTCCATATCAATTAGCGATTATCTTGTAACTGTGTAGTATATAAACACAGACATAGGGTTTACACTAGAAGTGTTATCATTATCGAGAATATTATTTACTATAACCCTAGCAGCTCTCGTGATATTTTGTTCATCACTGAGAGATAACAGTTCCAGATTGTAACAGAGTTTATTGTTTAAATAAAGTTTGTTTTCTGTTACATAAGTTCTTGAAGTTTGATTTGATTGTAATAAACACTGTATTCACCCCCTCTACAGTGAAAGTGTGATCTAACAAGTGGTATCAGAGCCTTCTGTTAACACACATACAGTTAAAGATCCAAACACAATCATGTCTGACACAGAAACTCCAACTAAGCCTACCAAAACTGAGGAATCATCAAAGACATCAACTCAGAGTCGATATGAGACTATCAGAGTTCCCATATTGAGACCATCTGAATATCCCATATGGAAGGTAAGGATGACCATGTTTCTGGAAGCAACAGATCCAGAATACCTTGATAGAATCAAGGAAGGGCCTCACAAACCTACCAAGCTCGCTGTTGTAGTTGCAGGTGAAGCAGCAATGACCGTACCAAAGGAAAAGAGTGATTACACTGCTGAAGATATAGCATCTATTGCTAAGGATGCCAAGGTACGGCACTTATTGCATAGTGCCATTGATAATGTAATGTCAAACAGGGTAATCAACTGCAAGACTGCTAAGGAGATATGGGATGCACTGGAGACAAGGTGTCAAGGAACTGAAACAGTTAAGAAAAACAGGAAGACAATACTCACTCAAGAGTATGAACACTTTGACTCTAGGACTAATGAGTCATTGACTGATGTATATGATAGATTTGTCAAACTCTTGAATGACTTGTCATTGGTTAATAAGGAGTATGATCTTGAAGATACAAACCTTAAATTCCTGTTAGCTCTTCCTGAATGTTGGGATTTGAAGGCAACAACAATAAGAGACAACTACAATCTTGATGAAATAACTCTTGATGAAATCTATGGAATGCTCAAGACTCATGAACTTGAGATGGAACAAAGAAGCAAGAGGAAAGGAGGAAAGTCAAGGACAGTTGCTCTCAAGGCTGAAGAGGAATCCCCCAAACCACCTTCCTCAAAGAAAGACAAGGGTAAAGCTCTTATCATAAAGTCTGATACTGAGTCATCAAGTTCTGAGAGTGATGATGACTCAGATTCTGAAAGCTTGCCTGAAACTGATGCTGATGAGGAGATGATGAAGCTGTGTGCTCTTATGGTGAAAGGAATCACAAAGATTGCATACAGGAAGTTCAGGAAGGGAAAGAAGTTTTCCAGGAAAGGCATAAGTTCTGATAAGAAGAATTTTAGAAGATCTGAAGGAAGAGGAGGAAAGTCTGACAGAGGAGATTTGTAACACCCCCAGATCCGGGGTCGGGGATCCGGGTCGTCACGGTCTTTCTTTCCACAATATCACTTCACTTAATTAATAATAAATAACCTTATGCTGTGACCCCACACTAACACACACCACAACCCGTTATAGTCTCAGAGATGAAATTTAAATAAGTACAAGTCTTTGAATCCACAATTTAAAAGTTATTACAACCCAAAATGATTACTTGATAAATTTACAGTTAATTGCCATTATCTGCCACAAGTTATAATTATACATAATTGATTCTCAAAAATAGAATGCCTGATCTACCAATAGATCTACCTCTGCAGCTATAGCAGCCATAACATCATCGGGAAGACGCGGGACGCTTCCCACGCGCTTGCGCTGGGTCTGCTGGAGTCTGGCCATCTTTCCTAACTGTTGTTGTGTGATGAAGAAATAAAGCAAGAGTGAGCCTTACAGCTCGCAAGATAATATATAGTGATAACAATAATATAAGTATCTAAATGGATACTTACTAGAATCTTTTATCGTGTGTAAGATAATTACTAGTATATACTTACTAGTATATGAGCCTTCTCATAGTACTCATGAAAGTCTTGGTCAAAAGAAATGAACCAAGTTTGATATCTTAATGCGATGAAGTCGCAAAATATTCAGTATATATACATATGTACTTTTCAAAATATTGGAAGTCCTCTTCCATGCATAATATACACAAAATCCCAGTGTATAACTGTATATATAAAAAAATATCGTTGCAAGGTGATCTCATACATCTAACCTTGTCTCAACGTTTTTCTGAAAATCTTTGTCATTCATAAGACAATTATTAACTAGATATAAGTTTAAAAGATGAGGTTACCAAATACCCCAATATACTTATATCTTTCCCAATACTACTTGAACTACCACCGTTCAAGTTATAACCAGTTTCAAAAGTTCATCACATAGATGAGACTACAAGACAAGATTTGAATAGATTCAATCTTTGAAATATTATTGAATGAAATAAAGTTACGAGATACTTTATTTAGTCCCGATATATATATATCCACATATATATATCTCTTAAACATTTCCTGGAACCTCTGTTATGTAAAGTATGAACAGAGTTTGAAACATCCAATGAATTTTGGAAAGGAAAAGAATTTTGGCATAAACCCGATATCTCGCTGATCAGGCAAAGATACCAATAAGTAACCTTTTCTACTGTAGATGGATGAATTCCTCACCGGTCATCACCCTGGCCGCATTAGGACCTCGCGCTAGACCGTACCCCGGCCCCTCACGCGTTGATGGACTGCCACCCAGCCACTTACACAATAATAGACCGTACCCCGGCCTGTCGCTTATGCCGACTCAATGAGATGGGCTTACTTCCCGAACGTTGGGCAAGTAATCAATTCATTTACCAAATCTGCAACCTCGTTGCGAATATAAAATACACCACAGAGCCGGATTCCCCAGGTTTTGAGCGAGTATTTAAATCCCCTTTAAAAAGGAAGATCTTAAATATAAAAATGAGTTTTGGGATCCGCTCTGACTTTTAAAAATCATTTTGAAGACTCGAAAACACTTTAAAGAGTGTTTGGAGTAAGGCTGATTTAATGAAGTAAATCAGTCCCCAGAATATTAGAAAATATCTGAATATTATTAATTAAATAATATTCCCATAAAGAATAATATTTATAAAAATAATTGAAGTAGAAGTATTAAAACTTATACTTGAAACGAGTATTAAATAACCAAAGATATACTTATATGAAAGTATTATCTTTAATTGAATAATCGAAAATAAGTTTGATTATTTACACCTTATTCTTTAATAAAATAAAGAATATACCTCAGCAAATAATCGGAGTCATAGATCCTCAAATGAATATTCAAATAATATTCAATAAATAAAATACGCTGAGTCATAATACCTCGAATGAATATTATAAATAATATTCATTAAATAAAATAAAGGAGTCATACATCCTCAAATGAATATTCAAATAATATTCAATAAATAAATAAAAGGAGTCATAAGTCCTCGAATGAATATTCAAATAATATTCAATAAATAATATAAAAGAGTCATAAGCCCTCGAATGATATTCGAAATAATATTCAATAATAAATAAAGTTTAAAGTTATCGAATAAACCTTATTCCATTAATAGTTTGGAAAACTATAACCATATATAAATATATATATATATATATATATATATATATATATATCCATATCCATATATATACAAAATCTACTCGGGATCCTCGACTCCCGGTTTTAGAAAATATTTTCACCTTTGGGTCCCTATACTAAGGGTATACGCAAATACCGCTTATCTCTAGCATAGGTATTATGCAACGAATAAGCATTTGAACCAACAGATATATATTTCAAGAATATGAAACAGGCATGCATATATACCATATCACATGCTACAATATATCGCAACATTTGCTAATATAAACATCATGCATCTATCGCAAGATAATGCATATACATATATACATCACAACAACAGTATAACGGATAGAATACTTGCCTGAGTGCTCCCGGATAGACTTACGCTTAGAGTGGGTCCGATAACCTATGAACAACAATATAAGTCGGAATTAAACCCCGGTCGCTTAAGAAACTAGACTTTAACCATTTAGAGTCCTAATGTTCGCTTTCGCGCTTAACGGTTTACTTAAGTCGCTCGAGTACTCTCGGCTCCACCATTTTTAATAAATTAACCATTAAGGGTTTTATGGAGATTCTTTCGCGAGTACCTTACCAACTACCTAATCCACCTTACATAATTGTTTCATACTCCAATTAGTCCTTTAAGGTCTTTAACCAAGGTTTCAAAGTAAGGCGAGGGGAAAAGTTTCGTTCGCGAAACGCCGTTACTTGAAACGGTCGTTTCTCCTAAACCGTGCATCGGAATCGAACGAACTACATATCAAAACGAAGCTCGTAACATGAGCTATCTAAACATCGCAGTGGTCATAATCTAGCAGGGGGTTCTCGGGTCCTAATGTTATGCACAAAAACAGTCCAAAGAAAATCGGACGTTACGACGGCTATGTTTACGCGATTACCAATGTTTAAACTACTCCAATTAACCACCAACCAACTCATAACCATCAATACAACAAAACTTCACCTAAACCATACCACATCAGTCCATAATCTCCAAGGTTTTCAACTCAAACAACCACAATCAAGACCTATGAACTATAATCAAGCTTCAATTACCAAAACACTTCCAAATCAAACCAAACTACTAATAATCACAATCCATGCTTCTCATTTCACAACACCAACCATTAAACTTACTAACAAATAAATTAAAGGCTAGGGTTTGAAGTTTATACCTTCCTTGGGAGGTGTTAAGTTGCTAGGAAGCCTTAGGGAGCCTCCTACAAGCTTGATCTTTCCAAAGAAATCAAGAACACAAAGTTAGGCTTTGAAGTTTCTAAAAGTCCGATTTAAAGAACTGTAAAAATGAGGGTCTTACCATGATTATTTGGACGAGACTTGTGAACAAGAGTTGTAGGCCATCTCAATACCTTTCCAATGAGCTATAGAACACAATATTTAAGTGAGAAATGAAGGAGATACAGCAGTTTTAGTGTTCTGATTCTGTTTTGGCCGAGAGCATGAAGAACAATGCCTTGGTTTCTTTTTGATTTTGATGAAAAATGATTTGCTTGGCTTGGTTGCTTGGTTTTTGTGCTTGCTTTAGTCAATTACCTTCTTGCCCTTGAATTTGTGTGGTTACAAAGCCACCACACCTCCTTCCTTCCCATGTCATGCTTATGTCACCTTGCACATGTCATAATGCTCCCACTTGTCCACACCTTGTGGTTTGATGATGTCACAATCCCTGGCTTCTTGTACAAGCTTGTCTCTTGGTCACTTATTTGTTTTACGGTTCGCTTATCTTTCGTTCTCGTTTATCGTTTGAGGGATCATACCCGGGATCTTATTACTTAGGTTCCCTTAACCTTTCTCAATATATTATATTCCTTTTATGATCCTCTCCTATAATCCTTTAATTTAAATCCTTTTTATCCTGTTACCTTATACTCAATTCTCTCCGTATCTTGTGAATTTCCGGGAAAAATCAAAGTGTTCGGATTTGGATTTTGACGATCTTTACATACACTTATATCCCATATAAAGTACTAATAAAATCTCAGAATATCCATATCAGAACCCCTACATAGTGTGGCATGAAAAGTTTTCTCATTCAGCAAAAACACTATTCATAAGGGTTTCAAATATTTCCCAAAAATTGGGGTTATTACAGTCTCCCCTCCTTAAAAGGATTCCGTCCCGGAATCAGATAGAAAGTGAATAGGGATACTCTCTTAGCATTGCACTTTCTAACTCTCGAGTAAATTTTCCCACATTGTGGTTCTACCATCAAACTCTTACTAGTTTGATAACCCTTCTCCTAAGCACTCGTTCCTTTTTACTCTATACCCTTCCTGGTTGCTCCATATAGGTTACGTCTGGTTGCATGTCTATGCGCTCATATGCCCCTATTTGTCTGGCATCCGAATTACACTTCCATAACATTGATACGTGGAACACGTTATGAACTTGCTACAGGTTCGGGGGTAGGGCTAGCTCCTATGCTAACTTTCCAAACGTCTTAATATATCCAAGGGTCCAACAAATTGTAGACTTAGCTTTCCTTTCTTTCCGAACCTCATCAATCCTTTTCAAGGGTTTCCAAGGGGATACCTATAACATTACTAGGCCCCCTATTTCATACTCTTTGTCCTTTTTTGAGTCAAATCAGCATACCTCTTATGTCCATCTTGGGCTACTACCAGCCGTCCTCTGATTAGATCTATCATATCCTTGGTCCTTTGGACTACTGCGGGTCCGAGCATCTTGCGCTCTACAACTTCATCCTAACATAAGGGAGATCGACATTGTCTTCCCTCAAGGATCTCATAAGGCGACATCTCGATAATGACATATGATCTATTGTCGTGATATAACTAAATCCGCGTTAAGTGATCATTCCAAATTCTTTCAAGTCTATTGCACAGACTCTCATTATAGCGTTTAGCATTGGAGCTTTTGCTTCTCAATACCCATTCTTTTCTAGTTCGTAATCGCTACAACCTTCCGTTCCTAATATTATACTAGTTATACTTTTGCTCGTTAGCGTTCTATAACCTTTTAATGACCATGACAACCTTAGTATCACGAATGTGTTCCCATTCTGCATACTACCACCACTTTATTACTCCTTTTTCAGTTGTTTCTATTTTCCAAAATTTGATCAATCAAATAGAAGTAAAGGAATTTGTTGAGAGATCACTAAGATCATGAACACTTGTTATATCGCATAGTTAGTACAGAAGGTGGCCAGCCTTTAGTACTTGACAAGCAATTAAACAATAGATGGTATCCTACTAGGCTTCTATCACACAGATAGATAGTCATTCGGCAATACCTCCCCTTCTGGAAGGGTTGTTCTTCTCAGATTACATGAAATGAAAAGAAGAGAAAAGAACAAACTGAAGAGAATTGTATATATATATAAAAAAAAATATATATATATATATACTGCCACAAAATATCTGGCTTGGAACCTACCTCTGAATTATAGAGGTTTGTCATAGGAGAACAAAACATAGACGTATTTATATCAGCATCAAGTATTATAGCATCGTATTTCACGTGCCTAAATATTTTCGCTAACCCGTCCATCATTCTATGGACCCATGCCCTTCCTCGAGCTTATACACAATTACCTTTGAAACTCCCTCGACATCGAAAATCGAACCTGGGATCTCATTCTAGACATCATCGTTACTAGAATTCTTATGCTTGCACCGCAACCTTCCTCGTATAATAATATGACTCTCTATTGATAAGAAAGAATAATAATTCACTAGGTAGATACTCTACTTAATTAGTCTATCAATGATAACTTATACACTACCACGACCCGATTAGTGATACTCAATCTCAACACCCATTCCAATACAACCCTCACGGTTGTAATCAGCTCATTACTCGCAGAATCATTGCTGCCTTACTATGGTCCACCACTGACCTACTGTAGTCATTCATTTCCATGAAGTCTTAATAGCTAACCATACGGAGTCCATACATCTCGTATCTAATTCTCCTAAGGAGTTAACATAACCACCAATCACAATTCATGAAGAACACTCCAAACTCTGACGTACTTTCATGACATGAAGCAGATAAAATTGCAGAAGAGTTTCAATCAAAGCAATGATAGCAGGTTAATACCATTCTTAATCATATGCCTTAAATAGAAGACTTAACTCAAGGGTTCATCTAGTCCTTTTTGAAACATGGTCCTGGCTTATCTCAAGATAGGACCTTCTAAGATAGATAGCCCGTTCATGGCGATTACACGAATTAAACCTTTACCAACTACTATTACGGTTGGGTATTGCACAGTCATCAGAAGGAATGTCAATCTTCCAAACCATAATTCAACCTTCACATTTTTTTTTAACCATCATCACTGTATTCTTTTGGCACACGCGCCTATAATTATCCACTTACCTTTAAAGTGTCGGCCACCTCTTTGGCCTTTCCTGATAGTACAATTTCCTTATAGTCAATGTCATTTTAACCACCTCCAAATAATTTTCTACCTCATTTCAATCACAGCTTATGTGAAGATGTTTTCCTTAAAATCTGATGAGTAAAAAAAAAATCACCATTTTTCCATAAGTTATTGCCTCAGTCTTTAGAGGTTAATCACTGTCATGACTGACTCTCAATTATACTTAGAGCATCTTCTATCTTAAGTCCTAATTGCCCTGAACAATTTCGACCATTACTGGTTCGATCCATACCTTCTCGTGGTTTAACACGTGCCTCACTTGGCATCAATATAATTACGTCATATTTCCTTTATCAACATTTCTATTCTTGAGAATTTTGAATATTACCTTTTTCCTTATAAAACCTCTAGGGTTATCCTTGAATCGTTCCTCCTGTATTCCTTAGATACAGGGCATATCAAAATACCATTTACTACTACTAGAACCATTGTCTATATACTTCTGAAAAAAATTCTCCACTGATTCTTAAAGGTTGTTATTACCTTAATCCTTTCCAATTCATCCTGTCAAAACTCATACTGTCCCTATTAAGGGTGACATGCCAACCTTTATGCAGTCCCCTAGGATTCATTTTAAGTTACCAATGTTCTATCCTTAATTCCACCTTTAAAAGGTACCTGCATCCTTCTATGGATAACCCAAGTCATATATCCCTGATAAGGGTGTCCTATTCAATCATTCCCACCTCGATAGTCTATACCTAACTTCATAATAACATCCTTATTCAAATTGAGGTCAATCCATATGGCCTCCAAAAGATAACAATGGTCATCCGCTTTTCTTTCCTGATTTGGTAATGATAACATGGATGTTCTGGAAGATATTGGTCATGTTCAACGTGAACCTCTTCTTAATAATTCCTTATTTACTTTTGTTGTTTATCTCCACAGTCATCTCAATGTTGGGATATCTCTCATACCTGGCGTCTCCCTTTCTGGGTATCGAGCCACCGGTCTTACATTTCACATTATTGAAGGTCACTTCCTTCATCCAAATTTTTTTTTTCCTGATTTCTTACTTTCTTGTCTCCTCAGTCTATCCGTGTCTCAATATTTATCCTTCGAACTATCTCAAGGTTTCCTCGAATCCTCCCAACTTAAAGGGGGTACAATATATGTATCTCTTATGCCTTCAACCATCAATTTTAACTCATGGTGGATCATCATCATCCTGACGATTACATACTTTTCTATTTCTATTGCTATGAGTCTTTAGGGTTTCCTCATACCCGACTCCCTTATCATACCTCAAACTCTTTTGCCTTTATATCCCTTTCCACTTTAGTCCCTTTTTATTTCCCTTTCTCTTATCATTATTTCATGAACCAACACAACATAAGCATTGATTTCAAACATCCCGTCATTCCGGATTCGTGTCCTTAGAACGAATCTTGACAACTTTTACAACTTAAATTCACAATTCATCATACTCGTCTGCCTTTGTTCTGGCTCTAAAGCTTTTACACTCTCTCCATAACCTTGGGAATTACTTTCCCGAAAACAATTGGCTGAACTTTAATCAGTTTATCATAACCTCTGGCTCCGTACCTTTCTTGGTCTTTCACCAGCGGGTGGCCTCTCTCTTAGGAGGGTAAGTGACAAAAACAGTCCTTTGTGGTTCGTCAATCATTTAGAATCTCAAATGATTCCTATATTTCCTTTAGCCAGGCTCTTGCCTCGACTAGGTCAACATGTTCCTTGGAACTCTGAGAGCTTAATGATTTAAAGGTCATGAAAGAATTTCCTGCCGCATTGTCCCCTCAGGGTGGTGGTTGGGGATAATAGTCTAAGTTATGTCTAGACAGGTCCATAAATTGCCATATAGGAGTACCGTCTCGGGTCTCCTTTCCTTACTCGACTTTCTGTTTCCTTAGTATGAAATGTTTCAACCTTCTCCCATAATCGGGGTTATCTTATACATTAAAAACCTTGTTTTCCACTCTATTATGTTATGGGTTCTTTCTTTCTTGATGGCAACCTCCCTGACTATCACACTCTGGGTTTGCCCTAAATCCTATTCCTCAAACTATGGCTCTCATCTAAGTTCTCATCCTTAAGCTCTTGAACTTTCGGAACCCAAATTCTATAGGAATACCTCATTATTCCCTTATCATCTTTCTCAGTATTAATCTCATATTTATTTGTTGGCTCTCTGCCTTCATTCATCACCTTTTTCTGGCACAATATGCTCTTTTCCAATAATTCGGTCTCTATTACAATCTCAAACAGCTTTTCGGTACCGGCTCCGGTTACCTTCACTACTATTTCCATTTTCTCAAAATCTCTTATCAACTCTCCCAAAGACATTATCATCTTGAGTCTCTCCTTTTTACTAATGGCATCAGCCACCATATTGGCTTTCCCCGAATGATAAAGAATCTCCCAATCATAATTCTTGATTAGCTCTAACCGCCTCCTCTGGCGTATGTTGAGCTCTTTCTACGTAAGAATGTACTAGAGCACTTATGGCTTAGGTAATTCTCGCACTTCTCTCCATACAAGTAGTGCCTCCAATCTTTAGGGTAAAACTATTGCCACGAGCCTAAGCTCATGGGCGGGGATATCGAATTTCATATTACCTTAATTGTCTTGACGCAGACGCGATTATCTTGCTGTGCTAAGAAGCACCCTAATTCCTTATGCGAAGCGTCACTTACAAATCACAAAATCTCCTTTTTCCATCCGGCAACGCCAACATAGGGGCCGTCACCAACCTTTGCTTCAGTTCTTAAAAGCCGTTCTCGTATTTCTCTGTCTATTCGAACTTCTCAGTCTTATGAGTAAGCCACGTTAAAGGGGCTACTATCTTTACAAACTTGAACGAACCTCTGGTAGTGACCGGCCAATCCTACCTCTGGTAGTCGACCCAACCAGGGTCATCAATTCATCAGTGGTCCTTTATCCAATCTCGTCAGAATCCTCCATGGGATCCTCCTCAGCAACTATCCCTTCTAGGACAACATCCTCAACCGCTACATCCTCAATATCAACATCATTCGGTCCTGCATTAGGACGCTCTATTGGATCCACAATCTGATCTCCAATTAGTAATAAAACATCATCGCGTTGATGTTCCTCAACTTCAGGGTTCGGAGTCCCGCTACCATATACGATAACGAACTACGCTTCTATCGCTACATTTATAAGGGTTCCCATAAGGGTTTTAACTGTCAGTACTACGTTAGGTAGTCCGACTATGAACTTGGCAAAAGTTCTTATTATCTTAGTGAACTTATTATCTTAACGTCCCATCATCTCTGAGGTTTATAACGCTTAGCTCTGATACCACTTCTGTAACACCCCCAGATCCGGGGTCGGGGATCCGGGTCGTCACGGTCTTTCTTTCCACAATATCACTTCACTTAATTAATAATAAATAACCTTATGCTGTGACCCCACACTAACACACACCACAACCCGTTATAGTCTCAGAGATGAAATTTAAATAAGTACAAGTCTTTGAATCCACAATTTAAAAGTTATTACAACCCAAAATGATTACTTGATAAATTTACAGTTAATTGCCATTATCTGCCACAAGTTATAATTATACATAATTGATTCTCAAAAATAGAATGCCTGATCTACCAATAGATCTACCTCTGCAGCTATAGCAGCCATAACATCATCGGGAAGACGCGGGACGCTTCCCACGCGCTTGCGCTGGGTCTGCTGGAGTCTGGCCATCTTTCCTAACTGTTGTTGTGTGATGAAGAAATAAAGCAAGAGTGAGCCTTACAGCTCGCAAGATAATATATAGTGATAACAATAATATAAGTATCTAAATGGATACTTACTAGAATCTTTTATCGTGTGTAAGATAATTACTAGTATATACTTACTAGTATATGAGCCTTCTCATAGTACTCATGAAAGTCTTGGTCAAAAGAAATGAACCAAGTTTGATATCTTAATGCGATGAAGTCGCAAAATATTCAGTATATATACATATGTACTTTTCAAAATATTGGAAGTCCTCTTCCATGCATAATATACACAAAATCCCAGTGTATAACTGTATATATAAAAAAATATCGTTGCAAGGTGATCTCATACATCTAACCTTGTCTCAACGTTTTTCTGAAAATCTTTGTCATTCATAAGACAATTATTAACTAGATATAAGTTTAAAAGATGAGGTTACCAAATACCCCAATATACTTATATCTTTCCCAATACTACTTGAACTACCACCGTTCAAGTTATAACCAGTTTCAAAAGTTCATCACATAGATGAGACTACAAGACAAGATTTGAATAGATTCAATCTTTGAAATATTATTGAATGAAATAAAGTTACGAGATACTTTATTTAGTCCCGATATATATATATCCACATATATATATCTCTTAAACATTTCCTGGAACCTCTGTTATGTAAAGTATGAACAGAGTTTGAAACATCCAATGAATTTTGGAAAGGAAAAGAATTTTGGCATAAACCCGATATCTCGCTGATCAGGCAAAGATACCAATAAGTAACCTTTTCTACTGTAGATGGATGAATTCCTCACCGGTCATCACCCTGGCCGCATTAGGACCTCGCGCTAGACCGTACCCCGGCCCCTCACGCGTTGATGGACTGCCACCCAGCCACTTACACAATAATAGACCGTACCCCGGCCTGTCGCTTATGCCGACTCAATGAGATGGGCTTACTTCCCGAACGTTGGGCAAGTAATCAATTCATTTACCAAATCTGCAACCTCGTTGCGAATATAAAATACACCACAGAGCCGGATTCCCCAGGTTTTGAGCGAGTATTTAAATCCCCTTTAAAAAGGAAGATCTTAAATATAAAAATGAGTTTTGGGATCCGCTCTGACTTTTAAAAATCATTTTGAAGACTCGAAAACACTTTAAAGAGTGTTTGGAGTAAGGCTGATTTAATGAAGTAAATCAGTCCCCAGAATATTAGAAAATATCTGAATATTATTAATTAAATAATATTCCCATAAAGAATAATCTTTATAAAAATAATTGAAGTAGAAGTATTAAAACTTATACTTGAAACGAGTATTAAATAACCAAAGATATATTTATATGAAAGTATTATCTTTAATTGAATAATCGAAAATAAGTTTGATTATTTACACCTTATTCTTTAATAAAATAAAGAATATACCTCAGCAAATAATCGGAGTCATAGATCCTCAAATGAATATTCAAATAATATTCAATAAATAAAATACGCTGAGTCATAATACCTCGAATGAATATTATAAATAATATTCATTAAATAAAATAAAGGAGTCATACATCCTCAAATGAATATTCAAATAATATTCAATAAATAAATAAAAGGAGTCATAAGTCCTCGAATGAATATTCAAATAATATTCAATAAATAATATAAAAGAGTCATAAGCCCTCGAATGATATTCGAAATAATATTCAATAATAAATAAAGTTTAAAGTTATCGAATAAACCTTATTCGATTAATAGTTTGGAAAACTATAACCATATATAAATAAATATATATATATATCCATATCCATATATATACAAAATCTACTCGGGATCCTCGACTCCCGGTTTTAGAAAATATTTTCACCTTTGGGTCCCTATACTAAGGGTATACGCAAATACCGCTTATCTCTAGCATAGGTATTATGCAACAAATAAGCATTTGAACCAACAGATATATATTTCAAGAATATGAAACAGGCATGCATATATACCATATCACATGCTACAATATATCGCAACATTTGCTAATATAAACATCATGCATCTATCGCAAGATAATGCATATACATATATACATCACAACAACAGTATAACGGATAGAATACTTGCCTGAGTGCTCCCGGATAGACTTATGCTTAGAGTGGGTCCGATAACCTATGAACAACAATATAAGTCGGAATTAAACCCCGGTCGCTTAAGAAACTAGACTTTAACCATTTAGAGTCCTAATGTTCGCTTTCGCGCTTAACGGTTTACTTAAGTCGCTCGAGTACTCTCGGCTCCACCATTTTTAATAAATTAACCATTAAGGGTTTTATGGAGATTCTTTCGCGAGTACCTTACCAACTACCTAATCCACCTTACATAATTGTTTCATACTCCAATTAGTCCTTTAAGGTCTTTAACCAAGGTTTCAAAGTAAGGCGAGGGGAAAAGTTTCGTTCGCGAAACGCCGTTACTTGAAACGGTCGTTTCTCCTAAACCGTGCATCGGAATCGAACGAACTACATATCAAAACGAAGCTCGTAACATGAGATATCTAAACATCGCAGTGGTCATAATCTAGCAGGGGGTTCTCGGGTCCTAATGTTATGCACAAAAACAGTCCAAAGAAAATCGGACGTTACGACGGCTATGTTTACGCGATTACCAATGTTTAAACTACTCCAATTAACCACCAACCAACTCATAACCATCAATACAACAAAACTTCACCTAAACCATACCACATCAGTCCATAATCTCCAAGGTTTTCAACTCAAACAACCACAATCAAGACCTATGAACTATAATCAAGCTTCAATTACCAAAACACTTCCAAATCAAACCAAACTACTAATAATCACAATCCATGCTTCTCATTTCACAACACCAACCATTAAACTTACTAACAAATAAAGTAAAGGCTAGGGTTTGAAGTTTATACCTTCCTTGGGAGGTGTTAAGTTGCTAGGAAGCCTTAGGGAGCCTCCTACAAGCTTGATCTTTCCAAAGAAATCAAGAACACAAAGTTAGGCTTTGAAGTTTCTAAAAGTCCGATTTAAAGAACTGTAAAAATGAGGGTCTTACCATGATTATTTGGACGAGACTTGTGAACAAGAGTTGTAGGCCATCTCAATACCTTTCCAATGAGCTATATAACACAATATTTAAGTGAGAAATGAAGGAGATACAGCAGTTTTAGTGTTCTAATTCTGTTTTGGCCGAGAGCATGAAGAACAATGCCTTGGTTTCTTTTTGATTTTGATGAAAAATGATTTGCTTGGCTTGGTTGCTTGGTTTTTGTGCTTGCTTTAGTCAATTACCTTCTTGCCCTTGAATTTGTGTGGTTACAAAGCCACCACACCTCCTTCCTTCCCATGTCATGCTTATGTCACCTTGCACATGTCATAATGCTCCCACTTGTCCACACCTTGTGGTTTGATGATGTCACAATCCCTGGCTTCTTGTACAAGCTTGTCTCTTGGTCACTTATTTGTTTTACGGTTCGCTTATCTTTCGTTCTCGTTTATCGTTTGAGGGATCATACCCGGGATCTTATTACTTAGGTTCCCTTAACCTTTCTCAATATATTATATTCCTTTTATGATCCTCTCCTATAATCCTTTAATTTAAATCCTTTTTATCCTGTTACCTTATACTCAATTCTCTCCGTATCTTGTGAATTTCCGGGAAAAATCAAAGTGTTCGGATTTGGATTTTGACGATCTTTACATACACTTATATCCCATATAAAGTACTAATAAAATCTCAGAATATCCATATCAGAACCCCTACATAGTGTGGCATGAAAAGTTTTCTCATTCAGCAAAAACACTATTCATAAGGGTTTCAAAAATTTCCCAAAAATTGGGGTTATTACAAGATTACGCTAATGTTAAATGTTATAATTGTGGTGAGAAAGGCCACATATCTCCTGATTGCAAGAAGACCAAGAATGACAAAGGCAAAGCTCTTGTCACAAAGCAGAAAAGCTGGACAGACACCTCAGACTCTGAAAGTGAGGAGAACTATGCATTGATGGCAAATGCTGATAAATCAAGTTCTGAGAGCAGTTCTGAAGCTGCTGAAACAAAGGTACCTCAGACTACTTATGCTTTTCATACTGATGATATTAATGAGTTGAGAAGATATCTTAAAACCATGTTTGTTAGTTATAGAGATCAAACTTTAACATGTGAAAGATTAACTTCTGAAAATCTTGCTTTTAGGAAAAGAAATGATTTCTTAGAAAAAGAGTTAGTCATGTTCCATCAAACTCAGCAGGATAGAGATGATGCTTTTTATGTTAGGGATGAAGTGCTAAAAATGAATGAATCTCTAAAAACTGAGTTAGAAAAGGAGAGAGAGATTATCAGAACTTGGACTAACTCTGGCAAAATAACTCAAAATTTGCTAAGCAGTGGAAACTGGAAAGAGGGCTTAGGCTATGGAGAAAATAAAAATGAAAAAGGAACTGTAGAAATTAAGCCTGTTGATAAGCAAAAGCCGAAGTTAAAACCTGTTAAGTTTGTAACTGAAAAATCTGAAAATGAGAAATCAGAAGTTAAAAAGGAATTAGCTTCTGACAAACTAAAACAGGAAAAGACAGCTGAAGTTAACATAGACTTAATGACAAAGAAGCAGCTTAAGCATAAGCTGAAAGATGTTAAGAATGTAAACAAGGTAAAATCACCTAGGAAAAACAGGAATGGAAAGGAAGGTGTGAATAAAAGCAATAACTATAAATCTGTTCCTGATGCTCCTAGGAAAGCATGTCATAACTGTGGAAGTTCTAACCATCTGGCTTCTTTTTGCAGGAAGAATAAGAATATTAACTCCTTATCTACAAAGTCAGGAGTTAAGAGTCAGTCTGTTAGATACAAACCACAAAATCCTTGTTTTCATTGTGGTAGTTTATGGCATTCCATTTATACTTGTAAGGAATATCATAGTTTGTACTATGATTATTATCAAATAAAACCTTCTTTAAAGAAAGTTTCTGTTGTTCCTTCTAGTGTAAGTTCTGATTCAAAGTCTGGTAGTATAAGTTCTGATAAGAAAACTGTTAACATAAAATCTGATGCTAAATCCGCTGCAAATGTTAACAAACCTAAAAAGGCCAAAGGATCCAAGCAAGTCTGGGTCCTTAAAACTAATAATTAGTGGTCTTTTTGATTGCAGGGCAACAGGAAAAATATTTTAGTTCTGGACAGTGGATGTTCAGGACATATGACTGGAAATAAGGCCCTGCTATCAGACTTTGTGGAGAAAGCTGGCCCAAGTGTTTCTTATGGAGATGGCAACATTGGAAAAACTTTGGGATATGGCAATATCAATCTTGGGAATGTCATCATTAAAAATGTAGCTCTGGTCTCAGGACTTAAACACAACTTACTGAGTATAAGTCAAATCTGTGAAAGAGGTTATCATGTTGATTTCTTTGCAGAACATTGTGAAATAGTTAGTAAATCTAAAGGAAAAATTGTTCTGAAGGGATTCAGGCGTGGTAACATTTATGAAGCTAAGCTTTCAACAAGTTCTGATGGTTCTGCAATCTGTTTAGTAAGTAGAGCCTCAACTGAAGAAAGCTGGAACTGGCACAAGAAACTCTCTCATTTAAACTTCAACAAGATAAATGAACTGATCAAGAAAGATCTTGTGAGAGGACTGCCAAAATCAGTGTTTGTTCCTGATGGTCTTTGTGACTCATGTCAGAAGGCTAAACAAAGAAGATCTTCGTTCAAGAGCAAGACTGAATCATCAATTCTTGAGCCTTATTATCTGCTTCATGTTGATCTATTTGGTCCAGTAAATGTCATGTCTATTGCAAAGAAGAAATATGCGTTGGTCATAGTAGATGAGTTCACCAGATACACATGGGTGTATTTCTTGCACACAAAAAGTAAAACTGCATCTATCCTGATTGATCATGTCAAACATCTGGATAAATTGATCAAAGATTCTGTGAAAATTTTGAGGAGTGATAATGGCACTGAATTCAAGAATCTGATAATGGAAGAGTTCTGCAAAAATCATGGAATAAAGCAGGAATTTTCTGCTCCTGGAACTCCACAGCAAAATGGAGTTGTTGAAAGGAAGAATAGAACTCTCATTGAAGCTGCACGAACAATGCTTGAAGAAGCAAAGCTTCCAACCTATTTCTGGGCTGAAGCTGTGCAGACTGCTTGTTTTACTCAAAATGCAACACTCATTAACAAGCATGGAAAAACACCATATGAGATGGTGAAGAACAAGAAGCCAAATCTCAAATACTTTCATGTATTTGGATGTAAGTGTTTTGTTCTCAAGACTCATCCTGAACAGCTATCCAAGTTTGATCTAAAAGCTGATGAGGGAATCTTTGTGGGATATCCACTTTCTACAAAAGCCTTCAGAGTCTATAATTTGAGAACAAAAGTGGTCATGGAATCTATCAATGTCTCTTTTGATGACAAGAAGATCACTGGACTTGAAGATTGCATTGATCATGATCAGCTGAGATTTGAAAATAAAGATTCATATTCTGATACCTCAAGTCCTGACAGTCTAAGTCCTGATACTGTAAATTCTGATGGATTAAACTCTGATGTTATTGAAACTGTGGTGACTACGTCAAAGGAAGATGCACCAATGCAGGGGGAGCATACTCAAGATATTATCACATCTCAAGAAGCATCAGAACATACATCTGGCTCTTCAAATTCTGATTCGTCAAGTTCTGATAAGCCAAGTACTGACAGTACTGAAAAGCTAAATACTGAAGGATCCAACTCAGAGAGCATAGTTTCAGGGGGAGCATCAGAAAATGAAACCGAAGACAGCATGAATCATGGGGGAGCATCCAGTTCTCGAGAAAATCTTCCATCTGCAAGGAAGTGGACAAAATCACATACACCTGATTTGATAATTGGAAATCCTGAGGCAGGTGTCAGAACTAGAACAGGTACTTCGAATGAATGTATTTACAATTCTTTTCTCTCTCAGTCTGAGCCAAAGAAAGTGGAAGAAGCTCTTCAAGATGCTGATTGGGTGCAAGCAATGCAGGAAGAGTTGAATGAATTTGAAAGAAACAAAGTCTGGACCTTAGTGCCAAGACCTAAGAATAGATCGGTTGTTGGTACAAAGTGGGTATTCAGAAACAAAACTGACAGTGATGGCATAATTGTAAGGAACAAGGCAAGGCTGGTTGCAAAAGGATATTCTCAACAGGAGGGAATTGACTATGATGAAACATTTGCTCCAGTTGCTAGGTTAGAAGCCATAAGGATATTCATGGCTTATGCTGCTCACAAAAAGTTTACTGTCTTTCAAATGGATGTGAAAAGTGCTTTTCTCAATGGAGAATTGGAAGAGGAAGTATATGTTGAACAACCTCCAGGTTTTGTAGATTCCAAACATCCAGATTATGTCTACAGGCTTGATAAAGCACTTTATGGACTTAAGCAAGCTCCTAGAGCATGGTATGAGACTTTAGCTCAGTTTCTTCTGGAAAGTGGATTCAACAGAGGAACTATTGACAAAACACTGTTCTATCTCAACCATGGCAAGGACTTACTTTTGATTCAGATTTATATTGATGATATTATTTTTGGGTCTCCAAATGACAAACTTTGCAAAAAGTTTGCCAACCTAATGCAGTCAAGATATCAGATGAGTATGATGGGAGAACTTAGTTATTTTCTGGGCCTTCAAGTCAAGCAGAGTGAAGAAGGAACTTTTATTTGTCAATCTAAGTACACCAGAAACTTGCTGAAGAAATTTGGAATGCAAGAATGTTCAAGTGCATCCACTCCCATGGCCACTGCAACAAAACTGGATAAGGATACTGGTAATTCAGTAGATATTACTGATTACAGAGGTATGATTGGCTCACTTCTCTATCTAACTGCTAGTAGACCAGATATCATGTTTGCTACCTGTCTTTGTGCAAGATTTCAAGCAGATCCAAGAGAACCTCACTTAACAGCTGTAAAAAGAATCTTTAAGTATCTTAAAGGAACAGCTGATCTAGGATTATGGTATCCTAGAGAATCAGATTTTAAATTAATAGGTTACTCAGATGCAGATTTTGCAGGTTGCAAAATTGACAGGAAAAGCACAAGTGGTAGCTGCCAATTTCTTGGAGGCAGGTTGGTTTCTTGGTATAGCAAGAAACAAAAGTCAATTTCCACATCAACTGCAGAAGCAGAGTATATTGCTGCAGGAAGCTGCTGTGCACAGATTCTCTGGATGAAGAATCAGTTACTGGATTATGGGTTAACATATTTCAAAATCCCTATTTACTGTGATAATCAAAGTGCTATTGCTATGACAGGTAATCCAGTTCAACACTCTATGACAAAGCACATCAGCATCAGGTACCATTTCATCAGGGAACATGTGGATGAAGGTACAGTGGAATTGCATTTTGTTCCCACAGATCAACAAGTAGCAGATATCTTCACAAAACCACTGTGTGAAGCTACCTTTACAAAATTGGTAAATGAACTTGGAATGATTTCAGGTTCATTCTCTAAATCTGCTTAAACTTGTTCTATGTTATCAGACTTTATGATCAGTATTTACAGAATTAATCTCTTTGTATATTCTGTGCATTAATTGATAAATGTCTTTAAGTACTGACTGTTGTCTGATATATGTTTCTAAACTCTGATAAGTGATATGTCTGTTTCAGTAACTATTCAATCCTATGAGGATAATTGTGCTAGATACTGACCTACTAGTCTTCAATAAACAAATGATCCCATGAAAGAAGTAATTATTTCTGTGGAAATCTTATGACACTAGCAAATTCTGATAACTGAGCTTAGTTAAGTTTACTTTGTATATCTTATTACTAAGTCATAAATTAGAATAATGCTACTCATCTGTTAAGTTCTGATACTAGTAAAACTGCTGAATGTACTAAGTGCTGATAGACCTCTCTTATTAAAACAAAAAAAAAATAAAAAATAAAAAAAATCAGGTACTCCTTTGAGATCTAGAGTAAAAATGTGAAAGGGACGACCCAAGTGCATTGCTGGTATTAAGTAAATATGCATTAGAAAAGCAAAATATTTTCTTGGTGACTTTTCACACTCTATGATTACTGGAGAAATACTCTGATAATAGCATAAATTCTGATAAGCAGTCGTGACTCACTTACACTGAGAAGCCACTGTAAAAGAGAATTTCAAAAGATGCATAAAATTAGCACAAAAACAGTTGAGGTGGACTCATGCATGAACTCATTTATCAGTAGGTTTCAGGATAATGACAGCTCTTTAGCAAAATTTTAATTATGACTTATTTCTAAGATGTACTGAAGTAGATCAGACTTTACTCTTTGTCTGTTATTTAGCTTAATGCACACACACATCACTCCATATGAATGATGAAATTTCTGTGGTGGTCTATGTTATTTTAGATAAACAGTCATTGTGTCACTTTTACACAAATTCTGAGGACATGTTCTAGTTACACGTTCTGATGATTAAGTTCTGACGTTCATAACTAAGAACTTGTATGAGTATTTACTAAGATAGATATTCCTTGTTCGAGTTAAGACATTATGTTCTGATGACTGTTAAGTTCTGGTATAGGTCTAAGTTCTGATTTTTCAGTCTAACCCTTTACTTGACTTATCTGTGAGTAAAATTTGGTAACAGTCTCAGATTAATTTCGAAATGTTGAAGTGGAAGATTAATAGTCTATGGTTAAAACATAATGGCACTCGTCCTTGAACAGTTCACTCTTGTTACATGTGCACATTCCTTTTCAATGACTGTTATTCTTTTTCAAAGTCTAGGGAGACGAGGTAGAATTAATTCTACCTGTCAGCATTAAATATCTTTGCGTCTCTTGGCATTCTCTTGCCTATATACACAGCCACTTCACATTAGTCTTCTCATCACACTTATATCACAAATTCAGTCTTGTTTTTCATTTACTATCACAAATGGCTAAATTTGGCTGGTTCTACAATTACGGTGATGAGACTGTGCATGTCTTTTTGAATGGAATTCCAACTCCCTACCCTATCACCAACATCCCTCACAATCTCTGGATTCAATTTCCAGAGGTTATCAAACGTGATCTGGTGGCCGTTCGAAGAGACCTTCACCTTCGTCGTATCCGTCAGCAAGAGCGAATCATACGACTCACCATCTTGTTTGTCGAAGATAGGAAGAGGAAGATGACTTAATCTCGTCTTCTTCCTGTTCTTCTTCATCCTCAGCTTTGTCAGGCTTCTTAGCTAGGACTAAAGCTATTGACGTTAGGATTAGAAGCTTAGGGAAAATCTTGTATTGATGTAATTTCTATTTTATATATGTATTGACTTGATATATTAATGAAAACTGTTTTTACTTCAAGATTTTGTCTCTGAGTTATTTTATCTTGTGTTGTTAAATCCTGCTTGATATTCTGATGACCATTTAAATTTTGTCTTTATTTAAGTTCTGATTCTTTGTCAGCACTTATTCATCGAAATTATCTCGGTCATTTTTAACATGATTCATTTTCAGAATATTAATGTTGCAGTGAAAAATAATTCAATCCTATCTCTCCACTTCACAGACTGCTCAACCTTCTTCTTCAGCACCTACTGTGAAGCCTACATCCTCTAAGCCAAAGAGAACAAAGACTGTTCCTCAAACATCTCAGAAGAAGAGGAGGATTACTTTGAGAGATGAATCAGATTCTGAGGATCAGATTCCCTCTTCAGAACCTGTGGTAAATGAAGCTGAGAAGGCAACTTCTCAGAAGGATTCTGCAATTGGGGGTTCTAGGCTTCTCAAGAGGCTTAGACGTATGACGGTTCCTGAAACTCCCACGGAATCCAAATCAACAAGGAAGTACAAGAAACAGAGGGCACAAAGGCCAGTTTCAGATGATGAGGAGGAAGCAGCTAAGGAAGGGGATCAGGAATCTCTGATCTCACAAGACAAGGAATTTGCTCCAGTCACTTCTTCTCCATCAACTCCATCTCAGGAACCTGAATCTGACAAGGCTAATTCACCTTCTATGTCTCTTGTTGATCCAGGCACAAGTGCTGAAATTGATATTCAGAACCTGGTTGTGCCTGAAATACTTTTCTTAGAAGCTCCAACAGCAAATAATCCTTCCACAACACCTGTTACTGATGCTGTTCAAACTCCTGAGTTATCACTAACACCTTCTCTGCATCAAGATGCTGATGATCAGATTTTAGGTGAGTATCAGGATATGGCTGTTGATCAGAACTTAGTATCAGATCAGCAATTAGAGGATGTTGAAGCCTCCATTGCTACTCACACAGTTGTCTTATCAGAAGATACTGATTCTCTAAGTTCTGATGCTGCAAATGTTGGAGATACTGGTAAGGCTGCTACAACTATAGATGCTGATGAAGCAGGTCCTTCAGGACATACTCCTCCACTGACTCTTCCTAAGTCTGAACTGGTAAAGGAGTTTGTTATCAGGGATGCACCAGTACCTTGGAGTGAAACTCCTGCAGGTCAGGAGTGGACTAAGGAATGGAACTCAGTTTCATGTGTTCCAAATGCTTTACATCTTGCTGAGCACTTGACTAAAGCTGATGAAATGTTACATTCTGATGATTTTAAAACCCAGCTTAGAGTCACTGCATTGAGTACTAAACATCTACAAGGTCTTCATTCCAACACTCATGCAGAGCTACACAAGATTCAGGAGAACTTTATCAAACAGGAACAAGTTTGGAAAATTGATAAGAAAAAGTTCTTCCAACCTACCATTGACAGGGTTGCTTATATTGAGAAAACTCAAGAGAAGCAACAAGCTCAGATTGATCAAATTCTGACAAATCAAGCTTCTCAGCAATCGCAACTTACTGAAATCCAGACCTCAGTGGAACTACTTATCTCTCTTTTATTACCTGCTGATGCCAAAAAGGGGGAGAAGGTAATTAAGTCCAAATGCAAAACCAACAAGACACTGCAAGGAAAGGATGATGGAAAAGATGACCAAGGAAACTCTGGAATGGGTAGTGGTCATAGTCAAGGTAGAAGGTTTACATCAAGACAAGCTAGTCACTAGACAAGTTCTGATACTGGGAAAAGAATAAATTCTGCTGCTGGTAAAAGGATAAGTTCTGATGAACTTCTAGATCTTGATGAGGAAATGTCAAGACAGTTATTTCTTCAAGAAAATCCAGGGATGGACTTGGAAAGTTTAAAGGAAGAAGAAGCCAGACTTAAATTAGAGAAAGTCACATCTAAATCTGAAGCTTCTGGTAAAAAGTTACTTCCAAAACCTAAAGGCATTGTGATCAAAGAAAGGATACATACTGAAGAAACTTTGGCTAGATCACAACCACAGATAGATCCAAGATCCAAGGGTAAAGAAAAGGTTGGTGAACCTATCAAGCCTTATGTACCTCCTGAGGAAGAAGAAATTACTGATGGAAAAGATGATCTTGCTCTGACTTCAAGAAAAGTTCTTAAAACAACCTCTGACATGGCTCAAGTTGTTCAGAGTCAAGAAATTGTAAGTTCTGATATTCAGAAGAAGCAAGTAACCTCTGACAGTGCTCAAGTTAACTTGATATCAGAAAATAAATCTAAAACACTCCTACCAGGATTCACTAAAGCAAAACAGACTCAATCTTTGAAGACTACTCCAAGTGGTTTTGAAGCAAGAGTAGTTACTGGAAAGGAAGCTAGAGATAAAACTGGATTGGGAAGTGCTGATGAAAGAAGAGTACACAACACTACCGATGATCCAACTTCCTTGAGTGAACCAGGTATTGGAGCAACTCCTGAGAGATTGAATCAACTAGAATCTGTACAGATGGTTTACCATACCTACTTGAAAGAATACATCATGTTGTATTTCATGACAGATGGTAGGGTTTATCATATAAGACAAAATGCCATTCCTTTGAAGTATTTTGAAGAATTGGAGCATGTACTTTTCTTACTTCAAGTGGATGACAGAATAACAGAGACTGTTGCAAACTACTTAAAAGAACAGATTCAGAGACAGAAAAGGCTTTATTCTGTTAAGTCTGACAGCAGATATGTTCCAAAGTACAGAGATCACAATGGGGATATTGTTGATATGGAGCCTAATACTGCACAGATGAGAACATATCTTGGTATTAAGGGGCTTGAATTCAATCTAGAGTCTAACAAAGCTTATGTTATAAGACTAGATCGGGAGTTGAGAAAAGCAAAGATTAATGATCTCAGAGCTGCAATATTTCAAACTGGTGAAGATACTGCAGAGCTTAAAGATGTCAAACGGAGAATGGTTGATGAACTCAGATATGCTGAGAAATGTTTGTTGAAGAATTATCTCAGAACAACTCCTGACATCAGAGAGATTAGAAAATGATGAAGCCAAGTCAAAGATCTACAACTACTTAAATTCTGATGTGTATACAGACTAAAGTTGTTATCAGAAGTTGAATTGGTAAAAGCTTTAAGGACTGTAAGTTGTAGTTATCTTGTCTATTTCTCATGCATTTGTACTTAATGTTTTTGACATCATCAAATATCTGTTAAACTTGTATATTTTGTTATTTTACAAGTTGGGGGAGATTGTTAGATATATTTGATAATGTCATGGCTAATATATTTTATGTTTAGATTTCAGATCTTATTTGAACAGAACAAATCAGTACTTAACTGATCAGTACTTATACTGGAAGACAGAACTTAAGGGATATCAGTACTTATGTTATCAGGAGATAGATATCAGAACTTAAGTGCTGAAGGACGATCAGATAAGGACAGTAGCTGATTAAAGTTAAGAAGATCAAGATAAACATAAGAAGAGATATGCATGAAGAAGGAATTCCGTGAAGAATGGAATACTTGGAATAGAAGATATCTGATTGATATATATTAGGAAGCAGAATTATATTCCATATCAATTAGCGATTATCTTGTAACTGTGTAGTATATAAACACAGACATAGGGTTTACACTAGAAGTGTTATCATTATCGAGAATATTATTTACTATAACCCTAGCAGCTCTCGTGATATTTTGTTCATCACTGAGAGATAACAGTTCCAGATTGTAACAGAGTTTATTGTTTAAATAAAGTTTGTTTTATGTTACATAAGTTCTTGAAGTTTGATTTGATTGTAATAAACATTGTATTCACCCCCTCTACAGTGAAAGTGTGACCTAACAAAATCCTAGGGGCACAACATAAAATTTTATCACTGAAAATACCATCTTATGATTCTTTTTCTTTTTTAATATTTTTAACTCTTGTATTTCTTATCTTGTTAATGTTGAGTTTTTTACTGTCTTTTCTTCTCCTTTATGTATACTGATTACTATGAAAATTTGGAAAGTTCCCAATTCATATTAATTGTTTCATTAGTGGATACAAGTGAACTGGGTATTTGAAACCATCATATATATATATATTAATCAAATTGCAATTAATTTCAGGAAAGAAAGGAGGGGCTTGACAGAAGCATGTCAGCCCAATCTGCAGAGCGCGTACCGCAAAAATCAAGCATACCAGCCCAATCTGCACAGCGCGTACCGAAAAAACCTGGACAATAAAATTCAACTCAATCAGTACAAAGAAAACCAGCCCAATCTGCAGAACGCGTAACAGAAAAATCAGGACAATACAATTCAACTCAATTGGGAAAGCGGATTCCAGCTCGATCAGAACATCGTTACAACAAACAAGCGATGAATTATTTCAGATTAGAAAAATCTTAACAAGATTTGTTTTTTCCCTCTATCTCAAGCTAGGTATTTTTCAGACATACAATATGCATTGTAGTTTTATAAAATATTATAATTTAGATTACAAGTAATACACATAAAAAATATACTTTGTTTGATATACTATGTTTGATTACAAGTAACACACATACATATTTTTTTTTAATTTAACTATGCATTGTAGTTACATACAATATTATAATTGGATTAGTTCATAATAAAAATTATGGAACTAAAGTTCATATGTCAATTAATTTTAGAAAAACAAGGAAGTGCTTGACTTTGGGAGTCCCACTAGAAGCAGACCAACTCAATCACAAGAACAATCACCTGTTCAATCAAGACAACAGACATCCCATCACACATCTCATTCAATGCCAAACACCCCAGATCAGTCACAACAATCCCAGCAGCTCTCTGCTCAATCACATCAACTGACACCAAACACACTAAATTTATCTTCTACAACTGCTAATAATTTTGGTTATTGGTCAATTAGCTCTACACATATCGACTGACGGATTTAAGTAGAAGTCATTGAGGATGTGTAAGTTTTAAGTTAATTTTTTTATCGCAAAATTGGTTCTGTTTTGCAAATTTAGCAGTGTTATTCATATGCCTTGCATAAATTTTGTTTATTAAGGTTGGAACCATCAAATCAATGCTCTTCTAGGATTAGGAAAATCATGTACGAGAGACTTGAGCCTGAAGGATATAACTGGAAGTCAATTTCAAAAGAAACTCAAGATTTTTATTTTGAGGGATTTAAGGTAAATACACACCTTGTAATTTCATTCCTTCTTGTACTTGAATTTATGAATTGCTTTGTAACAAGTAGTCATTTATTGTTGTAGAAATATTTTGTGTGGAAGCAATTGGATGCAGTGGTATATCGGGGCTGGTTAATAACTGCACAGAAGAAGTATTCAGAACTGTGTAGTGTTGCTCGTGCTCGCTGGGAAAAGGGTGAAGAGCTACGTTCAGGACTTGGCCAGACTGTTTATGAGAAATGGGTAATATTTTGGCAATCTATGGATTTTCAAAGGAAGTCGATGATTCAGAAAAATAATCGTTCCGGCGGGGCTGATGGCCACCATTCAATACACACGAGTGGTTCCGCTTCTCATAGGACGGTTGCAGCTCGTTGGGTAATTTATTAGTGATACATTATATATATTTTTTAAATTATTATCCCATGCTCTAAGGTGTGTTGCTCATTTTTATAGAAAATGAAGTACAACCGGGAGCCAACTGCAGATCAGGTATTTTTATTGACGCACACTAAACGTGTGAAGAAAAAGAAGAATTTGCAATATGGCGAGAATGGCAAGGATGACGATGATGATGAGGATTACCTTGACTCTGGTGTCGAAAGGATATGGGTTGATAAAAAAGCCAACAAACATATGTGAGTTATTTTAATTTTCATATGTGCTTGTTTTTAGCTTGGTTTTATGCAAAAATGGTAAAACATTACAAGTACAAGATAAATTACAAGTACAAGATAAATTAGCAGTTTCAGTTCTTTCCTCCTTTCCTCCGCCTAATTATTTTTTTAAGTCAGTATCATCTTATGTGTTTCTTCCGCTTTTTGACCATTTTGTTGTTGCGTGAAGGGGATGCATATTTATCTACCAATTATTTGTATTCAATGTGACCAATAATTATTAAATCATCATCTATTTGATATTACTATACGTGCAACCAGATTCTTTATGTTGTGATTTATATGTTTAACATAGTTTTGGTCGAATCTTTAAATTTAACCGCTGATATTTTTAGAAATATTTAGATTTCCTTAGGATTAATTTTTTAGAATCATTATTGATCACTTCTATATCGGTTTGTTTAAAATATTAGAGTCCAACAATTATCATAATACAATATAATAATAATAATAAGATTGCTAGTTTGATAAAATAGTATAAATTAGATGAAAGAAAGTGTAGGAGATACAACATTCACTTAAATAGGAAAAAATGAAATACCTGACATATGAAAGACAATTTGAGACAAATATCAGTAAAGACAATTTGGTCTAATTTTGGCAAATTTTTTATGTTGGTATGAATTTTTATGCACGTTGTGATTTCTTAGAATTGCGATTTTATACCTGACCTTGGGTATGTTATGAAGATTATTGTACTGGGGAAATGTGCTTATGTAGGAAAGAAATGTTGTTTATTTGGTTACAAGTAATTTTATCAATTTTATGTTCAATAGCCGGTAATACTGTGGATGGGTGCAGGAAACATTCTTGAGACTTTGTGAGCTCCATGAGAAAGCTGGAGAGCCTGTTGATAAGAATGCTATATTTTTTGAGGCAGTAGGAGGCGTTGACAAGAAAAAGAGGGTCTATGGAGTTGGTTCATCGTAAAGTATCTTTTATGGGTCGAAGATTACTCCTACTTGCAATTCATCCTTTCCCAATGCAGAAAATTAGAAGTTGCAAGAGTAATTAAAATTGATGAAGGATAAAATGAAAGAAATGGAGAATCAAATAGCCCAAATTCTCGAGGCTACTTCTGCTCAAGTTGTTCAGTCCCCTACCACTCCTAACGCTGATCTGGAAAGCTAGAATGATGACGAGTAACTAGTTTAGTATGTTAAGTAACTAGTTTAGACTTTTCTGGAAACAATGTCAATAATTTTTATTTTAAATATTTTGATTAATACCTATTATTGATTAGTTTTTTATAAGATTGCAAATATAGCTTCAGATTTAAGGACAACCCTAAAATGAATTATAGCTTTACAATATTCGAGGGCTGCTATTAGCATCACAAAAAAGAACCTGAGGTCAGTGTTGAAATAGGTATCATGGTTAAACAAAGCATCATAGCTGTTAGAAAAGAGGCACTAGAGGAGCCACTATAATACTACTATCATGTAATCTCAAATTATGAATTATATCATGTTAGGTCACACACACTGTAGAAGGGGGTTGAATACATTGTATAACACAATCAAATCGAATTCAAAGAACACAAGTAACAGAAAACTAACTTTATTAAACTCTGTTACAATGTAGAACTGCCCTCTCTCAGTGATGAACAAAATATCACGAGAGCTGCTAGGGTTACAATGAATAATATTCTCGATAATGATAACACTTATAGTGTAAACCCTATGTCTGTGTTTATATACTACACAGTTACAAGATAATCGCTAATTGATATGGAATATAATTCTGCTTCCTAAAATATATCAATCAGATATCTTTTCTTCCAAGTATTCCATTCTTCACAGAATTCCTTCTTCATGCATATCTCTTCTTGCGTTTGTCTTGATCTTCTTTCCTTTCAATCAGCCGCCTTCCTTATCTGAAAGTTTCCTTTCAGTTCTGATATTATCTCTTGATAAATATCTCCTGAACCTTAAGTACTGATAACTTAAGTTCTGTCTTCAGTATAAGTGCTGATATCCAGTTAAGTACTAAATTGTCCTGTTTAAGTAAGATCTGAAAACTAAACACAAATCATATTAGACATGACATTATCAAATATATCTAACAATCTCCCCCAACTTGTAAATTAGCATAATATACAACTTTAACAGATATTTGATGATGTCAAAAATATTAAGTATAAATGCATGAGAATTTAACTAGATAACTACAACTTACAGTCCTTAAAGCTTTACCAACTTTAACTTATGATAACAACTTCAGTCTGTACACACATCAGAATTCGAGCAGTTGTAGATCTTGACTTGGCTTCACTTTCTGATCTCTTCGATATCAGGAGTTGTTCTGAGATAGTTTTTTAACAAACATCTCTCAGCATATCTGAGTTCATCAATCATCCTCCTTTTAGCATCTTTAAGCTCTACAGTATCTTCACCAGTTTGGAAGATAGCATATCTGAGATCATTAATTTTTGCTTTTCTCAACTCCTGCTCTAGTCTTATGATATAGGCTTTGTCAGACTCTAGATTGAATTCAAGTCCCTTAATACCAATATATGTTCTGATCTTTGCTGTATTAGGTTTCATCTCAACAATATCACCCTTGTGATCTCTGTACTTGGGACAATATGTGCTGTCAGACTTCACAGAATAAAGCTTCTTCTATCTATGAATTTGAGTCTTCAAATAATTTGCAGCACTTTCTGTTAATCTGTCCTTCACTTGAAGTAAAAATAAAACATGTTCTAATTCCTCAAAATACTTCAATGGTATAGCATTTTCCCTTATATGGTAAACCCTTCCATCTGTCATGAAATATAACAAGATGTGTTCTTTCAAGAAGGTTTGGTAAACCATCTGTACAGATTCAAGTTGATTCAATCTTTCAGGAGTTGCTCCAATACCTGGTTCACTTAAGGAAGTTGGATCATTGGTTATGTTCTGCACTCTTCTTTCATCAGCACTACCCAATCCAGATTTATCTCTTGCTTCCTTTCCAGTAATTTCTCTTGCTTCAAAACCACTTGCTGCATTCTTCAAAGGTTGAGTCTGTTTGGCTTTAGTGAATCCTGGTAGGAGTAACTTTGAGGATTTAACATGAGCAATGTCAGAGGTTTCCTTAGACTTATCTTCTGATATCAAGCCAACTTGAGCTATGCCAGAGGTTGCTTGCTTCATTGTTATATCAGAACTAACTATATCTTGACTCTGAACAACTTGAGCCATGTCAGAGGTTGTCTTAGAAATCTTCCTTGAAGTCAGAGTAAGATTAGCATCTTCATCAGAAATTTCTTCATCCATAGGAGGCACATAAACCGTTACAGGTTCACCAACTTTTTCTTTGCCCTTGGACCTTGGATCTATCTGCAATTGTGATTTGGCTTTAGTTGCCATAGGATTTGTCCTTTCTTTTATCACAATGCCTTTAGCCGTAGGAAGTTTCTTTTTAACAACAGAAGCTTCAGATTTGGAGTTGAATTTTTCTAACTTGAGTCTAGCTTCTTCTTCCATTAGACTCTCAAAGTCCATTCCTGGATTTTCTTTCAGAAATAACTGTCTTGAAATTTCTTCATCAAGTTCCAAAAGTTCACCAGAACTTATCCTTTTACCAGCATCAGAAGTTATTCTTCTCCCAGTATCAGAACTTGTTCTATGACTTGTAGTTCCAGCTTTACTTGATGAAAGACCTCCACCTCCACCTTGACCATGACCTCCACCCATTCCAGAGTTTCCCGGGTCATTACCATCCTTTCCCTTCAGTGTCGGTTTGCATTTGGACTTAACTACTTTCTCCCCCTTTTTGGCATCAGCAGGTAAAAGAAGAGAGAGAAGCAATTCAACTGAGGATTGGATCTCATTGAGTTGATTTTGTTGAGAAGCTTGATTTTTTAAAATTTCATCAATCTGAGACTGTTGCTTCTCTTGAGTTTTCTCAATGTTGGTAATTTTGTCAAATGAAGGTTTGAAAAACCTTTTCTTGTCCAACTTGACAACTGTATCTTGCTGATTTAAGGTTTCTTGAATCTTGTCCACCTTGGCCTGAGTTACAGAGTGTTGACCTTGAAGGTGCCTTGTACTAAGTGCAGTAACTCTTAGCTTTGTCTTGAAATCATCATTGACTAGCATCTCATCAGCTTTTGCCAAGTGATCAGCAAGAATCTTTTCAGTAGGGACAAAGGTAACTGTGTTCCACTCCTTAGTCCACTCCTGTCCTCTAGGAGTTTCACTCCAAGGTACTGGTGATTCCCCTGTAACAAACTTTTTGACTATCTCAGCTTTTGAAGGAGCTTGTAGAGGTGCATGTCCAGAAGGACCAGCTGCATCAGCATCTAAATTTGTAGCAGCATTACCAGTATCATCAACATTTGCAGCATCAGAACTTACATAGTCAATAACTTTAGCATTTTCTAATAAAAGAACAGTATGAAAAGCTATGGAAGCTTCAACATCATCCTCTAAGAGCTGATCTCCAACTAAGTTCTGATCAACATCCATATTCTGATACTCACCTAAAATCTGATCTTCAGTATCTAGATGCAGAGAAGGTGTTGTAGGCAATTCTGGATTAAAGTCATCAGGAATTGGTGTTGTTGGTGGAGTGACTTGAGTTGGTGGAGCTTCTAGATACAAAACCTGAGGTACTTCCAAGTTATGTATGTCAATTTCATCACTTGGTCCCTGGTTATCAGCATTTAATGGAGATACTGGAGGTGTAGAAATGTGAGTAGTGTCTGGCTCATGTAGTGGAGAGTGATGAGTGGCATGAGGTTCTGAATCAGCACTAGGAGAATTGTGAGCTTTAACAGGGTCTTGTGAGATCAGAGATTCTTGATCCCCTTCCTTTGCTGCTGCTTCCATTCCTTTACCAGAATCTTCAGGCCTTTTTGCCAATGCTTTGAATCTTTTAGCTTTTAAAGAGACTTTAGGAGCTGTATCATCAGAATTACGCTTTCTAAGCCTTTTTAGGGGCCTAGAACTCCCAATATCAACATCCTCCTGAGAAGAGACCTTCTCAGCTTCTAGAACAACAGGTTCTGAGACATGAACCTGTTCCTCAGCATCTGATTCATCTCGCAGAATGAATCTCCTTCTCTTCTGTTGTGTCTGAGGTACTTTCTTAGTCCTCTTAGGTTTGGAAGATGAAGGATGCACTGTAGGTTCTGAAGTTTAAGGTGAAGAAGTTTGAGGTGGTTGAGTAGAAGTGGTAGGTACTGATGGATGAGGTGCAGACGGTTGGACATCAGGACTGTGAGGACCTCTTGGGGAACTGAATCCCAGATTTCATCAGGAATGACAGTGATATGCCATTCCTGCTGCCATTCAGTACACCTCAAAGTGATAGTGAAAGTGTCATAGTTCAGAACCAAGTTGAAATGAACCATGTTTGTGATGAGTAAAAAAAATGAATTTGAGAGAAAATGAGAGATGTGTTGGCTGGAATGAGGAGTTGATTTATATAACCAATAGAATATCAAGAGACGCAAGGAAAATTGAATGGTTATAGGTAGAAATAATTATACCTCATCTCTCTAGACTTATGAGAATAATAACAGCCATTGTAAGCTGAAAACATGATTTAATGCGCACACGAAACAAGTAAAAATTACTGTGCATAGACGAGTACCACTAACCCAAATTATGTTGACTGTTAATATCTCACCCAAACATATTCTGATTTTAAATAAGACTGTTTCAAATTTTAACCACAAATAAGTCAAGTAAAGAATCAGAATGTAATATCAGAACTTAGACTTGTATCAGAACTTAACAATCATCAGAACATGATTCCTTAACTCGAAAAGTGAATGCCCATTTCTGTAATTCTTCACACAAATTCTGATTTCGTTTCTTCAGAACTTAATCATCAGAACTTCCATCATTACTTGTCCTCAGAATTTATGCAACTGATACTTAAACGTTCATCTAAAACAACATTTATCGCCACAATAATTTTCATCATTCATATAGAGTGTATGTTTGTGCAGTAAGCTAAATATCAGATAAAGATTAAAGTCTGATTTACTTCAATATATCTTAGAAATAAGGCATAACTAAGAACTTTGCTCAAAATCTGTCATGATTCTGAAGTCTACTGTAGAATGAGTTCATGCATGAATCCACCTCTACTATTTTGTGCTCATTTTATGCATCTTTTGAAATTCTATTTTACAGTGGCTTCTCAGTGTAAGTGAGTCACGACTGCTTATCAGAATTTATGCTATTATCAGAGTATTTATTTTGCTTTTCTGATGCATATTACTCTACATAAGTGAGGCTTATCAGCAATGCACTTGGGTCTTCCCTTCCACATTTTTACTCTAGATCTCAAAGGAGTACCTGATTTTAATTTCTTTTTCTTTTCCTTTTCTTTTGATAAGTGAGGCTTATCAGCACTTATTACATTCACCAGATTTACTAACATCAGAACTTAACAGATAAGAAGAACTATTCCAGTTTGTGACTTAGTAATGAGATACACAAAGTAAACTTCAACTAAGCTCAGTATCAGAACTTGCTTGTGTTAAGAGATTTCTACATAAATAATTACTTCAAACATGGGATCTAGCATAGTTATCCTCATCAGATTGAATAATAACATAAACATTCATATCACTATCAAAGTTTAGAAATTCACATCAGACAACAATCTGTACTTAAGCAATTTTCAATTAAGCACAGAATACACAAAGATAGTAATATATGTAAATACTGATCATAAAATCTGATGCATCAGAACAAAAACTAAGCAGATTTAGAGAAAGAACCTGAAACCATTCCAAATTCATTTACCAATCTTGTAAAAGTAGCTTCACACAGTGGTTTTGTGAAGATATCTGCTAGTTGTTGATCTGTTGGAACAAAGTGCAATTCCACTGTACCTTCATCCACATGTTCCCTTATGAAGTGGTACCTAATACTGATGTGCTTTGTCATAGAGTGTTGAACTGGATTTCCTGTCATAGCAATAGCACTTTGATTATCACAGTAAATAGGGATTTTAAAGTATGTTAACCCATAATCCAGTAACTGATTCTTCATCCAAAGAATCTATGCACAACAGCTTCCTGCAGTAATGTACTCTGCTTCTACAGTTGATATGGAAATTGACTTTTATTTCTTGCTAAACTAAGAAATCAATCTGCCTCCAAGAAATTGGCAGCTTCCACTTGTGCTTTTCCTGTCAATTTTGCATCCTGCAAAATCTGCATCTGAGTAACCTATTAGTTTAAAGTCTGATTCTCTGGGATACCACAATCCTAGATCAGCTGTTCCCTTAAGATACTTGAAAATTCTTTTCACAGCTGTTAAGTGAGGTTCTCTTGGATCTGCTTGAAATCTTGCACAAAGACAGGTAACATACATGATATCAGGTCTACTAGCAGTTAGATAGAGTAGTGAGCCAATCATACCTCTATAATTAGTAATATCTACTGATATACCAGTATCCTTATCCAATTTTGTTGCAGTGGCCATAAGAGTGGATGCACTTGAACAATCTTGCATTCCAAATTTCTTCAGCAAATTTCTGGTGTACTTGGTTTGACAAATAAAAGTGCCTTCTTCATTATGCTTGAGTTGAAGGCCCAGAAAATAGCTAAGTTCCCCCATCATACTCATTTGATATCTTGACTGCATCAGTTTGGCAAACTTCTTGCAAAGTCTGTCATTTGTAGAACCAAAAATGATATCATCAACATATATCTGCACCAAAAGTAAGTCCTTTCCATGGTTGAGGTAGAACAGAGTTTTGTCAATAGTTCCTCTGTTAAATCCACTTTCCAGAAGAAACTGAGCTAAAGTCTCATACCATGCTCTTGGAGCTTGCTTAAGGCCATAAAGTGCTTTATCAAGCCTGTAGACATGATTTGGAAATTTAGAATCTACAAAGGCTGGAGGTTGTTCAACATATACTTCCTCTTCCAATTCTCCATTGAGAAAAGCACTTTTCACATCCATTTGAAAGACAGTAAACTTCTTGTGAGCAGCATAAGACAAAAATATCCTTATGGCTTCCAATCTAGCAACTGGTGCAAATATTTCATCATAATCAATTCCCTCATGTTGAGAGTATCATTTTGCAACCAGCCTTGCTTTATTCCTTGTAATTATGCCATCACTATCAGTTTTGTTTCTCAACACCCACTTTGTACCAATAACAAATTTGTTCTTTGGTCTTGGCACTAGGGTCCAGACTTTGTTTCTTTTAAATTCATTTAACTCTTCCTGCATTGCTTGCACCCAATCAGCATCTTGAAGACCTTCTTCCACTTTCTTTGGTTCAGTCTGAGAAAGAAAAGAATTATAGAGACATTCACTTAAAGTAGTTGTTCTAGTTCTGACACCTGCATCAGGATTTCCAATAATTAAGTCAGGTGTATATGATTTAGTCCACTTCCTTGCAGATGGAAGGTTTTCTCTAGAACCGGATGCTCCCCCATGATCCATGCTATCTTCATCAACATTTTCTGATGCTCCCCCTGAAACTATGCTGTCTGAGTTGGATCCTTCAGAATTTAAGTTTTCAGAATTATCAGAACTTGGCTTATCAGAACTTGATGAATCAGAACTTGAAGAGCCAGTTGTATGTTCTGATGCTTCTTGAGATGTGGTTGTATCTTCAGTATGCTCCCTCTGCACAGGTGCATCTTCCTTTGGCATAGTCACCACAATTTCAATAACATTAGAGTTTAATCCATCAGAGTTTGCAGTATCAGGATTTAGACTGTCAGGATTTTCAGTATCAGAATTTAAGTCTTCATTTTCAAATCTCAGCTGATCATGATCATTGAAATCTTCAAGTCCAGTAATCTTCTTATCATCAAAGGACACATTGATAGATTCCATGACAACCCTTGTTCTTAAATTGTAGACTCTGAAGGCTTTTGTAGAAAGTGGATATCTAACAAAAATTCCTTCATCAGCTTTTAAATCAAATTTGGATAGCTGTTCAGGGTGAATCTTAAGAACAAAACACTTGCATCCAAATACATGAAAATACTTCAGGTTTGGCTTCTTTTTCTTCACCATCTCATATGGTGTCTTTCCATGCTTGTTAATGAGTGTTGCATTCTGAGTAAAACAAGCAGTCTGCACAGCTTTAGCCCAAAAATAGGTTGATAGCTTTGCTTTATCAAGCATTGTTCGTGCAGCTTCAATAAGAGTTCTATTCTTTCTTTCAACAACTCCATTTTGCTGTGGAGTTCCAGGAGCAGAAAATTCCTACTTGATTCCATGGTCTTTGCAGAACTCTTCCATGATCAAATTCTTGAACTCAGTGCCATTATCACTTCTTATAAACTTCACAGAATCTTTGACCAATTTATCCAGTTGCTTGACATGATCAATCAAGATAGATGCAGTTTCACTTTTTGTGTGCAAGAAATACACCCATGTGTATCTGGTGAGCTCATCCACTATGACCATAACATATTTCTTCTTTGCAATAGACATGACATTCACTGGACCAAATAGATCTACATGTAGTAGGTGATAAGGCTCAAGAATTGATGATTCAGTCTTGCTCTTGAATGAAGATTTTCTTTGTTTAGCCTTCTGATAAGAATCACAAAGGCCATCAAGAGCAAATACTGATTTTGGCAGTCCTCTCACAAGATCTTTCTTGACTAGTTCATTTATATTATTGAAATTTAAATGAGAGAGTTTCTTGTGCCAATTCCAGCTTTCTTCAATTGATGTTCTACTTAACAGACAAATTACAGAACCATCAGTACTTGTTGAAAGCTTGGCTTCATAAATGTTACCATGTTTGTATCCTTTCAGAACAACTTTGTCTGTAGATTTGCTTACAACTTCACAGTGTTCTTCAAAGAAATCCACATGATAACCTCTGTCACATATTTGACTAACACTCAGCATATTGTGTTTAAGTCCTGAGACCAGAGCTACTTCTTTAATGATGACATTCCCAAGATTGATATTGCCATATCCCAGTGTTATGTTGCCATCTCCATAAGAAACACTTGGGCCAGCTTTCTCCACAAAGTCCGATAGGAGGGCTTTATTTCCAGTCATGTGTGCTGAACATCCACTGTCCAGAATTAAGATGTTTTTCCTGTTGCCCTGCAATCACAAAGACCACTAATAATTAGTTTTAAGGACCCAGACTTGCTTGGATCATTTGGCCTTATTAAGTTTGTTAACATTTGCAGCGGATTTAGCATCAGAGTTTATGTTAACATTTTTCTTATCAGCATTTACACTATCGGACTTTGTATCAGAACTTATACTAGAAGGAACAATGTTAACTGTCTTTAAAGAAGGTTTTATTTGATAGTAATCATAGTACAAACTATGATATTCCTTACAAGTATAAATGGAATGCCATAAACTACCACAATAAAAACAAGGATTTTGTGGCCTATATCTAACAGACTGACTCTTAACTCCTGACTTTGAAGGTAAGGAGTTTATGTTCTTATTCTTCCTGCAAAAAGAAGCCAGATGGTTAGAACTTCCACAGTTATGACATGTTTTTCTAGGAGCATTAGGAACATGCTTATAATCATTGCTTTTATTCACACCTTCCTTTCCATTCCTATTTTTCTTAGGTGACTTTACCTTGTTTACATTCTTAACATCTTTCAGCTTATGCTTAAGCTGCTTCTTTATCATTAAGCCTACATTAACTTCAGTTGTCTTTTCCTGTTTTAGTTTGTCAGAAGTTAATTCCTCTTTAACTTCTGATTTCTCAGTATCAGACTTTACAGCTACAAACTTAACAGTTTTAACTTTGGCTTTTGTTTAACAACTATAGGCTTAATTTCTACATTTCCTTTATCATTCTTATCATCTCCATAACCTAAGCCCTCTTTCCAGTTTCCACTACTTAACAAATTCTGAGTTGTTCTGCCAGAGTTAGTCCAAGTCCTGATAATCTCTCTTTCCTTTTCTAACTCAGTTTTTAGAGATTCATTCAATTTAAGTACTTCATCCCTAACATAGAAAGTATCATCTCTATCTTTCTGAGTTTGATGGAACATGACTAACACTTTTTCTAAATAATCATTCCTCTTTTTACAGGCAAGATTTTCAGAAGTTAATCTTTCACATGTTAAAGTTTGATCTCTATAACTAATGAACATGGTTTTAAGATATCTTCTCAACTCATTAATATCATCAGTATGAAAGGCACAAGTAGTTTGAGGTACCTTTAACTCAGCAGCTTCAGAACTGCTCTCAGCATTTGCCATCAAGGCATAGTTCACCTCACTTTCAGAATCTGAAGTGTCTGTCCAGCTTTTCTTCTTTGTGACAAGAGCCTTACCTTTGTCACTCTTCACTTTCTTGCAATCTAGAAATATGTGGCCTTTCTCACCACAGTTAGCATTTGACATTTGTGTAGTCTCCTCTGTCAGACTTCCCTCCTTTGCCTTCAGATTTTCTGAAACTCTTCTTATCAGAACTTGCACTTTTCCTGGAAAATTTCTTTCCCTTCCTGAATTTTCTGTATGCAATCCTTGTGATTCCTTTCACCATAAGAGCATACAGCTTCATCATCTCTTCATCAGCATCCATCTCAGGCAAACTTTCAGTTTCTGAGTCATCATCACTATCAGAACTTGATGACTCAGTATCAGACTTTGTGATGAGCGCTTTTCCCCTGTCTTTCCTTGAGGTAGCTGCTTTGGGGGATTCTTCCTCAGCCTTAAGAGCAACTGTCCTTGACTTTCCTCCTTTCCTCTTGCTTCTTTGTTCCATCTCAAATTCATGAGTCTTGAGCATCCCATAAATTTCATCAAGAGTTGTTTCTTCAAGATTATAGTTGTCTCTTATAATTGTTGCCTTCAAATCCCAACTTTCAGGAAGAGCTAACCGGAATTTAAGGTTTGAATCTTTAAGATCATACTCCTTATCAACTAGTGAGAAATCATTCAAGAGTTTGACAAATCTGTCATATAGATCAGTCAATGACTCATTAGGCTTTGTGTCAAAGTGTTCATACTCTTGAGTGAGTATTGTCTTCCTGTTCTTCTTAATTGATTCAGTTCCCTGGCACCTTGTTAATTACCCTGTTTGACATTACATTATCAATGGCACTATGCAGCAAGTGTCGTACCTTAGCATCCTTAGCAATTGATGCGATATCTTCAGCAGTGTAATCACTCTTCTCCTTTGGTACAGACTTTGCTGCTTCACCTGCAACTACAACATCGAGTTTTGCTGGCTTGTGAGGTCCTTCATTGATTCTGTCAAGATATTCTGCATCTGTAGCTTCCAGAAACATAGTCATCCCCACCTTCCATATGGGATATTCAGATGGTTTCCGTATGGGAACTCTAATAGCCTCATATCGACTATGAATTTGAGTCTTTGGGGGGTTTTTCAGTTTTGGTGGGCTTGGTTGGAGTTTCTGCTTCAGACTTGATTGTTTTTGGATCTTAAACTGTTTGTGTGTTAAAAGATAGGCTCTGATACCACTTGTTAGGTCACACACACTGTAAAAGGGGGTTGAATACAGTGTATAGCACAATCAAATCGAATTCAAAGAACACAAGTAACAGAAAACTAACTTTATTAAACTCTGTTACAATGTAGAACTGTCCTCTCTCAGTGATGAACAAAATATCACGAGAGCTGCTAGGGTTACAATGAATAATATTCTCGATAATGATAACACTTATAGTGTAAACCCTATGTCTGTGTTTATATACTACACAGTTACAAGATAATCGCTAATTGATATGGAATATAATTCTGCTTCCTAAAATATATCAATCAGATATCTTTTCTTGCAAGTATTCCATTCTTCACAGAATTCCTTCTTCGTGCATATCTCTTCTTGCGTTTGTCTTGATCTTCTTTCCTTTCAATCAGCTGTCTTCCTTATCTGAAAGTTTCCTTTAAGTTCTGATATTATCTCCTGATAAATATCTCCTGAACCTTAAGTACTGATAACTTAAGTTCTGTCTTCAGTATAAGTGTTGATATCCAGTTAAGTACTAATTTGTCATGTTTAAATAAGATCTGAAAACTAAACACAAATCATATTAGACATGACATTATCAAATATATCTAACATATCATATGTGACAGGAGTCTCTATGATTATAACTTATAAGTACTATAGGAGTCTCTGTGAATTATATACATCTATACCACTTTTAAATGTAACCTTCCTCAGTGCCAGAAAAGAACATCTTTAAATGATTGCTTTCCTTTGTGTTAAAGAGGATAGGTTTAAGAGTGCCAGCTTCCACCAAATCATATGAACTTTATAATCTATGAATTCCCTCATCAATAAAACCAGTAGTGAAAGAAGGCTATGATCATTGTATACAGTGCTAGTTTCTGTTCTTGTCACTTCACCAACATATGCTAGAATGGGTGCTGAATCAACACTAGAATTTGAGTATTCACAAGAATCTTTCCGCAATTAACACGTGTCTCTTGGGAATGAAAGTATGTGCTACAAAATTAAATTACGGGGACACTAGTTTGCGTGATATCAGTGTTACCTTTATAGAAGGTGTCCTGGTAAGCTATAATTTTCTACCAACCAAACTCAAAACAGAGCTTCAAAGCAAAGCTCGGTATCCTGGTGTGTTTCCTTTGCGACCCGTTCTACTTCTAAAAAATAATATTTTAGCACCAAACGTATACCATTTCCCATATCTAGCTTATTGCTAGATCCCATCTTAAAGATTACTAAATAAATTGTAACCCTTTTGAAGGGTAAATGGTGAAATGCAAATGCACTTCCAAACCAAAGGAAGGGAAAACATATTGTAAATGGGATAAACATATTGTAAATGGTGATATGCATAAACTATGCATATCGGGGGGAGAATACATAAAGGAGGCAGTAGTACAAATTTATGCGTCCAATACATGGCACAGATAATAGATAGATAGATAGGCAATATATAATACATACGAGAATAAATCAAAGTCTGAGAACTTAACAGCATTAACGAAAGAGGACCTTGCCATTTAGCTCTAAATTAGTACATAGATAGACAGTAGATATTTCCTAAACCCAATTCACGCGCACACTAGTTAACTTGCAATCACCCACGCACCGCATTACAAACAAAAGTCATATCCTGCATACAATTCAAGAAAAAGTCAAGCAATAGGTCGCAATAAAGTTAGTGGCAGTAGAAGATGCATGATACTATGGAAAACTATATTAAGTGGTGGTAATATATAATCTTTTGCACTAACTAAAATGTTGACAGTTTGCTAACATGAGAAGACTTCAACACACTAGAGGGCATATACAGGTAAAGAAAATTTATAAAGACATATATAAAAGGGTAGAGCAACCTTATGAATTACCATGCAGCAGGGGCTTCAATTCCACAAAACAGTTGAGGAGGTTTTCTGATCTGAACCAACTCAACCTCTCTCTTGGAAGCATCGGTAGTAGGGATGCCCACAGTGACCATAGCTTGGAAGAACTGAGTAAGGTCACGAGTTTGGTCATGGGCTTCAAACGTGATGTAGTAGCGATAAGGAGAAAGAGGCTCCACATTGGCCTTGAGCACAGACACAAAGTCAAAGTGTGTTCCCTGTTAAATAAGTAATAACATGATTATTTATAAAAAGGGGGTAAAAAAAAGGAGGTAATGATTAAAAAAAAGCCAATTACATTTGACTTGTTATACTCCCCAATTACCATAACCGAGCATTCAACAATTTCGTCTATCTCTGCACCTCTCTTGATATTTGCTTCGGGGTCGTAAAGACGAAGCACAGCACCACAATCAACAATGTTGGAATAGTCCTCTTCAACATCAAAGTTCTACAGTTTGATAGATGGGGACAACATTAAGACAACATAAGGTAAGGACAACATCAAAGTAAACAAATCATATATTCAAGACAACATTATAAGGACATCTAAAAAGCAAAATTCAAAATAAATAAGGACAACATAAGGTAGGTACTGACCCCGTGTTCAATGTCGTCAAGACACATACTTGCAAACTCCCGAAACGTCAGCATGTGAGGAACACTCAGATCTACATCTTTGTCCGGACCAAATAAGGACGGACGAATTGAGGACGGATCCATACAAGTAGCAATATATAAGTTTAATCGTTCTTCCCTCGACATCCCTTCCTTTCTTATCACTTTCTGTTTCTTAGGGCCCGCTTGCTCATTGTCCGTAAAACCCTTGCCCCCGTCAATTCTTCTAAACCCTAATTTCTTCTCCTCGTATATTTGCCAGAACCTCCCTTCGAGCGTCTCCAATAACACCTCGTTTCGCAGTGCGTTTTTTTACCGCAATGCACATGGCAAAATTACAAAAATCTGGTGTCATTGTTGCGGTTTATTTATTAAAAACAATTAATATTTACACAGAAATATTATAAAAATTTTAGCTAATAAAAAAGATAAAAATAATATTTTTTTCATTAAAAATAAAAAAATGTTGATAATATTGGAAACATAGATGGGTTTTACAACAAAATCTTTCAACAATATTAATACACATAATATTAGGGGATTACTTTTATTTCTTAATAATAAAAATACAACTTATATATATATAAGTGTTAATACACACATGCTGTGGTGCAGTTTTTTTTCTTTTGTCTCACAAGAGCTTCACCTCTTTTCTTTCTCTCCTGATTCACTTGGATGTATTTTTCTTTTACATGCACAACATGCCTTTTATAGGCTTCAAATACATCAACTTACATCACTTCTTACATAATATACTATATTTATTAGTCTACCTTATTTCAAGGAAGACTTGTGTAGCTGCACTTTGGTTTCCTTCAGCCCACCTTATATTTAGGAGCTGTCTATTTCGTTCTTTCACATTTGCCACCAACCTTTTCTTTCTCCCATGCACAACTTCCATTTCTCTTACAATTTTCAACTACTTTGTTTTATTCATTTAATATCTTAATGGAGAGTTTGATTCCTAACACTCCCCCTCAAACTCGATTTTGCATTCCAGGCTTGTTTTTCATTTTGTAAAACACACCCGGCTTCAACGGCTTTGTGAAAATATCTGCTAAATTTTCTTCAGTCCTGCAGTGCACCAACTCCACAATTTTCTCATTCACTTGTTCGCAAAAAAATGATACTAAATATTGATGTGCTTGTTGCGACTGTGTGACTGGATTTTTCGTGAGAGAAATAGCGGATTTATTATCCACATAAATTTTAACCGGACCTTCCTCTGCAAGATTTAACTCTCCCAATATGTAGTCTAGCCACATAGCCTGACATGCACACGCTGCTGCTGCAATATTTTCTGCTTCACATGTTGAAAGTGCCACTGTTGGCTGCTTCTTTGATGACCATGAGAATATTGTTGAACCAATATGAAAAGCATATCCCGATATGCTTTTCCCGTCATCCAGATCACCGCCATAATCATTGTCTGAGTAGCTAACTAATTTTGAATTTTGAGAATGAAAATAAAATAATCCATGATCAAGTGTACCTTTAATAAATCTCAAAATTCTTTTAGCTGCCATAAAGTGATCGTGCTTCGACTTCTCCATGTACCAACCCGTGGAGCTATTTTTATAAGTGCGATATACATTTCTAAATATTCTGTGTTATAAGGCCGATTATGCGAATTCGTTATATATTGTATATAATTTTGTCGTATGGCATTGCGAGTGTTGCTTGAATATTTAAAGCATGTAAATTTCGTACGCGAGTAAGATTTTCGCTACGCGATTAGTAAATAATTGAGATTTCTCGCAATTTAGTGATATTTGAATAGTTGCGATTAGGCGATAAGTTTTATTTTAGTATTGTGGAATATAATCAATTTGCTTGCAATTATTTGTGTGATTTATAATGTGTTAATTATATTTTTCATGATTTATTTGCTAGTATAATAAAATTGGAAAAAAATTATTTTAATATAAATTCTTGTCCGAAATTTTTGAAAACAATTTTATTAAATTTCTAAAATCTCATAGTATTTATGGTATTAATTTGGTGATTTATGGATTTGTATTTTAATTACTAAAAAATCATTCTTTTAAATTATACTTTTATTAGTTATTGAATTACAAGTGTACCCTTGCATGCAAATTCCACTCAAATAGAGATCAAGGATATGATCGTCCTTTGCATGTAACTTTTAAAGAACCTGTGATCTTTTAAAATATATATTACAAAGTTTCTATCCTTGCATGCCATGATTTTATATTAAAAGTTTAAGTTAATACTTGCATGTCGTAGTATAAGTGATATTTCGAACAAATGTGCTATATGACTTGAATTTGAGTTTTTGTGGAATGCATGCCACGATTTTTGCTCTAAAATACTAATATTCTATGTGCCTTGTTAAGTTATAATCAAATCTAGTAGCCATCAAGTGGATACCATGTATTTTTGGTTCGAAATTTTGCTTAAAAATTGTATATATAAAAATCTGCCTCGTTATGCTCTTTGTGTTTGCCTTGGTAAACGATTTATGTGGCTAGATTTTTGCTCCTATTTCCCATAAATTGATATTCATTAGGGTTGTGCATGATATAAGTTAGGTTTGTTGGTTTGATTGTGGATTTTGGTGTTGATATGGGAGTTAAGGTAGAAGGAGGAACACTATGCACTAAGTAGCAGATTTTTCCACCCTAAGTATAGGCTGTTTTAGGTGAGTTTTGGTAAGGCCTTGCTAGGACCAAGTTCATTGGAGTTAGGAATTGAGTTATACTTGAGTCCAGTAGCATTGGTTCAACAAGAAAATTGTATTTAGGTAGGTGCACACCCCCATAACCGAGAGCAACTCAGAATAGGGCAGGGCTGAGTAAACTTGAATTTTGGTCGATTATAACCATGTCTTAGGCTAGGAATTCATGGAGACTTGGCTTAAATAAGTATAATGCATCCCTAGGAAGCTTAAAAAATCTTTAGAATTAAAAATTGAATGAGAAAAGTGAGTTTTATGTAAGTAAAAATAGAGCAGTTTGAATTCAAGTAGGGGTTGGGCAGAGTCAAATTTGGGCAGAAGCCTAGAGAGGCCTAGGTGAGGCATTGGCCTGAAACCAAGTATGAGAGTTAATTTAGAGTCTTAACACCCTCTAGGAAGTGATTTGGAGTGAAGGCCCAAGGTGGAAACACCCCATTTCCTCCAAAGCACCCGAGGAACACCCTTCGAGTGGCATTAGGAAACTTTAGTGGTGTATATTGTGATTGGGACTTAGAAGTAAAGGGTATGAGTGTTGCATATCATCTTTAGGATTAAGTTAGGGTCATAGTAGATAGAGTGAAGCATTAGTAAGAGTCCTTATGTGTTATTTGCTTACGTGCTTAGAGATTTAAGTGATAATAGCTAAGTATCATATGCCATGCCATTACGTGACTATGTGACTAAATGGATTAATTGAATTGTATGCGATTAAGTTATGTGTATTATTATAATCATAAGTTTTCGTATAATAGTAGTTATGATAAGTGTAAGGTTAGTCTAGAAGCTTATAGGCTTATAAAGCGATAAAGGGTGAATAGTAATGAGGTTAATATAATGTGTAGGTTCCGAAGCGAAGGGGAAGACTCGTGCTATCAAGATCGAATAAACTTAGAACTTTGAAAGGCAAGTTACTTACCTCTTTATTCTTATAATTGTTGCACATACATACACTTTTCGTGAATGCTTATTTATAATAACCCCCATGTCAATGATTATTTCAAATACTTTCGTTAATCACTCTTAACCTGATTTGTACTTTACCTTCGAATGTTCTTCCCATGAATCTAATTCAATTAAGATGATACCCAATCTTTCCCGGCATCCATGTTATAAATCATTATAAGTAAAATAAATGTTTTCTTATCTTAGTGGATTGGACCCAGACGCAAGTTCTTTTCACGTTATTGATAGGCTCACATATAGCCCAGGGATCCCATTATATTTGAGAACCCACCGCGGTTCGGGATTACTTCACGGCTGATCACCGGCTGTAATCTGTAGCGTCCTAAAATAATTTTGATGATTTGATATTTATAACATGATTTCCTGATGCCATGATACCATATGCCATGTTTCGATTGTCATGATTCTACCATGTCTTTATATTATCACATATTGCCCGATGCCATGATACCATATACCATGTTTCGATTACTATAATTTTACCATGTCTTCATATTATAACTTCATGTTACTTATTGTCATTCTTACAAGTATCCAAAACCTCTTGATTTATGAACTCGTGATTTTGAGACAATGCCTTGCATAGTAGAATGATTAGTACTTGTTGAACGTTTTAGCTCATTTTCTTATGTTTAACCCTGTTCTACAGCTAGCAACCATGGTTCGTACCAAGCAGACCGCTCATAAGTCAACCGGTAGGCAGGGTGAAGACCATTTGAGGGCGCAGGTAGAATATATATAGATTAGGTGGAATCCGCTAGTATGTAATCATGGTATTAGTTAGAGGGGCTGTTCCAAACTCTAAACTTGTAAAGATCTTGAGATTGTTATTATTTTGGTTGGGTTGTATTAGATTATTATTATCCTTTGGACTTATAAGTTTGTAATAATTATGGTTCATATTAAATCTAGTGTGTGTGTGTTCTTGTTTGGGGTGTGACATAACCAATCCAACCGCATACATGATGTCTGGACGAGTAAAAGTTAGGTACCTCAGACTTCCCACCAAACTTTTGAACAATGTCGGATTTACCGACTTTCTCGTTAAATCAACTCGGAGCTTTATGCTTGCTTCTGCTGGTGTGCTCACCGCCTTGCATTCCTCCATTCTGAATTTCTTCAAAATCTGCTCCGCATATTTTTCGGTGACATAAAAATCCCGTTTCTGCTTTGCTTCACCTCGACTCCAAAAAAGTCTGACATTTGACCAATATCTGTCATCTCAAATTCGTCACTCATAATTTTCTTAAAATCATCGAACATACCAGGGTTATTTCCATTTTTCTAAAAGTATCTCCCCCTGAATTTGTTTTCGTGTAGAGAGCATGCTCGTATGGACTCTTCACAAAACCATTTTTCTAAAAGTATTCATCAACCCTTGTGTTCCATGCTTACGGATCTTGCTTCAAACCATATAATGCTTTCTTCAGTCGATAGACTTTTTCTTCCTTGCCTTTCTGAACATATCCGAGAGACTGCTCAATGTAGACTTCTTCTTCGAGATAACCATTTAGAAATGCTGACTTGACATCCATCTGATAAATCTTACACTGATTCTGAGCTGCGATTACTGAAGAATTCTTATGATATCAATTCTTGTAACTGGAGCGAATACCTCATCATAGCCAATGGCATATCTTTGCCTATAGCCTTTAGCCACCAACCTTGCCTTGTGCTTTTCCACTTCTCTATCTTGATTCATCTTGGTTCTATAGACCTACTTGACACCAATTGCTTTATGTCCTTCTGGAAGATCTGTGAGCTCCCATGTATCATTCTTCTTGATTGCGCCAATTTCTTCATCCATGACTTTGTTCCATTTGCTTTCTTCAGAAGCTTCTTCAAATGTAACTAGATCACATACAGCCATTAAGCAGAATAAAAAATAATCAAAATTTTCAATTGGACTTATTTCAGCATAAACATCATCCAAATTTCGTATCTTTCTTGGCGCTCCTCCTGAACTGCTGCTTCCTCCCGTTGATGGTGTTGATGCGGGAGTTTGTTGAGTTGGACTTTGTGAAGGAGATCATCATCTTCGTCATCTTCAATGTTGGAGTCGTCACCGTCGTTATCATCATCGTTAAAGAATAAACCGACAACTTTTCTTTCTTCCTCGCTCTATCTTGAGTAATCTGATTCATCGAACTCAACATCTCGAGAAATGATTAAATTCTTTGTTACGGGATTATAGAGTCTGTATGCCTTGCTCCTTTTATCATATCCGGTAAAGATACACTTTTCGCCTTTGTCATCTAGCTTCTTTCTTTTCTAGTCAGGAACGTGGGCATAAGCAATACACCCGAAAATTCTGAGATGTCCAACTGATGGTTTGCTTCCGCTCCATGCTTCATTTGGATTCTTGTTTCTGACACTTTTTGTTGGACAACGATCAACAAATAAAATGCACATAGAACGTCTTCCGCCCAGAAAGTTTTTGGCAAGTGCTTTGCTTTCACCATGCTTCTCGCCATATCAAGAATTGTGTGATTCTTTATTTCTGCAACGCCATTTTGTTAAGGAGTATATGCCGTTCTCAACTGATGATTTATGCCATGTTCCCTACAGAAGCTTCTGAACAAGTTTGACATATACTCTCCTCCTCTATCTGATCTGAGTGTCTTCAAATACTGACCACTTTGTTTTTCTGCAAGTGCTTTGAACTCTTTGAATTTATCAAGAGCCTCCGATTTTTCTTTGATAATATACACCCAACTTTTCCTGCTAAAATTATCAATAAATGTTAGGTAATACCTATTACCTCCAAGTGATGGGATATTCAATGGACCAGCTATATCTGTGTAAACTATCTTCAATGGCCTCCTGGATCTCCTTGATTTTCCAATGGGAAAACTTTGTCTGTGTTGCTTCTCCTTGACAATGCTTCACACAAATTTTTTGGTTCATTGATTTCTTTTAAGCCGTCCACCATCTTTGTCTTTGACAATAATTTCAAGCCAGAAAATCCAAGATGACAAAATCTTAAATGCCATAACCACGAGTCATTTTTAATTAACCGATTTCAAGCACTTATGTACTTTCGTCTGCATATCAAGTGTGAATAGGCAATTCTTTGACATCTCCACATCTGTAATTAATTCTCGAACCTGATTTTTGATGATAAGAGAATTATCCTGCATCTGAATATTGTACCCTTTCTCCACAAGTTGGCCAAGACTGATGATATTATTTTTCAAAGTAGGTATATAATAAACATCATTTATATACTTTTTCTCATCATTGTTTGACATAATCGTAATTGTACATTTCCTTTTTACTGGAATCTTTGACGAGTCACCGAATGTAACTTCCCTGCTGACGGTCTCGTCTATCTCCTTGAATAAATCTTCGTGGCCGGTCATGTGATTGCTAGCCTCTGAGTCAAGATACCAAACATTCTTCCTGCTATCCTCGTCTTCTTTATTAGTGAGGAACGTAGCAGCGCCAACGTCTTTATCTTCTTTTGCTGCTGCAAAATGACTTCTTTCTTCCACCTTTGGTGCTCTACACTCATAACTGAAGTGACCAAATTTATTACAATTATAACATTGAAATTGAGATTTGTCACCTCGTTGAAATCCACCTCTTCCTCGGCCTCTAAAATTCTGACCACGACCAGATGATTGATAACCTTCAGAATTCTAGCCTCTGTTGAAAGACTTCCTTTCACGACCTCGTCCACCTCGGTAGCCACCTCTAAAGCCACCTCTGCCATGTACAGAACTGCTACTGCCAGAACTGTCATCAATGGATAGTTTACTTTGCAACGCCTTCTCCAAATGGCTTGCATCATCATATTGATTCATTCGTTGCTCGTGGGCTTGAAGAGAACCAACGAGCTCGTCAATCGAAATTGGTGACAAATCTTTTGACTCCTCGATATAAGTAACAACGTAATTAAATTTTCTAGTCAGCGAACATAGTACTTTTTCCATGACCTGAACATCGTCGAGACTTTCACCATTTCTTTTCATCTCATTTGTCACGGCTTTCAAGCGCGTAACAAAGTCACCAATATTTTCAGAACTCTTCATCTTTAAATTTTTAAACTCCCCGCGTAGCACCTGGAGCCGCACATTTTTAACTTTTTAAACTCCTTGGAATATTTTTGCAAAATCTCCCACGCACACTTTGATGTTTTTGCCTCCGAAATTTTTTCAAAGGTGGATTCATCGACACCTTAAAAAATCGTGCATTACACCTTTTTGTCTTTTTCCCTAGACTTTTTTAACACCGTCTTCTCGGCATTTGACAGGGCTGCTTCAGCGGCTGCATCTATGGGCTCATCATACCGCTTTCGATAATATCCCAATTATAGTAGGAATCGAGTAACACCTTCATTTGAATACTCCAGTTCCCGTAAATGCTTCATTTGAATCTTTTGACGTCTCTAAATAGAAGCTTCTTTACGTCTATATTTAGCAAATGGCACTTAGTAAAAATTGGAAAGAAAATGAGTAGTCATGGATCTCAACCTTGAAAGATTGCTCGGTCGATTCCCTTCCCTTTTATGGGGTCCGATCTAATATAGCTTGAACTCGTACAAAGAGCTCAAGAAAGTAGTACCTTTCACATAAACATGTTTAAAATAAGGGAAATGCTTGATGTATAAAATTATATACAAATATTTGTACATAATAACATGTGGTGAATTTTAATTGATATTTACATCAACAATACCAATTTAAATACTCCACATCAATTACCATGTCATTCTGTACAATTTTTTTTTACAAAATTATGTACAACTAGTACTACTCTTAAAATAATAAAAAGAAATCACCCCCTTAATCGGTCATAACAGAAATGAGCAGTTGTATGTAACATAATGAATCCCAAAAACTGAAATTTGATATCAAACAGTGAAGGTTTTCTAATAAGTAATAATGTTCTGTATTCTACCGTCTAGAGTTTCCATAAAGTTTAGCATAAACTTTTTTAGTACGATACACTACTGTCAAACTTAACACAGATGCAACCAGGCAAAGCACAGTGAGTATACCACATGTAATAGAGTAGCATATGGTGCCATAAAAATTAAGTGACTCTTCATCACCTAGCCGCATTCCGAGCATATGTTCTAGATTTTGTGACGGAACAATAGAAGCTTATTTTTTAGCTTCAGAGTCATATATTCCAGCAGCAATCACACCGGACAAAAATAAAGAACCTGCTTGCTCATTGTCCGTGTTGGTTATAGGCCCAATAAGGCCCTTTGAACGAAGGCCCATTAAATGTTACGCCCAGATCCTTTCAGTGGTGTGAACAGGCTTCGACTGGATTGCAGATGGCTTCGGCCGTACCTGAAAGTGAAGAGAATGCGAGGGTTTGGACCCCCGATTCACCTCCGGTGTGAGAATCAGAATCTGGCTGTAAAATTAGGGTAGTAATACAAGAGAAGTAGAGTGTTGAGAGTGTATATCTTTTATTTTACTTCACAAGGGTTTTTATACCCAATCATGCCATGAATGTTCTTCCGTTACCAACCATTAAGAAGGGAGTGAAAAGGGGGCGTTATGTCCCTTGCATTGTCCAACGGTCCGCGAGTAACAGGCCTCGGCCTGGGCTTCCATGGGCCTGGGCGACGCGGGCCTGGAGGTCCTTCGGCCCAGTAGCACAACCGCTTAATGGGCCTTCGTTCAAAGGGCCTTATTGGGCCTATAACCAACATGTCCCTGTCCTTCGGCGGGGCCTTCGGCCCGGCCGACGGACACCGGTCTCGGCCCATATGGGGATGCAGGAACCCTAGGGCGATCGCTTCAGTCCCTCCTCGATCTTCGGTCATACACGTGGTAATCTTATGGGGACTTGCAGTGCATTGATGACAGCTGGTGGCACGTCATTTCATGACTCAATCTCAGCCGTTGAATGCCAACCGTTTTGATCTGGGACGTTCATTTCAAAAACCCCCAAACGTCGCTGCTCTAAATTCATTTTAGGCGCCTATATAAGCCTATTTGTATGTTTCATTTCCTTTTTATCACTTTAGCTTCTCCACACACAGTGACAAATCGCGGCGAATCTCTCAATCACGGGTAACAGCAACTCCGTCTTTCCAAATCATCCCATTTCAATCCAGGAACATCTTCAAATAAGTAAGTCTCTCTTCTTGTTTTCCAGTTTTGAATTTGTATGCTAGTTTCCCGTGTTTTATAGAGTTTGCATGCGGACTTTTGTTTCGGGTTTATGGGGATTTTCTGGGTTTTTGCGTGTGTTGTTGTGTTTTTCTGGGGTTTTTGGGTAGGTAATCATAGGTTTCTGGGTTTTACCAATCTTGAGGAGGCCCCAAGGGTTTAAAGATGGCATGCGAGGTGTTTTATGACCAAGAACGTTCTTCGGGATTTCTTGGTTTTAGAACACCCTTCGGGAGCCGACCCAGGGCTTAAACAGGTGGTCTGGAGCGATGTTTGCGTAAGGCTCTGTAGGCAAGAACATCCTTCGGGTGGGCTTGGCTCAGGAGCAGCCTTCGGAAACAGCCTCCGGGGTTCTGGTTCGTTCGGTCCTGGGACGTGTACTCGGGTGTTTATTTTTTCTTTTATCTGCTAATCCGAGTACATGGACTAATGTCTCTCTGTTCCTGATACAGGGACATGGACCGAGCAGAACGTCCCTCGGATTCTTGGGACCCCTTATCCAACAGCTTGGTGGGTACGTCTTCCATTCGCCCCGAGCGGACGGGACGGGCCCTATACGGTTCGGCTGCCGACTATCCCGCAGCCAATAATAGATCTGAACTGACGAAAGGGCGCGTCGTTCAGATGTACGATGATTACTCTGTTCCCCGAGGACTTTGTTGGCTATACGCGCCGAGGGAGGGTGAGAGAATCTTCGACACTCCCGGGGTACCGGACGGATATGGAGGCTGTGCCGTAGGGATTTTAGAGGCGGCCTTCAAATACGGCTTGAGGGTGCCGCCGTTGAAGATGATTAAGCACCTCTTCTTCCAGATGGGTATCGCCCTCGGACAGATGGATCCAAACGGGTTCATCCACATCAACTATTTTCAGAACAGGTGTCTTCATGCCGGGATCGCACCCAGCACTCGCCTATTCTGGTATCACTACGATTTTAGGAGGAATCCGAAGAGTGCTGGTTTTTACACCATCGCCTGTCGGGCAGGGCGACCCGATTGGACGGCGACCAACTCGAACAATAAGTCCACTCACATACATTGGTGCTATGTGAGTGGTCCGGGGTTGGCGGCCATGTCGGTTTGGCGGGATGTAAACCCCGCTCTGCTTCTCATGCCGAGCTTGACCTTGGAGGAGAAGGATAGTTACACGGTGTTGGTGGACGTCAATGTGAAGAAGCTGGGTCTCGGAGAGTTTCGGGACAAGGATTGGCTCTTCAGCTTGTGGGGTGGGGGTAACAAAACTTCTTCCTTGGTCTCTTTATTATTATTATTATTATTATTATTTTTTAGTTTTATCCCCACACCTTTATTTCCTTTTCTTATTATGCATTCGATTATATATATGCTTGGACTGACTTGTCTTCCCTTCTTATTTCAGTGTCTTCAAGGGAGGCCCTGATCGAGAGAAAGAAGGCCAGGGCGGCCGAGAAGAGGGCGGCCGAAGAGGCGGCGAAGAAGGCCGCCGATAAGGGGGCCACGCACATCCTCCATTTCTCGTTCGACTTCTTCATGACCACCACATTGGCTAGCCAGTCAGGATATGAGGTACTTAGTTTTTTGGACGCTTTTTCTGGTTATCATCAAATTGCTATGAATGATAGGGATGTGCCCAAGACACCGTTCATAACTCCGAAGGGGACTTATGCTTATATTAAAATGCCCTTCGGACTGAAGAACGCTGGAGCCACATTCCAGCGAATGGTGAACAAAGTCTTTAAAGAGCAGATCGGGAGGAATATGGAAGTATACGTGGATGATATGATAGTGAAGTCACTGTTCCGAGATCATGCCGAAGACTTAAAGGAATGCTTCGAAACTCTCCGAAAGAACAACATGAGGATCAATCCGAACAAATGTACCTTCGGAGTCTCTAGCGGAAAGTTTCTCGGGTACATGGTCAGCGCCCGGGGAATAGAGGTGAACCCGGAGAAGATCGAAGCAGTTATCAATATGGAACCTCCAAAATGCATTAGAGATATACAGAAATTGACGGGCCGACTCGTCGCCCTTCGGCATTTTATTTCCCGATCAGCCGAGAAGGCACTTCCCTTTTTCGCTGTGCTCAAAGGGTCAAAGAATTTTGAGTGGGGGCCCGAATGCCAAAAGGCGTTCGAAGAAGTGAAGGAATATTTAACAAAGGTACCACTCTTGATGAGGCCCGATCCGAAGGAAACTCTTCAGCTTTATCTAGCTGTGTCTGACAGAACTCTGGGGGCCGTCCTTGTGAAGAATTATGAAGGCAATCAACATCCTGTGTTTTACGTGTCCCATGTTCTTAAGGACGCAGAGACAAGGTACCCCAACGCCGAGAAATTCGCATATGGGTTGGTTATGGCCTCCCGGAAATTGCGACATTATTTTCAGGGCCGGACGGTCCAAGTTGTTACCAATCAACCCCTAAAGAGGATTTTGACCAGGCCCGAAGCCTCCGGGAGAGTCGTAGCGTGGTCCATCGAACTCGGGGAATTTGATCTCGAATACGTCCCCCGAACGGAAATTAAGGCCCAGGCTTTGGTCGACTTCGTAGTTAATGCGCCTTCTCGGGTCCGAAGGATCTCTCGCCTGAAGAACAACTAATCCGGATCCCAGGAAAGTGGAAGCTCTTTGTCGACGGTTCGGTCGCCGGAAAAAAGTGTGGGGCAGGCTTGATCCTCTCCAGCCCCGAAGGATTTGAAATATGCCAGGCCATAAGGTTCGACTTCCCCTTGACAAACAATGAGGCCGAGTATGAAGCCCTCCTCGCAGGAATGAAGCATGCCCGAAGCCTCGAGGTGAAGCACATAAGGGCCTTCAGCGACTCCATGTTGGTTGTGAAATATTTCACAGGGGAGTATGAACAAAGGGATCCCCGAACGAGAGCCTATGCTACCAAGGTACGAGAAGCTTTTTTATCATTTGAAACCTTTGAATTAAGTCAAATTGGCAGAGAAAACAATTCTAGGGCGGACGCACTTTCCAGGCTAGCTTCAGCCGAGACACAGAACTTAACCGGTTCTATTTACCTCACCGAAGCCAAGATGCCTTCGATCGAAAAGAAAGAATGCCTAGAGATTCACCAGGGAAGCGACTGGATGACCCCCCCTCAGGAACTTTCTGGAGAAGGGCATTCTGCCACCCGACCAGAAAGAAGCCCTGAAGGTTAAATACAGAGCATCAAGCTACACTATCATCAATGGGCGAATGTATCGCCGATCAGTTAGTCAACCCCTTCTGCGCTGTTTGAACAGTGAAGAACAGCAACAGGCTTTAGAGGCAGTGCACGAAGGAATTTGCGGCGAGCATCTGGCTGGTCGTTCCCTCGCCTTTAAAATTCTCCGGCAGGGATTCTTCTGGCCCACTTTGAAGGTAGACGCCATCGACTATGCAAAGAAATGTGTACAATGCCAGTTGTTCTCCACTGTTCTGAAGCAACCTCCAGAAGAGATGACCTCTATACTAAGCCCAATTCCGTTCGTCGTTTGGGCTGTGGATATAGTCGACATACTTCCTACCAGCACGAAGCAAGCGAAATACTGCATAATCGCCATTGATTATATGACTAAATGGGTCGAAGCCCGTCCTCTGTCAGCCATAACCGAAGAAGCCGCTAAAAAGTTCTTCTTGGAACAAGTAATCCTCAGGTTCGGCATCCCGAAAACCTGCATCTCAGATAATGGAACTCAATTCGTTGGAAACAAATTCCGCAAGTTCCTGCACCACTTCGGAATCCAACAAAAAATTAGTTTCGTCGCCCACCCACAAGGAAATGGGGCGATCGAGGCGGCGAACAAAGTGATATTCCGTGGAATCAAGAAGAGGCTGGGTGAGGCAAAAGGAAGATGGGCGGAAGAACTCCCTTGGATCTTATGGGCTTACCGAACCACTCCCCGGACATCGACCGGAGAAACTCCTTTTAGAATGGCTTACGGCACCGAGGCCTTAGTTCCTGTCGAAGTGGGCTTGGAATCATACCGAACCGAGACCTACAATGTGGAAACTAATAGCTTCGGATTGAAGGCGAACGTAGACTTGCTGGAGGAAGAAAGAGAAGCCGCCCATCAAAAGAACATGAGGTATTTACTGCAAGCGGCACAACACTATGACTCCAATGTGAAGAAAAGGGCCTTCGGAGTAGGAGACCTAGTATTGAGGGAGTTGGCCGCATCTATGCCGGCCAAGCAAGGAAAGCTTCAGCCGAACTGGGAAGGGCCTTACAAAGTGACCGAAGTCATTCGCTCTAGAACCTATAAGCTCGAAACGTTATCGGGCGAATCAATTAAAAATACTTGGCATGCCAGTCACCTTCGAAAGTTATTCCAGTAAGAAATTTCTTAAAAAGCTTGTATTTCAATTCTATGTGAAGAATGTAAGCAGTCTGATTAAAGATGCATTTCTTGTCAAAATTTCTTTATTTATACATGCTGGGGCCGACCGAGTATTATTTGAGGGCGATCCCGAAGAAGATAAACCCTTCGGCCACCGCCATTGTCTAATTTGTTAATTGAAAAGATATAAGGGGCAATCGCCCAAAAATCGAACATCACTACACTCTTATGAAAACTTGAAATTGGTAAACCCGAATTAAGGGCCTTAAGGGGCAATCCTAGAATAACGCTCTATCATTCGTCTTAACTTAATTATTTATTATTAATGAGGCCCAAGGAACCCCTGTCCCGGGGCGATCAAAGGAAGGACATGGTCCTTCAGCCTAGATAATTAAACCATAAATCCGACCAGGTTTAGGGGCGATCCCGAAGATGACCGCTGATCTAGGGGCGATCATTAAAAGATCAGCACCCATTTGCCCTCGCCTGAATTAAGAAAGGATTAACAGCCCGAACCAACCCTCGACCTTTAACCCTTGGGGCCGTAAGGGGTAGTGAGGCAGCAATACATTAAAATTGTGAAAAAATCGTTAAGGCAAATGAATAAGCCGAAGATACGATTCATTTTATTATTAAAATTGTTGAGGCAGAATAAGCCGAAGATACGATTCATTTTATTCAATTCGATAAGATCGTTGAGGCGAATGAAGGCAGAGATGCGATTCATTTTATTATTAAAATTGTTGAGGCAGAATAAGCCGAAGATACGATTCATTTTATTCAATTCGATAAGATCGTTGAGGCGAATGAAGCCAGAGATGCGATTCATTTTATTAATAAAATTGTTGAGGCAGAATAAGCCGAAGACACGATTCATTTTATTCAATTCGATAAGATCGTTGAGGTGAATGAAGCCAGAGATGCTATTCATTTTATTATTAAAATTGTTGAGGCAGAATAAGCCGAAGACACGGTTCGTACTTAAGGCGAACAGTTAAATGCAGTCGGATAATGCTGATGAAAAACAAAAGATGCATTAAAATATAAAACCCCGAAGGCTAGTTAAATTACAAAGAGTACTAGCTACAAAGAGTACCAACTACTACCAATTATAAAGAGTACCGATTACAAAGAGTACTGATTATAAAAAATAGAAATACAGGAAGACGAACGAAGAATGTTGCTGCAAGAGTTGGGTACGACCATGGAAACACCAACGGCAAACTTCGCAACAAGATCATCTTCCGTCATGTCAAGCACCTCAGTACTGAAGGATTAGGCTTGAGGATCTTCATCCGAGAGCTCTTCGTCTTCTCCGGAGGAGACAGGAGGGACTTTGACTGCTGGACGACCGATAGGATCCTCCAGGCTATCATCCAGCAACTGCTTATAGTCCCAGTTCAGGCCATGGGCCTTCTCCAGGACATAATCAGCGCCGAACTGAAAACAACGCTCCTCAGTCCGATCCAGCTGCTTCTGCTTCTTCCGAAGCTCCTTTCGGGACCTCTTCAGCTGGCCGTTCCGATGGGAGATCCTCCGATTCGCCCTCTCCAGCTCAGTCTCCAGCCGGGATCTATCCTTCTTCAGCTCAGTGGCTTCGACCTCGTTCTGGGCTTTCACCCTTACAAGCTCCTCCTCGGCCGCCGTAGCCCTCCTCTCCAACTCCTTCACCTTGGTCATGCGAGTCTCCATATCCTTAACCTTATCCTCCACGGCTGCGGCCCAAGGGGCAGCCTGCAAAAGGATGACAAAAGCATTACTAAAGGATGCTGAAATGAAAAAAGTGGAAGAAAAATAGAAGATTAAAAAACATACCAAGGACATGAAGGACAGAAGCTCCATGCAGGCTTCGGTAGCAGAGGCCGAGGCAAAGGTCGGGAGATCGACCGGGAGCTGAAGCCCATGGCAGAGGTCCGAAGCCACCTCCTTCGTGGACTACCGAGCATGATACACAGTATGGTCAGACGTAAGCATGCCCCACCCCGGGAGATAAGAAAGCACTATCCCCTCCTTGCTCCGGGTCCTCTTGGAAGGGTTCCCCTCTCCCATGTACTCCAGATCGTCCCCCTCCTCGGCCTCAGAAGCCACTCGAGATTGACGGGGCGACGAAGGCTTCTCGGTCGGGGCCCTTTCGCCTGTGCCTTCAGATGGATCAGGCGTAGCCCCCTTATCGGCGGCCTTCTTCGCCGCCTCTTCGGCCGCCCTGGCCTTCTTTCTCTCGATCAGGGCCTCCCTTGAAGACACTGAAATAAGAAGGGAACAAGTCGGTCCAAGCATATATATAATCGAATGCATAATAAGAAAAGGAAATACATGTGTGGGAACAAAACTAAAAAAAATAAATAAATAATAAAAAGACCAAGGAAGAAGTTTTGTTACCCCCACCCCACAAGCTGAAGAGCCAATCCTTGTCCCGAAACTCTCCGCGACCCAGCTTCTTCCCATTGACGTCCACCAACGCCGTGTAACTATCCTTCTCCTCCAAGGTCAAGCTCGGCATGAGAAGCAGAGCGGGGTTTACATCCCGCCAAACCGACATGACCGCCAACCCCGGACCACTCACATAGCACAAATGTGTGTGAGTGGACTTATTGTTCGAGTTGGTCGCCGTCCAATCGGGTCGCCCTTCCCGACGGGCGATGGTGTAAAAACCAGCACTCTTCGGATTCCTCCTGAAATCGTAGTGATACCAGAATAGGCGAGTGCTGGGTGCGATCCCGGCATGAAGACACCTGTTCTGAAAACAGTTGATGTGGATGAACCCGTTCGGATCCATCTGTCCGAGGGCGATACCCATCTGGAAGAAGAGGTGCTTAATCAGCTTCAACGGTGGCACCCTCAAGCCGCATTTGAAGGCCACCTCTGAAATCCCTACGGCACATCCTCCATATCCGTCCGGTACCCCGGGAGTGTCGAAGATTCTCTCACCCTCCCTCAGCGCGTACAGCCAACAAAGTCCTCGGGGAACAGAGTAATCATCGTACATCTGAACGACGCGCCCTTTCGTCAGTTCAGATCTATTATTGGCTGCGGGATAGTCGGCAGCCGAACCGTATAGGGCCCGTCCCGTCCGCTCGGGGCGAATGGAAGACGTTCCCACCAAGCTGTTGGATAAGGGGTTCCAAGAATCCGGGAGACGTTCTGCTCGGTCCATGTCCCTGTATCAGGAACAGAGAGACATTAGTCCATGTACTCGGATTAGCAGATAAAAGAAAAAATAAACACCCGAGTACACGTCCTAGGACCGAACGAACCAGAACCCCGGAGGCTGTTTCCGAAGGCTGCTCCTGAGCCAAGCCCACCCGAAGGATGTTCTTGCCTATAGAGCCTTACGCAAACATCGCTCCAGACCACCTGTTTAAGCCCTGGGTCGGCTCCCGAAGGGTGTTCTAAAACCAAGAAATCCCGAAGAATGTTCTTGGTCATAAAACACCTCGCATGCCATCTTTAAACCCTTGGGGCCTCCTCAGGATTGGTAAAACCCAGAAACCTATGATTACCTACCAAAAAACCCCAGAAAAACACAACAACACACGCAAAAACCCAGAAAATCCCCATAAACCCGGAACAAAAGTCCGCATGCAAACTCTATAAAACACGGGAAACTAGAATACAAATTCAAAACTGGAAAACAAGAAGAGAGACTTACTTATTTGAAGATGTTCCTGGATTGAAATGGGATGATTTGGAAAGACGGAGTTGCTGTTGCCCATGATTGAGAGATTCGCCGCGATTTGTCACTGTGTGTGGAGAAGCTAAAGTGATAAAAAGGAAATGAAACATACAAATGGGCTTATATAGGCGCCTAAAATGAATTTAGAGCAACGACGTTTGGGGGTTTTTGAAATGAACGTCCCAGATCAAAACGGTTGGCATTCAACGACTGAGATTGAGTCATGAAATGACGTGCCACCAGCTGTCATCAATGCACTGCAAGTCCCCATAAGATTGCCACATGTACGACCGAAGATCGAGGCGGGACTGAAGCGATCTCCCTAGGGTTCCTCCATCCCCATATGGGCCGAGACCGGTGTCCGTCGGTCGGCCCGAAAGCCCAGCCGAAGGACAGGGACATGTTGGTTATAGGCCCAATAAGGCCCTTTGAACGAAGGCCCATTAAGCGGTTGTGCTACTGGGCCGAAGGACCTCCAGGCCCGTGTCGCCCAGGCCCATGGAAGCCCAGGCCGAGGCCTGCTACTCGCGGACCGTTGGACAATGCAAGGGACATAACCCCCCCTTTTCACTCCCTCCTTAATAGTTGGTAACAGAAGAACATTCATGGCATGATTGGGTATAAAACCCCTTGTGTAGTAAGATAAAAGATATACACTCTCAACACTCTACTTCTCTTGTATTACTACCCTAATTTTACAGCCAGATTCTGATTCTCACACCGGAGGTGAATCGGGGGTCCAAACCCTCGCATTCTCTTCACTTTCAGGTGCGGCCGAAGCCATCTGCAATCCAGTCGAAGCCTGTTCACACCACTGAAAGGATCTGGGCGTAACAATCCGTAAAACCCTTGCCCCCGTCCATTCTTCCAAACCCTAATTTCTTCTCCTCGTATATTTGACGGAACCTTCCTTCTAGCGTTTCCAATAACACCTCGTTTCAAGTTAAGGGTGATCGCCGTGCGTTTTTTTTCCTCAAACCCCATGCACGTGCGTAACATCAAAAAAATACATAAAATAGATTATAAAAAATGTGGTGTGATCACTGTGGTTTATTTATTAAAAATATTAATATTAATATATAATTATAATAAAATTTTAGCTAATAAAAAAGCTAAAAATAATATTTTTTTATTAAAAATAAATATATGTTGGTAATTTATAATATGTAAGCTAATATTTGTATACAAAATTATTAATTATAAAATATAAATCTATATCTATAATATATAAATATATATACACACATTTTATATATATATATAAATTATATCGTTGCGGTGCGGTTTTGAACAACAATATTAAAATGGAAAATGTTAGAGCTACAAAATTAGTTATCAAAATAATTACAAATGCCACATTTCACATGTTTGTTTGATAAATATAAATGGACCATTTGCATTTCATTGTGTCACATCACTCATGCTATGTCATTTTATGACAATTTTTTGTAACTTTTTTTGTACTTTTAGCATTACTCTATTAAAATATCAAATCGCACCGCACCGTGCGATTTGTCAAAAATTCAATCCGCCTTAAAAAAATTAAGAACTGTGGTGCGATGTGGGAACGATGCTGGCGTTTATGCAATTTGATCAGCGAAAGGAGTTAAGGTTGAGCAATTGAAAGATTGGCCAAGGTTGTTGAGCAAATCCCACAGGTGGAAGTAGAGACATCGGAGGGGAAATCTTGAGAAGAGAGATTGGAGATGTACATGGATGCATTCAAGGACAAACATTTGTTCGACACCTATGAGTCTTTTCGAGAGTTCTCTAGTTTCCGACTAGACATGTTATGAGTCAAGTATTTTTTTTTCTTTTGCTAATTGATTTGATTACAGACACACGCTAGAAGTCGAACTTGTCTTTTCTGTTACTCGCCTTGTCCTAATTTTTTATTTGATCATTAATTCGATTGTATGCTTTAGGGTTTTAATACGGGATAATATTTAAATTCACAAAATGAAGGTATGATGGTTCCATATTACGACACGCCTACACTGACATTACCTGCATTTTATTTGGACAAACTTACTGATCTCTCCAATTTTCGCAATTGATGATAAATATAATCAGAGAGAGTTTTATTTTACATATTCCAGTCGCATTTTTAGTAGCTGACGACATAATACTAACCTTGTACCAATGTTTTTGAAATCATCATACATGGCACAAACTATCGCAATGTGCATGTGCGCTCTAGACAAACACGGAACCTGTTATGGGGATTAAGTACTACATCACATTCGAAGCTTTTGACAGAATTTGGGAGACTTTTCAAGCACGAGTTTATGTTGGTATCCCTACCTCTCATAGAGAGGTCGAGTTGGTTAGGGTCAAGATTCCACCTCAACATATTCTCATTATTAAGCCACCAGGAGCTGCCCGAAGGTAATTTCAGGTCCTTGTATCTTGTACTGTTTCTTCCTATTCTCTGTCCCTCTTTGGCCGGAGGCTTTATCCTGTCTACTGTGTCTTCTCATATTAAATTACCTGTCAATATGTTGAGTTAGATACAATCTTCCGCTATTTAGTCCAATATTAGTTATTTCGTGCTTTTAAGTCATCGTCTGCAGTATATTTAAGGAGTTGGGAATTTTGTTGAAGGAAATATGTCTTCATTATATGTTGGCTCCTTCGAGATCTATGCATGCCTAGGAAGCCAGGATACCTGGGTCACCCAAGGTATCCCCATGTTGCGAGACCCTCGGATTTCTGTATCAGACATGGAATTCTTGCATAATCCCAATTTTATATTTCCTTTCATTAATTATAGTTGAAATCAGTGTCAACTAACTATTTTCATGAAAGCAGAGTATTGATGTTTCTTAGCTTAAGGAAGTATAGATTTTTCATGTTCTCTTATGCATAAAAGAAACTTCTATACAATTCTATATTTTTGTGTTCTAATTGATGCATATGATTCAATTTACATATAGCAGTTAATTATTTTAATAGGTCTTAAGAGGCACAACTTTAAATTATTATGAAAAATTACACACATATATACTTCGTATTGCACTCCACCCGCAACCCCAAATTACTCTATTTGTTGAATCTGTTGCCCTAAGCACCCCTTCCTTATTAGCTTCCCTTTATTTTATTCCTGAGTTGTGCGTTATCAGTTACCATAGCTATACATTCATTATCATTCATTACTAAGTATGAAGACTGAACTTTACATTGTTAAGCTCTAACCATGTTTTTCAACTTCATTTAATTAATTTGAGATAAGAGAGCGAACTATGACAAGGAATTCATCTTGTATCATGGTTGGTTGGGCAATGAAGGTCTACGGGATTCATCTGATCAAGTAATTGTATGCATCAGTCTATTCTATTGAAATCGTGGTCAATTTAAACATAGAGAATGACTTTTCTTACATTAAGTGTTCCTACATGACACAAGCTTCTAATGACCATTTAGAAGGGAGCACGATTTGTATCATTCATTTATAACAATGTTATATTATTTATTCTATGAGGTAGTATTTTGTTCCTATCTAGATGATGTATTTTGACAAGTATTGGGCAGGATCAGAAATTGAGATTGATATTGTTATGGATCAAAAACTAGGGTATATGATTGCTGTATTTATTATTAAGGAGCGTGAGCTTCGAGGCTCGATTTGACTGCTCTTGTGTTTCGTGACTCAATCTGCCTTGACAAGATGCCTACGTACCTTGCTGATTGCCAAAGATCAAGTCAAAAAACGTAGTTCTTGGTGATACTTGCCCTCGGGGCTATGGCGGCGAGGGCTCACCAAGGACGTAGTGACTTTCATGCCCTCCAAGGACTAAGTCTAAAACATCCCTCTTATTGTTGGGGTGAGGCCCCTTATATAGATGTTGGGAGTCCTTGAATTGGAATTTGGTTAGGAGACTTTGTGGGCAAGTCTCAGAATTAGAATGGACTTTGGAGTCCTAAGTGGTAGGAAACTGATTCCTTATCCTTTTAGGTCCCTTGGAGGCTAATCTACTAGGATTTATGTCCTTATTGGGACTCTTCTTAATAGCTGATTTTTCCCTTATTAATTACTTACGAAATTAATTAATAATCAGGGTTTTGGGCCCTTTCTAACCGGGCTTCATTGTTGGACCTTATCTGGTTTAGTTAACTTTAATACCAATTATATTCCTGGGCTATTTTTGGGCCCTTATTCAAAGGTCTTGGGCCTCTTCTAATGGGCTTAACTGTCAGCCCAATGTTAATACAATTAATGCGATATTAATTACGCAATCAGGGTTTATTTTATTCCCTATCATTTGCCCCCCAAATTCCTGGGAAATCGTAAAAGATTTCACAGAAATTAAGTTCATTCGTTCCCTTACAGGGTATCGTTTTGGCGTAAAGTGTGGAGCAACCTACACATTTACAACGATTTTCCTTGTACACGGCGTCAGGGGTTTTTTTTTTAGAACTTCCCTATCATTTTCTTACCTTTTTCCATTTCTTTAGGAATTTTCTGGTATTTTTCAGGAATTTTTCCTTAATTTTTGGAATTTTCCCTGAATTCAGAGATTTTTCCTTAATTTTCGGGAATTTTCCCTTAATTCTAGGATTTTTCCTTAATTTCCAGGAATTTTCCCTTAATTTTCTGGAATTTTCCCTGAATTCTGAGATTTTTCCTTAATTTTCAGGAATTTTCCCTTAATTCTGGGATTTTTCCTTAATTTTCTGGATTTTTCCCTGATTTTCTGGATTTTTCCCTTAATTCTGGGATTTTTCCTTAATTTCCAGGAATTTTCCCTTAATTTTCTGGAATTTTCCCTTAATTCTGGGATTTTTCCTTAATTTTCTGGATTTTTCCCTGATTTTCTGGATTTTTTCCTTAATTCTGGGATTTTTTCTTAATTTCCAGGAATTTTCCCTTAATTTTCTGAAATTTCCCCTTAATTCTGGGATTTTTCCTTAATTTTCTAGATTTTTCCCTGATTTTCTGGATTTTTCCCTTAATTCTGGGATTTTTCCTTAATTTTCAGCATTTTTTTAAAAGTTTTCAGCCCTTTTTCGACCAGGATCCTAGTCGAAAATTCGACCTGGATCCTAGTCGAAAATTCGACCTGGATCGTAGTCGAATTTTGGGCCAACCACTCAATCCTGGTCGAAGGATTTCGACTAGGATCCACGACCTGGATTTCGACCAGGATCCTAGTCGAACTTTCGACCCGGATCCTGGTCGAAAATTTGTCCTTGTTTTGATTCCTGGTCGAAAGGTTTCGACTAGGATTCACGACCTGGATTTCGACCAGGATCCTAGTCGAACCTTCGACCTGGATCTAGGTCAAAAATTTGTCCTTGTTTTGATTCCTGGTCGTAAGGTTTCGACTAGGATTCATGACCTGGATTTCGACCAGGATCCTAGTCGAACCTTCGACCTGGATCTAGGTCAAAAATTATGTCCTTTTCCTCCAAAAATATCGTGCTTGATTTGGGAATTCGACCTCAATCCTGGTCTTATTTTACTGGATTTCGACCTCAATCCTGGTCTTTTTTACCCATAATTTTTGGGTGTCTGTTCGAAAGATTTCGAATAGAATTCACGACCTCAAATTCGACCTCAATCCTGGTCTTTATTGGGCTTCTTCTTTATACAACTTGGAATGGGCCTTGTTTGGGCCTTCTCTTTTTCCAAGTCCTAATTGGATTTGGGCTTTGATTTGGGCTTGTATCTTTCCAAATCTTAATTGGACTTGGGCCTCTATTTTTCCAAATCCTAATTGGATTTGGGCCTTTTATCGGGCCTCTTCCTAATTATAATTGGACTTTAATATATTTAAATACCTCCTTTAGAATTCTCTAGAATTCTTGGGAATATTCTTGAATTTTTCTTCCCTGTTCATTTATTTCCTTTAGAATTTCTTGGAGTATTCTGGAACGTTCCACTTCGGGGCTTTCTTCTTTGGGCTTTTAAACTTACTGGGCTTTTTGTCCCTTAAGACTATCGATTTGTGTTTAGCCTCAGCCAGGCTTTTCTGATTGTTTTCTAGTAAACGTTCTATTCTTCATGAAACTTGTTTTCGTGGATGTCCTAGTCTTCACGAAATTTGTTCTCATGGACTCTTTAGCCTTCACGGAACTTGTTCTCATGGACTCTTTAGTCTTCGCGGAACTTGTTCTCATGGACGTTCTAGTTTTCATGAAACTTTTTCTCGTCGGGCGCCTAATTTTTCAAGAATTCTCAAAGAATTTCATAGGAGTTCCACCAGAAAATCTTTAGGAGGGTCTGGATCAACCCTACATGGGTTCCCGTCGGCTATGAGACCTTCATGTGGCATGGTCGGCCAATTTTGCTCTTTTTGGACGTTTGGCCCTTTTTCTAGTGAGCGTTATGTACTTGTTCTCGTGAACGTTCTACTCTTCGCAAAACTTATTTTCCTCTGTGAAGGTTCTAGTCGGCCTAATCCTTCCTTGTGGAGGACTAGGCGTCACTGACTCTTGGTAGCCGTGAGCGTCTTACTCTTCGTGAAACTTATTTCCCTCCGTAAGGGTTCTAGTCTTTACGAAACTTGTTTCCGTGGAAGTTCTTGTCTTCATTAGGAGCATCCCTTGGCTCTAGTTCATGGTTTTCTTGGAACCTTCTCTTAGGGGCCATCCCTATTAGTTCCAGACGTCTGTAGACGTTCCTTTGAGGACATCCTAGTCGGCCTAACCCTCCATGTGGAGGAGTCAGCTTCAAGGACTCTTGGTCGGCCATAGAGACCAAGCCCTTGAGGCCCTGGTCGGCCGTAACCTTAATGTCTAGAGCTTCTTGGCCCTTCGGGATCCTATTTCATGGAAGTTCTTGAACTTCAATATTCTCAATATCAATTCGTGGATTTGACTTCTCTCTTTTTTATTCGAGGGAGTGCCTTGCCGGGTGGGGACCTCATCCAAGGACCCTTTAGACGGTCAAAGATCTTTGTGGATGGCTACTCGGGCTCCTCTAGTTGGTCAAAGGGAAACATTTTTGCTTTCTTGGACAACATGTCTTGATGGACCTCGAACATAAACTATCACGTTCGTGTTCTTGATGGGTCCTCATAATTCAAAGGAACCTTGTTAAAGTTGGCCTAACCCCTCTTATCTTTCTATCGGTTAAGTTTGTTCCAATTAGGCGAACAGCTTCCTAAGTCGGGGATGTGTGGGGCTCATGCCTTGTATTTGGTACATCTATTCTTTTTAGAACTTTCAGTACTTCACAAATTAAAGGAGGAGCCTGGCTGGCTTAAGGCATCCCTTGGAGGTCGGTCTGCTGGAGCCCTTTCTAAGGGATCTCCTGTTGGTCAAAGGTTTTCTCTTGAGGCTGATCAGCCTTCTTTGGTAGGCTGGAGTTTGTAATGTGGACTCCAATTGACCATATACATTTCATGAAGTTAGATTTCTAATATCTTTTTCTTATTAGGACAATGCCTACTTCGTAGCTTCTTTCACTAGGAGTGCAAAATGAAGGAGTGAGCACATGGCCTTGGAGGTTTCAGGACTGGGATTCTAGAGCTCTCTTAGCGTTTATTGACGGTCGGAAGACTTATTCAAGATGATGGACACCTATGATGATGCGTTAATATGTCCATTGGCTCTGTTCATAGCTCTTACCCGGATATGGTAAATTTGCGGGGCTTTCCTAGCCTTTGGGTTGTTTCTGAGGTTGCCATTATTGGCCAGTCATCTGATTTTGGACTATAGATTGTCCTTCAGTGTTTAGGCCTTGCATGGCTTTGTTTGCCGTGTGTGGCTTTTATCTATTTGTGGTCCTTCATGGACTTGAACATCTTCAGTATGTAACCTAATTGTTCATCATGACTTGATTTCTGATCCTTCAGGATCTCCTGCATTTGTAGTTTGATTTCATATTCGTCTTTTATTTTCGGTACTTTGGTCCTTCAGGAATTTTATTCATTGGATGCTCGTACACTGGTCGACCTTATTCCTCCATTTACTACTAAGTACCAGGAACATGTATTTCATATCCTGAACATATTAAACCTTCAGCTTCAAAACGCGCCAGGTATGAGGCACTTTGTCACTGTTCAGGGTTTCCGACTTGTAGGATCCTCGTCCTCATGTTTTCTTTACCTTATAAGGTCTTTCCCAGTTAGGGATTAGCATTTCTTTGTCTTCAACTCCTGAAGCCTCAATCTTTCTTAAGATCAAGCCTCTTTGGTAAAAGAACCTTTCTTTAACCCTTTTATTAAAATAGAGGGAGGCTCTTCGTTGATGCTCTGTATTATCAAATTGTTTCCCATTCTCCGTGACAAGGATGCGTGGGATTCCATATCGGCACATGATATTTTTCCACAAGAATTGTGCAACATGTTCGGTTGTGATTTTGGCCAAAGGCTTGGCTTCAATCCACTTAGTAAAATGATCAATGGCTACAATCAGGAACTTCCTTTGTGCCATGGCCATGGGGAAAGGCCCAAGTATATCCATTCCACACATAGCAAAGGGGATGGGTGAGTTGATAGAGGTCAGCATCTCGGGGGTTGTCTAACGACAGGTGCATGCTTCTGACAGCGGTCACACTTCTTCACATACTCTTTGGCATCAGCCATTATTTCTGGCCAATAGAAGCCTAAACGGGATATCTTGTGAGCTAGTGCTCTGCCCCCAAGTGTTGCCCGCATATACCTTCATGCACTTCTTCAAGAGCCAAGCGTGCCTCATCGGGCCTGAGACATCTTAAGTAAGGAACTACATAAGATCTTTATACAAAATCCCATCTATCAAGGAGTATCTTAGTGCTCGAACAACCAACTTCCGTGCTTCAGTAGCATTATTTGGCAACCCATCGGTTTGAATATGGGTCTTAATGGGATCTATCCATGACGTTCCCAGACCTATAGGAGCTACAAGCTTACCATCAATGCTCCGTGTCTTCAGAACACGGAAGCATACACTTCCTGAACTTTTCTCTATCTCAGATGAAGCAAACTTTGATAATGCATCTGCCTTATCATTTTCCTCCCTTGGAATGTGCTCAACATGGCATTCATCAAATTGAGTCATCACAGCCCTTACTAGGCGGACATACTTAGCCATCGTATCATCCCTTGCCTCAAACTCTCCCTTCACTTGGGATATGAACAACTTCGAGTCTCCACAGACCTTCAAGTTCTTGACTCTCATTGTCCCTGCTAGGCCGAGGCCAGCTATCAGAGCTACATATTCTACCTCGTTGTTTGTGGCCAGGAGATCTAACTTCATTACATACTCAATTAAGAACCCATCAGGGCTTTGTAAAACCAAACCTGCTCCACTTGAATTTGTTTTCAAAATTGAAAATAGAGGACCCAATATTCCTTCTCCTTATCATCCTTTTCTTTGTCCCCCTTATCAACCTCCTTGTCTTGAGGTATATTATCTTCCTGCCCCCCGACTTCTTGGTTGGGCATGGTACATTCCACCATGAAGTCATCCAATGCCTGGGCTTTTATTACCGTTCGTGGCTTATACTTGATGTCGAATTCTCCCAGCTCCATTGCCCACTTGATCAACCTCCCACTAGCCATGGGACTATGAATGACACTTCTCAGGGGTTGGTTTGTTAGCACCTCAATCTTATAAACCTGGAAGTAAGGACGCAACTTTCTTGAAGCCATTACCAAGGCTAAAGCAAACTTCTCAATAGTTGAATAATTCAACTCTGCTCCATGCAGAATTTTGCTGACATAGTATACGGGTTTCTGGATTTTCAGTTCCTCCTTAACCAATATAGCGCTCAAGGCACTCTCTGAAACAACCAAGTACAAGTACAAGACTTCATTCAAAGCTAGCTTGGCCAACAACGGGGCCTGGGCCATATATTTCTTTAATTCCTTGAATGCCTTCTGGATTTCCTCACTCCATACAAAATCTTTAACCTTCTTTAAGGACTTGAAGAACGACAAACACTTGTCTCCAGACTTGGAGATGAATCGTCCCAACGCAGCAACCCTTCCAATGAGCTTTTGAATATCTTTGATAGTTTTTGGTGGCTCCATGTCCAGGATTGCCTTTATTTTATCGGGATTGTCCTTGATTCCTCTCTTGGAGACCATCAATCCCAAAAACTTTCCAGACCCTACTCCGAAAGCACACTTTATAGGATTTAACATCATCTTATGATATCTCAGGACCTCAAAAGCTTCCCTCAAATGGGTTATATAGCCAGTCTTCACTAGACTCTTGACTAACATGTCACCAACATAAACTTCCATGGTCTTTGGGATGTCGTCCTTGTGCATCTTGATCTGATTGTATCCACTAAATCCATCCATGAAGCTCAGAATCTCATACCCAACAGTGGCATCTATCAAAGTATCTATCCTTGGCAACGGGAAACAGTCCTTAGGGAATGCGTCGTTCAGATCAGTGAAGTCCACACACATCCTCCATTTTCCATTGGACTTCTTCACCATTACAGGGTTTGCTAACCATTCGGGAAATTGTATCTCCTTGATGAAACCAACCTCTAAGAGTTTCTCTACTTCCTGTTTTATAGCTTCTTGCCTCTCTCTGGAGCAAAACTTTTTTTCTTTTGCTTCACTGTCTTCCGATTTGGATCCACATTCAGCTTGTGAGTAATCAGTTTCGGGTCTATGCCTGGCATATCAGATGTTGTCCAAGCAAACACATCACTATTTTCTTGCAAAAATTTCATCAACTTCCCTCTAAGGGGCTCCTCTAGTATGGCTCCAACGAAAGTCACCTTCTCAGGATCCTCGGGAGCTAAAGGAATCGAAACCAAGTCTTCTGCTGGCTTCCCTCTTTTCTCATCATTCTCTCGAATATCCAGATCTTCATAGGAAGAACCTGCCCCCTAACTCCATCTGCCCCCAGTGAGGCCACATAGCAACTTTTAGCCATTTTTTGATCACTTCTAGCCATTTTTTGATCTCCTCTAGCCATTTCTTGATCTCCTCTCTCTTCTCCAATTCCATCCCGGGTGGGAAACTTCATAACTGAATGGTAGGAAGAAGGGACTGCCTTGAAGGCATGTATCCCCGTTCTTCCCATGATAGCGTTGTAAGTCGAACTAGCCTTCGCTACCACAAAGTCCAACATTTGTGTAGCTTTCCTTGGTTCCTGACCTATGGTTGTTGGCAACTTAATTCTTCCTTCCACGGGGCACTCTACTCCAGCAAATCCATATATCGTCATATCGGTCGGGGTTAATTGTGAATCATTATAAACCATCCTTAAAAGGGATCATGGAGCAAGATATCTACTGAAGCACCATTATCTACGAGGACCCTCTTCACCGGGCTATTTCCTACTATTGGTGTTATGACCAGCGGGTCGTCATGAGGAAATTTCACACCCTCTAGATCCGAATCATCAAAAGTCATTGTTACTCCTGTCCGGGCCCTCTTCGGGGCTTCTTCAATAATATGCATAACCTCTCTAGTATATGCTTTCCTAGAGTTCTTGGATAACCCAACAGCAGTTGGTCCACCAAAAATTGTGTTTAACACAGGCCCTCGGGGTCGTGGTCCTCCAAAGATTGTATTTATCACCGGTTGTAGTATCCGGGATATATCGTGTAATTATTTTTGCTATTAAATAATTATTATGTGTGTTCAGTATCTATTCTGTGAGTTAATTGTTAAGTGTTATCTGTACTTGAATATTCAAAAATAATATTAATTGAGTATTTTAATTTTTATATGTCCAAAATAAAATATAGATAATTGTCATATCTTCCTAATTATTTTTATGTTGATTTATGGATTTATAAGAATCATATGAAATTTCTAAAATCTTTTTCCGGGTAATTAAAATCTATTTTATAAAAACGGGAACCAACCGACGTCAACCGTTGTTACGTTTTTGGAACCCGAAACTCTTTCGAGAACTCCTTCCTAACCTAATTGTAATATTTTGAGCATTTTCCATGTTTCGACTTTTTCGATCCGGCGTACGGTTTGTCCTGCGCGGGTCCCGGCGCAACATTTTCGATACAATATTCGTTTCGGTAAATCAATAAAACCCGTATTTTCGATAAACGGGAGTTTTTTATTAAACTATCACAATTATCACTTCGTAATACGTGTAACCAGGCGCTGAGACCAAGACCGCAGTACAAATTGTACTGATTTGGATAATTATCCCGAAAACCGATACCGTTTGGATCAGTTTTTACAAATAAACGTACCGTTTTATATCCGGAATGATCCAACGGGATACTAATTTTCGGTAATTATAAATAGCCTTTTACCTTATTTTATTTCGTATCAAAATCATTTCCAGACAGATAATTATATAATTTTCAGAGAAAAACCCTAATTTCCTAAAACTGTTTTAAGAATCAAACAAGCATTTGAAGGTGTTATTGAATTCGGTTTGGAAAGCTCGAGTAATCAATCTGAAGGTCTTGAAGAGCTCTACCAGTTTCTGTAATCCATACACCTGCAGAATTCAAGGTTATTTTTCTAAAAATTTATTTATTTTCGAATTTATTTTATTAATAATATGAATTTTTGTTAGGATGATTGTCTGTATGATTTGATGATTGCATGTTGTAGAGCTTGTTTTTCTGATGATTTTCATATGTCATACGTCTGATTTGGAGTTCAATAACATGTTCAAATTTGAGTTTGATTTTCGAATTTTAAAATTAGGGTTTATAACCCGTATGAATGTTCTTAATTGAAATTTGGGGGTTTCTTATTCTGTGATAGATTGATGTTGTGTTATAGTGGGTTGTGTTCTCTGTGAAATTTGCAATCTAATCGTATAAGTTTCATGAACCAACGAGGTCTGTAGAGAAGGGAGTTGTGTTTTGAAGTTTTCCGATGTTCGCCGGAAACTGGAAAATTTCACGGCCAAATTCCGGCCAACTCAGGGATTGTTAGGTTGTTTTGATTGCATGGTTGTGTTCCTGGTAACCTGTAGATGTGATCTGGAGGTGTTGGTTGGGTGAGGACGCCGGGAACGTGTTCTCCGGCCATCCCCGACTTTTCCGGCGACTGGACTACAAAATTACAGTTTGGTCCCTGCAGTTTTGAAAACGATGCAGTTTGGTCCCTGTAGTTTCTAGACTTTGCAAAAATTGGATTTCTGTTTTAAAAATGTTTAAAAATCATATTTCCTATTTATTTTTATTATAAAAATTCGTTTTTAATTTCTGAAAATTCTAAAAATTATTATTTTAATTCTGAAAATTATTTTTAATTCACAAATAAATCTAAATTAATTAGTTAATTAATTTTAGTTAATTTCTAATTGATTAATTGGTCAATTAATTAGAAAATTAATTGATTAATTGATTTAATTAATTATTAATTGATTTTAATTAATTATTTAATTAGATTTAATTATTTAAAAATGATTTAAAAATTCCAAAAAATAGTTTCGAGCTTTGAAATATTATTCTAAATTATTTCCAAGGCTCGATAATTATTCTAAAATTATTTCGGAGCCAGAATTGTCCAACCGAACCCTGTTTATTAACCCGAAATTGATCCAACGACCCGTTTTAATTCCGAAAAATGTTTTAAAAATCATTTTAAATACCAGAAAGCCTATTTATGACCCGAGACTTCTTTATAAATGATATATCATTGATTACGTGATGTATTATGTGCTATATGTGACTTGTTAATTGACTATCGGTCTATATATTCGGTGTTTACTTGATTATTGCATAACTTTCAATCCGTTAATCGAATTTGGGTAGAACGAAGGGTAGATAGAAGTATGTGTTGAATAGAACTCTATGAGTTGATCATTGATAGATGCTTATAATATGTAAGCAGAAGAGGCAAGGCGTAGGAAAGGGAAACAGAGAATTAAGGAGTAAGACGGTTGTGATTGGAAGCGAGTGCAGTGTAGTAAGCTAATATCAGGCAAGTGTTCTGAACTTTCTCGAGATATTGTAGTATTTACTAGTCATGTTGATATTGCAAGTGCTTTGAAGCACTGAAACCTAAACCCTAATTCCAGTTATTGTTCTTGAGCCATGAACCTTATTCTTTCCAGACCATTGATTGTTGTATACCCAAACACGAACCTCCAGTATATGATATTACTCCACAAATACATGCAAACAAAATCCCAAACACTGAACTGAATTACTTGTACATTCAATCATTGTATCCTATGCATTGAAAGTCCAAATCTTTGAAACCCTGAAATGTTGATTTCTTTGTTATCCAATTCTCTCATCACCCAGCATCCAAGCTTTTAAATTACCTTATTGCTCCTTACAAGGATTGAAACCCTTTCATTATTAAACACTCATTGTTGTTAATGATTCTGGTTATTGTTTATTATTGCATATTCTGTTATTATGTTTGAATTGGATTGTTTTTATAAAATTGTGGACCAGATTCGTGGTCAGACCATATAATGGTCAAGTTAGGCCAATGTGTGCCTTGGATCTAGTAGTTAGAGCAATGCTGTGTGCCTTGCTCGGGGTTAGTGCGTGACTGATCAGCAGCCTAACCTTGGTTTTTAAATTAAAAGTATAATATCCAATTCTAAATCATAATCCATTGTTCACTTGATATCATAATCATATTCACCTGATGATCATTATTCTCAGTTTTGTCATTGTGACTTGCTGAGCTAGTTAGCTCATTTGTGCGATGTTGTTTATATTCTTTCCAGTTAAAAAGGAACCAATTGGTAGCGATGATCCCCAGTCCAGCGCGAGAGCTAGGGGTTCAGGTTGAGAAAGTTGAGCTAGTAGGCTTCTTTTGGGATAATCTAAGTTTGTAAAAGTTTGTAATAATGTTTAATACTCAGTTTGAGTTTGAAATAGTTGGGATGTGAACGGTTTGTAATATATTAGTGTGTTTGGCTTGTGTGCATACTTTAACCTGTTGCGGTCCGTGGTGGTTGATAAGTAGGGTCACTGCATATATTATTATTATCTTTATTATTGTTATAAGCAGGTTATAATTAAGGTGTGTGTGTGGACCCCAAACTTCTGACCCGGGTTTGGAGGGCGCCACAGGTTTGGTATCAGAGCTACAGGTTATAAGTCACTGACACAAGCCTAGGTTGACGAGAATGGGTAGAGGGATATGATTAGAAGTAAGGTATAGGATGATAGAACGTCGAGAGGTTGAGTGTTATGGTATAACCGGTATTAGTATAGTTTGCGTCGTGGTATGAGATTCTTATATTACGATATGATTTCAGATAGCAGAGATGGCCGACTCTTTTATTCCCGTATCAGCTGATCACTCAGAGCCTTCAGTTGGAGCACCAGCATCGGATCCACGTCCTGTTATTCCACCAGCATTGGCTATTCTACCTCCACCGGTGTTGCAGCCCGTACCACTGCAGGCTATTCCATCTCCAGGCATGAGGCCACCTGCAGAGGACCCCCACCTGCTGATTCAGGCTTTACTAGTCATTCAGTCACAAGAGTACCTTTCCAGTTCTCTTCCTATCCTGTCCCATATCATCAGTTTGAGGCTTGCCTTATGGAGCAGCGATTCCTACAAGGTCAGATCCAGGAGTTATTGCATATCATGCGTACCAGAGAGATGGGGAGTGGTGAGAGGCGACTTAGGGAGAGGCTCCAGGCGTTTCGTAGAGCAGCTGCTGTGAGGATTGCTGAGGCTACACATGAGGACATCACCCCTGATTTCCTAGTGGAGTGGGCTAAGTGGGTTCTAGAGGAGCTTGAGGAGATAGGAGGTCCAGATTTGCCATGAGCCAGAGATTCAGAGATGGAAATGCTGAGCAGTGTTGTTATGGTTATGTAATATATACAGTAGTGTGTAGTGTGTATCAGTAGACTTTTGAGTTGTATTTATAGACTAGCGATGTTGACTAGTGAATAGGTTATTGTACCCTTTTGCTTTTACTTTCGAAGCGTCTTTACGCTTGTACTACCTAAAACTTTTGATCTATATATATCAGTACCTTTTTCCTTTCCAGCACTGTCATTTACTTTATTGCACCTGTTTTACCTTACCTTATATATTGCACCAGTATACCCTGTGATACCATGTACCCTGTTTTCCATAACTGTTTATATTCTGTAAAGAAGCATGCAATTTACTTAGTTACAACTGTTTTCAAAAAGAGATATTCCTGTTTTACAAAACTTTTTTTTATACAAAGATTTGATTCAAAAGCTAAATAAATTGATTGATTCTTTACAGAAAATGCCTCCCAGAAGAAAAACCCGCACCAACACCCATAATGAAGAAACCAACAACAACAATAACAACCAAGATGATACAAACCAGAATGTGAACCCAGGACCCATGGACCCAGCAATAGCCCAGATTCTTCAAATTTTGGCCCAACAAACAATTCACCTGGCACAACAACAGCAGAGACAGACCAATCCCCAGGTAACTTTCAAAACTTTTCAGGAAGTAAACCCACCAGAATTCAAGGGTTCGTTAGAGCCAATTGAAGCAAATGTGTGGTTAAAGGAAATAGAGAAGGCAATTGCCTTGGTAAAAGTGAAAGAGGAGCAGAAGGTTGAATTTGCAAGTTACTATCTGAAGAATGAGGCCACCTATTGGTGGGAGATGGTGAAGACATTGGAAAGCACAGATGTTATTACTTGGGAAAGGTTTAAGGAATTGTTTTTAGAAAAGTATTTTCCTCAGTTTGTTCAGGATCAAATGGAGCTGAAGTTTTTAGAATTAAAGCAAGGGAACATGTCGGTAACAGATTATGAGGGGAAGTTTGAGGAATTGTCAAGGTTTGTGCCGTCGTATGTTGATACTGATAGAAAGAAAACTAAGAGATTCCAGCAAGGCTTGAAGCCATGGATCAGAGGGAAGGTAGCTATTTTTGAATTGGATACCTATGCCGGGGTTGTACAGAAAGCTATGATCGCAGAGACAGAGAGTGAGATGTTCCAGAAAGATAAGAAAAGCAAGAAAAGGAAAGTTGAGGGAAGTGAGGGTCAGTTACAAAAAGGGAAGTTTCCAAATTTTAAGAAGGGCAAGTTTCAGCCAGGGAGAAATTTTAATTCCAGGAGATAAAATGCAGGAGACGGAGGCCAGGGCAATCGTCCAGCTAATGTGAATCAGCCGAATCAGTTGAGATTAACTTTTCCAGATTGTCAAGTATGTGGAAAGAAGCATGGAGGAGTTTGTAACAAGTTGAATGTGATATGTTTTAAATGCAACCAGAAAGGGCACTACTCGAGGGAGTGCCGAAATCAGCCAGCAAGAGAGCCAGCAAATAAGGATCAGCCTATCCGAAATCCAGCAGTGAAGGTTCCAGCCATTGGATTTACATGCTTCAAATGTGGAAAGCCAGGATATATGGCCAGGGATTGCAAGACACCAGCCCCAGTCAGTAATGCATTGAGGATTATGGGATCTACCCCAACAGTGAATGAGACTCCGAGGGCTAGAGTTTTTGACATGTCGGTAAAGGATGCGATCCAGGATACGGATGTCGTGGCAGGTACGCTTAATGTAAATTCTTTATGTGCCAAAGTGTTAATAGATTCGGGAGCAACTCGATCGTCTATTTCACAAGATTTTGTTAGTAAGTTAAATTATCCAGTTGGGTATTTAAATGAAATAATGACTGTGGAATTAGTAAATCAAGAACGTGTAACTGTTAACCAAGTTTGTGGGAATTGTGAGATTGAGATTTCTGGTAGTAAGTTTTGTGTAGATTTGATACCGTTTAAGTTAGGAGAATTTGACGTTATATTAGGAATGGATTGGTTATCCAAGCATGATGCTCAGATATATTGTCGAAATAAGAAAGTAATGTTAAAAACACCAGACGAAAGGATAGTAATGTTCAAGGGACAAAAACAAGTAAAGAAGTTCTTAACGATGATTCAAGCCAAGAAGTTACTACGGCAAGGATGTGAGCATTTCAGAGCATACGTGATTGACAGAAGTCAGGAGCCAGAAAAACTTGAAGATATTCCAGTAGTGAATGAATTCCCAAACGTATTTCCCGACGAATTGCCAGGACTTCCTCCAGATAGAGAAATTGAATTTGCGATTGACCTAGCACCTGGAACCGAACCAGTATCCAAGGCCCCGTACAGAATGGCGCCTGTTGAGATGAAAGAGCTAGCAAAGCAATTGCAGGAATTGTTAGAGAAAGGAGTAATTAGACCCAGCGTATCCCCGTGGGGAGCCCCGGTATTATTTTTCAAAAAGAAAGATGGAAGCATGAGACTGTGCATCGACTATAGGGAGCTCAACAAGTTGACAATCAAGAATAAGTATCCGTTACCCAGAATTGATGATTTGTTTGACCAATTGAAGGGAGCCAAGTATTTCTCCAAAATTGATTTAAAATCGGGATATCATCAACTGAAGATCAAACCAGAAGATATACCAAAGACAGCTTTCAGAACAAGGTATGAGCATTATGAATTTCTAGTAATGTCTTTTGGATTGACCAACGCCCCAGCACCGTTTATGGACCTGATGAACAGAATTTTCAAGGAATATTTGGACAAGTTCGTTATAGTATTTATAGACGATATTTTGATCTATTCAAAGACGGAGGAGGATCATGCGGAACATTTAAGGACAACTTTGGAGATTTTAAGGAAAAAGAAGTTATATGCTAAATTGTCGAAGTGTGAGTTTTGGCTACAGGAAGTTCAGTTCTTAGGACACATAGTCAGTAATTAAGGGATCAAAGTGGACCCGGCAAAGATCGAGGCAATTACGAGTTGGGAAAGACCGAGAACACCCACTGAGGTAAGAAGTTTCTTGGGATTGGCAGGATATTATCGATGATTCATTCAGAATTTCTCAAGAATTGCAACACCATTGACAAAGCTTACACGAAAGAATGAAAAGTTTATATGGAATGACAAGTACGAAGAAAGTTTTCAGGAATTGAAGCAGAGATTAATCACAGCACCTGTTTTGTCACTTCCAGACGATCAAGGGAATTTCATAATTTATAGCGATGCTTCTTACAAAGGATTATGATGTGTTCTTATGCAGCACGACAAGGTGATTGCGTATGCGTCAAGGCAATTGAAACCACACGAACAGAAGTACCCTACTCATGATTTGGAGTTAGCAGCTATAGTTTTCGCTTTGAAGATTTGGAGACATTATTTGTATGGAAAAAAGTGTGAGATTTTCACGGATCACAAAAGTTTGAAATATATATTTACCCAGAAGGAACTTAATATGAGACAAAGGAGATGGTTAGAATTGATCAAGGACTATGATTGCTCGATTAATTATCATCCCGGTAAGGCGAATGTTGTAGCAGATGCGTTAAGTCGGAAGGAAAGGTTAAATGTGTTATCCGTACCTGAAGAGATATATAAAGAATTTCAAAAATTGGAATTGGAGATTAGAATTTGCAAGCCTGAGGAAGCAAAAGTGTACAGTATGATTTTCCAACCGGAGTTATTGGAGAAAATAAAGAAATGCCAGAAAGAGGTAATGGATCAAGATATAAATAGTTTGGTAGGTGAGAAATTATGCACGCAACAAGATGATCAAGGTATTCTTAGGTTCTCTTCAAGAATTTGGATTCCACCAGTGACGGAGCTAAAAAATGAAATTTTACAAGAGGCACATAGTTCAAGATATTCCATCCATCCGGGGAGTACCAAAATGTACAGAGATCTAAAAAAGAATTATTGGTGGCCAGATATGAAGAGGGAAATTGCGGAATGGGTTAGCAAATGCTATACCTGTCAGAGAGTTAAAGCAGAGCATCAGAGACCAAACGGATTGCTACAGCCATTGGAGATTCCAGGGTGGAAGTGGGAACATATTACCATGGATTTCATAGTTGGATTACCAAGGACAAGGGCTAATCATGATGCCATTTGGGTTATAGTAGATAGACTTACCAAGTCAGCTCATTTTTTGCCTATAAATGAAAGATTTTCGCTCGACAAGTTAGTTCATATGTACTTGAAAGAGATCGTAGTTCGTCATGGAGTTCTAGTGTCTATCGTATCTGATAGAGATCCAAGGTTTAATTCAAGATTCTGGAAGAGTTTTCAAGAATGTTTGGGAACAAGATTGAATATGAGTACGGCCTATCACCCCCAAACGGATGGCCAAAGTGAAAAAATGATCCAGACAATCGAGGACATGCTACGTGTTTGTGCTATTGATTTCAAGGGAAGTTGGGATGAGCATTTACCCCTGGTAGAGTTTGCTTATAACAACAGTTATTACGCCAGCATTGGGATGCCACCTTATGAAGCCCTTTATGGACGCAAATGTAGATCTCCAGTATATTGGGACGAAGTAGGAGAACGCAAAATACTCGGACCCGAATTGGTGCAGCAGATAAAGGAAGTTGTTGAAATTATCCAGAAAAGATTAATAGCCGCACAAGATCGTCAGAGGAAATATGCAGACCAGTCAAGAAAAGACATGGAATTTGAAGAAGGAAGCTTGGTATTATTGAAAGTATCACCGTGGAAAGGACTAACGAGGTTTGGGAAGAAAGGGAAGCTAAACCCAAGATATGTCGGACCTTTTGAAATCCTAAAGCGTATTGGAAAAGTAGCTTACGAGTTGGCGTTACCTCCGCACATGGAGCACATTCACAATGTTTTTCACATATCAATGCTTAAGAAATATAATCCAGACTCCAGGCATGTAATAGAATATGAGCCAATAGAGCTTCAAGCAGATTTGTCATATATAGAGAGCCCGGTAGAAGTTCTAGAAGAGAGAGAAAAAGTATTGAGAAATAAAGTGGTAAAGTTAGTAAGAGTATTATGGAGAAACCCAAAGGTTGAAGAGTCAACCTGTGAGTTAGAAAGTGATATGAGAGAAAAGTACCCTCATTTGTTTTCTTAGGAGATTCTGAGGACAGAATCCTTTTAAGGGGGGAAGGATGTAATATCCGGGATATATCCTGTAATTATTTTTGCTATTAAATAATTATTATGTGTGTTCAGTATCTATTCTGTGAGTTAATTGTTAAGTGTTATCTGTACTTGAATATTCAAAAATAATATTAATTGAGTATTTTAATTTTTATATGTCCAAAATAAAATATAGATAATTGTCATATCTTCTTAATTATTTTTATGTTGATTTATGGATTTATAAGAATCATATGAAATTTCTAAAATCTTTTTGCGGGTAATTAAAATCTATTTTATAAAACCGGGAACCAACCGACGTCAACCGTTATTACGTTTTTGGAACCCGAAACTCTTTCGAGAACTCCTTCCTAACCTAATTGTAATATTCCGAGCATTTTCCATGTTTCGACGTTTTCGATCCGGCGTACGGTTTGTCCTGTGCGGGTCCCGGCGCAACATTTTCGATACAATATTCATTTCGGTAAATCAATAAAACCCGTATTTTCGATAAACGGGAGCTTTTTATTAAACTATCACAATTATCACTTCGTAATACGTGTAACCAGGTGCTGAGACCAAGACCGCAGTACAAATTGTACTGATTTGGATAATTATCTAGAAAACCGATACCGTTTGGATCAGTTTTTACAAATAAACGTACCGTTTTATATCCGGAATGATCCAACGGGATACTAATTTTCGGTAATTATAAATAGCCTTTTACCGTATTTTATTTCATATCAAAATCATTTGCAGACAGATAATTATATAATTTTCAGAGAAAAACCCTAATTTCCTAAAACTGTTCTAAGAATCAAACAAGCATTTGGAGGTGTTATTGAATTCGGTTTGGAAAGTTCGAGTAACCAATCTGAAGGTCTTGAAGAGCTCTACCAGATTCTGTAATCCATACACCTGCAGAAAACAAGGTTATTTTTCTAAATTTTTTTTATTTTCGAATTTATTTTATTAAAAATATGAATTTTTGTTCGGATGATTGTTTGTATGATTTGATGATTGCATGTTGTAGAGCTTGTTTTCCTGATGATTTTCATATGTCATACGTCTGATTTGGAGTTCAATAACATGTTCAAATTTGAGTTTGATTTTCGAATTTTAAAATTAGGGTTTATAACCCGTATGAATGTTCTTAATTGAAATTTGGGGGTTTCTTATTCTGTGATAGATTGATGTTGTGTTATAGTGGGTCGTGTTCTCTGTGAAATTTGCAATCTAGTCGTATAAGTTTCATGAACCAACGAGGTCTATAGAGAAGGGAGTTGTGTTTTGAAGTTTTCCGATGTTCGCCGGAAACTGGAAAATTTCACGGCCAAATTCCGGCCAACTCAGGGATTGTTAGGTTGTTTTGATTGCATGGTTGTGTTCCTGGTAACCTGTAGATGTGATCTGGAGGTGTTGGTGGGGTGAAGACGCCGGGAACATGTTCTCCGGCCATCCCCGACTTTTCCAGCGACTGGACTGCAAAATTGCAGTTTGGTCCCTGCAGTTTTGAAAACGATGCAGTTTGGTCCCTGTAGTTTCCAAACTTTGCAAAAATTAGATTTCTGTTTTAAAAATGTTTAAAAATCATATTTCCTATTTATTTTTATTATAAAAATTCATTTTTAATTTCTGAAAATTCTAAAAATATTATTTTAATTCTGAAAATTATTTTTAATTCACAAATAAATCTAAATTAATTAGTTAATTGATTTCAGTTAATTTATAATTGATTAATTGGTCAATTAATTCGAAAATTAATTGATTAATTGATTTAATTAATTATTAATTGATTTTAATTAATTATTTAATTAGATTTAATTATTTAAAAATGATTTAAAAATTCCGAAAAATAGTTTCGAGCTTTAAAATATTATTCTAAATTATTTCCAAGGCTCGATAATTATTCTAAAATTATTTCGGAGGCAGAATTGGCCAAACGAACCCTGTTTATTAACCCGAAATTGATCCAACGACCCGTTTTAATTCCGAAAAATGTTTTAAAAATCATTTTAAATACCAGAAAGCCTATTTATGACCCGAGATTTCTTTATAAATGATATATCATTGATTACGTGATGTATTATGTGCTATATGTGACTTGTTAATTGACTATCGGTCTATATATTCGGTGTTTACTTGATTATTGCATAACTTTCAATCCGTTAATCGGATTTGGGTAGAACGAAGGGTAGATAGAAGTATGTGTTGAATAGAACTCTATGAGTTGATCATTGATAGATGCTTATGATATATAAGCAGAAGAGGCAAGGCGTAGCAAAGGGAAACAGAGAATTAAGGAGTAAGACGGTTGTGATTGGAAGCGAGTGCAGTGTAGTAAGCTAATATCAGGCAAGTGTTCTGAACTTTCTCGAGATATTGTAGTATTTGCTAGTCATGTTGATATTGCAAGTGCTTTGAAGCACTGAAACCTAAACCCTGATTCCAGTTATTGTTCTTGAGCCATGAACCTTATTCTTTCCAGACCATTGATTGTTGTATACCCAAACACGAACCTCCAGTATACGATACTACTCCACAAATACATGCAAACAAAATCCCAAACACTGAACTGAATTACTTGTACATTCAATCATTGTATCCTATGCATTGAAAGTCCAAATCTTTGAAACCCTGAAATGTTGATTTCTTTGTTATCCAATTCTCTCATCACCCAGCATCCAAGCTTTTAAATTACCTTATTGCTCCTTACAATGATTGAAACCCTTTCATTATTAAACACTCATTGTTGTTAATGATTCTGGTTATTGTTTATTATTGCATATTCTGTTATTATGTTAGAATTGGATTGTTTTTATAAAATTGTGGACCAGATTCGTGGTCAGACCATATAATGGTCAAGTTAGGCCAATGTGTGCCTTGGATCCAGTAGTTAGAGCAATGCTGTGTGCCTTGCTCGGGGTTAGTGCGTGACTGATCAGCAGTCTAACCTTGGTTTTTAAATTAAAAGTATAATATCCAATTCTAAATCATAATCCATTGTTCACTTGATATCATAATCATAATCACCTGATGATCATTATTCTCAGTTTTGTCATTTTGACTTGCTGAGCTAGTTAGCTCGTTTGTGCGATGTTGTTTATATTCTTTCCAGTTAAAAAGGAACCAGTTGGTAGCGAGGATCCCCAGTCCAGCGCGAGAGCTAGGGGTTCAGGTTGAGAAAGTTGAGCTAGTAGGCTTCTTTTGGGATAATCTAAGTTTGTAAAAGTTTGTAATAATGTTTAATACTCAGTTTGAGTTTCAAATAGTTGGGATTAGAACGGTTTGTAATATATTAGTGTGTTTGGCTTGTGTGCATACTTTAACCTGTTGCGATCCATGGTGGTTAATAAGTAGGGTCCCTGTATATATTATTATTATCTTTATTATTGTTATAAGCAGGTTATAATTAAGGTATGTGTGTGGACCCCAAACTTCTGACCCGGGTTTGGAGGGCGCCACACCGGTCCCCTAGGTTGGGGATTCCGCCCCTGATCGTCTTGGTCCATCCTATGATCTTCAAAGTTCTTTCTTCTATTGTTATTCCTATCCCCTCCATCTCTAGTGTACTTGTTCAACCTCTCTTTTCTAATAAGGAACTAAATTTCATCTTTCAGTTGCCTACACTCATCGGTGTCATGAGCAACATCCTTGTGAAATCTACAATACTTGCTCTTATCTAACTTGGTAGGGTCGGCCTTCAAGGGCTAGGCCAGCGAATATCTCGATCTATCTCGATTTACATTAAAATTTGGGTCCTTGGAGCATTCAGCTTAGCATACTCAGTAAATTTTTGTCCAGGTCCTCCTCTCTTGGGAGTTGAGTCAGGATTTTCCTCAGTTTTAGGATACTTGTCCTTAGCAATATATTCCAGATCAGTTTTCCGCTTCTTGCCTCCTACGGGCTCGTTGCTCACAACTGTCTTCCTCATACTCTCTTCCACCTTGATATACTTCCCTGCCCTATCCTGGAGCTGCAACATGCTTTCAGGGGGCGTTTGGCCAAGGATATCTTGAAAAACTCATCCCTAGTTCCCTGTTGCAGTGCTATCATGGCTACCTTGTCATCAAGGTCTGGGACTTTTAAAGCTTCCTTCATGAAACGATTCAGGTCGTCTCTTAAGGATTCCTTCGCCCCCTGCACAATGTTCATGAGGGATGCCGAACTTTTCTCATGCACTCTCCCACTGATGAATTGCTTAATATAAGCCTGACTTAATTCTCTGAAGGACCTAATAGAGTTCGGGGGCAAACGACTATACCATCTTTGAGCCATACCCGACAGGGTCTGAGGAAAGGCCCGACACTTAATAGCGTCATTCACGGACTGCAGCAACAGTGCATTAGAGAATGTCCTGACATGATTAGCGGGATCTCCCGTGCCATCATAAGCTTTGATAGTGGGCATCTTGAACTTTCTTGAGATATGGGCATTCATTATCTCTTCAGTGAATGGCGGAGTAGGATCATTAGGATCTCCAAGGGGAAGAAGATTGCTTGGATCAGCCCTTAGGACAACAGCCCTTCTCTGTATTGGACCATCCAGGTCTATGATAGGAGGAGGATTCCTCCCCCTTGAGGGTAATGGGGGTCTGGTGTTCTGGGGGACTCCAAGTCACGCTTCAGCTTTTGAATCTCAGCCTCATGAGCCCTGATCCTTTCCTGCACTTCTTGGGAATTCGTCCCTTGGGTGCTCCTAGAACGTTGGCGACCATCAGCCATCTGCTCTTTGTCAGCACGCCTCCTTCTTGGGGCCACTCCATCATCTTGTATATAGGGGGTGATTGCCTTCATGCTTCACTCCGCCCAGCATGTCCGCTTCCTCCAACCTCGGGGTAAAGGGGCATCCCATATGGGGGGTTAGTAGTCACAATAGTTGAATACTCATACCCAATGGGTCGAGAATTCACAGGTGCATGTAGTTGTTGAACTTGGGGATTCGTACCTTGAATAGCCGAGGGAATCGTCCCTTGTGGCTGAGGTTCAGTTGCCCCTATCCGGGCTTCTCCTTGCGTGGTTGCATAAGTTGAATGAGGAGGTACCTCCACAGTTGAAGAAATCCTTGGGTTATCCCCGTTGGTGTTCCTCCTTCAAGGGCTCTAACTGTTCTCCGTGTTTCCGCCATGGTTGTTGTTGTGTTTTCCCACAGACGGCGCCAAATGTTATGGATCAAAAACTAGGGTATATGATTGCTATATTTATTACTAAGGAGCGTGAGCTTCGAGGCTCAATTTGACTGCTCTTGTGTTTCGTGACTCAATCTGCCTTAATAAGATGCCTACGTACCTTGCTGATTGCCAATGATCAAGTCAAAAAACATATTTCTTGGTGATACTTGCCCTCGGGGCTATGGCGGCGAGGGCTCACCAAGGACGTAGTGACTTTCATGCCCTCCAAGGACTAAGTCTAAAACGTCCCTCTTATTGTTGGGGTGAGGCCCCTTATATAGATGTTGGGAGTCCTTGAATTGGAATTTGGTTAGGAGACTTGGTGGGCAAGTCTCAGAATTAGAATGGACTTTGGAGTCCTAAGTGGTAGGAAACTGATTCCTTATCCTTTAGGTCCCTTGGAGGCTAATCTACTAGGATTTATGTCCTTATTGGGACTCTTCTTAATAGCTGATTTTTCCCTTATTAATTAATTACGAAATTAATTAATAATCAGGGTTTTGGGCCCTTTCTAACTGGGCTTCATTGTTGGACCTTATCTGGTTTAGTTAACTTTAATACCAATTATATTCCTGGGCTATTTTTGGGCCCTTATTCAAAGGTCTTGGGCCTCTTCTAATGGGCTTAACTGTCAGCCCAATGTTAATACAATTAATGCGATATTAATTACGCAATCAGGGTTTATTTTATTCCCTATCAGATATTAATGTACATATTTCTCTAGAGTATCACCTGTTTATTGCCATTCAAGTTGTTGATACACAAGAATTAATTTTTCCCTTTGTATTTACAGTATTATATGCAGAGAAGGATCACGTTCCAACGCCGCTTCAACCTCTGTTGTGTGATTTTCTGACGATGATCAAAGTATGTGTGATTCTGGTTTTTAAGACTTCATCTACTATCTATCAATGTAATAATAGGCCGTCGGAGCCCAATGGTGATGGTACTCTTAATGCTTGTTTACATGTATGTAAGTTGAAGAATACACATGAATTCATGATGTTGATTAAGTATCCAAGTTTTCTATATTTCTGTTTGATATCCACTAGCGCTACTATTAGAGATTTGAAAAATTCTCTGTTACTAGTGCTTGGAAAGAGGGTTTTTGGAATCCGTAGGCCATTCTTATGTTCTGTTCCTGCCCCTGCCCCTGCCCCTTAGTTTTGTGACGTGCAGAGTCATATCAACCATTTGCCTTTGAGAGTTAAAGAATAAGTCTCTCATTCCAATTGATTCTAAATTTTGAATCTTAGTACTGGGATAAGTGAACCTACAATTTAGCATCTACAGTTCTTCAGAAGTGAATCATCAAGTTCCTATTTATGGAAATTGGGACGAAGCCACCCGTTATAAAATATGAGCTTCTTAAAGAGTTAAAAGTCCTTTTTTATGAAAGCTGAGATTTTATTACTTATTCAAATCCATCTCAATACAATAATTGACCGAAACCGAGATAGTATCCCTATTGAAACTACGATCTGGGTAACTATATGATTCCCTGGCCAGTTGGTGAGCAACCATATTGGCAGATCGTTTAACATGAATCAAAGACACTTTGTTTAAATGCTGTAACTGACTTTGGCACTCCTCAATGACACTACCGAATTGAGATCACATGGGTGTTTTGCTCCTTATGGCCTCCTTATGGCCTGTACCACTACCTGGCAGTCCGACACCACCGTGCTTTCTTGCCAATGCATCTCATCAATCCAGCTTAACGCTTCCTTGATTGCCATAGCCTCCGCTAGAACCGGAGAGACCGAATTCTTATGGATAATAGACTTTGCTTGGATGAGTGCTCCATCTGAATCCCGTGTTATCAAACCAAAGCCCATCGCATCTTTATCTTCAAAAACAGCCGCGTCCACTGTTACCTTTACCGTATTCTGTTGAGGATTGACCCAAATACAAGCTTCATCTCCTTCAAGAGCTGGCTGGAGAAGAGCCGAGGTTGATCTGTTTTGGGCTAGAGACCATTGTGAAAGCAACTGCTTAGCTGCCGCTACTGTTTTATTGACCGATGCATGCCTTTGATTCCATACCAAATCATTGCGATTTCTCCAAAGAGCCCAACATATAGTGATGATCACTGCTTTTTTTTTGGCATCTGCAACATTCATAACATTTTCCATCCATGTCTTAAAGTCTGAGTACAGCCCCCACCTGAGCATCAACATTAACGAGTGACCAGCATAGGCCAGCATAAGAGCAGTGCACCAGGATGTGGAGAATTGATTCATTATCTTCATGACAAACATGACATAGTGCATTAACATATACTCTTTTTATTTGCAACTGACAGAGAGTTGGTAAGCAGTTGGATAGAGCTCGCCAGACCACGTTAATAGCCTTCGGAGGTGCCTTTATTTTCCAGAGCTTCGACCAAATGTTGTGCTTGTCTTCAGGCTCCCACGCTCCCTTATTTTGTTGTATCCACCTATATGCACTTTTGACCGAGTATTGTCCCGAAACTTCATGCTTCCAGTAAAGCACATCCTCCTCTCCATTGTCGTTAAGCACAGTATTTAAGATTGCTTCCTGATCCCTTACATTAAAAATGTCTTTTCTGATATCCAGGTCCCATTCTCTACTTCCAACATGCCACATGGAGTCAATAGTTTTTCCTACTATAGATTGAGAAGTGGTGGTAATATAATGATTAATATTATCTGATAGCCATGGTTGCCCCAATATACTGATACATGTTCCCGCTCCGATCTTTCATTTAACCCCATTCACAATCAAATTTTTTGCTTCATGTATACTATGCCAAATGAAACTCGGGTTATGGCCCAGCTCTGAGTTTAGGAAGTCACTGTTTGCAAAATACCTGGCTTTATAAACCCGTGTAACAAGGCTGCCTGGATTAGACGCAAATCTCCAACCTTGTTTGCCAAGCATGGCAATGTTGAAATCACGGAAGTCGCGAAAACCCATACCCCCTGAAGATTTGTGCCTTGTCATTCTTTCCCAGCTCATCCAGTTCAACCGAGAGTTGTTATTCTGCGATGTCTTCCACCAGTAGCTAGCTAGAGTTTTTTCAATATGGTTCGTGATGTCCTGAGGAAGTAGAAATACATTCATTGCATATGTGGGTAGAGCCTGAGCCGTCGTTTTAATGAGCACCTCTTTACCAGAACTTGAAATACATTTTCCATTCCACTTGTTAACTTGAGAACAAGCCCTGTCTTTCAAATACCCAAGAATGACGGATTTTTTCCTTCCCAAAATGTTAGGCAAACACAGATATGTACTGTTCTCGTTGGACTCCCCCATCTGTAGCACTTGACATATCATTCTCCTGTTATACTCTATGACGTTTGTACTAAAAAAAATAGAAGATTTCTCCCTGTTAATTCTCTATCTGGATGCTCTCTCATAGGTGTATAACAGTTCTAACACCTTGACTGACTCTGTCATATCTTCTTTGCAAAAAAAGTACGAGTCATTAGCGAAAAGCATGTGAGAAATAATAGGGGCATTACGACAAACCTTGATACCATGTAACCATTGCTTAACCTCATATTTTCTGATTACAGATGATAAGCCCTCTGCGCAAATTATGAACAGGTATGGGGATAAAGGATAACCTTGTCTGATGCCTCTCGTAGGAATAATTGGCCCCATCTTGTGTTCACCATGCACAATTGAATAGGAAATCGTAGTGACACACTGCATGACTAGATGAACCCACCAGTCATTAAACCCCACCTTACGTAACATTGCTTCAAGAAATTTCCATTCAAGCCGATCATATGCCTTGCTTATATCAAGCTTTACCGCCATATATCCATCTTTGCAAAATTTCTTTCGCTTAAGATAATGCATAACCTCGTAAGAGATCATTATGTTATCCGAGATAAGATGACCCGAGATAAACGCGCTTTGTGTATCTGACACCACTATATCTAGAACCTCCTTCATCCGGTTTGCTAAGACCTTTGTAATTATTTTAATCAATACGTTACAAAGAGCAATAGGGCGAAGATCACCCACCATAGTTGGATTTTTCTTTTTCGGCAGTAAGACTAGATTTGTGTCATTCAACCCATTTAAAATTTCACCCGTACGAAAGAAATCTCGTGTCATTTGAATAACATCTCCCCCCACTACCTTCCAATATTTTTGGAAAAAAGCTGGCGTCATGCCGTCTGGCCCCGGGGCTTTGTCCAGGTGCATTTGGAAAATTGCTGACTTGACTTCCATATCTGAGATTTCCTTCATGAGTTCCATATTCTTCATGAGTTCCATGTTCTGGGCACTAGAGAGGCGTGGATGCACACAGATGATAATCTCTTCAACATTGTCTTGAGTAGAACTGAACAGGTCTTGGTAGTAATTCACGATGAGTGACTGAAGTCCCTGTTGCCAGTTCACCCAATCCCCATTATTATTTTTCAACTTGTGAATTCTGTTTGTGCGACATCGAGCACTACAAGATGAGTGGAAGTACCTCGTGTTTTTGTCACCGGAGTGGAGCCATAGTTACTTCGATCGTTGTCTCCAAAATATCTCTCGCTGGCCTAAAATTAAGTGAAGTTGGTTCTTTGCTTCATTGTAACTCTGAATAGCATGATCATCCCTGCCATTACGATATTGTTTCATCTGGGCTTTACACTCCTTTAGTCTTTTGCTGAAACAACCCGTTACTTCTCTTCCCCAAATTTCTAACTTTTCTCCACATTGTTGAACCTTATGAGTGATTCTGTCATCCTTATTGAAGTCCCAATTATCCTTTATAATCTGAAGACACAACAGTTCCGACAACCATGCATTTTCAAAGCGAAAACGCGTTTTCCTTTGTACAGTCTCAACCGCTTTAGGGTCTAGGAATATTGGACTATGGTCAGAGGGGGAACCCTCGATTGTATACAGCTTTGATATATGGAAAAGATTCAGCCAATCAGACGATACCAGAGCTCTATCTAATCGTATCTCCAATCAGTTTTATGTGTTACGACCTCTTTCCCACGTAAATTGATGTCCATGCAGCTCCATATCTTGCAGACCCGTGTCTATTAGAACGTTAAAGTCCTTTTTTTTAATTTATCCATCATGGCGTAATAGGTTTCTGCCAATGTAAAATACAGAATAACAAATTTTATTGTCTCTGGCCAAATCCATTCATTCGGATAGTTTTACATCTTAATTCGCTTTAGGTTGACCTCTCACTTGGGGAAGTAGAAGGCAAAATATTGCCAATAGGGGGAGCTAGAAGGTAAATTATTGGAAATAAGAGTAGGAAAAAGCTGTTCTGTTGGGATTTTCATTTTTTGAATCGATAATCTCTCCTTCTGGTGGCAATTCCATCTTAATAGTATGTATTAAGACCGGCATTCTCCAATCATATTTGATGTTACAATTGTCTCTACATCCTCCAGCAGTTCCGGAGTTGAGCATCCATACTACTTTTTTACAGTCTGGGTAGGATTATTCGACGATCACCACCGTATTTCTCAGAGAACAAACTACTCACAGTGATATACACACACATGGAGATTGCACTATCATTAAAGTTGATAGTAGGTTCTGTGGATGGATCTTATGCATCAATGTTCAACATTATTAGACTAGATGAAACAATGCGGTAATATCTTGGATTTTTAATTAAGTTTGAACTGATATTTGGAAGTGAAATTGTGTGTTTATAAGTAGATGAGCTAATTCGGAATAATGTTATAAGTTAGATATGTACGAATCAAATCGCAAAATTCTGAGGAAAGAAACCTCTCAAATCACTCAAAGTTCTTTCCAAAATTTAAAACTACAGACGACAACTTAGAATGAGACACACATGCACTCATTTGGGTGTTACAGGTAGACCTGGGAAATCGTTCGTATCGTATACTTCCGTGTCGTGTACTTTCGTGTTTCGTGTACGTGAAGGTCAAACACAAAACCGACATGTTTACGGTTCGTGTAAATTCGTTTTTGTGTCATTTCGTGTCGTGTTTTTTGTGTTAAATTAATTATTAATATTAATTAAAATAAATATATACTAAGTTATTAGGATTTTTTTTACGAAATATATTAAAAATATATATATATATTTAGATCATATTTATATACATATTATAAAATTAAATAATTGTTTTAAAGTTAAATATGCATATATCTATTATAATTATACATATTTTTATATCGTGTACTCGAAGGGAAAATACAAAACTGATACTAAATCTCAGTCATGTACTCCAAGGGAAAATACAAAATTGACATTAAATCTCAGTCGTGTATTTTCGTGTTCGTGTATTTTCGTGTCGTATACTAAAAAGGCAAACACAAACACTAATTTTCGTGTCGTTTCGTGTCGTGTAAGTCGTATCGTGTCCAATTAGAGGTCCTTTCTTTTCATCGACTCGGTTTTCGAAAGGGTAGTCTTTAAGAAAACCTATTTCCCTTTTTTGTATATGCCTATAGCATATTGTACTTTTTAACAACCATTTGCATCTTGTTCAGTAGTAACTTGCTCTCCGGTGCCTTCAGCAGAGTAGTGCAGACACGATCCATGGTGTCTTGAGGGGAAGTTTCTTGATAGTTCATACCTGGTCGCTTATTCCCACTGCGCCTGCTATAGCAATTTCTGAACAACAATCTACACAATGAAAATATGTTATTTCCATAATTATTCTTTTTAATATTATAAAGTAATTGTAGTTTGCATATTTTTATTTTAACTTACTACATCCTTGCTGCGTGAGGACCTCTGTGTTCATCTCTGGAAATTTTTGAATCAAATTAAACTGCAAAACATATATTATTATTACTACAACAGTCTAGCTATAATAGTCTTACTTTAGCTTAAGTTTTGTTTCTAGCTGGGGTTGAATCATGCTTTTACTGGTTCATCAATGAACATTCAAAATCTATATAGTAGTTAAAGTGACAATCCCATATTACCCTTTCATTACTTAATGAAAACAACCTAAATGTCATGGCATTGGTACATATAATTAATGTTACTTGAAGGTATATCATCAACAAAAGAAACGTAGCAAAAGGACATTTTGTTTTTGTTAAATATATGATCCTATTGGGGCCTTCCTCTAATACCTTTAGGTTTTAGATGAGCTGGTTACTCAACATGGTATCAGAGCCTAAACAATAAACCCTAATATATATTTAACAATAAAACCTTAAGGTATTAGAGGAAGGCCCCAATAGGATCATACATTTAACACTCCCCCTCACTCGAAAGCCCATTTATGGGTCGAAGAGTGGAACACCAGCGCCCATCTTTGGGGCATTAATTGCCTTTAGAGTCCACATTAAATTGTGAGAATGTTGGGGGTGGCTGGGAATCGAACCTTAATCCTCCCGCCAGCCTAAACTATGATACCATGAGAACAAGTGAATTACAATAAACTATATTGTTATTCTTGAGGGTTACTTAATGTACATATATATAATCATACATAAGACTATTCTAGAATGGTGGCAGCTGTACAAATCTATAAATCTGATCACTGTAATTCTGGGATATGAATAAATCATACTGATATGCTGAATCAATTCATATCTTCTGTAATTACTGCAATTCCAACAGTTTCTTTACCTCATCAGCTAGTATAGCTTCTAGATCAAGCATGATTTCAACCTGAACAAGAAGGAGGACATAATCAATGTGAGCCTCAAATCCAGTCCAAAAGCCACACAATTTCAATTCAATTTAAGTCCAAATTTAGTTCAATATGTAAGCAGGAGAAATTAAACAAAAAAGAAGGAGCTACGAGCTAGTATAATAAGATCATTGGTGCATTAATATGGTTTCAAGTAAAAAGGAACATTGGTGGAACATATATAATATCCAAATACTTGAAAACCCTAAAATCTTTAGTCTTCATGTATGAGGTGTTGGTTCATAATTTTACTTGGTGAAGTAATGGGTAAGATTGAGTAATATCTAGTCTTAGTGTATGAGGTATTGTGTTTCACCATTTTTTAGTATTCTCAACTTAAGGTTTAAAAGAAATTAAACAAATCAATAACCTAAAGTTGTAGTCAAAATTATATAAAAAAATTGGATACATCAACTAAATAAGACCAGTTGATATTACAGTCTTCAATCAAGTTGGCAAATCAGAATATTTCCTCAAGTCAACAACTAATTTCAATTGGATGATTCACAAACCAAATTCTATTACAATTTGACCAGACAATTAATCGAAAAACATAAAATCTAATTGAGCTGTCATGATGCCATATAAAGCTTCTAAAAGTAAGCGACCAAATGTAACAATCTGTTGGCAGAGAAGAAGCAGGGTATCATATATTAAACACCTTATTCGATCCAGAATTCCCACCAAAACCTTAAAAAGCGACCCACTGTTTTAATTAAGCATGTTCAAACAACCAATAATGCAATCAAATAGGTTTTCCACGAAAATGGGCAAAAACGGGCAACAATGAAATCTGACTCAATAATCACATTGGTCACTGAAAGAAAAATAAAAAAACTGAACATGGTTATAAATATTTAAGATTAACAGGGTTTATGGCCCATCAATACTACTGTCCTGTAAGTAGATGACACTGAATCCAACATATGAATGCCAGACAGTCCAAACAATCAAGAAAAAGCGGAGCGATAAATTAGAAAATGAAAAATTCCAGTGTGATAAATCATTTATAAAAATTATAAAAAACTGCTAAATTCATATATATTAAAACAATAATCGTAATTGACACGAATTAATTAAAATGTCCAATTTTGACAAATAATAATTCGAGAAATAAAAAAAGATTTACGAATAAATAAATGATAAAAGGAAGAGAGGTATATTCATGCTAGGGTAAATTTCTAGATAATTTAACTTAAAAGAAGGTAATTTTTACCATCATGGGAGTTGAATCCATTAATCTTCATCCCGCATATAACTAGCTTTTTCCTGATCAAGTTCGTCAACATTGAGAAACATTGGCACGTGCAGCTCATTCTCAAGTTCTATTTCTATCGATCCATCATTTTCATCGTCACATTGTTCATAATAGTTCTTTTTCGGTAATTTCAACACGACATACCAATATTTTTCAAGAGGATCATCAATGTAACAAACCTGCTTAACATGTTTCCCTAGCACAAAAGGATCATTTATGAAAAAATGGGAACTTTTATTGCATGGCCGAGAAACATGATAGTTGTAGGAAACAATAGCAGTATTTCTCATTTTTTGGCCGCGAAGGTCAGAATGCTTTTTTAGTATGGTTATTATATCTAGTATGTGTTTGTTTAGTCTGTTCTTTTTACTATTTTGATTTGCCATTTTTTCAGAAAACCAAGAAAGGCCCTACTAAGATCATGAAGAAAACGTATAAAGTAATTGAAGATGTTGAACTAGAGCTTGTTGTTGAGATTGGTCCGAATTATCCTTCTACAATGAAACGTTTGTGGACATGGGCAAAGGAAGCCTTGAGTGGTGGCCGAACAATTTTTTTTTGATCTAAGCAAAGAAGCATTTAGCTTTACAAAGAAGCAAATCATGTTCTTATCTGACATACATGCAGTGTGCTCTGGAGGTGAAATGGCAGGCTCTGTCATTTGCCTTTTTATTCAGTAAGATTTTCATTCAACGAGTTTTTTTTTTATTTTTTCAGAGTATATAGCCTAGGAATAAATATGACAATCTTTAATCAGGACTGCTTAATTTAATTTGTAGCTTCTTAAATGAATATGTGAAGAAGCATAAGATGGTCAACATGATTAGCTTTGTATAAAGATTCTAGGAAAGGGCAACATTTTCTCCTGCCGTACAATGATGTGTGAGTATTCATACTATCCCAAGCTATTAAGCTGTTAAGCCTTGCCAGTTTTTCATTAAATTTTTTCAAGAATTTAGGTTGTATTTTTAAGAAATTGGTTCAATTGTATAGTTAAACTCGATAATATTTGATGTTGAAATTTATATTCATTGCATTGGTTCAGTATAAACGTAATCAAATGCCTTGATAGTTTTGAAGTTAATATAAAAGTAATCAAATGCCTTGACAGTATTTAATTGATTTTGTTACAAGATGTTAGGTTTGTTTCTAAGACAGGGGAAATTGTATAGTTCAACCTCGTAATATTTGAAGTTCAAATTTGATGATAATTGTATAGGTTCAATTTTAAAGTTGATTTATTTACCGGAATTTAAATTTTTATCAGTATGAGCCTTCAATTTTTGATGTTATACTAGATCATGTTTATTGCAATAAATTACACTTGACTAGTATAACATTTTGGATTATTTTTTACAATTAGTGAGTTTAAATAATTTTTAGGTTGATTTTATTTCAATAGAAATGTAATTTTTTTGATGATATTTGAGTTGTTAGGGTGACAAAAAAGATGAAAATTTAGGCTTTAATTTTAAACAAGCACCTTTGTTTATGTTTTCGTAGAAACCACTGGACATTGACATTTGTCAATCCAGACGCAGAGGTAGTCTACTATATGTGTTAGGAATTCGAGCAATAAAACGCAATGGAAAAAATAAAAATTTGAATCCCTACCGCATGATCTATGTATAATGAACGGATAATCACGGAGAATAGATGTTTACCTTAATAAAGCTTTCCTTCAGAGTGTGATGAACATACTGATCTTTATGAACCAACACAACAGCCCTCCTTTTGAAGGTCTGCTCTCCAGGGTATCCACACGAACGTCCGATCGTCCAACGATCATCGGAGCCGGTACTAGCCGATTTGGTTGCCTCCTTCTCTCTCTCTCTCTTTCTCTCTAGCCTCTCTAAGATGTAGAGATGCTAGGGTTTTTCTCTAAAAACGTGGTTAACTTCTTAACCCTAAAAATATACATCTTAATGTATATATATGGAGAGAGGAGATTCGGGCCTCACCCTCATCATAATGGGCTTCTAAAAGGACCCATTCTGATTTTGGGTTTATATTATTATTAAATTCGAATTTTAATATATATGCAATTAATCTAGTCTCACTTAATTAATTTAATAATTAAATTCGAGTTAACAACAATAAACTATTTAAATTCATAATTTAAATAACACTCCATTTTAAACGTTATATGTGTGTGACCCTTTAGGTTATTATTACATTGTCAATAATTTTATTTTCTTATAATAAAATTATAAACAATGTGAGGCATCTAGTAATACATCATTGCTCCCCAAGTAATAATAATAATTGATGATTCAATTAAACCTTTCGTGAATAATGTACAATATAATATAATGCCTTTAGCCTTATATTATAGATCAAACTCGAGGCATGCATTGTGTCATCCTCTGTTAACATTTAATCCTTCTTTCCTTGATCAATGAGTAAAGTATTAAATAAATCAATATTTGAGCATGGTCATGCATTTTATAGTCTTACTCAATCAAAAGGCCAATAATATCACTCCTTTAATAAAGGAGGGCTAAATCCCATCTAGATCATTCAAATTTCTCATACGATTCATAATATACCCAATGTCTACTTTTATTATTACCCGGTCAAGGATAACTTTCAATAGTATCAAAGTATATTAATTCTCATATTGAAATATAATGATTTCGGGTCAAAAAACCAATATATTATTATCATTGTGAGATTAACTTATGACACTTCAAACATGTAGTATATCATAACGGGTCAATCCAGCACCATGTATTTAATACATGTGCCCGTGTTTTGACTTTAATATCACCATACCTACGATCAATGAGATGTGATCATCAGTCAACAAACACACTAGTCTCAATATATTTATTATCGTCCCTTAACAATATACTTGACTAAGGACCTTTTGGAATATCAAAATTATTCTCATAATCTCATTTCTAAGTCACATACTTAGAGATATAGATTTACATATCATATTCCAAGGACATTTATTAATCTAACATTTTATCGCAGAAAATAAAGATATAATAAATTACTAAAAAATAATCCATAGAATCATAATTAATAATCCTAATGTTTCTATAAACATAATAGTGTTGTCTCTAGGGCACAAACACTTACAATCTCCCACTTACACTAGAGCCAATCACCCATGTATCTAATACCCATGAACTAGTATGACCTTCGTGCTTTTGCTGCGATAAAGCCTTATTCAGTGGGTCTCATCATTATCATCACTATGCACTTTACATATATGTATATCTCATCTTTCATTAATCTCTTAAAGAAGGTGATATCTCCTAAGTATATGCTTTGCCCAAGAATGGGACCTTGGTTCATTAGCCTGTGCGATGACTCCATTATTAACACAGTAAAGATCAACTGGATCTGTGATCGATGGAACCACACCAAGTCCCGTTATGAATTTTCATATCCAAACAACCTCCTTGGCTGCTTCACTGGCTGCAATATACTCAGCTTCCATTGTAGAATCAGCTAATGTCTCTTGCTTTGAACTCTTCCAGCTTACAGCACCTCCATTAAGGCAAAACACAAAACCTGACTGAGATACTGAATCGTCTCTGTCTGTTTGGAAGCTGGCGCTAGTGTAACCCTTTACAACCAGCTTCTCATCTCCTCCATACACCAAGAATGAATCTTTAGTCATCTTCAAGTACTTAAGAATATTCTTGACAGCAGTCCAGTGACCCTCACCTGGATTAGATTGGTATCTTCTCGTCATGCTCAAGGCATACAAAAATCAGGACGAGTACATATCATCGCATACATTATAGATCCAACTGGCGAAGTATATGGAACTTTGCTCATACGGCCCTTATCATTTAATGATTTAGGGCAGTTGTCTTTTGAGATCAATATCATGAGACATTAGGACATATCCTCTTTTTGCCTCTTGCATCCCAAAATGATGCAATACTTTATCAATGTATGTACTTGGACTTAGGATGATTAATTTCATTGACCTATCTCTATAGATCTTGATCCCTAATATATAGGTAGCATCGCCTAAGTCCTTCATTGAGAAACTATTTCCCAACCAAGTCTTAACAGCCTGTAGAGAAGGTATGTCATTCCCTATTAGTAATATGTCATCTACATATAGTACTAGGAATGCCACATGGCTCATACTAACCTTCTTGTAAACACATGGTTCATCTTCATTTTGAATAAAGCCAAATTCTTTGACTGTTTCATCAAAATGAAGATTCCATCTCCTTGAGGCTTGCTTCAATCCATAAATAGATCGAAGCAACTTAAAGACCATCTCAGAAAACTCTGGATCCACAAAACCCTCAGGTTGTATCATGTATACATCCTCTTCGAGGCTCCTATTTAAGAAAGCAGTTTTGACATCCATTTGCCAAATCTCATAGTCGTAGTAAGCAGCTATTGCTTGAAAAATCCTGATAGATATGACCATAGCAAATGGTGAAAAGGTCTTATCATAGTCTATACCATGAATTTGTTTAAAACCTTTTGCCACTAGTCGCGCTTTATAGGTCTGTACTTTACCATCCATGTTAGTTTTCTTCTTGAAAACCCACTTGCACCCTATAGGATTAACCCCTTCAGGTGGATCAACTAAAGTCTGTATTTTATTTTGAAACATGGATTCCATTTCGGATTTCATGGCCTCTAGCCATCTCTCGGAGTCTGGACTGTTCATAGCATCTTGGTAGGTAAGAGGCATTATTATCTATGAGCATTACATCATCATCTTGAGTCAAGAGAAATCCATAATATCTCTCTGGCTCATGACGAGCCCTATTAGATCTACGAACAACCTATGTTTCCGGAGCAGGAACATCTTGATGTAGTTCCCGCCCACTTTTTAACCCTGGTTCAATATTATTTTGTACAACTCGATCTTCATCGAGATCTATAGTCCTCCCCCTAACTTTCTTGGAAAGTAACTCTCTTTCAAGAAATACAGCGGTTCAAGCAACAAACACTTTGTTCTTGGTAGGAATATAGAAACTATACCGTTTTGTTTCTTAAGGATATCCCACAAAATAACATTTATCCGATTTTGGTCCCAGCTTGTCAGATACCAAGCATTTCACAAATGCTTCGCATCCCCATATTTCATAAAAGACATGTTGTGACGTTTGTCAGTCCATATCTCATATGGAGTCTTTTGAACCGATTTAGTTGAAACTCAGTTTAGTGTATATGCAGCCGTTTCTAGAGCATAACCCCAGAAACTTATTGGAAGATCTGCTAGACTCATCATCGATCGCACCATGTACAACAAGGTATGACTTTTCCTCTCATAAAATCCATTCCATTGAGGCGTTCCAGGAGGAGTAAGTTATGATACGATACCACACTCCTTCAAGAAACCTTTAAACTCGAGGCTTAAATATTCTCCTCCACGATCTCATCATAGAACTTTTATACTTTCCCCTGTTTGCTTTTCCACTTCAGCCTTGTATTCTTTGAACTTTTAAAAAGAATTGGATTTGTTCTTCAAAAGATACACATATCCATATCTACTGAAATCGTCAGTAAATGTAATGAAGTAGTAAAAGCCCCCTCTTGCCATCGTACGCATTGGACCACATAGATCACTATGGATAAGTCCTAATCATTCGGTGGCCCTTTCACCTTGTCCGGTAAAAGGAGCTTTAGTCATTTTGCCAATGAGAAAAGATTTGCATTCTTCGTATGATTCAAAATCAAACTTATCCAAGTAACCATCTTTATGTAATTTGGAAATCAGTTTCTCATTTATGTGACCTAAACGACAATGCCAAAGGTATGTTTAATTTGAGTCTTTCATCTTAATACGTTTATTATCATTATTTATGTTATAGACAAGAGTATCTAAATCAAGAACATATAAACCATTAAATAAACGTGCAACCCCATAGGTAACATTATTGAATGAAAAGGAACAACTATTGTTCTGAATCAAAAATGAAAAACCTTTCTTGTCCAAACAAGAAACCGAAATAATGTTTCTACAAATTGCAGGCACGTAAAAACAATTATCTAGTTCTAAAACAAGCCCAGTGGGCAACTGTTAGGTCCTGAATTATCGTAGAAGGGGGGGGGGGTTGAATACGCTAATCACTAAATTAAAATTTCTTTCGAATCTTTAGCGGATATGCATTTAGTGCTCGGTTATTGGTTCCGTGTTCTTGAGGTGAATAGTGTTTGGGAATATAAAACAAGGAACACAAGATATTCAGGAAGTATATATTCATATATAAATCCGTGAGAGGTGTTGCTACACTCCGGTAAATAAATTAACCGGCTACAATCTAAGAACAACAAAGTTCCTAGCTTCTACAAATATTTACAAATCAAATCCTATACAATGATCTAGCTTTTGTTTGTCTAATGATTTAATTACCGGGTAACGATTATAATGCCCCTATGAATATATAAGAATTAAATCGGGCATTATAACGTTACTCCGGTGAGAAGTTAAACGGATATAGAAAAAGCTTGAGCTTCTCTGAAAATCTTTGCTGCTAATTTTATCTCCTCTTGTCGGAGAATAAGATAAAACTCAGAACCATACAACTGATTTCATTCTGCTTCAAAGTGTAGACTTTATATCTGTTGAAATACGTGGCCAATTGTTTACCACATAATTCAATTGATAACTCAATAAAGTTGTTCTTGAGGTTTCTGTGGCGACTAAGGTAATATAAGCTCTGTGGCAAACAAGAGTGAATTTTGCCTAAGAAAAGTTCAACTCAATTTCTCTGTGGTGACTACAGTGTATAGAGGGTAAATTTTGCCTTAGAAAAATTCAACCCATTTCTCTATGGCGACCAAGGTGAACCTAGGGGTGAATTTTCCTTAAATAAATTTAACCCATTTCTCTATGGCGACCAAGGTGAACCTAGGGTAAATTTTTGTAATAACCCCAATTTTTGGAAATTTTTTAAACCCTGATGAATAGTAACTTTTGCTGACTATGCTGATTGAGGAAAATTATTAGAGCACACTATATAGGAGAACTGTTATGGAAATTCTGAGATCGTATTAGTATTCTATAAAGTATATGAGTGTATGTAAAGATCGTAAGAATCCAAATTCGAACACTTTGATTTTTCCCGAAAATCCACCAGGTACCGAAAGAATTGAGTATAAGGTAACATGATTAAAAGGATTTAAATTCAAGGATTATAAGAGAGGCAAAAGGAATATAAAATATTGAGAAAGGTTTAGGGGAACCCAAGTAATAAGATCCCAAATATGATCCCTCAAATGACGAACGAGAACGAAAGTTAAGCGAACCGTATAATAAATAAGCGGTCATTAGCCAAGTAATTAAGGATTAATCAAAGAGGTTAGTGGATGGTGATGTCATCACACCACAAGGAGGAGACATATGTTAAAAGATGACACAATCAAGATGACATAAGCATGACTAGTAGATATTTGGAGTTGGTTGATTATTAGCCAAACATTATTTACCATGGTAAATTCTAATTAACCAAGCTAACAAAACATCACACAAATTCACCAAGCAAGCAAACAATTCATTTTCATCTCCATTTCTTGAAGAAAACCTCTCGGCCCTTTTCTTAAAAATTTGAAGTCCAAGCTCCTCCACTTGCTAATTTACAAGGTAATTATCCTAGCTTCTCCAAGTTAAATTACATACTTCCTAGGAATCTTAGCTTCAAAATCCTTTCCTAGCATTTTCTATAAATCAAGGAAGGAGATGGTGAATAGTACTTTCTTGAAATTAATTTTATGTTGTTGATTTCTTTGGAAAGATCAAGCTTGTAGGAGGTTAGATCAAGGCTTCCTAGCAATTAAACACCCGCCAAGGAAGGTATAAACTTCAAACCCTAGCCTTTACTTTATGTGTTAGTAAGTTTAATGATTGGTTTTGTGAAATAAGAAGCATAGATTGTGATTGCTAGTAGTTTGGTTTGATTTGGAAGTGTTTTGGTAATTGAATCTTGATTATATAGTTCATAGGTCTTGTTTATGGTTGAATGAATTGGAAAACTTGGGATTAGGGACTAACTTTGCCTTGATCTAAGTTGTTTTTGATGTTTTGTTGATGGTTGAGTGGTTGTAGTGAATTGGTAAGGAATTGGAGTAGTATAATTATTGGTAATCGCGTAAACATAGCCGTCGTAATGCCCGTTTTCATTCAACTGCTTGTAATTAGTGTTCGGGACAGAAGGCTCACTGACCAATCTGTAACTTTGCCATGTTTAGCTAGATCGTGTCGTAAGCTTCGTTTTGGTATGTGGTTCGCTTAGATCCGATGCACGGTTTAGGAGAAACGACCATTTTAAGTAATGGCATTTCGCGAGCAAACCATTACCCCTCGCTTAAATTTGAAACCTTGTTTAAGGCTCTTAAAAAACTAATTGGATTACGAAACAATTATGTAAGATTAATTGGTCAGTTGGTAGAGTACTCGCGAAAGAGTCGCCTTAAAATTCGTAATGGTTAATTTATTAAAATTAGTGGAGCCGAGGGTACGCGAGCGATTAATGCAAATCGTCAAGCGTATAAGCGACCGTTAGGTTATGAGTGAGTTTTGACTAGTTTCTTAAGCGACCATGGTCTAATTCCGGCTTATGTTGTTGTTCATAGGTTACCGGACCCACTCTAAGCTTAAGTCTACCCCGGAACACTTAGGCAAGTTTTCTACCCGTTATACTGTTGTTGTGATGTAAATATATTGATGTATTATCTTGAGATACGTGCATGGTTATTATTAGCAAGACTTGTGATATATTGGAGCATGTTGATATGATATATATGCATGCCTGTTTCATAATTATGATATTTCATTATCGATTCAATTGTTATAGATTGCATAATACCTATGCTAGAGATAGACATTACTTGCGTATACCCTTAGTATAGGGGACCCAAAGTTGAACATTTTTCTAAATCGGGAGGCGATGTTCCCGAGTACATTATATATATAAATAGTTTTCAAAACTATTAATCGAATAATGTTTATTCGATAGTTTTATATTATAAGTGAATATTTTTTTTAAATATTCATTCAAGGACTTATGACTCCGCTTATTTTATTAAATGAATATTAGTCTGAATATTCATTCGAGGACTTATGACTCCGCTTAATTTATTTAATAAATGAATATTAGTCTGAATATTCATTCGAGGACTTATGACTCCACTTAATTTATTTAATAAATGAACATTAGTTTGAATATTCATTCGAGAACTTATGACTCCGTTTATTTTATTAAATAATATTCTTTATTTTCTTAAAGAATAATGTTTCGTTATTCGCCAAGTATTCGAGAAATGATTGATATCGTCAATCATTCTTTTCTTAAATATTTTCATAAAGTTATTTTCAAAACTTTTACTTCATTTGCTCTGATAAAAGTTATTCGTTATTGGAATATTATTTATAGCATAATATTCAGATATTCTTTGATTATCTTGGAATTGATTTATTCTATCAAAATCATCCTTATTCCAAATGCTTTCAAAAATATTTTCGAGTCTTCAAAATAATTTGAACAGCTAGAGCGGATCCCAGAACTTATTTTAAAATTTAAGATCTTCCTTTCGAAGGGGATTTAAATACTCGCTCAAAAATATGAGGGATCCGGCTCCGTGATGTATTCGCAACAAGGTTGCTGTTTTGATAAAGGGGTTTTTGATTACTTACCCAACACTCGGGAAGTAAAATTCTTGGAATGAGTTTAATCCATTAACAGGCATCGCCTGGGAAATAACGGTGAGTTTTCCTTTCCAAACTAGATACAGCTTCTTGGTGGAGCTGTATAAAAAAGTTTCTATTTGGGAAAAGGGGGAACAAGCTTTACATTTCAGAGTCATGGATTTCATCTAAACTAGGAGTGGCGTAAGTGGTCGAGTGGCACCGGCCCAGCCTCATTATATTGGCCCAAATGGCCCGGAAGTTCCGCTAAGACGGTCCATTCCTTAGGAGTCCAGTGTTCGGTCGACAAGTAAATCCGACTGTTCTCCTCTACATGTAGAAAATTGTGGGGTTACACTACTGCGACTGATCATCATGAGTGGTCTTCCTGGCATAGAAAACTCCCGTAATGAGTTCTGTTAGGTCACACAACACTATAGAAGAGGGTTGAATATAGTGTTAATATAATCAAATCGACTTCGAACTCAAGTATGTAACAGAAAACAAGTTTATTCAATATAATAAACTCTGTTACAAAGTAGGTTACACTACTCTCTCAATGATGTATGATTATCACTAAGAGCTGCTAGGTTATAATGTATAATATTCTTGTGAATGATAACACTTATAGTGTAAACCCTAAGCTGTGTTTATATAGTACACAGTTACAAGATATCTCCTAATTGATATGATAATAATTCTGTTTCCTAGAATATATCAATCAGAGATTATCTACTGCAGTCCTATAGTTGTCCAATTCTTCATGCATATCTTTACTTTGTTTAGTCCAGATCATCTCCCTAGAAATCAGCCGCTTTCATCCCTGAAGTGTATCCGCACTTAAGTCCTGATATAAGTTCTGACACCTTAAGTTCTGATAACTTCATATCTTCAGTAAGTTCTGATTTCCAGTTAAGTTCTGATAAGTCCTGATATTAAGTTCTGAAACTAAACATATCAGATTAGTCATGACATCATCAAACATATCTAACAATCTCCCCCAACTTGTACATTATGAAAAATGTACAAGTTATAAACATGATGATGTCAAAAACATTTAAGTACAAATGCAATGAGAGTTTATTTAGACAACTTACTACAACTTACAGTCCTTGCAGCTTTTACCAATCTTACCAAATCAATCTCAATCCAAAATGATTTTTGACAAAGTTTAATATCAGCTTGTCTTCTGCATTTCTCAGGACTTGAGCTAATTTAGCCTTGACTTGCTGCAGTTCTTCATCTTGACTTCCAATCTGGTAGATAGCAGTCCTAAGTGCTGAAATGTGATTTCTTTCCAATCCATCACTAAGTCTGATTACCCTTGGATGAGAGGAGTCTTCATTGTAGCATAGATATTTTTCTTTCAGAATTACTTCTATCTTAGTAGAATTCTTCTTCATTAGATTTTCTCTTCCATCATGTTTAACTATCTTTGGAATAAATTCTGCAACCCTTGATCCAGAGATTATGGATTTATCCCTTATGGTCTTCATCATGAAATTTGACCATCTTCTGGTAACCTCAGACTTTATCTCCAAAAGATAATGAATGAATTGAAGTTCTTTAAGAGATTTGTTCAGCACATCTGATTCTGACATTCTGTATGTTCTTCCATCTTTAAGAAATAGAATCAGCTTTTCCTTGACTTTACTCTTATCATGAGTATCCATTACCACTTGAGCAGATATAACCTTGTCAAGGTGTTTCTGTGTAACTTCCTCAAGTGGTTTGTCAGTTAATAAAAATGGATCTTTGATAGTTACTTCAAGTCCTGTTTTCTTCTTGGCTTGGCTTGATCCTAACCCAGATCTGTCTCTTGCTTCTCTGGCATTCACTCCAACAGTCAAGAAATCAGATAACAGTTGACTTTTCTTAGCATCTGATGGTTTAACATTTTTCTATAGGAGTTTCTTCTTATCAGCAATTGTCATCTTGCCCAAATCAACTTGAGCTCTGTCAGAGGTTGATGTTTTGATTACTTGTTCAGGATTTGCAGATTCTTCTGTAGCTTGCTATTCTAAAATTTCTTCAGGATTTGTCAAGTTCTGAACTTCTTCACTCTGAACAACTTGAGCTATGTCAGAGGTTGTCTTAGATTTTTCTGTCATCTTTCTTCTTTTCAGAGTTTCAACAGTTTCATCTTTTGCAGTAGTTTTATCAGAGACTTGAACCATCTTGCACACATGATCCATCAGAATTTGAGGAATCTTCATTTTCTGCTTCTTGACTGTCTCCCCAACTTTTCCTTTTCCCTTGTTTTTGGGATCATTAGTAGTTTGAGATCTAGTCCTTGATCTAGGAATCTCTGTGACAGATATTTCTTCTATCACAATGCCCTTTTCTTTTGGCCTTGGTGGCTTTTTATCATCAGAAGCTTTTGACGTTGGTTTGCTCTTCTCAGTAGCAAATTTAGCTTCTTCTTCTCTTAATTCCACTAAATCCACTCCTGGATTATGTAATATCCGTGATGTATCGTGTAATTATTTTTGCTATTAAATAATTATTATGTGTGTTCAGTATCTATTCTGTGAGTTAATTGTTAAGCGTTATCTGTACTTGGATATTCAAAAGTAATATTAATTGAGTATTTTAATTTTATATGTCCAAAATAAAATATAGATGATTGTCATATCTTCCTAATTATTTTTATGTTGATTTATGGATTTATAAGGATCATATGAAATTTATAAAAAAAAAAATCCGAGTATTTAAAATCTATCTTATAAAAACGGGAACCAACCGACGTCACCCGTTGTTACGTTTTTGGAACCCGAAACTTTTCCGAGAACTCCTTCCTAACCTAATTGTAATATTCCGAGCATATTCCATGTTTCGACTTTTTCGATCCGGCGTACGGTTTGTTCTGCGCGGGTCCCGGCGCAACATTTTTGATACAATATTCGTTTAGATAAATCAATAAAACCCGTATTTTCGATAAACGGGAGCTTTTTATTAAACTATCCCAATTATCACTTCGTAGTACGTGTAACTAGGCGCTGAGACCAAGACCGCAGTACAAATTGTACTGATTTGGATAATTATCCCGAAAACCGATACCGTTTGGATCAGTTTTTACAAATAAACGTACCATTTTATATCCGGAATGATCCAACGGGATACTAATTTTCCGTAAATATAAATAGCCTTTTTCCGTATTTTATTTCGTATCAAAATCATTTGCAGACAGATAAATATATAATTTTACATAGAAAAATCCTATATTCATAAACTGTTTCAAGAATCAAACCAACTTTTGAAGGTGTTATTGATCTTTGTTTGAAAAGCTCGAGTACTGGATTTGAAGGTCTTGAGAAGCTCTATCAGAATCTGTAATCCATACACCTGCAGAATCAAAGGGTTAATTTCTAAAAAATTAATTATTTTCGAATTATTTTTATGAAAAATATGAATTTTTGTTCAGATGATTGTTTGTATGATTTGATTAGTGCATGTTGTAGAGCTTGTTTTCCTGATGATTTTGGTATATTATACGTCTGATTTGGAGTTCAATAACATGTTCAAAATTGAGTTTGATTTTCGAATTTCAAAATTTGGGTTTATAACCCGTATGAATGTTCTTAATTGAAATTTGGGGGTTTCTTATTCTGGAATATATTGATGTTGTGGTATAGTGGATTGTATTCTCTGTGAAATTTGCAATCTAGTCGTATAAGTTTCATGAATCACCGAGGTCTGTAGATAAGGGAGTTGTATTTTGAATATTTCCGAAGTTCGCCGGAAACTGGCAAACTTCACGGCCAAATTCCGGCCAACTCAGGGATGATTAGAACGATTTGTTGGCTTGGTTGTGTTCCTGGTAAAGTATAGATGTGATCTGGAGGTGTTGGTGGGGTGAGGACGCCGGGAACGTGTTCTCCGGCCACCCCTGTGTTTTCCGGCGACAGGGTGTAAAATTTGCAGTTTGGTCTCTGGACTTTTGGGGACGATACAGTTAGGTCCCTGAAGTTTCCAGACTTTGCAAATTTAGGATTCCTGTTTTAAAAATGTTTAAAAATCATATTTCCTATTTATTTTTATTATAAAAATTCATTTTTAATTTCTGAAAATTCTAAAAATCATTATTTTAATTCCGAAAATTATTTTTAATTCAAAAATAAATCTAAATTAATTAGTTAATTAATTGCAGTTAATTTTAATTGATTAATTGGTTAATTAATTCAAAAATTAATTGATTAATTGATTTAATTAATTATTAATTGATTTTAATTAATTATTTAATTAGATTTAATTATTTAAAAATGATTTAAAAATTCCGAAAAATAGTTTCGAGCTTTAAAATAGTATTCTAAATTATTTTCAAGGCTCGATAATTATTCTAAAATTGTTGCGGAGCCAGAATTGGCCAACCGAACCCTGTTTATTAACCCGAAATTGATCCAACGACCCGTTTTAATTACGAAAAATGTTTTAAAAATCATTTTAAATACCAGAAAGCCTATTTATGACCCGAGACTTCTTTATAAATGATATATCATTGATTACGTGATGTATTATGTGCTATATATGACTTGTTAATTGACTAATGGTCTATATATTCGGTGTTTACTTGATTATTGCATAACTTTCAATCCGTTAATCGGATTTGGGTAAAACGAAGGGTAGATAGAAGTATGTGTTGAATAGAATTCTATGAGTCAATTATTGATAGATGCTTATGATATGTGAGCAGAAGAGGCAAGACGTAGGAAAGGGAAACAGATAGTTGAGGAGTAAGACGGTTGTGATTGAAAGCAAGTGCAATGTAGTAAGCTAATACCAGGCAAGTGTTCTGAACTTTCTCGAGATATTGTAGTACTTGATAGTCTGGTTGATATTGCAAGTGCTTTGAAGCACTGAAACCCAAACCCTGATTTCAGTTATTGTTCTTGAGCCATGAACCTTATTCTTTCTAGACCATTGATTGTTGTATACCCAGACACGAACCTCAAGTATACGATACTACTCTACAAATACATGCAAACAGAATCCCAAACACTGAACTAAATTACTTGTATACTCAACCATTGCATCCTATGTTTTGAAAGCCCAAATCTTTGAAACCCTGAAATGTTGATTCCTTTGTTATCCAATTCTTTCATTACCCAACATCCAAGCTTTTAAATTGCCTTATTGATCCTCACAAGGATTAAAACCCTTTCATTGTTAAACACTTATTATTGTTATTGATTCTGGTTATTGTTTATTATTGTATATTCTGTTGTTATGTTAGAATTGGATTGTTTTTATAAAATTATGGACCAGATTCGTGGTCAGACTATACAATGGTCAAGTTAGGCCAATGTGTGCCTTGGATCCAGTAGTTAGAGCAATGATGTGTGCCTTGCTCGGGGTTAGTGCGTGACTGATCAGCAGCCTAACCTTGGTTTTTAAATTAAAAGTATAATATCCAATTCTAAATCATAATCCATTGTTCACTTGATATCATAATCATGTTCACTTGATGATCATTATTCTCAGTTTTGTCATTATGACTTGCTGAGCTAGTTAGCTCATTTGTGCGATGTTGTTTATATTCTTTCCAGTTAAAAAGGAACCAGTTGGCAAAGAGGATCTTGATAAGTGGCATTTTATACCACTTAGAACGTCTTAAAATGGCTTAAATTGGTATCTTGAAATCAAGTATTTTGTGTATTTGATGCGTTTTTCTAGTGTTTATGCATTTCAGGGTATTAGTTGCATTTCGGAGGAGGAATCATCAAGAATAAGCCTTGGCATGTGTTCACCATTGTGAGAGGAAAAGAACGGGCAGATTACGGCGAAAAAACGGAGCAAACCTGGAATTTTTCCAGTAGGGTCCTGCGCGCCCGCGCAGCAATGCTGAGCGGCCGCGCAGCAGCCTTGCGCGCCCGCACAGAAATGCTGAGCGGCCGCGCAGGGTCGGGGAAAAAGCTGAATTATTTTAGACTTCTACTTTTGTTTGGCTTCCAACTTCTATGTAATCTGAGTTTTATGGGACTATTATATAAGTAGATTTGAGACGTTTTTATAGAGAATATGAAGGAGATTATGTTTTAGATTGTGTTTGGCGCAAGAAGCGAAGGAAATAAGGAAGAAGACCGATTTAGCACACTGCAGCGAAGAGGAAGCATATTTTCTTGTGATTCTTGTTTCGTTGTAACGTTGGATGCTAGTTTTCTTGCTTTGACTTATTTACTCTTGTGACGTACTCTGTTTTAATATAATTAGTTTAGTTATTATTTTCTTGTGTTGTTTATCATGATTTCATATGAACCCATGATGGTGATAAGTTCTATTATGGGCTAATCGTGATCATGGGGTTGCAACGGATTTATTATGGAATTCTTTAGTTAATTGTTTAATACTTTAGTGTGTGATGATTGCATGATATCTAGTATTGGTTGTGCGTATTCGTCTTATGTGCGTCGCGAACATATAAGATAGGGTGTTAATCTCTTGTGAAGCGACGGTGGATCTTGAGATTTAGAACTTGCCATGCTAGCATAGGTTCATGTACGTTGTGCATGATTAGTGGGTAATTCTAACAGTTTTATTTGCCCTATGTAATCAAAAGGGATAACTTGTGCTTAAATCGTTGTGTTGTCAATTTCTGTAGACATATAGGAACTCAACATGATTGATGACTATTCAACTTCTATCTTAATTATGGATGCTTGGTAGAATGGTATTAGTACAATGAAAGTTGGCTTTTATCAGTTTTGTGTTATTCGATTAATGTCATCACTGTCACATGCTAAAGGTAATAACAATGGCTATAGAAGGAAGTAATAATGAAGTTGTGATCTCATGAGTGTTTTATTATTGATAAATTGAAGTGTTAGTTAAGTGGTTAATTAAGTAGTTAATTATAGTTGATATTTAATATTTAATCAACAATTTTAAGTGTTATTATCTTAACATTGAGAAGTAGTCATACATTGGTGAGTGAGTTTAATTAGACAATAACTTAGTCTGAGTCTCTGAGGGAACGAACTAGAAAGTATTCTATATTACTTGCGAACGCGTATACTTGCGTGAATATTAGTGCATGTTTTTGCCCTAACAAGTTTTTGGCGCCGCTGCCGGGGACTCGGCGTATTTGTTTAGTTTATGTACTTACCATCATTGGTCATTAGGACTCAGTGATTAGGACGTAGTAGTTAATTACTCTTTTCGGTTGTGTTTCAGGTACTTTAGCAAGCGTTTATGCAAACTCATTCTCATGCTCGCAAGAGGACCTTAGATACAGCTGAGGAGTAAGACGAAGTTCTTGATACTCCGGAGAAGTTAGATTTTGAGGATTCGGATTCAGGAACTGAGCAGAAAGAACCAGTAAACATGGGAGATCGTATTGTTCAAGCTGATCCAGCTCTTATGGATTTTTCTCGGCCTAAAATTGATGACATTCGGTCAAGCATCCTTCATCCGGCTATTCAAGCTAACACCTTTGAAATCAAGCCGGGCACTATTCAGATGGTGCAGAATTCTGTTTCTTTTGGAGGAGCGGTAACTGAAGACCCCAACATGCACATAAGGAATTTTGTCGAGATCTGCAGCACTTTTAAGTATAATGGCGTGACTGATGAGGCTATCAAGTTGAGGCTTTTCCCATTCTCACTGAGGGATAAAGCTAAAGACTGGTTACATTCTGAACCAGCTGGGTCCATCACTACGTGGCAAGATCTTGCGCAAAAGTTTCTGGTGAAGTTTTATCCAATGGCAAAGACTGCTGTTATGAGGAGTGCTCTTACTCAGTTTGCGCAGCAACCTACAGAATCTATGTGCGAGGCTTGGGAACGCTACAAGGAAATGTTGAGAAAATGTCCACATCATTGAATGCCGGATTGGATGGTAATCATTGGTTTTTATAATGGTTTGGGGGCCCAATCTCGGCCCATGCTCGATGCAGCAGCTGGAGGCGCCTTATGGGCTAAAAGCTATACTGAGGCGTATAATCTTATCGAGACGATGGCTGCAAATGAGCATCAAAACCCAACTCAGAGGATGACGTCAGGCAAGGTAGCAGGTATTCTGGAAGTTGATGCAGCCACCGCTATTGCAGCCCAGCTCCAAGCGCTATCAATGAAGGTTGATTCTTTGGCTACGTATGGAGTTAATCAAATAGCTATGGTTTGTGAGCTTTGTGCAGGTTCTCATGCTACGGATCAGTGTTCTCTTGTCAACGAATCTGTTCAGTATGTGAATAATTATCAGCGACAACAGCAGCCTGTGCCAGCGACCTATCATCCTAACAACAGAAATCATCCAAATTTCAGCTGGGGGAATAATCAGAATGCTATTCAGCCAACATATCAGCAAAGAGTAAGTAAACAGTTTAACCCACCTGGATTCCAGCAACCACAGCAGTATGCTACAAGGCAATCATATCCTCAACAGGGAAGTACAGCTGCACCTACTAGTGCTGATTTTGAGGAACTTAAGCTGTTATGCAAGAGTCAGGCGGTTTCTATCAAGACCTTGGAAAATTAAATCGGTCAATTAGCCAATGCAGTGCTCAATCGTCAACCTGGCACTCTTTCCAGTGACACGGAAGTACCAGGCAGGAAGGAAGCTAAAGAGCAAGTCAAGGCTATTACCTTAAGGTCTGGAAAAGTAGCTGATGCTGAAAAGGCAAAAGAAGTCGAAGCTGAAGTTAGAGATGAAGAATCTAAGCAAAAGGAGAAAGTGGCGGAACCAAAGAAGACTACTGTTGAACACACTCTGCCTGAGGCTAATACAGGGGAGAAACAGCTCTATCCTCCACCACCTTTTCCTAAGAGATTGCAGCAACAAAAGCTGGATAGACAGTTCGGGAAGTTTCTGGAGGTGTTCAAGAAACTTCACATCAATATACCTTTCGCTGAGGCGCTGGAACAAATGCCTAGTTATGCGAAGTTTATGAAGACTATTCTTTCAAGGAAGGTGAAACTGGATGACCTTGAAACTGTTGCTCTCACGGAAGAATGCAGCGCGGTTCTGCAACAAAAGTTACCACCAAAACTGAAAGATCCAGGAAGCTTCACCATTCCTTGCACCATTGACAATCTAACTTTTGACAAGTGCCTTTGTGATTTGGGAGCAAGCATTAATCTGATGCCGTTGTCGATCTTTAAAAAGCTGGATCTGCCTGATCCAAAACCCACATACATATCGCTACAATTGGCGGACCGTTCCATTACTTACCCAAGGGGCATAGTTGAGGATGTGCTCGTCAAGGTGGATAAGCTCTTCTTTCCTGCAGATTTTGTTATTCTGGATTTTGAGGAAGATAAGAAGATTCCCATAATCTTGGGGAGGCCTTTCTTGGCTACTGGCCATACCTTGATAGATGTGCAAAAAGGGGAACTTACTATGCGGGTCCAAGATCAGGATGTGACCTTCAACGTATTCAAGGCAATGAAATTCCCTACAGAAGATGAGGAGTGCTTAAAAGTGGATGTGATTGATTCTGCGGTTACTTCGGAACTCGATCACATGCTAATATCTGATGCATTGGAAAAGGCCTTAGTGGGGGATTTTGACAGCGATGATGAAGATAGCAACGAGCAATTACAATATCTGAACGCTTCTCCATGGAAGCGAAAGCTCGACATACCATTTGAATCTCTTGGTACTTCTGACCTTAAGAATGCTGAAGGGAAGCTCAAACCATCAATAGAGGAAGCACCTACCTTGGAGCTCAAACCATTACCTGAACACTTGAGGTATGCTTTTTTAGGTGATTCATCTACGTTACCTGTTATTATTTCAGCTGACCTTTCAGGTAGTGAGGAAGACAAGCTCTTAAGGATTTTGAGAGAATTCAAATCGGCTATAGGATGGACCATAGCAGACATCAAGGGGATAAGTCCTTCATATTGTATGCATAAAATTCTGTTAGAGGAAGGTAGTAAGCCAACTGTGGAACAGCAGCGAAGACTAAACCCGATCATGAAGGAGGTGGTGAAGAAAGAAATTCTGAAATGGCTAGATGCAGGCATCATTTATCCTATTTCTGACAGCTCGTGGGTGAGCCCCGTGCAATGTGTACCTAAGAAAGGAGGTATCACTGTGGTCGCAAATGAAAAGAATGAGCTCATCCCTACTCGAACAGTTACAGGATGGAGAGTATGCATGGATTATAGAAATTTGAACAAAGCCACAAGGAAGGATCACTTCCCTCTCCCATTCATTGATCAAATACTTGACATATTGGCGGGACATGAGTATTTTTGTCTTCTGGATGGTTATTCCGGGTATAATCAGATTTGTATTACACCAGAGGATTAGGAAAAGACTACCTTCACTTGTCCATTTGGCACATTTTCTTTTCGTAGAGTTTCGTTTGGGTTATGTGGCGCCCCGGCCACCTTTCAGAGATGTATGATGGATATATTCTCTGACATGATTGGAAATAACGTCGAAGTGTTCATGGATGACTTCTCCGTCTTTGGACACTCATATGATGAATGTTTGAATAATCTGCGCGCCGTACTCAAAAGATGCGTGGAAACTAATTTGGTGCTTAATTGGGAGAAATGTCATTTTATGGTGCGTGAAGGCATTATCCTTGGGCATAAGGTCTCTAGCAAAGGTCTGGAGGTGGACAAGGCCAAGGTGGGAGTCATTGAAAATCTTCCCCCACCTAATTCGGTGAAAGGAATCCGTAGTTTTCTCGGTCATGCGGGTTTTTATCGGCGATTCATCAAGGACTTTTCAAAGATATCTAAGCCGTTGTGCAATTTACTTGAGAAAGATGTGCCTTTCAAATTTGATGATGAATGTTTGGCAGCATTCGAGACTCTCAAGGAGAATTTGATCACGGCACCAGTTATTACAGCACCAGATTGGACAGAACCGTTTGAGATGATGTGTGATGCGAGTGACTATGCGGTAGGTGCAGTTCTGGGACAGCGCAAGAAAAATCTCTTCCATGTGGTCTACTATGCGAGTAAGACTTTAAATGGGGCCCAATTGAACTACACCACTACTGAGAAGGAGCTTTTGGCTATAGTCTTTGGCTTTGAGAAATTTCGATCTTATCTGCTTGCTACGAAAGTGACAGTATTCACTGATCATGCAGCTATTCGCTATCTGGTTTCTAAGAAGGATTCAAAGCCGAGACTCATTCGTTGGGTGCTTTTACTTCAAGAATTTGAGTTAGAGATCAAAGATAGAAAAGGTACTGAGAATCAAGTAGCTGACCATCTCTCTAGGTTGGAGAATCCCGATTCTACTTCACAAGATAGGACGTTAATCAATGAATCTTTTCTGGATTAGCAGTTGTTTGCAATTCAGGAGGAAGAACCATGGTTTGCAGATATTGTAAACTATCTTGTCAGCAATATAATGCCGCTTAATTTGACATCCGCTCAAAAGAAGAAGTTTCTGCATGAGGTGAAGTGGTATATGTGGGATGAACCATATTTGTTTAGACAGGGAGCTGATCAGATCATCAGGAGATGTATCCCATTCTGTGAGACGGAGGGGATATTACGAGACTGCCATTCCACGGTTTATGGTGGACACTATGGAGGTGAGAAGACGGCAGCTCGTATTCTGCAAGCAGGTTTTTTCTGGCCTACTTTGTTCAAGGATGCTCATCAGTTTGTTTTAAGGTGTGATCGTTGCCAAAGAGTGGGAAATTTGTCAAGGAAGGATGAGATGCCATTAAATGTGATGCTTGAAGTCGAGGTCTTTGATGTATGGGGAATCGATTTCATGGGGCCTTTTATCTCGTCTTGCAATAATCAGTACATCTTGCTGGCAGTCGATTATGTCTCAAAATGGGTCGAAGTTAAAGCTTTACCGACAAATGATGCAAAGGTAGTACTAAATTTTCTTCATAAGCAAATTTTCACAAGGTTTGGAGCGCCTCGGGTAATCATAAGTGATGAAGGATCGCATTTTTGCAACCGTAAGTTCACTTCTATGATGCAGCGTTATAATGTGAATCATCGAGTAGCTACTGCCTATCATCCGCAAACAAATGGTCAAGCGGAAGTGTCTAACAGAGAGATAAAGCGCATTCTAGAGAAGGTTGTTTGTCCGTCAAGGAAGGATTTGTCTTTAAAGCTCGATGAAGCTGTTTGGGCTTACAGAACAGCATACAAAACTCCACTTGGGATGTCACCGTTTCAGTTGGTGTACGGTAAGGGATGTCATCTACCGGCGGAGCTTGAGCATAAGGCCTACTGGGCATTGAAGAAATTGAACCTGGATTTAGATGCAGCTAGTAAGAAAAGAATGCTTCAGCTTAATGAACTTGATGAATTTCGACTTCAAGCGTACGAGAATAACAAAATGTATAAGGAAAAGGTGAAGAGGTGGCACGATAGGAAGCTACATCCTAAGTTATTTGTGCCAGGGCAACAAGTTCTGTTATTCAACTCTCGGCTCCGACTTTTTCCTGGGAAGTTGAAATCAAGGTGGTCTGGACCTTTTATTGTCAAAACTGTGTTTCCACATGGAGCGGTGGAAATTTTTGAGAATGGTTCGGACCAAGCATTCAAGGTTAACGGTCAGCGGTTGAAGCACTACTATGGGGATATGGCAAACCGAGAGGTGGTTAGTGCCATTTTGTTGACTACTTGAGAAAGGTACGGAACGTCAAGCTAATGACGAAAAAGAAGCGCTGCGTGGGAGGCAACCCATGAATTGTTGTTACAGGAACCCTTAGAAGTTAATAACCTATCCAAAAACACAAAAAAAATCAGAAAACAGGGGCTGAAATTTTTTTTTCCAGAGACCCTCTGCGCGCCCGCGCAGCTATGCTGAGCGGCCGCGCAGGGGTCGAGTTCCAGAAAATTTTTTACAGTTCAGAAAAAAAAAACACAAAAACCCATCACAGCCCATAAACCCACGAATTCTTTTCCCATTACCCCATGATTTTATCCCTCAACCCCACTCCTAATCTAATTTAACCTACTCCACATCCTATATATACATACACCTATCCTACATATCTCCCACAAACTTCCTACACTTAAACCCTCTCATAAACATCAAAAATCAGTTCTTACACACTTTTATTCACAAATCAATGGCACCCAAGAGAGCACGCACTATTGACAGCAGCAGCACAGTTCCTACTGCTGATTCATCAAGGGGTACTGCTGCAAGGCCTCGGTTAACTGACAGAGCTGCGGAGGAGGAGTACACTAGGCTGTTGGGGAAGCCGATTCTGAAGGAGAGGGGGTTTTTACCATCAGGGAGGGATGGTGAGTTGTTGCCCATGATTGTAGAGAAGGGGTGGATAGCTTTTTGTGAGTCACCCAAAGCAGTACCGATGAGTGTTGTTCGCGAGTTCTACGCGAACGCGAAGGCTGAAAAGAATGGGTTTTCTGTAGTTCGTGGGCTGACGGTTGATTATCATCCTGCGGCGATTCGCCGTGTGATTGGACAGCGAGAGGGGAAGCCCGAGGAGGAGAACTGGAATGAAAAGACTGCTGAGGATTTTGACTTGGATTTGATTTGTGCGACTCTCTGTTGACCGGGCACAGTTTGGAACCGCAGCCCAGCCAATAATGAGTATCGTCACTTTCCGGCGATCACCATGAACAGGTATGCCCGTGCATGGAATGCATTTATATGTGCTAATATTTTGCCTTCTTCACATGCACACGAGGTCACAGTTGAGAGAGCACAGTTGTTGTGGGGAATTCTGAATGAGGAATACTATGTGGACCTTGGTGAGTTTATCTACCAAGGAATTCTGAAGTTTTTGAGGGGAGCAAAGCATATGAACATCCCTTATGCATCCACGGTTACGAAGCTATGCCGAGCAGTAGGAGTGAACTGGCCGGCTCATGAGCAGTTGCAGTTGCCAGCAGCTCCGATAGATTCTGGCACTCTGAATGGGATGCAGGAGTGGACCGGTGGTGAGCCTGAGGAGCATGGGCTGGGTTATCGTCTTTCAGGAGGACGTCCAGCACGAGGTGCTACTATGGCTAGACCAGGGCGTGGTGAGGCTGGTTCTTCGAGAGCTCAGGAGGGTGCTGGGATGGGTGATGCCCAGTATAGGAGGCTTTCACGGCGGATGGATGCCATGTATGAGACGTAGAGCAGGTTTGCTCATGAGCTCACTCTTGCGTTAGGGACTGCTTTTCGAGGCCTTGGAGCTGATATCCAGTGGCCAATTTTTGGTGAGGACTCTGCATACCCGCCGCCTGATACTCCACCCACTGAGGGTGATGATGATGATGACTCCGAGTAGGTATACCCTGTGTTCCTTTCTACTACCTTCACTGGGGACAGTGAAGATTTTAAGTTTGGGGGTGGTAGTTAAGGAATATTTTGTGTGTGTCATATAGCTGCATATTCATGATAGTTAGTTCATATAGTTTTTTTTTATATAGCTTTATTTGTTTGTCATATCATATAGCTCATGCATATACCATGATCCCTTTTGCAATGATTTATCGACTGAATTGTGATATTGATGCGAGTGTAGTGATAACATTAAAGTGATATTAAGTTGTGTAGGTTGATATGCATGCTAGAAGCACTTGTATTTTCACTAAGTCTTAGAGAATGCTTAAGGGCTAGATTGTTGTTATTGTAACACCCCCAGATCCGGGGTCGGGGATCCGGGTTGTCACGGTCTTTCTTTCCACAATATCACTTCACTTAATTAATAATAAATAATCTCATGCTGTGACCCCATACTAACACACACCACAACCCGTTATAGTCTCAGAGATGAAATTGAAATAAGTGCAAGTCTTTGAATCCACCATTTAAAAGTTATTACAACCCAAAATGATTACTTGATAAATTTACAGTTAATTGCCATTATCTGCCACAAGTTATAATTATATATAATTTGATTCTCAAAAGTAGATGGTCTGAACTACAATAGATCTACCTCTGCAGCTATAACAGCTACAACATCATCGGGAAGACGCGGGACGCTTCCCACGCGCTTGCACTGGGTCTGCTGGAGTCTGGCCATCTCTCCTAACTGTTGTTGTGTGATGAAGAAATAAAGCAAGAGTGAGCCTTACAGCTCGCAAGATAATACATAGTGATAACAATAATATAAGTATCTAAATGGATACTTAATAGAATCTCTATCATGTGTAAGATAATTACTTACTAGATATAAGTAAAAACAAGGAATGAAGTTACCAATACTTCACCACACTTATATCATTTATAAAGCTACTTGAACTACCACCGTTCAAAGTATTATAAGTTTTAAGAAAAACATCCCATAGATGAGACCACAAGTTAAGACTTGAATAGATTCAATCTTTGAAGTATTATTGAATGAAAAAAAGTTACGAGATACTTTATTTAGTCCGGATATATATATATATCCACATATATATCTCTTAAACATTTCCTGGAACCTCTATTATGTAAAGTATGAACAGAGTTTGAAACATCCAATGAATTTTGGAAAGGAAAAGAATTTTGGCATAAACCAGATATCTTGCTGATCAGGCAGAGATACCAATAAGTAACCTTTTCTACTAGTAGATGGATGAATCCCCCACCGGTCATCACCCTGGCCACATAAGGACCTTGTGCTGGACCGCCACCCGGCCTCTTACGCGTTGATGGACTGCCACCCAGCCACTTACACTTTTATAGACCGTACCCCGACCTGTCGCTTATGCCGACTCAATTAGATGGGCTTACTTCCCGAACATTGGGCAAGTAATCAATTCATTTACCAAAACTGCAACCTCGTTGCGAATATAAAATACACCACAGAGCCGAATTCCCCAGGTTTTGAGCGAGTATTTAAATCCCCTTAAAAAAGGAAGATCTTAAATATAAAAATGAGTTTTGGGATCCGCTCTGACTTTAAAAATCATTTTGAAGACTCGAAAACACTTTATAGAGTGTTTGGAGTAAAGCTGATTTAATGAAGTAAATCAGTCCCCAGAATATTTAGAAAATGACTGAATATTATTATTTAAATAATATTCCCATAAAGAATAATCTTTATAAAAATAATTGAAGTAGAAGTATTAAAACATATACTTGAAACGAGTATTAAATAACCAAAGATATACTTATATGAAAGTATTATCTTTATTTGAATAATCAAAAATAAGTTTGATTATTAACACCTTATTCTTTAATAAAATAAAGAATATATTTCAGTAATAAGCGGAGTCATAATACCTCGAATGAATATTATAAATAATATTCATTAAATAAAATAAAGGAGTCATACATCCTCAAATGAATATCCAAGTAATATTCAATAATAATATAAAGGAGTCATAAGCCCTCGAATAATATTCGAAATAATATTCAATAATAAAATAAAGTTAAAGTTATCGAATAAACCTTATTCGATTAATAGTTTGGAAAACTATAACCATATATATATAAATATATATATATATATATATATATATATCCATATCCATATATACAAAATCTACTCGGGATCCTCGACTCCCGGTTTTAGGAAATATTTTCACCTTTGGGTCCCTATACTAAGGGTATATGCAAGTTACCGCTATTCTCTAGCATAGGTATTATCAACTGAACCAACAGATATATATTTTAAGAATATGAAACAGGCATGCATATATACCATATCACATGCTACAATATATCGCAAGAATTTGCTAAATAACCAATATGCATTTATCGCAAGATCATGCATATACAAATATTCATCACAACAACAGTTATAACGGGTAGAAAACTTGCCTGAGCGACTTGGGGTGATAAAAGGCTCGGGACGAGTCTGGTAACCTATAAACAACAAGTAAGTTGGAATTAAACCAAAATCACTTGTAAATCTTTACTTTAACTAACTTAGACTCTAACGCTTGTTTTGCGCTCACTGATTTGCTTAAGTCACTCGGGTACCCTCGGCTCCACCATTTTTAATAATTTAACCTTTACGAGTTTTAAAGCGATTCCTTCGCGAGTGTCTTACCAACTGCCTAACACACTTACCATAAATGTTTCATACATTAATTAACCCTTTTTGGTCTTTAACCTATGTTTCAAAGTAAGGCGAGGGAAAAAGTTTCGTTCGCGAAACGCCGTTACTTGAAACGGTCGTTTCTCCTAAACCGTGCATCGGAATCGAACGAACTACATATCAAAACGAAGCTCGTAACATGAGCTATCTAATCATGGCAGTGGTCATAATCTAGCAGGGGGTTCTAGGGTCCTAATGCTATGCACGAAAACAGTCCAAAGAAAATCGGACGTTACGACGGCTATGTTTACGCGATTTCCAATATTTTAATTCATTCAAAACCCTCCCAATTCAACCTCAAATCCAACATACAACCAACATCCATCCTTATCACATCATAACAACCCCAACCAATTCAATTTAATCATTCATACTTATGCCTAAACTTAACTTTAATCATACTTAAGTTCTTTTAAATCAAAACCACAACATTTACCATTCCATTTCACTACCATTTCAAATCCCAAACTCTAATCACAACAACAAGCTACAATATCATCCTACTAATCAAAATCATCTTATAATATATAGGAACCTAGGGTTTGGAGATGGTATACCTTCCTTGAAGTGGTGGGAGGAGCTAGGAAGCCTTAAGAAGCTTTGAGAAGTCTTAAGAATGCTTGGATCTTCAAGAAAAACAAGAAAAACTTCAAGTTAAAAACTTGAAAACACTATTCATAGTCTTCTTCTTTGATTAAATGAAGAAGATTGAGAAGGAATTAATGGCTTAAACTCATGATATAGCCCTAACTAAGCATGAAGATGATTAGGGAATTTACTCACCAATTTAGGAAGCTTGGATCTTGGATTTTGAAAAATCTTGCCTTTAAAAAGTGAAAAAGCCGAGAGCAATGAAGAACTAATGCCTTGGTTTCTTTTTGTTTTGATGAAGAATGAATTATTTGGCTTGGTTGGTTGTAGTTTTGTATTTGATTTAGTCAATTACCTTCTTGCCCTTGAATTTGTGTGGTTACAAAGCCACCACACCTCCTTCCTTCCCATGTCATGCTTGTATCATCCTCATGATGTCATCCTCCCTTCCTTGTCCTCTTTCTATTGGTTGGATGACATCATTCCCACTAATCCCTTTGATTAACTTCCTAATCGTTTGCCTAATGACCGCTGATCTGTTATACGGTTCGCTTAACTTCGTTCTCGTTTATCGTTTGAAGGATCATACCCGGGATCTTATTACTTAGGTTCCCTTAACCTTTCTCAATACATTATATTCCTTTTTATGATCCTCTATTATAATCCTTTAATTTAAATCCTTTTTATCCTGTTACCTTATACTCAATTCTCTCCGTATCTTGTGGATTTCCGGGAAAAACCAAAGTGTTCGGAATTGGATTCTGACGATCTTTACATACACTTATATACTTCATAGAGTACTAATAATATCCCAGAATATCCATAACAGAACCCCTACATAGTGTGGCGTGAAAAGTTTTCTCATTCAGCTAAAACACTATTCACAAGGGTTACAAAAAGTTGAAAATTTTGGGGTTATTACAGTCTCCCCTCCTTAAAAGGATTCCGTCCCGGAATCAAACAGAAAACAAATGGGGGTACTTTTCTAACATTGTGCTCTCTAGTTCCCAAGTTGATTCTTCCACGTTATGATTCTGCCATAGTACTCTGACTAGCTTGATCACTTTGTTCCGAAGCACCTGCTCCTTCTTATCCATAATCCTTACTGGCTTCTCCACGTAAGTTAGATCTGGCTGCATATCCACCTGCTCGTACTCCACTATGTGTCTGGCATCCCGATGATACCTCCTTAGCATTGACACATGGAACACATTATGAACTTGTTGCAAATTAGGGGGTAGGGCTAGCTCGTAAGCTAACTTTCCAATCCGTCTTAATATCTCAAAAGGTCCAATGTATCTTGGGCTTAGTTTTCCTTTCTTTCCGAACCTCATTAATCCCTTCCAAGGGGATACTTTCAACAGTACTAAGTCCCCTACTTCATATTCCTTGTCCTTTCGGGCTAGGTCTGCATATTTCTTCTGTCTGTCTTGGGCTGCTACAAGTCGCCCTCTGATAAGATCCACTATATCTTTGGTCCTTTGGACCACTTCGGGTCCAAGCATCTTCCGCTCTCCTACTTCATCCCAGTATAAGGGAGATCGACACCTTCTTCCGTACAGGGCCTCATAAGGCGGCATTCCGATGCTAGCATGAAAGCTATTGTTATAAGAAAACTCGACCAACGGTAAGTGATCATCCCAACTTCCTTTAAGGTCTATTGCACAGACTCTCAACATATCCTCTAGTGTCTGGATGGTCCTTTCACTCTGTCCATCCGTCTGGGGATGGTACGCGGTACTCATATTTAACTTGGTCCCCGCACATTCCTGAAAGCTCCTCCAAAATCTGGAGTTGAACCTGGGGTCTCGGTCTGAGACAATGGACGCTGGGACTCCATGTCGCGTCACTATTTCCTTAAGGTAAATGTCCACCAGTCTATCGACTGTGTATCTCTCATTGATAGGAATGAAATGAGCTGACTTTGTCAGTCGGTCTATAATTACCCAAATGGCGTCGTGATTGGCTTTCGTCCTTGGCAAGCCTACAACAAAATCCATCGCTATCTGTTCCCATTTCCATTCGGGAATCTCCAGGGGTCGCAAAAGTCCACTGGGTCTCTGGTGCTCTGCCTTTACTCTTTGGCAAGTCAAACACTTGTTTACCCATTCTGCTACGTCCCTCTTCATGTTGGGCCACCAGTAATATTCCTTCAAATCCCTATACATCTTGGTACTTCCCGGGTGAATGGAATACCTTGAACTATGGCTTTCATCCAAAATCTCATCTTTAAGTTCTTGAACATTCAGAACCCAAATTCGGTAGGAGTACCTCATTATCCCTTTATCATCTTTCTCAGTATGGATCTCCTCTCCAGTCATTGACTCTCTGCCTTCATTCATTATTTTCTCCTGGCACAATCTGATCTTTTCCAATAACTCTGGCTGCATTGAGATCTCAAAAAGCTTTTCAGCTCCGGTTCCGGTTACCTTTACTTCTATTTCCATTCTCTCAAAATCCCTTATCAACTCTTCCGAAGTCGTTATCATTCTGAGTCTCTCCTTTCTACTAAGGGCATCAGCCACCACATTGGCTTTCCCTGGATGATAGAGAATCTCACAATCATAGTCCTTGATTAGTTCTAACCATCTCCTCTGGCGCATGTTGAGCTCTTTCTGCGTAAATATGTACTTGAGGCTCTTATGGTCTGTGAAAATCTCGCACTTCTCTCCATACAAGTAGTGCCTCCAAATTTTTAAAGCAAATACTATTGCCGCGAGCTCAAGGTCATGAGTAGGATATCTAACCTCGTATTCCTTCAGTTGTCTCGACGCATACGCAATAACTTTACCGTGCTGCATAAGCACACATCCTAATCCTTTGTGCGACGCGTCACTATATATCACAAAATCTCCTTTTCCGTCCGGTAATGCTAATACCGGAGCCGTTATCAACCTTTTCTTTAATTCCTAAAAACTGTTCTCGCATTTCTCCGTCCATTCAAACTTCTCTGTCTTACGAGTAAGTCGTGTCAAAGGGGCTGCGATCTTCGCAAAGTCCTGAACAAATCTACGATAGTAGCCGGCCAATCCTATGAAACTCCTTACCTCTGTGGGTGTGGTTGGCCTTTCCCAATTTGAGACCGCCTCTATCTTGGAGGGGTCGACCAATACTCCTTCTTTATTGATCACATGTCCTAAAAACTGTACTTCATTCCGCCAGAATTCACACTTCGAGAATTTGGCATATAACTGCTCCTCTCTGAGTATTCCTAGAGCTATCCTCAAATGCTCTACATGTTCTGCCTCAGTCCTTGAGTAGATCAAAATATCATCGATAAAAACTATCACACACTTGTCCAAGTACTTCTTAAATACTCTATTCATTAAATCCATGAAAGCCGCTGGGGCGTTGGTTAATCCAAAGGACATTACCAAGAACTCATAATGCCCATACCTGGTACGAAACGCTGTCTTGGAAATATCTTCGGGTTTAATCTTTAGTTGGTGATATCCAGTTCTCAGGTCGATCTTGGAAAAATAAACAGCATCCTTTAGCTGGTCGAACAGATCGTCTATTCTAGGTAATGGGTACCTGTTCTTTATGGTTAGCTTGTTCAACTCTCGATAGTCTATGCACAACCTCATGCTCCCATCTTTCTTCTTAACAAATAAAACTGGTGCTCCCCACGGAGACACACTGGGTCTTATCATACCCTTATCCAGGAGTTCCTGCAATTGGATAGCTAATTCCTTCATTTCTAATGGGGCTAACCGGTAAGGTGCTTTTGAAACTGGCGCCGTCCCTGGGGCCAACTCAATAGCAAATTCAATCACTCTATCGGGTGGTAATCCCGGAAGGTCTTGGGGGAATACATCTTCAAATTCGTTGACTACTGGAATATCTTGTAAGTTGGGCACCTCCTTCTGCGTGTCCACCACATAGGCTAGGTAAGCCTCACTTCCTTTTCGTAGTATCCTTTTGGCCTGGGCCATAGTCAAAAATTTCTGCGTCTGCCTCTTTCCTCTAAATATAACTTCTTTCTTCCCGGGGATATTTAACTTAACTTTCTTCCCTTTACAGTCTATCTGAGCATCGTTGCTAGATAGCCAGTCCATTCCCAAAATCACATCAAACTCCCCAAATTTAAAAGGAATCAGATCAACACTGAAAGATTGCTCCCCTATGCCTATCTCACAGGCGGGGTGAATCTGGTTAACAGGAATAATTTCATGATTGGCTATTTCTACTTGTAAGGGTTCTATCAAGGGTTCAGCCTTAAGTCTTAACTTACGCGCAAGGTCCTTTGATATAAAAGATTTAGTTGCTCCCGAATCAAATAAAAAATTTGCACTGACTGAATTTAGAGAAAGGGTACCTGCTATCACATCTGAATCTTTCATAGCATCCTGGACTGTCATGTTGAAAGTCCTCGCAGTAGGTGGCTTATTGGAAGCAGCCCTGCTTGCTCCCGAAGTTGCTGGTTTGTTCATTGGGCATTCCCTCTTCCAATGACCCGGGCGTCCGCACTGATGACAAGTGGCGGTTGGAATGACGGCAGGGGTTGATGATGGGCACTTATTTGAGTAGTGGCCTTCCCGACCGCACTTAAAACAGGTTACAGGCTTCCCTTTACACTCACCAGTATGATTCCTTCCACATATGTTACAGGCTGGCAATGGCGGTCGAGACTGGTTGGAATAGGACATTCTTGACTTCTGGCCGCCCTGGCTCACACTCACACTCATTGGCCGCTTAAACCCAGTGTTCCTTCCTGGTAGGGACACTGCTCCTCGATTAAATCTAGTTGGGAAGCTCCTTCCTGCGGAACCTCCACCCATGCTCATACTTTTCCTCTTTATTCCTTTCTTCTCTCTTTCCTTCTGCATCTGTTCACTTCCGACTTCTACAATCGTTGCCTTTTGCACCAGAGTGGCATAGTCCGTAAGCTCAAGGATTGCCACCCTATTCTGAATCCACGGTTTCAGTCCCTGCTGAAACCTCCTAGCTTTCTTTTCCTCGGTGCTCACAAACTCCGGCACAAACCTTGATAACTCAGTAAATTTCGCTTCGTACTCTGCTACAGACAAGTTATTCTGCTTTAGCTCCAAGAACTTGAGCTCCATCTGGTTTTCCATAAACCTCGGGAAATACTTACCCAGAAACAACTGACTAAATCTCTCCCAGGTTATAATAGCATCTGTCTCCATGTTTTTCTTGGCCTCCCACCAGTAGTTAGCTTCTCCTTTCAGAAGGTAGGTAGCAAATACAGTCTTCTGTGCCTCCTCGGTACTCAAAATCTCAAAAGATTTCTCCATTTCCTTTAACCATGCCCTGGCCTCAACTGGGTCGGCTGATCCGTGGAACTCAGGGGGCTTAAGGGACTTAAAAGCCCTGAAAGAGTTTGCCACAGCATTGTTACTTCCTTGAGGGGGTGGGTTGGGTTGACGTTCCAAATTCTGCCTTAGGAGTTGCATGAACTGGCTCATGGGATCCATGCCTGGGTTTGGTACTGGTTGCTCAACCTCGGTTTCTCCTTCTTCAGCCTCTATCTCAAACCCCTCAACATCATATGTTTCCTCTTCCTCTTCATACAGGGAGTCATCCTGTTCCACATAATCCTCATCTTCCTCTTCACTGTGCTCCTGGTTCCTATCATCCTGGTTATGGCTTCCCTGGTCTTCAGATCCAGGGTTCGCCCTAGTTCCAATCTTTCTTGGCGGCATGATTCTGATAATAATAAAAAAAAATTTGGGAAAATTCAACGTTAGGTCACAATCATATACAACATTGTGCCTTGCACAGCTCTTATAATGGGGAGAACGTATATCGCAATTCTATTATTTTAAGAAAGTTCTAATACGAAGTGCAGTAATAATAATTATAAAAATAGTAATCCCTTCACTATGGAACTGAACCGAAAGGAAACAAATATATACATAATGCGAGAAATACATAGTTTGATCTGGTCAAAAGTACAACAGTGCTACAGTCATCTGTCCCAAAAGTGATACACAAGAGTCTATCTGTCTAGTCAGAAAAAGGGATGCTATATACAAGTCAACTATCCCGGAAAATTGGCTCTTACTAAGGCCTCGGCTAACTAGACAACTAGACTATTCCATCATCAATCCTGAATTACACACCGGAGCGGGTCAGCTCCCAAACCCTTTCCATCGCACGACGGAAGATATAGTCGGCCTGCCGCCTGGAGATCCTACCATGCCTGTCCCCCTGGAGCGATCTGAGCCTCGCTCGGGATGTGAGCTCTATCCCCGTAAGCTCCCTCCTCAAGGATTGGGGTATAGAAGCCCTAGTCTCATAAGCTCGGGTACGCCTACCCGCCCTCTCTGCATCCAACTCCCTCCTGGCCTCATCTAGTCGGCCCTCGGCAACAGCCACTCGGGTCCTCAGAACATCCTGAACATATCCATGTGCTAACGAAGACTGCCTGTGGGCAGGGTCAAGAGGTGGTGAATCCGGAGCCGCTGAGGGTGCCTCCTCGGTCTGCCTAGGCTCGGAAGTATGGGTCTCTGAGCTGTCATCATCAGGAATCCAAGATAGTGGTGGAGGGGTAGGGGCTCTGACCACCGGAAGTGTGGGTAATGGGGTACCAGCATACACTACCATAGGTCCAACACGCTCCTCAGCTACTGGGACCTCATCCAGGTCCTCCTCATCTGGAATAGCAATAACCTCTGTCTCTGACTCCTCTGAGGGGTCCTCCTCATCTAAAACAGCAATGACCTCCGTCTCAGGCTCCTCTGAGGGGTCCTCCTCATCCTCCTCCATCTCAGGCTCCTCCTGATCCTCAACATCTAGCAATGCCTCATCATGCTCACGCTCGAACATCTCAGGGTCCTCTATCTCAGGCGCCTACACATTAAACGAGCTAAGTTACTATCATGATACTTATAAGGGTTCCCGTAAGGGTTTTAACTGTCAGCACTACTTTAAGTAGTCCGACCATGAACTTGGCAAGAGTTCTTATTATCTTTGTGAGTTTGTTATTATATCGACGCATCATCTCTGAGGTTTATAACGCTTAGCTCTGATACCATTTCTGTAACACCCCCAGATCCGGGGTCGGGGATCCGGGTTGTCACGGTCTTTCTTTCCACAATATCACTTCACTTAATTAATAATAAATAACCTCATGTTGTGACCCCATACTAACACACACCACAACCCGTTATAGTCTCAGAGATGAAATTGAAATAAGTACAAGTCTTTGAATCCACCATTTAAAAGTTATTACAACCCAAAATGATTATTTGATAAATTTACAGTTAATTGCCATTATCTGCCACAAGTTATAATTATACATAATTTGATTCTCAAAAGTAGATGGTCTGAACTACAATAGATCTACCTCTGCAGCTATAGCAGCTACAACATCATCGGGAAGACGCGGGACGCTTCCCACGCGCTTGCGCTGGGTCTGCTGGAGTCTGGCCATCTCTCCTAACTGTTGTTGTGTGATGAAGAAATAAAGCAAGAGTGAGCCTTACAGCTCGCAAGATAATACATAGTGATAACAATAATATAAGTATCTAAATGGATACTTAATAGAATCTCTATCATGTGTAAGATAATTACTTACTAGATATAAGTAAAAATAAGGAATGAAGTTACCAATACTTCACCACACTTATATCATTTATAAAGCTACTTGAACTACCACCGTTCAAAGTATTATAAATTTTAAGAAAAACATCCCATAGATGAGACCACAAGTTAAGACTTGAATAGATTCAATCTTTGAAGTATTATTGAATGAAAAAAAGTTACGAGATACTTTATTTAGTCCCGATATATATATATCCACATATATATCTCTTAAACATTTCCTCGAACCTCTGTTATGTAAAGTATGAACAGAGTTTGAAACATCCAATGAATTTTGGAAAGGAAAAGAATTTTGGCATAAACCAGATATCTTGCTGATCAGGCAGAGATACCAATAAGTAACCTTTTCTACTAGTAGATGGATGAATCCCCCACCGGTCATCACCCTGGCCACATAAGGACCTTGTGCTGGACCGCCACCCGGCCTCTTACGCGTTGATGGACTGCCACCCAGCCACTTACACTTTTATAGACCATACCCCGGCCTGTCGCTTATGCCGACTCAATTAGATGGGCTTACTTCCCGAACATTGGGCAAGTAATCAATTCATTTACCAAAACTGCAACCTCGTTGCGAATATAAAATACACCACAGAGCCGGATTCCCCAGGTTTTGAGCGAGTATTTAAATCCCCTTAAAAAAGGAAGATCTTAAATATAAAAATGAGTTTTGGGATCCGCTCTGACTTTAAAAATCATTTTGAATACTCGAAAACACTTTATAGAGTGTTTGGAGTAAAGCTGATTTAATAAAGTAAATCAGTCCCCAGAATATTTAGAAAATGACTGAATATTATTATTTAAATAATATTCCCATAAAGAATAATCTTTATAAAAATAATTGAAGTAGAAGTATTAAAACTTATACTTGAAACGAGTATTAAATAACCAAAGATATACTTATATGAAAGTATTATCTTTATTTGAATAATCAAAAATAAGTTTGATTATTAACACCTTATTCTTTAATAAAATAAAGAATATATTTCAGTAATAAGCGGAGTCATAATACCTCGAATGAATATTATAAATAATATTCATTAAATAAAATAAAGGAGTCATACATCCTCAAATGAATATCCAAGTAATATTCAATAATAATATAAAGGAGTCATAAGCCCTCGAATAATATTCGAAATAATATTCAATAATAAAATAAAGTTAAAGTTATCGAATAAACCTTATTCGATTAATAGTTTGAAAAACTATAACCATATATATATATAAATATATATATATATATATCCATATCCATATATACAAAATCTACTCGGGATCCTCGACTCCCGGTTTTAGGAAATATTTTCACCTTTGGGTCCCTATACTAATGGTATATGCAAGTTACCGCTATTCTCTAGCATAGGTATTATCAACTGAACCAACAGATATATATTTTAAGAATATGAAACAGGCATGCATATATACCATATCACATGCTACAATATATCGCAAGAATTTGCTAAATAACCAATATGCATTTATCGCAAGATCATGCATATACAAATATTCATCACAACGACAGTTATAACGGGTAGAAAACATGCTTGAGCGACTTGGGGTGATAAAAGGCTCGGGACGAGTCTGGTAACCTATAAACAACAAGTAAGTTGGAATTAAACCAAAATCACTTGTAAATCTTTACTTTAACTAACTTAGACTCTAACGCTTGTTTTGCGCTCACTGATTTGCTTAAATCACTCGGGTACCCTCGGCTCCACCATTTTTAATAATTTAACCTTTATGAGTTTTAAAGCGATTCCTTCGCGAGTGTCTTACCAACTGCCTAACACACTTACCATAAATGTTTCATACATTAATTAACCCTTTTTGGTCTTTAACCTATGTTTCAAAGTAAGGCGAGGGAAAAAGTTTCGTTCGCGAAACGCCGTTACTTGAAACGGTCGTTTCTCCTAAACCGTGCATCGGAATCGAACGAACTACATATCAAAACGAAGCTCGTAACATGAGCTATCTAATCATGGCAGTGGTCATAATCTAGTAGGGGGTTCTCGGGTCCTAATGCTATGCACAAAAACAGTCCAAAGAAAATCGGACGTTACGACGACTATGTTTACGCGATTTCCAATATTTTAATTCATTCAAAACCCTCCCAATTCAACCTCAAATCCAACATACAACCAACATCCATCCTTATCACATCATAACAACCCCAACCAATTCAATTTAATCATTCATACTTATGCCTAAACTTAACTTTAATCATACTTAAGTTCTTTTAAATCAAAACCACAACATTTACCATTCCATTTCACTACCATTTCAAATCCCAAACTCTAATCACAACAACAAGCTACAATATCATCCTACTAATCAAAATCATCTTATAATATATAGGAACCTAGGGTTTGGAGATGGTATACCTTCCTTGAAGTGGTGGGAGGAGCTAGGAAGCCTTAAGAAGCTTTGAGAAGTCTTAAGAATGCTTGGATCTTCAAGAAAAACAAGAAAAACTTCAAGTTAAAAACTTGAAAACACTATTCATAGTCTTCTTCTTTGATTAAATGAAGAAGATTGAGAAGGAATTAATGGCTTAAACTCATGATATAGCCCTAACTAAGCATGAAGATGATTAGGGAATTTACTCACCAATTTAGGAAGCTTGGATCTTGGATTTTGAAAAATCTTGCCTTTAAAAAGTGAAAAAGCCGAGAGCAATGAAGAACTAATGCCTTGGTTTCTTTTTGTTTTGATGAAGAATGAATTATTTGGCTTGGTTGGTTGTAGTTTTGTATTTGATTTAGTCAATTACCTTCTTGCCCTTGAATTTGTGTGGTTACAAAGCCACCACACCTCCTTCCTTCCCATGTCATGCTTGTATCATCCTCATGATGTCATCCTCCCTTCCTTGTCCTCTTTCTATTGGTTGGATGACATCATTCCCACTAATCCCTTTGATTAACTTCCTAATCGTTTGCCTAATGACCGCTGATCTGTTATACGGTTCGCTTAACTTCGTTCTCGTTTATCGTTTGAAGGATCATACCCGGGATCTTATTACTTAGGTTCCCTTAACCTTTCTCAATACATTATATTCCTTTTTATGATCCTCTATTATAATCCTTTAATTTAAATCCTTTTTATCCTGTTACCTTATACTCAATTCTCTCCGTATCTTGTGGATTTCCGGGAAAAACCAAAGTGTTCGGAATTGGATTCTGACGATCTTTACATACACTTATATACTTCATAGAGTACTAATAATATCCCAGAATATCCATAACAGAACCCCTACATAGTGTGGCGTGAAAAGTTTTCTCATTCAGCTAAAACACTATTCACAAGGGTTACAAAAAGTTGAAAATTTTGGGGTTATTACAGTTATGATCTGATTATTTTCGAGGATAATCTATTTATTATGCTTAGATTTTGATAATAGGTTCTTAGTGGTAAAGGCATGAAAAAGAAAAAAAAATGGAGTAAAAATGGAATTTGTTGCTAGTTGTGGCTAGGCGTCAAATGGCTAGTAGCCGGCTCGCATGTTATGCGAGTAGTCTAGGGTTGAGCAAGATGGAGCGAAACGCACTTGCTCAGAAAAGAAAAAATTTTTTTTTTGCATAATTGATCAAGAGTGGGCTCTTTGGTATTCGAGTTATTAAGTTCTTAGGGGACTTTGTGCCTAGTGATCTAAGGCTTTTAGAGTCTGGGATCCGCTAACCTAACGCTCGTTACATGGATACCATTGTATAAGTCTTTTGTGGACCTCACTCATTGCACGGTCAAATAAGCATTTGATGTAACACCCCCAGATCCGGGGTCGGGGATCCGGGTCGTCACGGTCTTTCTTTCCACAATATCACTTCACTTAATTAATAATAATAACCTTATGCTGTGACCCCACACTAACACACACTACAACCCGTTATAGTCTCAGAGATGAAATTGAAATAAGTACAAGTCTTTGAATCCACAATTTAAAATTATTACAACCCAAAATGATTACTTGATAAATTTACAGTTAATTGCCATTATCTGCCACAAGTTATAATTATACATAATTGATTCTCAAAAATAGAATGCCTGATCTACCAATAGATCTACCTCTGCAGCTATAGCAGCCACAACATCATCGGGAAGACGCGGGGGGCTTCCCACGCGCTTGCGCTGGGTCTGCTGGAGTCTGGCCATCTCTCCTAACTGTTGTTGTGTGATGAAGAAATAAAGCAAGAGTGAGCCTTACAGCTCGCAAGATAATACATAGTGATAACAATAATATAAGTATCTAAATGGATACTTGATAGCATCTCTATCATATGCAAGATAATTACTTACTAGATATAAGTAAAAACAAGGAATGAAGTTACCAATACTTCACCACACTTATATCATATATAAAGCTACTTGAACTGCCACCGTTCAAAGTATTATAGGTTTTAAGAAAAACATCCCATAGATGAGACCACAAGTTAAGACTTGAATAGATTCAATCTTTGAAAGATTATTGAATGAAAAAGTTATGAGATACTTTATTTAGTCCCGGTATATATATATCCACATATATATACCCCTTTAAACATTTCCTGAAACCTCTGTTATGTAAAGTATGAACAGAGTTTGAAACATCCAATGAATTTTGGAAAGGAAAAGAATTTTGGCATAAACCCGATATCTCGCTGATCAGGCAAAGATACCAATAAGTAACCTTTTCTACTGTAGATGGATGAATTCCTCACCGGTCATCACCCTGGCCGCATTAGGACCTCGCGCTCGACCGTACCCCGGTCCCTCACGCGTTGATGGACTGCCACCCAGCCACTTACACAATAATAGACCGTACCCCGGCCTGTCGCTTATGCCGACTCAATGAGATGGGCTTACTTCCCGAACGTTGGGCAAGTAATCAATTCATTTACCAAATCTGCAACCTCGTTGCGAATATAAAATACACCACAGAGCCGGATTCCCCAGGTTTTGAGCGAGTATTTAAATCCCCTTTAAAAGGAAGATCTTAAATATAAAAATGAGTTTTGGGATCCGCTCTGACTTTTAAAAATCATTTTGAAGACTCGAAAACACTTTAAAGAGTGTTTGGAGTAAGGCTGATTTAATGAAGTAAATCAGTCCCCAGAATATTAGAAAATATCTGAATATTATTAATTAAATAATATTCCCATAAAGAATAATCTTTATAAAAATAATTGAAGTAGAAGTATTAAAACTTATACTTGAAATAAACATTAAATAACCAAAGATATACTTATATGAAAGTATTATCTTTATTTGAATAATCGAAAATAAGTTTGATTATTAACACCTTACTCTTTAATAAAATAAAGAATATATCTCAGCAAATAATCGGAGTCATAGATCCTCAAATGAATATTCAAATAATATTCATTAAATAAAATAAGCTGAGTCATAATACCTCGAATGAATATTATAAATAATATTCATTAAATAAAATAAAGGAGTCATACATCCTCAAATGAATATTCAAATAATATTCAATAAATAATATAAAAGAGTCATAAGCCCTCGAATAATATTCGAAATAATATTCAGATAAATAAATAAAAGGAGTCATAAGTCCTCGAATGAATATTTAAAATAATATTCATTAATAAAATAAAAGGAGTCATAAGTCCTCGAACGAATATTCAAAATAATATTCATTTAATATAAAGGAGTCATACACCTTCGAATAATATTCGAAATAATATTCAATAATAAAATAAAGTTAAAGTAATCGAATAAACCTTATTCGATTAATAGTTTTGAAAACTATGACCATATATATATATATAAGTATATATATATATATATCCATATATACAAAATCTACTCGGGATCCTCGACTCCCGGTTTTAGAAAATATTTCCACCTTTGGGTCCCTATACTAAGGGTATACGCAAATACCGCTTATCTCTAGCATAGGTATTATCAACTGAACCAACAGATATATATTTCAAGAATATGAAACAGGCATGCATATATACCATATCACATGCTACAATATATCGCAAGAATTTGCTAAATAACCAACATGCATCTATCGCAAGATAATGCATATACAAGTGTATACATCACAACAACAGTATAACGGATAGAATACTTGCCTGAGCGACTTGGGGGTGAGAAAGGCTCGGGACGAGTCTGATAACCTATAAACAACAAGTAAGTTGGAATTAAACCAAAATCACTTGTAAATCTATGATTTAACTAACTTAGACTCTAATGCTAGTTTTGCGCTCACCGATTCGCTTAAGTCACTCGGGTACCCTCGGCTCCACCATTTTTAATAATTTAACCTTTACGAGTTTTAAAGCGATTCCTTCGCGAATGACTTACCAACTGCCTAACACACTTACCATAAATGTTTCATACATTAATTAACCCTTTTTGGTCTTTAACCTACATTCCAAAGTAAGGCGAGGGAAAAAGTTTCGTCCGCGAAACGCCGTTACTTGAAACGGTCGTTTCTCCTAAACCGTAAATCGGAATCGAACGAACTACATATCAAAACGAAGCTCGTAACATGAGCTATCTAAACATGGCAGTGGTCACAATCTAGCAGGGGGTCCTCGGGTCCTAATGCTATGCACAAAAACAGTCCAAAGAAAATCGGACGTTACGACGGCTATGTTTACGTGATTTCCAAATTTTAACCCATTCACAAACAACCCAAATCAACCTCAAATCCAACATACAACCATCCTCCATCCTTATCACATCATAACCACCCCAACCAATTCAATTTAATCTTTCATACTTATGCTTAAACTTAACTTTAATCATGCTTAAGTTCTTTTAAATCAAAACCACAACAATTACCATTCCATTTCACTACCATACCAAATCTCAAACTCTAAATCATAACAACAAGCTACAATAACATCCTACTCATCAAAATCACCTTATAATATATATGAACCTAGGGTTTGGAAATGGTATACCTTCCTTGAAGTGGTGGGTGGAGCTAGGAAGCTTTAAGAAGCTTGGAGAAGTTTTAAGAAAGCTTGGATCTTCAAGAAAACAAGACAAACTTCAAGTTAAAAATCTTGAAAACACTATTCATTGTCTTCTTCATTGATTAAATGAAGAAGTTAGAGAAAGAATTAATGGCTTAAACTCATGATATAGCCATAACTAAGCATGAAGATGATTAGGGAATTTTCTTACCAATTTAGGATGCTTTGATCTTTGATTTTGAAAATTCTATGCCTTGAAAATGTGTAAAAGCCGAGAGCAAAGTGAAGAACAAATGCCTTGGTTGTTTTTGATTTTTTGATGAAATGATTTTGCTAGCTTGGTTGGCTTGGTTTTTGTTTTTGATTTAGCAAATTACTACCTTGCCCTTGAATTTGTGTGGTTCTTATTCAACCACACCTCCTTCCTTCCCATGTCATGCTTACCTCATCCTCATGATGTCATCCTTCCTTCCTTGTCTTCTTTCTATTGGTTGGATGACATCATTCCCATTAATCCCTTTGATTAACTTCCTAATCGTTTGCCTAATGACCGCTGATCTGTTATACGGTTCGCTTAACTTTCGTTCTCGTTTATCGTTTGAAGGATCATACCCGGGATCTTATTACTTAGGTTCCCTTAACCTTTCTCAATACATTATATTCCTTTTTATGATCCTCTATCATAATCCTTTAATTTAAATCCTTTTTATCCTGTTACCTTATACTCAATTCTCTCCGTATCTTGTGGATTTCCGGGAAAAATCAAAGTGTTCCGAATTGGATTCTGACGATCTTTACATACACTTATATTCCATATAAAGTACTAATAAAATCTCAGAATATCCATATCAGAACCCCTACATAGTGTGGCATGAAAAGTTTTCTCGTTCAGCAAAAACACTATTCATAAGGGTTTCAAAATTTCTCAAAAATTGGGGTTATTACAGTCTCCCCTCCTTAAAAGGATTCCGTCCCGGAATCAAATAGAAAACAAATGAGGATACTTTCTTAGCATTGCACTTTCTAACTCTCGAGTCAATTTTCCCACATTGTGGTTCTACCATCAAACTCTGACTAGTTTGATAATCCTTCTCCTAAGCACTTGTTCCTTTTTCACTCTATAACCCTTTCCTGGTTGCTCCATATAGGTTACGTTGGGTTGTATATCTATGCGCTCATATGCCTCTATTTATCTGGCATCTGAATTACACTACCTTAACATTGATACGTGAAACACGTTACGACCTGCTACATGTTCGGGGTTAGGGATAGCTCATATGCTAACTTCCCAAACGTCTTAATATATCCAAGGGCCCAACAAATTGTAGACTTAGCTTTCCTTTCTTTCCGAACCTCATCAATCCTTTCCAAGGGATACCTATAACATTATAGGTCCCCTATTTCATACTCTTTATCCTTTCGTGTCAAATCAACATACTTATCATGTCCATCTTGGGCTACTACCAGCCGTCCTCTGATTAGATCTATCATACCCTTGGTCCTTTGGACTACTGCGGGTCCGAGCATCTTGCGCTCTACAACTTCATCCTAACATAAGGGAGATCGACATTGTCTTCCTTCAAGGATCTCATAAGGCGACATCTCGATAATGACATATGATCTATTGTCGTAAGATAACTCAATCCGAATTAAGTGATCATTCCAAATTCTTTCAAGTCTATTACACAGACTCTCATCATAGCTTCCAATCATTAGAGCTCTTGCTTCTCAATACCCATTCTTTTCCAGTTCGTAATCGCTATCACCTTCCGTTCCTAATATTATACTGGTTATACTTTTGCTCGTTAGCGTTCTATAACCTTTTAATAACCACGTCAACCTTAGTATCACGAACGTGTTCCCATTCCGCATACTACCACCACTTTATTACTCCTTTTTCAGTTGTTTCTATTTTCCGGAATTTGATCAATCAAATAGAAGTAAAGGAATTTGTTGAGAGATCACTATGATCACGAACACTTGTCCTATTGCATAGTTAGTACAGAAGGTGGCCAGCCTTTAGTACTTGACAAGCAATTAAACAATAGATGGTATCCTACTAGGCTTCTATCACACAGATAGATAGTCATTCGGCAATACCTCCCCTTCTGGAAGGGTTGTCCTTCTCAGATTACATGAAATGAAAAGAAGAGAAAAGAACGAATTGAAGAGAATTGTATATTCATAAAAATTTTATTGCCATAAAATATCTGGCTTGGAATCTACCTCTGAACTATAGAGGTTTGTCATAGAAGAACAAAACATATATGTATTTATATCCGCATCAAGTATTATAGCATCGCATTTCACGTGCCTAAATATTTTCGCTATCCCGTCCATCATTCTATGGACCCATGCTCTTCCTCGAGCTTATACGCAATTACCTTTGAAACTCCCTCGACATCAAAAATCGAATCTGGGATCTCATTCTAGACATCATCGTTACTAGAATTCTATGCTTGCACCGCAACCTTCCTCGTATAATAATACGACTCTCTATTGATAAGAAAGAATAATTATTCACCAGGTAGATACTCTACTTAATTAGTCTATCAATGATAACTTATACACTACCACGACCCGATTAGTGGTACTCAATCTCAACACCCATTCCAATACAACTCTCACGGTTGTAATCAGCTCAGTACTCGCAGAATCATTGCTGCCTTACTATGGTCCACCACTGACCTACTGTCGTCATTCATTTTTCCATAAAATCTTAATATCTAACCATACGGAGTCTATACATGTCGTATCTAATCCTTCTAAGGAGTTAACATAACCACCAATCACAATTCATGAAGAACACTCCAAACTCTGACGTACTTTCATGACATGAAGCAGATAAAATTGCAGAAGAGTTTCAATCAAAGCAACGATAGCAGGTTAATACCATTCTTAATCATATGCCTTAAATAGAAGACTTAACTCAAAGGTTCGTCTAGTCCTTTTTGAAACATGGTCCTAGCTTATCTCAAGATAGTATCTTCTGAGATAGATAGCCTGCTCATGGCGATTACACGAATTAAACCTTTACAAACTACTATTAGGGTTGGGTATTTGCATAGTCATCAAAAGGAATGTCAATCTCTCAAACCATAAAATAACCTTTACGGCTTCAACCATTATTACTGTATTCCTCTGGCATGAGCGCCTATAATTGTCCTCTTACATTTAAAGTGTCGGCCACCTCTTTGGCCTTTCCTGATAGTAATAGTTCCTTATAATCAATGTCTTTTAACCACCTTCAACTAAATTTTCTACCTCATTTCAATCACAGCTTATGTGAAGATGTTTTCCTTAACATCTGATAAGAAAGAAAAAAAATCACCATTTTTCCATAAGTTGTTGCCTCAGTCTTTAGAGGTTAATCACTGTCATGACTGACTCTCAATCATAATTAGAACATCTTTTATCTTAAGTCCTAATTGCCCTGAATAATTTCGACCATTACTGGTTCGATCCATACTTTCCCGTGGTTTAACACGTGCCCCACTTGGCAACATTATAATTATGTCATATTTCCTTTATCAACATTTTTATTCTTGAGAATTTCGAATATTTCCCTTCTCCTTGTAAAACCTCTAAGGTTATCCTTCAATCGTTCCTCCTGTATTCCCTATATACAGGGCATATCAAATACCATTTACTGATACTAGAACCATTGTCTATTTACTTCTGAAAAATTTCTCCACTGATCCTTAAAGGTTATTATTACCTTAACCCTTTCCAATTCATACTGTCAAAACTCATACTATTCCTATTAAGGGTGAAATGCAAACCTTTATGCATTCCCCTAGGATTCATTTTAAGTTACCGATGTTCTAGCCTTAATTCCACCTTTAAAAGGTACCTGCATCCATCCATGGATAAATCAAGTCATATATCCTTGACAGATTATCTTATTCATCATTCCCACCTCGATAGTCGATACCTAATTTCATAATAGCATCCTTATTCAAATTGAGGTCAATCCATATGGCCTCCAAAAGATAACAATGGTCGTCCGCTTTTCTTGCCTAATTTGGTAACGATAACAAGGATGTTCTGGAGGATATTGGTCATGTTCAACGTGAACTTCTTCTTAATAATTCCTTATTTACTTTTGTTGTTTATCTCAACAGTCACCTCGATGTTGGGATATCTTTCATATCTGGCGTCTCCCTTTCTGGGTATCATGCCACCGGTCTTACACTTCACCTTCTTGAAGGTCACTTCCTTCATCCAATTTTCTTAATTTCTTACTTCCTTATCCCCTTAGTCTATCCGCGTCTCATTATTTATCCTTCGAATTATCTCAAGGTTTCCTCGAATCCTCCCAACTTACAGGGGATAAACTATATGTATCTCTTATGCCCTCAACCATCAATTTTAACTTATGGTGAATCACCCTCATCCTGACGAATGCATACTTTTCTATTTCTATTGCTACGAGTCGTTAGGGTTTCCTCATACCCAACTCCCTTATCATACCTCAAACTCTATTGCCGTTATATTCCTTTCCACTTCAATTTCTTTTTTTATTTTCCTTTCTCTTATCATTATTTCATGAACCAACACAACATAAGCATTGATTTCAAACATCCCGTCATTCTGGATTCGTGTCCTCAGAACGAATCTTGATAACTTTTACAACTTAGATTCACAATTCATCATACTCGTCCGCCTTTGTTCTGGCTCTAAAGCTTTTACACTATCTCCATAACTTTGGGCAGTACCTTCCTGAAAACAATTGACTGAACTTTAATCAGTTTATTATAATCTCTTGCTCCGTGCCTTCCTTGGCCTTTTACCGGCGGGTGGTCTCTCTCTTAGGAGGGTAAGTGATAAAAACAGTCTTTTGTGATTCGTCAATCATTTAGAATCTCAAATGATTCCTATATTTCCTTTAGCCAGGCTCTTGCCTCGACTGGGTCAGCTTGTTCCTTGGAACTCTGAGAGCTTAGCGATTTAAAGGTCCTGAAAGAATTTCTCACCGCACTGTCTCCTCAGGGTGGTGGTTGGGGATAATAGTCTAAGTTCTTTTTAGACAGGTCCATGAATTGCCGTATAGGAGCACCGTCTCGGGTCTCCTTTCCTTACTCGACTTTCTGTTTCCTTAGTATGAAATGTTTCATCCTACTCCCCATAATTGGGGTCATCTTTTAATTTAAAATCCTCATTTTCCACTCCATTATGTCATGGGTTCCTTCTATCTTGATGGCGACCTCCCTGACTATCACGTTCAGGGTTTGCTCTAAATCTTATTCCTCAAACTATGGCTCTCATCTAAGTTCTCATCCTTACGCTCTTGAACTTTTGGAACCCAAATTCTATAGGAAAACCTCATTATTCCCTTATCATCTTTCTCGATATTAATCTTTTATCTAATTGTTGGCTCCCTGCCTTCATTCATAACTTTTTCTGGCACAATATGATCTTTTCCAATAATTCGGGCTGTATTGCAATCTCAAACAGCTTTTCGGTACCGGCTCCGGTTACCTTCACTTCTATTTCCATTTTCTCAAAATCTCTTATAAACTCTCCAAAAGACATTATCATCTTGAGTCTCTCCTTTTTACTAAGGGCATCAGCCACCATATTGGCTTTCCCCGAATGATAAAGAATCTCCCAATCATTATTCTTGATTAGCTCTAACTGCCTCCTCTGGCATATGTTGAGCTCTTTCTACGTGAAAATGTACTAGAGCACTTATGGCTTAGGTAATTCTTGCACTTCTCTCCATACAAGTAGTGCCTCCAATCCTTAGGGTAAAACTATTGCCACGAGCCTAAGCTCATGAGCGGGGATATCGAATTTCATATTACCTTAATTGTCTTGACATGTACGCAATTACCTTACCGTGCTGCATAAGCACGCACCCTAAGCACTTATGCGAAGCGTCACTACACTTCAAAAAATCTCTTTTTCCATCCGGCAACGCCAGCATAAGGGCCATCACCAACCTCTGCTTCAGTTCTTGAAAGCTGTTCTCGTATTTCTCTGTCCATTCGAACTTCTCAGTCTTACGAGTAAGCCGCGTTAAAGGGGCTACTATCTTTACAACTTGAACGAACCTCCGGTAGTGACCGGCCAATCCTACCTCTGGTAGTCGACCAAACCATGGTCATCAATTCATCAGTGGTCCTTTATCCAATCCTGTCAGGATCCTCCATGGGATCCTCCTCAACAACTATCCCTTCTAGGACAACATCCTCAACCGCTACATCCTCAATATCAACATCATCCGGTCCTGCATTAGGACACTCTATCGGATCCACAATCCGATCTCCAATTAGTAATAAAATATCATCGCGATGTTGTTCCTCAACTTCAGGGTTCGGAGTCCCGCTACCATATACGATAACGAACTACGCTTCTATCGCTACATTTATAAGGGTTCCCATAAGGGTTTTAAATGTCAGTACTACGTTAGGTAGTCCGACTATGAACTTGGCAAGAGTTCTTATTATCTTAGTGAACTTATTATCTTAACGTCCCATCATCTCTGAGGTTTATAACGCTTCGCTCTGATACCATTTCTGTAACACCCCCAGATCCGGGGTCGGGGATCCGGGTCGTCACGGTCTTTCTTTCCACAATATCACTTCACTTAATTAATAATAATAACCTTATGCTGTGACCCCACACTAACACACACCACAACCCGTTATAGTCTCAGAGATGAAATTGAAATAAGTACAAGTCTTTGAATCCACAATTTAAAATTATTACAACCCAAAATGATTACTTGATAAATTTACAGTTAATTGCCATTATCTGCCACAAGTTATAATTATACATAATTGATTCTCAAAAATAGAATGCCTGATCTACCAATAGATCTACCTCTGCAGCTATAGCAGCCACAACATCATCGGGAAGACGCGGGGCGCTTCCCACGCGCTTGCGCTGGGTCTGCTGGAGTCTGGCCATCTCTCCTAACTGTTGTTGTGTGATGAAGAAATAAAGCAAGAGTGAGCCTTACAGCTCGCAAGATAATACATAGTGATAACAATAATATAAGTATCTAAATGGATACTTGATAGCATCTCTATCATATGCAAGATAATTACTTACTAGATATAAGTAAAAACAAGGAATGAAGTTACCAATACTTCACCACACTTATATCATATATAAAGCTACTTGAACTGCCACCGTTCAAAGTATTATAGGTTTTAAGAAAAACATCCCATAGATGAGACCACAAGTTAAGACTTGAATAGATTCAATCTTTGAAAGATTATTGAATGAAAAAGTTATGAGATACTTTATTTAGTCCCGGTATATATATATCCACATATATATACCCCTTTAAACATTTCCTGAAACCTCTGTTATGTAAAGTATGAACAGAGTTTGAAACATCCAATGAATTTTGGAAAGGAAAAGAATTTTGGCATAAACCCGATATCTCGCTGATCAGGCAAAGATACCAATAAGTAACCTTTTCTACTGTAGATGGATGAATTCCTCACCGGTCATCACCCTGGCCGCATTAGGACCTCGCGCTCGACCGTACCCCGGTCCCTCACGCGTTGATGGACTGCCACCCAGCCACTTACACAATAATAGACCGTACCCCGGCCTGTCGCTTATGCCGACTCAATGAGATGGGCTTACTTCCCGAACGTTGGGCAAGTAATCAATTCATTTACCAAATCTGCAACCTCGTTGCGAATATAAAATACACCACAGAGCCGGATTCCCCAGGTTTTGAGCGAGTATTTAAATCCCCTTTAAAAGGAAGATCTTAAATATAAAAATGAGTTTTGGGATCCGCTCTGACTTTTAAAAATCATTTTGAAGACTCGAAAACACTTTAAAGAGTGTTTGGAGTAAGGCTGATTTAATGAAGTAAATCAGTCCCCAGAATATTAGAAAATATCTGAATATTATTAATTAAATAATATTCCCATAAAGAATAATCTTTATAAAAATAATTGAAGTAGAAGTATTAAAACTTATACTTGAAATAAACATTAAATAACCAAAGATATACTTATATGAAAGTATTATCTTTATTTGAATAATCGAAAATAAGTTTGATTATTAACACCTTACTCTTTAATAAAATAAAGAATATATCTCAGCAAATAATCGGAGTCATAGATCCTCAAATGAATATTCAAATAATATTCATTAAATAAAATAAGCTGAGTCATAATACCTCGAATGAATATTATAAATAATATTCATTAAATAAAATAAAGGAGTCATACATCCTCAAATGAATATTCAAATAATATTCAATAAATAATATAAAAGAGTCATAAGCCCTCGAATAATATTCGAAATAATATTCAGATAAATAAATAAAAGGAGTCATAAGTCCTCGAATGAATATTTAAAATAATATTCATTAATAAAATAAAAGGAGTCATAAGTCCTCGAACGAATATTCAAAATAATATTCATTTAATATAAAGGAGTCATACGCCTTCGAATAATATTCGAAATAATATTCAATAATAAAATAAAGTTAAAGTAATCGAATAAACCTTATTCGATTAATAGTTTTGAAAACTATGACCATATATATATATATATAAGTATATATATATATATCCATATATACAAAATCTACTCGGGATCCTCGACTCCCGGTTTTAGAAAATATTTCCACCTTTGGGTCCCTATACTAAGGGTATACGCAAATACCGCTTATCTCTAGCATAGGTATTATCAACTGAACCAACAGATATATATTTCAAGAATATGAAACAGGCATGCATATATACCATATCACATGCTACAATATATCGCAAGAATTTGCTAAATAACCAACATGCATCTATCGCAAGATAATGCATATACAAGTGTATACATCACAACAACAGTATAACGGATAGAATACTTGCCTGAGCGACTTGGGGGTGAGAAAGGCTCGGGACGAGTCTGATAACCTATAAACAACAAGTAAGTTGGAATTAAACCAAAATCACTTGTAAATCTATGATTTAACTAACTTAGACTCTAATGCTAGTTTTGCGCTCACCGATTCGCTTAAGTCACTCGGGTACCCTCGGCTCCACCATTTTTAATAATTTAACCTTTACGAGTTTTAAAGCGATTCCTTCGCGAATGACTTACCAACTGCCTAACACACTTACCATAAATGTTTCATACATTAATTAACCCTTTTTGGTCTTTAACCTACATTCCAAAGTAAGGCGAGGGAAAAAGTTTCGTCCGCGAAACGCCGTTACTTGAAACGGTCGTTTCTCCTAAACCGTAAATCGGAATCGAATGAACTACATATCAAAACGAAGCTCGTAACATGAGCTATCTAAACATGGCAGTGGTCACAATCTAGCAGGGGGTCCTCGGGTCCTAATGCTATGCACAAAAACAGTCCAAAGAAAATCGGACGTTACGACGGCTATGTTTACGTGATTTCCAAATTTTAACCCATTCACAAACAACCCAAATCAACCTCAAATCCAACATACAACCATCCTCCATCCTTATCACATCATAACCACCCCAACCAATTCAATTTAATCTTTCATACTTATGCTTAAACTTAACTTTAATCATGCTTAAGTTCTTTTAAATCAAAACCACAACAATTACCATTCCATTTCACTACCATACCAAATCTCAAACTCTAAATCATAACAACAAGCTACAATAACATCCTACTCATCAAAATCACCTTATAATATATATGAACCTAGGGTTTGGAAATGGTATACCTTCCTTGAAGTGGTGGGTGGAGCTAGGAAGCTTTAAGAAGCTTGGAGAAGTTTTAAGAAAGCTTGGATCTTCAAGAAAACAAGACAAACTTCAAGTTAAAAATCTTGAAAACACTATTCATTGTCTTCTTCATTGATTAAATGAAGAAGTTAGAGAAAGAATTAATGGCTTAAACTCATGATATAGCCATAACTAAGCATGAAGATGATTAGGGAATTTTCTTACCAATTTAGGATGCTTTGATCTTTGATTTTGAAAATTCTATGCCTTGAAAATGTGTAAAAGCCGAGAGCAAAGTGAAGAACAAATGCCTTGGTTGTTTTTGATTTTTTGATGAAATGATTTTGCTAGCTTGGTTGGCTTGGTTTTTTTTTTTGATTTAGCAAATTACTACCTTGCCCTTGAATTTGTGTGGTTCTTATTCAACCACACCTCCTTCCTTCCCATGTCATGCTTACCTCATCCTCATGATGTCATCCTTCCTTCCTTGTCTTCTTTCTATTGGTTGGATGACATCATTCCCATTAATCCCTTTGATTAACTTCCTAATCGTTTGCCTAATGACCGCTGATCTGTTATACGGTTCGCTTAACTTTCGTTCTCGTTTATCGTTTGAAGGATCATACCCGGGATCTTATTACTTAGGTTCCCTTAACCTTTCTCAATACATTATATTCCTTTTTATGATCCTCTATCATAATCCTTTAATTTAAATCCTTTTTATCCTGTTACCTTATACTCAATTCTCTCCGTATCTTGTGGATTTCCGGGAAAAATCAAAGTGTTCCGAATTGGATTCTGACGATCTTTACATACACTTATATTCCATATAAAGTACTAATAAAATCTCAGAATATCCATATCAGAACCCCTACATAGTGTGGCATGAAAAGTTTTCTCGTTCAGCAAAAACACTATTCATAAGGGTTTCAAAATTTCTCAAAAATTGGGGTTATTACATTTGAGTTGTAAATAAAAAGCACGATTCCGTAGTAAGCTCCAGAGTTCTTGTAGTGTTGTATATCACTTTGTGCCTAGAATTTTTATTCTTTGTATAATCGTAGGATTGCCTTGAGGATAGTCTAGTCATAGTAATTGGTCTAGTTCCGAAGCATATCTGTTAAGCATTTGCACACACCACGTTTCTGGCTGTATGTCCGTTTGCATGAGTTTATTGATCTTTAGTGTCTAACTGCATTCGTTGAGACGTGACAATTTGGTTGGTTAATTGTAGTAAGGGGGATCGTTGCATTTTCATATAGATTGCATTCATGCATATTTTTATTTGTTTTGAGTCTGTGATGCTTGAGGACAAGCATCGATTTAAGTTTGGGGGTATGATAAGTGGCATTTTATACCACTTAGAACGTCTTAAAATGGCTTAAATTGGTGTCTTGAAATCAAGTATTTTGTGTATTTGATGTGTTTTTCTAGTGTTTATGCATTTCAGGATATTAGTTGCATTTCGGAGGAGGAATCATCAAGAATAAGCCTTGGCATGTGTTCACCATTGCGAGAGGAAAAGAACGGGCAGATTACGGTGAAGAAACGGAGCAAACCTGGAATTTTTCCAGTAGGGTCCTGCGCGCCCGCGCAGCAATGCTGAGCGGCCGCGCAGCAGCCTTGCGCGCCCGCGCAGAAATGCTGAGCGGCCGCGCAGGGTCGGGGAAAAAGCTGAATTATTTTAGACTTCTACTTCTGTTTGGCTTCCAACTTCTATGTAATCTGAGTTTTATGGGACTATTATATAAGTAGATTTGAGACGTTTTCATAGAGAATATGAAGGAGATTATGTTTTAGATTGTGTTTGGCGTAAGAAGCGAAGGAGATAAGGAAGAAGACCGATTTAGCACACTGCAGCGAAGAGGAAGCATATTTTCTTGTGATTCTTGTTTCGTTGTAACGTTGGATGCTAGTTTTCTTGCTTTGACTTATTTACTCTTGTGACATACTCTGTTTTAATATAATTAGTTTAGTTATTATTTTCTTGTGTTGTTTATCATGATTTCATATGAACCCATGATGGCGATAAGTTCTATTATGGGCTAATCGTGATCATGGGGTTGCAACGGATTTATTATGGAATTCTTTAGTTAATTGTTTAATACTTTAGTGTGTGATGATTGCATGATATCTAGTATTGGTTGTGCGTATTCGTCTTATGTGCGTCGCGAACATATAAGATAGGGTGTTAATCTCTTGTGAAGCGACGGTGGATCTTGAGATTTAGAACTTGCCATGCTAGCATAGGTTCATGTACGTTGTGCATGATTAGTGGGTAATTCTAACAGTTTTATTTGCCCTATATAATCAAAAGGGATAACTTGTGCTTAAATCGTTGTGTTGTCAATTTCTGTAGACATATAGGAACTCAAAATGATTGATGACTATTCAACTTCTATCTTAATTGTGGATGCTTGGTAGAATGGTATTAGTACAATGCAAGTTGGCTTTTATCAGTTTCGTGTTATTCGATTAATGTCATCACTGTCACATGCTAAAGGTAATAACAATGGCTATAGAAGGAAGTAATAATGAAGTTGTGATCTCATGAGTGTTTTATTATTGATAAATTGAAGTGTTAGTTAAGTGGTTAATTAAGTAGTTAATATTTAATATTTAATCAACAATTTTAAGTGTTATTATCTTAACATTGAGAAGTAGTCATAAATTGGTGAGTGAGTTTAATTAGACAATAACTTAGTCTGAGTCTCTGAGGGAACGAACTAGAAAGTATTCTATATTACTTGCGAACGCGTATACTTGCGTGAATATTAGTGCATGTTTTCGCCCTAACAGATCTCCAGTCCAGCGCAAGAGCTAGGGGTTCAGGTTGAGGAAGCTGAGCTAGTAGGCTTCTTTTGGAATAATTTAAGTCTGTAAAAGGTTGTAATAATGTTTAATACTCAGTTTGAGTTTGGAATAGTTGGGATTTGAACGGTTTGTAATATATTAGTGTGCTTGGCTTGTGTGCATACTTTAACCTGTTGCGATCCGTGGTAGTTAGTAAATAGGGTCATTGCATATTATTATTATCTTTAATATTGTTATAAGCAGGTTTTAAATAAGGTGTGTGTGGACCCCAAACTTCTGACCCGGGTTTGGAGGGCGCCACAGGTTTGGTATCAGAGCTACAAGTTATAAGTCACTGACACAAGCCTAGGTTGACGGGAATGGGTAGAGGATTAGGATTAGAAGTGAGGAATAGAAAGATAGAACGTCGAGAGGTTGAGTGCTTCGGTATATCAGGTATTAGTGTAATTCGCGTTATGGTATGAGATTCTTATATTGCGATATGATTTCAGATAGCAGCGATGGCCGACTCTTTTATTCCCGTATCAGCTGATCATTCAGAGCCTTCAGTTGGAGTGCCGTCTTCGGATCCACGTCCTGTTGTTCCACCAGTGTTGGCTATACTACCTCCACCTGTGTTGCAGCCCGTACCACTGCAGGCTATTCCACCCCCAGGCATGAGGCCACCTGTTAGAGGACCCCCACCTGCTGATTCAGGCTTTACTAGTTATTCAGTCACAGGAGTACCTTTCCAGTTCTCTTCCTATCCTATCCCATATCATCAGTTTGAGGCTTGCCTTATGGAGCAGCGATTCCTTCAGGGTCAGATCCAGGAGTTACTACATATTATGCGTACCAGAGAGATTGGGAGTGGTGAGAGGCGACTCAGAGAGAGGCTACAGGCATTTCGTAGGACAGCTGCAGTGAGGATTGCTGAGGCTACACATGAGGACATCACCCCTAATTTCCTAGTGGAGTGGGATAAGTGGGTTCTAGAGGAGCTTGAGGAGATTGGAGGTCCAGACTTGCCATGAGTCAGAGATCCAGAGATGGAGATGCTGAGTAGTGTTGTATGGTTGTATAGTATGTACAGTAGTGTGTAGTGTGTATCAGTAGACTTTTGAGTTGTATTTATAGACTAGCGATGCTGACGAGTGAGTAGGTTGTTGTACCCTTTTTGCTTTTACTTCCGAAGCATCTTTATGCTTGTACTACCTAAAACTTTTGATCTATATATATATATCAGTACCTTTTTCCTTTCCAGCACTATCATTTACTCTATTGCACCTGTTTTACCTTACCTTATTTATTGCACCAGTTATACCCTGTGATACCATGTACCCTGTTTTCCATAACTATTTATATTCTGTAAAGAAGCATGCAATTTACTTAGTTACAACTGTTTTCAAAAAGAGATATTCCTGTTTTACAAAACTTTTCCTTTATGCAAAGATTTGATTTAAAAGCTAAATAAATTGATTGATTCTTTACAGAAAATGCCTCCCAGAAGAAATACCCGCACCAACACCCAAAATGAAGAAACCAACAATAACAACCAAGATGATACAAACCCGAATGTGAACCCAGGACCCATGGACCCAGCAATAGCCCAGATTCTTCAAATTTTGGCCCAACAAACAGTTCACCTGGCACAACAACAACAAAGACAGACTAATCCCCAGGTAACTTTCAAAACTTTTCAGGCAGTAAACCCACCAGAATTCAAGGGTTTCTTAGAGCCAATTGAAGCAAATGTGTGGTTAAAGGAAATAGAGAAGGCATTTGCCTTGGTAAAAGTGAAAGAGGAGCAGAAGGTTGAGTTTGCAAGTTACTATTTGAAGAATGAGGCCACCTACTGGTGGGAGATGGTGAAGACATTGGAAGGTATAAATGTTATTACTTGGGAGAGGTTTAAGGAATTATTTCTAGAAAAGTATTTTCCTCAGTTTGTTCAAGATCAGATGGAGCTGAAGTTTTTAGAGTTAAAGAAAGGAACTATGTCGGTGGCAGATTATGAGAGTAAATTTAAAGAATTGTCAAGGTATGTGCCGTCGTATGTTGATACTGATAGAAAGAAAGCTAAGAGATTCCAGCAAGGCTTCAAGCCATGGATCAGAGGGAAGGTAGCTATTTTTGAGTTGGAGACCTATGCAGGGGTTGTACAGAAGGTTATGATCGCAGAGACAGAGAGTGAGATGTTCCAGAAGGAAAAGGAAAGCAAGAAAAGGAAAATTGAGGGAAGTGAGGGTCAGTCACAACCAGGGAAGTTTCCAAACTTTAAGAAGGGCAAGTTCCAGCCAGGGATAAATTTTAATTTCAGGAGACAAAATGCAGGAGACGGAGGCCATGGCAACCGTCCAGCTAATGTGAATCAGCCGAATCAGTTGAGATTAACTTTTCCAGATTGTCAAGTTTGTGGAAAGAAGCATGGAGGAGTTTGTAACAAGTTGAATGTGGTATGTTTCAAATGCAACCAGAAAGGGCACTATTCGAGGGAGTGCCGAAATCAGCCAGCTAGAGAGCTAGCAAATAAGGATCAACCTATTCGAAATTCAGCGGTAAAGGTTCCCGCCATTGGATTTACGTGCTTCAAATGTGGAAAACCAGGACATATGGCTAGGGATTGCAAGACAGCAGCCCCAGTCAGTAATGCCTTGAGGATCATGGGATCTACCCCAACAGTAAATGAGACTCCAAGGGCTAGAGTCTTCGACATGTCAGTGAGGGATGCTATCCAGGATGCGGATGTCGTGGCAGGTACGCTTAATGTGAATTCTTTATGTGCCAAAGTGTTAATAGATTCGGGAGCAACTCGATCGTTTGTTTCACAAGATTTTGTTAGTAAGTTAAATTGTCCAGTTGGGTATTTAAATGAAATAATGACTGTGGAGTTAGCAAATCAAGAACGTGTAACTTTGAGTCATGTTTGTGGAAATTGTGAGGTTGAGATTTCTTGTAGTAATTTTTGTGTAGATTTGATACCATTTAAGTTAGGAGAATTTGACGTTATATTAGGAATGGATTGGTTATCTAAGCACGATGCCCAGATAGATTGTCGAAATAAGAAGGTAATAGTGAAGACGCCTGACGAAAAGATAGTAACGTTCAAAGGACAGAAGCAAGTAAAGAAGTTCTTAACAATAATTCAAGCTAAGAAGTTATTACGGCAAGGATGTGAGCATTTTATAGCCTACGTGATTGACAAGAGTCAGGTTCCAGCAAAACTTGAAGATATTCCAGTAGTGAATGAATTTCCAGACGTATTTCCCGATGAGTTACCAGGACTTCCTCTAGATAGAGAAATTGAATTTACGATCGACTTAACACCTGGAACAGAACCAATATCCAAGGCCCCGTACAGAATGGCGCCTGTTGAGATGAAAGAGCTAGCGAAGCAGTTACAGGAGTTGTTAGAGAAAGGAGTAATCAGACCCAGTGTATCCCCGTGGGGAGCACCGGTATTATTTGTCAAGAAGAAAGATGGAAGCATGAGACTATGTATCGACTATAGGGAGCTCAACAAGCTTACAATCAAGAATAAGTATCCATTACCTAGAATTGATGATTTATTTGACCAATTGAAGGGAGCCAAGTATTTCTCCAAAATCGATTTAAGATCGGGATATCATCAACTGAAGATCAAGCCAGAAGATATACCAAAGACAGCTTTTCGAACAAGGTATGAACATTATGAATTTCTAGTAATGTCTTTTGGATTGACCAACGCCCCGACAGCATTTATGGACCTGATGAACAGAATTTTCAAGAAATATTTGGACAAGTTCGTTATTGTATTTATAGACGATATTTTGATCTATTCAAAGACAGAAGAGGATCATGTGGAACATGTGAGAACGGCTTTGGAGATTTTAAGGAAAAAGAAGTTATATGCTAAATTCTCGAAGTGTGAGTTTTGGCTACAGGAAGTTCAATTCTTAGGACACATAGTCAGTAACGAAGGGATCAAAGTAGACCCGGCAAAGATCGAAGCAATTACAAATTGGGAGAGACCGAGAACACCTACTGAGGTAAGAAGTTTCTTGGGATTGGCAGGATATTATCGACGATTCGTTAAGAATTTCTCAAGGATTGCAACACCATTGACAAAGCTTACATAAAAGAATGAAAAGTTTATATGGAACGACAAGTGCGAAGAAAGTTTTCAAGAGTTGAAGCGGAGATTAATCACGGCACCTGTTTTGTCACTTTCAGACGATCAAGGGAATTTCATAATTTATAGCGATGCTTCTCACAAAGGACTAGGATGTGTTTTAATGCAGCACAAAAAGGTGATTGTGTATGCGTCAAGGCAATTGAAACCACACGAACAAAAGTATCCTACTCATGACTTGGAGCTAGCAGCTATAGTTTTCGCTTTGAAGATTTAGAGACATTATCTGTATGGAGAGAAATGTGAGATTTATACGGATCACAAAAGCTTAAAGTACATATTTACCCAGAAGGAACTTAATATGAGGCAAAGGAGATGGTTAGAATTGATCAAGGATTATGATTGCTCGATTAATTATCATCCCGGTAAGGCGAACGTTGTAGCAGACGCGTTAAGTCGAAAGGAAAGGTTAAATGTGTTATCCGTACCTGAAGAGATATATAAAGAATTTCAGAAATTGGAATTGGAGATTAGAATTTGCAAGCCTGAGGAAGCAAAAGTGTACATTATAATTTTCCAACCGGAGTTATTGGAGAAAATAAAGAAATGCTAGAAAGAGGTAATGGATCAAGGTATAAATTGTTTGGTAGGTGAGGAATTATGCACGTAACAAGATGACCAAGGTATTCTGAGGTTTTCATCTAGAATTTGGATTCCACCGGTGATGGAGTTAAAGAATAAAATTCTACAAGAGGCACATAATTCAAAGTATTCCATCCATCCAGGGAGTACCAAGATGTATAGAGATTTAAAGAAGAATTATTGGTGGCCAGACATGAAGAGGGAAATTGCGGAATGGGTTAGCAAATGTTATACCTGTCAGAGGGTTAAAGCAGAACATCAGAGGCCAAGCGGATTGCTACAGTCATTGGAGATTCCAGAATGGAAGTGGAAACATATTTCCATGGATTTTATAGTTGGATTACCAAGGACAAGGGTTAATCATGATGCCATTTGGGTTATAGTGGATAGACTTACCAAGTCAGCTCATTTTTTGCCTATAAATGAAAGATTTTCGCTAGACAAGTTGGTCCATATGTACCTAAAGGAAATTGTAGTTCGTCATGGAGTTCCAGTGTCTATCATATCTGATCGAGATCCAAGGTTTAATTCAAGATTTTGGAAGCGTTTTCAAGAATGTTTGGGAACAAGACTGAATATGAGTACGGCCTATCACCCCCAGACGGATGGCCAAAGTGAAAGAATGATCCAGACAATCGAGGACATGTTACGTGTTTGTACTATTGATTTCAAAGGAAGTTGGGACGAACATTTACCTCTGGTAGAGTTTGCTTACAACAACAGTTATCATGCCAGTATTGGGATGCCACCCTATGAAGCCCTTTATGGACGTAAATGTAGATCTCCAGTATATTGGGATGAAGTAGGAAAATGCAAGATACTTGGACCTGAACTGGTACAGCAAACAAAGGAAATTGTTGAAATTATTCAGAAGAGATTGATAGCCGCACAAGATCGTCAGAGGAAATATGCAGACCAGTCAAGGAAAGACATGGAATTTGAAGAAGGAAGCTTGATATTACTGAAAGTATCACCATGGAAAGGACTAACGAGGTTTGGGAAGAAAGGGAAGCTAAGCCCAAGATATGTCGGACCTTTTGAGATCCTAAAGCGCGTTGGTAAAGTAGCTTACGAATTGGCGTTACCTCCGTACATGGAGCACATTCACAATGTTTTTCACGTATCTATGCTCAAGAAATATAATCCAGACTCCAGGCATGTAATATAATATGAGCCAATAGAGCTTCAGGCAGATTTATCATATGTAAAGAGTCCGATAGAGATTCTAGAGGAAAGAGAGAAAGTATTGAGAAATAAAGTGGTAAAGTTAGTAAGAGTATTGTGGAGAAACCCGAAGGTTGAAGAGTCAACCTGGGAGTTAGAAAGTGATATGGGAGAAAAGTACCCTCATTTGTTTTCTTAGGAGATTTTGAGGACAGAATCCTTTTAAGGGGGGAAGGATGTAATATCCGGGATATATCGTGTAATTATTTTTGCTATTAAATAATTGTTATATGTGTTCAGTATCTATTCTGTGAGTTAATTGTTAAGCGTTATCTGTACTTGGATATTCAAAAGTAATATTAATTGAGTATTTTAATTTTTATATGTCCAAAATAAAATTTAGATGATTGTCATATCTTCCTAATTATTTTTATGTTGATTTATGGATTTATAAAGATCATATGAAATTTATAAAAAAAAATTCTGAGTATTTAAAATCTATTTTATAAAAACGGGAACCAACCGACGTCACCCGTTGTTACGTTTTTGGAACCTGAAACTCTTCCGAGAACTCCTTCCGAACCTAATTGTAATATTCCGAGCATATTCCATGTTTCGACTTTTTCGATCCGGTGTACGGTTTGTTCTGCGCGGGTCCCGGCGCAACATTTTCGATACAATATTCGTTTAGATAAATCAATAAAACCCGTATTTTCGATAAACGGGAGCTTTTTATTAAACTATCCCAATTATCACTTCGTAGTACGTGTAACTAGGCGCTGAGACGAAGACCGCAGTACAAATTGTACTGATTTGGATAATTATCCCGAAAACCGATACCGTTTGGATCAGTTTTTACAAATAAACGTACTGTTTTATATCCGGAATGATCGAACGGGATACTAATTTTCCGTAAATATAAATAGCCTTTTTCCGTATTTTATTTCGTATCAAAATCATTTGCAGACAGATAAATATATAATTTTACAGAGAAAAATCCTATATTCATAAATTGTTTCAAGAATCAAACCAACTTTTGAAGGTGTTATTGATATTTGTTTGAAAAGCTCGAGTACTGGATTTGAAGGTCTTGAGAAGCTCTATCAGAATTTGTAATCCATACACCTGCAGAATCAAAGGGTTAATTTCTAAAAATTTAATTATTTTCGAATTATTTTTATGAAAAATATGAATTTTTGTTCGGATGATTGTTTGTATGATTTGATGAGTGCATGTTGTAGAGCTTGTTTTCCTGATGATTTTGATATATTATACGTCTGATTTGGAGTTCAATAACATGTTCAAATTTGAGTTTGATTTTCGAATTTCAAAATTAGGGTTTATAACCCGTATGAATGTTCTTAATTGAAATTTGGGGGTTTCTTATTCTGGAATAGATTGATGTTGTGGTATAGTGGATTGTATTCTCTGTGAAATTTGCAATCTAGTCGTATAAGTTTCATGAATCACCGAGGTCTGTAGAGAAGGGAGTTGTATTTTGAATATTTCCGAAGTTCGCCGGAAACTGGCAAACTTCACGGCCAAATTCCGGCCAACTCAGGGATGATTAGAACGATTTGTTGGCTTGGTTGTGTTCCTGGTAAAGTATAGATGTGATCTGGAGGTGTTGGTGGGGTGAGGACGCCGGGAACGTGTTCTCCGGCCACCCCTGTGTTTTCCGGCGACGGGGTGTAAAATTTGCAGTTTGCTCCCTGGACTTTTGGGGACGATACAGTTAGGTCCCTGAAGTTTCCAGACTTTGTAAATTTAGGATTCCTGTTTTAAAAATGTTTAAAAATCATATTTCCTATTTATTTTTATTATAAAAATTCATTTTTAATTTCTGAAAATTCTAAAAATCATTATTTTAATTCCGAAAATTATTTTTAATTCAAAAATAAATCTAAACTAATTAGTTAATTAATTGCAGTTAATTTTAATTGATTAATTGGTCAATTAATTCGAAAATTAATTGATTAATTGATTTAATTAATTATTAATTGATTTTAATTAATTATTTAATTAGATTTAATTATTTAAAAAATGATTTAAAAATTTCGAAAAATAGTTTCGAGCTTTAAAATAGTATTCTAAATTATTTTCAAGGCTCGATAATTATTCTAAAATTGTTGCGGAGCACCGAACCCTGTTTACTAACCCGAAATTGATTCAACGACCCATTTTAATTACGAAAAATGTTTTAAAAATCATTTTAAATACCAGAAAGCCTATTTATGACCCGAGACTTCTTTATAAATGATATATCATTGATTACGTGATGTATTATGTGCTATATATGACTTGTTAATTGACTATCGGTCTATATATTCGGTGTTTACTTGATTATTGCATAACTTTCAATCCGTTAATCGGATTTGGGTAAAACGAAGGGTAGATAGAAGTATGTGTTGAATAGAATTCTATGAGTCAATTATTGATAGATGCTTATGATATGTGAGCAGAAGAGGCAAGACGTAGGAAAGGGAAACAGATAGTTGAGGAGTAAGACGGTTGTGATTGGAAGCAAGTGCAATGTAGTAAGCTAATACCAGGCAAGTGTTCTGAACTTTCTCGAGATATTGTAGTACTTGATAGTCTGGTTGATATTGCAAGTGCTTTGAAGCACTGAAACCCAAACCCTGATTTCAGTTATTGTTCTTGAGCCATGAACCTTATTCTTTCTAGACCATTGATTGTTGTATACCCAGACACGAACCTCAAGTATACGATACTACTCTACAAATACATGCAAACAGAATCCCAAACGCTGAACTAAATTAGTTGTATACTCAACCATTGCATCCTATGCTTTGAAAGCCCAAATCTTTGAAACCCTGAAATGTTGATTCCTTTGTTATCCAATTCTTTCATTACCCAGCATCCAAGCTTTTAAATTGCCTTATTGATCCTCACAAGGATTAAAACCCTTTCATTGTTAAACACTTATTGTTGTTATTGATTCTGGTTATTGTTTATTATTGTATATTCTGTTGTTATGTTAGAATTGGATTGTTTTTATAAAATTGTGGACCAGATTCGTGGTCAGACTATACAATGGTCAAGTTAGGCCAATGTGTGCCTTGGATCCAGTAGTTAGAGCAATGATGTGTGCCTTGCTCGGGGTTAGTGCGTGACTGATCAACAGCCTAACCTTGGTTTTTAAATTAAAAGTATAATATCCAATTCTAAATCATAATCCATTGTTCACTTGATATCATAATCATGTTCACTTGATGATCATTATTCTCAGTTTTGTCATTATGACTTGCTGAGCTAGTTAGCTCATTTGTGCGATGTTGTTTATATTCTTTCCAGTTAAAAAAGAACCAGTTGGTAAAGAGGATCTCCAGTCCAGCGCGAGAGCTAGGGGTTCAGGTTGAGGAAGCTGAGCTAGTAGGCTTCTTTTGGAATAATTTAAGTCTGTAAAAGGTTGTAATAATGTTTAATACTCAGTTTGATTTTGGAATAGTTGGGATTTGAACGGTTTGTAATATATTAGTGTGCTTGGCTTGTGTGCATACTTTAACCTGTTGCGATTCGTGGTAGTTAGTAAATAGGGTCATTGCATATTATTATTATCTTTAATATTGTTATAAGCAGGTTTTAAATAAGGTGTGTGTGGACCCCAAACTTCTGACCCGGGTTTGGAGGGCGCCACAGATTATCCTTAAGAAATAGTCTCTTGTCCAGTTCTTCATCAATAGTTTGAATTTTGGGATCCTTGTAAAAGAATGTTGCTTTCTTTCCCTTGAATTTCAGAGTCTTTAAAAACTTCTGTGAATCTTGGCTTCCAGCTTGAATCATTTCATCCGAAGTAGTTGTCAGAATTTGATCATCAGAATTTGTGATCAACAAAGAAATATCCTGATTTGTAGGTCTCTTTCCTTCCTTATCCCTCCTTTGAGTAGAACCAGACAATCTCTGATGAGAACCTGTCTGTTGAGAAGGAATCCTGCTCAATTTCTCTCCTTGACTGTGACCTCTACTCTTATCAGAGTTTCCCTGGACATCACCATGAGCATCCTTTTTCTTCAGTGTCTTGATTGGTGAGCATTTGGACTTAACTACCTTCCCCCCCCCCCTTTTTGGCATCATCTGCCAGGAGTAGAGAAAGAAGGAGTTCCACTGAAGATTAGATCTCATTTATTTGAGTCTGTTGAGCAGCTTGATTTCGTAAGACCTCATTCAGTTGGGCCTGTTGCTTTTATTGAACAAGCTCAATAGCCTTCACTTTTTCTTGAATTGGTCTGATATACCTATTATTGTCTAGTTTGAGCATCAGGTCTATCTTATCAGCTGTTTCCTGAAGTTTATCAACCTTTTCATGAGTCTTGGAGTGTAGACCTTGAAGAGTTTTAGTACTGAGAGCAGTGACTTTAAGTTGTGTTTTGAATTCAAAATTTATCAGCAACTCATCACCTTTTACAACATGATCTGTCAGAACAGTTGAGCTGGGAATGAAGTCAGGTTCATTCCACTTCTTTGTCCATTCAACTCCTCTAAAGGTTTCCTCCCATGGAACATGAGTATCTTCTTCAACAAATTTAAGCAGTGCCTCCTGCCAAGAATTGAAGCATTGACTGGAGCACTTGCTGGAACACTGTCTCCAGAATTTGATAAAATCTCATCATCTTCTGATAACACCAGAGTTTGTGTAACTGAAGGAGATTCTGAATCAGCTTTGTCTAAATACCGATCTTCAATTCCAAGATCAAGAATTGGTGTAGTAGGAATTTCAGCATTTAGTATTGGAGAAACAAGTGGAGTTGACTCCTTTGCTGGTGGTGCTTCCAGATACAAAACAGTTGAAATATTCAACCAGTGAATATCAATTTCAGGACTTAACCCTGAATCTCCAACTGAGGCAGTTTCTTTGAATGGAGAGATAGGAGGTGTGATCACTGTGTCTTGAACAGTGTCTTCAGGTTGAGGTGGAGCTGTCAAAGCTTCAATGACTGTAGGTTCTGATGAGATCAGAGATTCCTGATCCCCTACCTCAGCATCTTCAGCATCCTCAAATTGAATTTGTGCAATATGCACACATGCTCTATTCTTCCTTGATCTTCTAGATGGTGGAGTGATATGATCTGTATCAGAATTTGAAGGTCTTTTCCTTTTCAAAATTCCAGACTCCTCAGCTTCATTCTGTTTCTGAGGTGTTACCTCTTCAGCTTCCAATGTCACAGGTTCTAATGCAGGAACCTGGACTTGTTCTTCCTCATCAGATTCATCTCTCAGAATTATCCTTCTTCTTCTCCCTGGTGGAGATTTAGGCACATAGATAATTCTTTTGGTTTTGGGCCTAGAGGATGTGTCAGATTTTACAACTGGCACCTTTCGAGAAGTACCAGAGGTTGGTTTGGTTTTGGATTTGATAGGTGAGGTTCTGATAGTAGGTGCTGATGGTTGTGGTTGAGAGGATTGAGCTGGTTGATAGTAGGTTCTGATAGTAGGATGTGGTTGAGTATTGGAAGGCTGGGTTGGTGGAGGTTGAGAAGTAGTAGGCCGTGTAGGTGCAACATCAGGATATATGGTTGTGTATGTGTGAGGATCAGAATTTACTAAGAATTGTTTGATAGATTGGGGAATTTGGAGGGGTCTTAGTATATCTTTCTTATTATCAACATATAATAAGTCTGTGAAAGCCCTTTTGTGAAGTTTAAAGGGTTCAATTAACTCACTAAAGGCTTGAGGCTTATCAGAACAATAAAAACTGTAAATAAGCTAACGGAACCTAGCAAAATAAATAGTATTTGGGTCCTCCTTCATCCTATCCCCAATAAAACCCAAAATAGCAGTAGCATAATCAAAATGAGTTTGATTAAGAAGTGCATACCCTATTTGCTGACTCAGAATTGGAATAGCATCAGAATTGGAGCACTTATTGGCAAAGGCTTTGGTAATACAATAGAAAAAGAAGCTCCACTCTCTCCTGATGTAAGGCCTCTTCAGTTGTCCCAGATTGGACAAAGACTTCTCATAGCCAAGATTTACCATCATGTTTTGAAGAACTGGCTCCCTAACTTGTGAATTGTAAGTACAGTTTTCTGGCAGATGCAATGCTTGTCGAACAGTTGACAAGGTTACCAGGTGCTCATCTTCCCCTATTGTAAAAATGATGCTTGGGGACCCACTTTCACCACCATTATCATAGACTCCATACCTCCAAAACTCCAGAATTTGCTTGCCTGAGAGAGCCCGTGGTTGGGTCAGAGCATACCCAATTTCACTTCGAGCGAGAAAATCTTGAATGAAGTGAAGTTCTGAAGGAGCCTCGTCCTTGTTGAGAATAGCCATATAGTTGTTCGGAACAAACTTGGCTCCATCATAGATAAGATCCTTAGGTGCCATTTTTGTGAAAAATCAAGTGAAAATCATGTGTTCGCAAGGTGTTTGATAAAATGCCTGTAAGAAAGTCCGTCAGAAAATAGAGAGAAAAAGAGAGAGAGTAAAAGAAATAAGAGATAAAGTAAGAGAGAAGGTGAAAGATTTGTATAATCTTTTATCTCTAATATTTATACTCTTTCCACTCAACGGCTCTTTTTGGAAGTAAAACCGGCATAGTTACACCTGTCACACAGTGAATAGTCAAGGAAGTAATTAGTGGGCACGCGAAATATGCAGTAATTATTGCACACATGCATATGCAAAAACCAACACGCAACCCATTAATCAAATGATTATTAATGTTCTATTGCACTTAATTATTTTTTGAAAATATGACCGTTACAGTAAAAACTAATAATAAGTCAACCAATTAAAATGTGACACGTAAGCATCAGAGTTTGCATCAGAACTTGACTATTATCAGAATTTAACGGTCATCAGAACATGGCTTCTGTACTCAAAAAGTGAATGACTGTTTATGTGTTTCTTCACACAAATAATGACAGGTTTCTTCAGAGTTTAATCATCAGAACATAATCAGAACTTGTCCTTAGAATTTATGCAAATAATACTTAACTATTTATCAGAAACAACTTAATCACCACAGTAATTTTCATCATTCATATGGAGTGATAGTGTTTGTATGTGTGAATGATCAAATAAAGATTAAAGTCTGATAAACTTCAATATATCTTAGAAATAAAGCATAACTAAGAAAAATGCTTAAAATTAGTCTTTAATTGTGAAGTCTACTATAGAATAAAGTTATGCAAGAATTCACCTCAACTGTTTGTGCTTATTTTATGCATCTTTTGACTTTCTTAAGACAAGAAGCTTCTCAGTGTAAATGAGTCACAACTGTCATCAGAATTTATGCTTATATCAGAATATTTCTCTATTAATCAGAAAATATGAAAAGTCACCAAGAAAAATTAATTTGCTTTTCTAATGCATATTACTTAATACCAACAATGCACTTGGATCTTCCCTTTCACATATTTAGTCTAGATCTCAAAGGAGTACCTGATTTCAATTTTTCTTTTCTTTTATTTTCTTCAGATAAGTGAGGCTTATCAAGCATGTAGTTCATCCTTAAGATTTACTAACATCAGAATTTGACAGATAAGAAGCAATAATCTAGTTTGTGACTTGGTAATAAGATACAAGAAGTAAATTTGACTAAGATCAAAACCAGAATTTGCATGTGTTATTGATTTCCACATAAATAACTAATTCAAACATGGGATACATAGTTTGTTAAAGACTACTAAGTCAGCATCTAACAAGATAATCCTCATTGGATTGAATAGTAACAGAACATTCAAAACACTTTCAGAGTTTATAGAATCACATCAGATAATAAGCAGTGTGTAATATGTAACAATTTAAGCACATATTATATTGAGATAAGAAAATCTGTAAATACTGATCAAAAAGTCTGATGTATGAGAACAAAAACTAAACAGATTTTGAGAAAGAACCTGAAACCATTCCAAGTTCATTTACCAGTCTTGTAAAAGTAGCTTCACATAGTGGTTTTGTGAAGAAATCTTTTAGTTGTTCATCTGTTGGAACAAAATGCAATTCCACTTTACCTTCCATCACATGTTCCCTTATGAAATGGTACCTAATGCTGATGTGCTTTGTCATTGAGTGTTGAACTGGATTTTCTGTCATAGCAATAACACTTTGATTATCACAGTAAATAGGTATTTTAGAAAATTCTAACCCATAGTCCAGTAACTGATTCTTCATCCAAAGAATCTGTGCACAACAGCTTCCTGCAGCAATATATTCTGCTTCTGCAGTTGATGTTGAAATTGATTTCTGTTTCTTGCTAAACCAAGAAACCAATCTGCCTCCAAGAAATTGGCAGCTTCCACTAGTGCTTTTCCTGTCTATTTTGCATCCTGTAAAATCTGCATCTGAGTAACCTATTAGCTTAAAATCTGATTCCCTAGGATACCACAATCCTAGATCAACTGTACCCTTTAGGTACTTGAAAATTCTTTTCACAGCTATTAGATGAGGTTCACTTGGATCTGCCTGAAATCTTGCACAGAGACAGGTAGCATACATGATATCAGGTCTACTTGCAGTCAAATATATAAGTGAGCCAATCATACCTCTGTAGTTAGTAATATCTACTGATGCTCTAGTGTCTTTATCTAACTTTGTGGTTGTGGCCATGGGAGTGGATGAAGTTGAACTATCTTGCATTCCAAATTTCTTGAGTAAATTTCTGGTGTACTTGGATTGATTTATGAAAGTACCTTCTTCAGTTTGCTTGACTTGAAGTCCCAGAAAATAGCTAAGTTCTCCCATCATACTCATTTGATATCTTGATTGCATTAGCTTTGAAAACCTTTCACGGAGGTTGGCATTTGTAGAACCAAAAATGATATCATCAACATAAATTTGGACTAAAAGTAAGTCCTTGCCATTGTTGATATAGAACAGAGTTTTATCAATAGTGCCTCTGGTAAATCCACTTTCCAGAAGAAATTGTGCCAGAGTTTCATACCATGCTCTTGGAGCTTGCTTTAGGCCATAGAGTGCTTTATCAATTCTGTAGACATGATTAGGAAATTTTGGATCTACAAATCCTGGAGATTGTTTAAGATATACCTCTTCCTGCTAATTCTCCATTGATAAATGCACTCTTTACATCCATTTGAAAGACTTTAAACTTCTTGTGAGCAGCATAAGCCAAAAAGATTTTTATGGCTTCCAATCTAGCAACTGGAGCATATGTTTCATCATAATCAATACCCTTCTGTTGAGAATATCCTTTTGCAACCAGTCTTGCTTTATTCCTTGTTATTATGCCATCACAGTCAGTTTTGTTTCTGAACACCCATTTTGTGCCAACAATGGACCTGTTCTTTGGTCTTGGTACTAGGGTCCAGACTTTATTTCTTTTAAATTCATTTAACTCTTCCTGCATTGCTTGCACCCAATCAACATCTTGAAGAGCTTCTTCCACTTTCTTTGGTTCAGTTTGAGATAGAAAGGAATGATAGAGATATTCATTTGTTGTTGCTGTTCTAGTTCTGACACCTGCTTCAGGATCTCCAATTATTAAGTCAGATGTGTGTGATTTAATCCACTTCCTTGCAGATGGAAGTTGATCTCTAGATTTGGATCCTCCCCCATGATCCATGCTATCTCCATCAGCATTTTCTGATGCTCCCCCTGAAGTTATGCTCTCTGAGATTCCAGAATTTGAGTTGGATCCTTCAGGAATTGAAGAATTAGAGTTTCCAGAATTGTCAGAATTTGACTCATCAAAACTTGATGAATCAGAACTTGAAGAGCCAGTGACTGGTTATGATGCTTCTTGAGAGTCTTGAGATGTGGTATGATCATCAGCTTGCTCCCCCTGAACAGGTGCATTTTCCTTTGGAGCAGTTACCATAGTTTCAATGACATCAGAATTTAAACCGTCAGAACTTACAGGATCGGGATTTAGGTCATCAGAATTTACAGAATCAGAATTTACATCTTCATTTTCAAATCTCAGCTGATCATGATCATTGAAATTTTCAAGTCCAGTAATCTTTTTATCATCAAAAGATACATTGATAGAGTCCATGACAACCCTTGTTCTTGAATTGTAGACTCTGAAGGATTTTATGGAAAGTGGATATCCAACAAAAATTCCTTCATCAGCTTTTAGATCAAATTTTGACAGCTGTTCAGGATGAGTCTTAAGAACAAAACACTTGCATCCAAATACAAGAAAGTATTTCAGATTTGGCTTATTTTTCTTCACTATCTCATATGGTGTTTTTCCATGATTGTTTATGAGTGTAGCATTCTGTGTAAAACAAGTAGTCTGCACAGCTTCAGCCCAAAAATAGGTTGATAGCATTGCTTCATCAAGCATAGTTCGTGCAGCTTTAATAAGAGTCCCGTTCTTTCTTTCTACAACTCCATTCTGCTGTGGAGTTCCAGGTGCATAAAATTCCTGCTTTATTCCATGCTCTTTGCAGAACTCTTCCATGATTGAATTCTTGAACTCAGTGCCATTATCACTTCTTATTATTTTAACAGAATCTTTGACTAACTTATCCAGCTGTCTGACATGATCAGTTAAAGTAGATGCAGTTTCATTCTTCTTGTGCAAGAAATACACCCAAGTGTATCTTGTGAACTCATCCACTATAACCATAGCATATTTCTTCTTTACAATAGACATGACATTGACTGGACCAAATAGATCAACATGTTGTAAGTGATAAGGCTCAAGAATTGAGGATTCAGTTTTGCTCTTGAATGAAGATTTTCTTTGTTTTGCCTTTTGACATGAGTCACAAAGGCCATCAGGAGCAAATATTGATTTTGGCAGTCCTCGCACAAGATCTTTCTTTACTAGCTCATTTATGTTGTTGAAATTTAAATGTGAGAGTCTCTTGTGCGAATTCTAGCTTTCTTCAATTGATGCTCTGCTTAACAGACAGATTGCAGAACCATCAGAATTTGTTGAAAGTCTGGCTTCATATATGTTACCATGTCTGTAACCTTTCAGAACCACTTTGCCTGTAAAATTACTTACAACTTCACAGTGTTCTTCAAAAAAATTCACATGATAATCTCTGTCACAGATTTGACACACTCAGCAGATTGTGTTTAAGTCCTAAGACAAGAGCTGCTGATTCAATTATGACATTCCCAAGATTGATATTTCCATATCCCAGAGTCTTTCCCATGTTGCCATCTCCATAAGAAACTCCTGGGCCAGCTTTATCTACAAAGTCTGATAGCAGGGCTTTATTTCCAGTCATATGTCATGAACATCCACTGTCTAGAACCAGGATGTTCTTCATGTTGCCCTACAATCACAAAGACCACTATTAATTAGTTTTAAGGACCCAGACTTGCTTGGATCCTTTGGCCTTATTAAGTTTGTTAGCATTTGCAGCGGATTTAGTTTCACAGTTTATGCTAACATGCTTTTTATCAGACTTTATATCAGAATTTGCATCAGAATTTACACTAGAAGGAATTACACTAACTTTCTTTAAAGAAGGTTTTATTTCATAATAATCATAGTACAAACTATGATATTCCTTACAAGTATAAATAGAATTCCATAAACTACCACAATGAAAACAAGGATTTTGTGGTTTAAACCTAACAGACTGACTCTTAACTCCTGATCTAGGAGGTAAAGAGTTTATATCTTTATTTTTCCTGCAAAAAGAAGCAAGATGGTTAGAGTTTCCATAATTATAACATTTCTTTCTAGGAGCATTAGGAACAGGCATATAATTATTACTTTTATTCACACCTTCCTTTCCATTCCTATTTTTCCTAGCTTCCATTAGCTTGTTCACATTTTTAATCTCTTTCAGCTTATGCTTAAGCTGCTTCTTTGTCATTAAGCCAATGTTTACCAAAGCTGGTTTATCCTGTTTTAATTTATCAGAAGTTGATTTATCCTTAACTTCTAATTTAAAATCATTCATCTTTTCAGATTTTGACTTGTCAAAATTTGACACAAACTTGACATGATTAACTTTAGGCTTTTCAGCTTTCCTGGTAAAGTTTGGTTTAGATGACACAGTTTCCTTTTCTTCTTTATCATCTTGGTAACCTAGTCCTTCTTTCCAATTTCCACTTTCTAAGATTTTCTGAGTTATTTTTTCAGAGTTAGTCCAAGTTTTGATTATCTCCTTTTCCTTTTGTAGTTCAGATTTAAGAGATTCATTCAGTTTTAGCAGTTCATCTTTAACATACAAAGCCTCATCTCTTTCTTTCTGAGTTTGATGAAATATAACTAACTCCTTTTCTAAGTAGTTATTTCTGTTTTTAAGTGCAAGACTTTCAGATTTTAATCTTTCATTTTCTGAAGTCTGATCTCTAAAACTAACAAACATGGTTTTAAGATATAATCTTAGCTCAAAAATATCATCAGTATGAAAAGCAAGAGCTGAATGAGGTACCTTCAATTCAGCAGCATCAGAACTACTATCAGCAATTTCCATTAAGGCATAATTAACCTCATCTTCAGAATCTGAAGTGTCTGCCCAATTTTTCTTCTTTGTGATAAGTGCCAGGCCTTTATCACCCTTTCCTTTCTTGTAATCAGGAGAGATGTGGCATCTTTCGCCACAATTGTAGCATTTGACATTTGAGTTGTCTCCTCTGTTAGACTTTCTTCCTTTGCCTTCAGTCTTTCTGAACCCTTTCTTGTCAGAACTTCCACCTTTCCTGGAAAACTTCTTACCCTTTCTGAATTTCTTGTATGCTATCTTTGTGATACCCTTCACCATAAGAGCACACAATTGCATCATCTCTGCATCAACATCCACTTCAGATAAATTTTCAGGTTCTAAATCATCATCATCAGAATCTGATGACTCTGAATCAGACTGTATGATGAGAGCCTTTTCTTTTGCCTTCCTAGAGACAATTGGCTTTTCTTCAGTCTTTAAAGCAACTGTCTTAGACTTCCCTCCATGCCTCTTCTTTCTTTGCTCCATCTCAAGTTCATGAGTCTTGAGTATCCCATAGATTTCATCAAGAGGCACATCAACAAGTTCATAGTTGTCTCTTATTGTAGTAGCTTTCAAATCCCACTTTTCAGGAAGAGCTAGTAGGAATTTCAGATTTGAATCTTCAAGATCATATTCCTTGTCCACCAGTGACAGATCATTCAAGAGTTTGGCAAATCTGTCATATAAATCATTTAATGATTCATCAGCTTTTGAGTCAAAGTGTTCATACTCTTGTGTGAGTATAGTCTTCCTGTTTTTTTATGACTTCAATTCCCTGGCATCTTATCTCCAAAGCATCCCATATTTCCTTTGCAGTCTTGCATCCAATTACCCTGTTTGACATGACATTGTCAATTGCACTATGAAGCAAATGCCTTACCCTTGCATCCTTGGCAATAGATGAGATGTCTTCAGGTGTGTAATCACCTTTCTCCTTTAGTATAATCTTTTCTGGTTGATCAGCAACTGCAACAGAGAGCTTGGTAGGCTTATGTGGTCCATTATAAATTCTATCAAGATATTATGGATTTGTGGCTTCCAGAAATATAGCCATCTTTACCTTCCATATAGGATACTCAGATGCTCTCAGTATGTGAACCATAATACTTTCATATCGACTGTGGGTTTGATTATTTTGAGTATCTTGAGTTTTGGTGGGCTTAGGTGGAGTTTATATTTCGTCAGACATGATTGTAAACTGGATCTCACTGTTTGTATATCAACAGAGAGGCTCTGATACCACTTGTTAGGTCACACAACACTATCGAAGAGGGTTGAATATAGTGTTAATATAATCAAATCGACTTAAAACACAAGTATGTAATAGAAAACAAGTTTATTAAATATAATAAACTCTGTTACAAAGTAGGTTACACTACTCTCTCAGTGATGTATGATTATCACTAAGAGCTGCTAGGTTACAATGTATAATGTTCTCGTGAATGATAACACTTATAGTGTAAACCCTAAGCTGTGTTTATATAGTACACAGTTACAAGATATCTCCTAATTGATATGATAATGATTCTGTTTCCTAGAATATATCAATCAGAGATTATCTACTGCAGTCCTATAGTTGTCCAATTCTTCATACATATCTTTACTTTGTTTAGTCCAGATCCCCTCCCTAGAAATTAGCCGCTTTTCATCCCTGAAGTGTATCCGTACTTAAGTCCTGATATAAGTTTTGACGCCTTAAGTTCTTATAACTTCCTGTCTTCAGTAAGTTCTGATTTCCAGTTAAGTTCTGATAAGTCCTGATATTAAGTTCTGAAACTAAACACATCAGATTAGTCATGACATCATCAAACATATCTAACAAGTTCATCATCCAGTTTGGATATTTCTGCAACACAAGAGTATCTAAAAGCCCTCAAGAGTATTTGCGAAAATGAGTTATATACAAGTCTTACCTTGTAAGTTCATCGATATATGATAAACTTTGAAACTGATTATACCTTGAACGGTGGTAGTTCAAGAAGTATTCAGAAAAGATATAAGTATATTGGAGTATCTTGTAACTTCATCTTTTCAACTTATATCTAGTTAATGATTATCTTATGCATGACAAAGATTTTCAGAAAAACGTTGAGACAAGGTTAGATATATGAGATCACCTTGCAACAATATTTTTATACAGTTATAAACTGGAACTCTGTGTATATTATACATGTCAGAGGATTTCAAATATTTTTAAAAATATATATATATATATATATATATATACTGAATATTTTGCGACTTTATCGCATTAAGATATCAAACTTAGTTCATTTCTTCTTGACCAAGACTTTCATGAGTACTATGACAATGCTCATATGTTGTAAATTATTATACATGTTATTTTGGTGGGCTTGTTGCTCACCCTTGCTTTCTTCTTTCATCACGCAACAACAGATATACAAGATGAACAGGACCAAGCTCCCAATTCGCAAGCGGATAGTGTGGCACCCTCCAAACCCGGGTCAGAAGTTTGGGGTCCACACACACACACCTTATTTATAACCTGCTTATAACAATGATACAGATAATAATATGCAGTGACCCTACTTACCAACTACCACGAACCGCAACAGGTTAAAGTATGCACACAAGCCAAACACACTTACTTATATTATAAACCGTTCAAATCCCAACTATCCAAACTCAGAACTGAGTATTAAACATTATTATAAACTTTTACAAACTAAATTACTCCTAAAAGAAGCCTACTAGCTCAACTCGATCAACCTGAACCCCTAGCTCTCGCGCTGGACTGGGGATCCTCGGTACCAACCGGTTCCTTCTTAACTGGAAAAGAACATAAACAACATCGTACAAATGAGCTAACTAGCTCAGCAAGTCACAATGACAAAACTGAGAATAATGATCATTAGGTAAATATGGTTACGATAACAAGTGAACAATGGATTATGATTTAAAATTGGATATTATATTTTCATTTTAAAAACCAAGGTTAGGCTGCTAATCAGTCACGCACTAACCCCGAGCAAAGCACACAACACTGCTCTAACCACTGGATCCAAGGCACACATTGGCCTAACTTGACCATTATATGGTCTGACCACGAATCTGGTCCACAATTTATAAAAACAATCTAATTCTACCATAATAACAGAATAAGCAGTAATAAACAATAAACAGGATCATTAATAACATTGGACGTTCAATAATGAAAATGGTTTCAATCTGCATAAAGATCAATATGGCATTTCCAAAGCTTGGCTGTTAGGTAGTGAAAGAATTGGATAACAAAAGAATCAGTGTTTCAGGGTTTCAAGGATTTGGTCTTTTAAAGCATAAGATACAATGGTTTGAGTGTGTAAGCAATCTGGTTCAGTGTTTGATAATTAGTTTGTATGTATTTGTGGAGTAGTATCGTACATTTGAGGTTCGTAAATGGGTATACAACAATCAATGGTTTAGAAAGAATCAGGTTTACAACTCAAGATCAATAACTAATTAATTCAGATTTTGAATTAAAAATAATTTTTGGAATTAAAATAATAATTTTTGGAATTTTCAGAAATTAAAAAGGAATTTTTATAATTAAAATAAATAGGAAATATGATTTTTAAATAATTTATAAACAGGAATCCAAAATATGCAAACTCTGGAAACCTGGGGTACTAAACTGTTTCTTCCCCAAAAGTCCAGGGGCCTGTTTGCAATTTTGCAATCCCCCGCCGTCGACTCGCCGGAGTGTGGCCGGAGAACGCGATTCCGGCCACCTCAGGCCACCAAACTTTCCAGAATTAATCTACACATTACCAGGAACTTATTTATGCAATCAAAACACATCAATCATCCATGTCCTGCAAGAAATTGGCCAAGAACATCGCCGGTTTCCGGCGAATTTCGCAAATTTTCAAAACACAACTCCCTTCGATTCAGACATCCTCTGTTATCGATTGCAAATTTCATAAGGAACATAACCCACTATAAATCAACAGCTAATAAGCCCTAAATCAAAAAGCCCCAAATTTCAATTGAAAACATTCATACGGGTTATAAACCCTAATTTTAAAATTCGAGAATTAAACCCACTTTTGAGCATGTTATTGAACTCCAAATCAGACGTATGACATATGAAAATCATCAGGAAAACAAGCTCTACAACATGCAATCATCAAATCATACAAACAATCATTCGAACAGAAATTCATATTTTTAATAAAAATAATTCGAAAATAAATCAAAATATAGAAAAATAACCTTAGTTTCTGCAGTAAAACGAAGCTCAGAATCTGATAGTACTCCTCAAATCCTTCGTTTTGGTTACTCAAGCTTTGAAAACAGAGATCAATAACACCTTCGTTTTGCTGTTTGATTCTCAGAAAGGTTTATGAATTTAGGGTTTTTCTCTGGAAAATTATATATTAGCTGACTGCAAATGATTTTAATACGAAATAAAATACGGTAAAAGGCTATTTATAAATACGAAAAATTAGTATCCCGTTGGATCATTCCGGATATAAAACGGTACGTTTATTTATAAAAACTGATCCAAACGGTATCGGTTTTCGGGACAATTATCCAAATCAGTACAATTTGTACTGCGGTCTTGGTCTTAACGCCTGGTCACACGTACTACGAGGTGATAATTGGGATAGTTTAATAAAAAGCTCCCTTTTATCGAAAATACGAGTTTTATTGATTTACCGAAACGAATATTGTATCGAAAATATTACGCCGGGACCCGCGCAGGACAAACCGTACGCCGGATCAAAAAAGTTGAAACATGAAATATGCTCGGAATATTACAATTAGGTTAGGAAGGAGTTCTCGGAAGAGTTTCGGGTTCCAAAAACGTAACAACGGATGACGTCGGTTGGTTCTCGTTTTTACAAAATAGATTTTAAATACCCGGCAAAAGATTTTATAAATTTCATATGATTCTTATAAATTCATAAATCAACATAAAAATAATTAGAAAGATATGACAATTATCTATATTTTATTTTGGACATATAAAAATTAAAATACTCAATTAATAATATTTTTAAACATCCAAACACATTTAACACTTAACAAATAATTCACAGAATAGATACTGAACACATATATTAATTATTTATTAGCAAAAATAATTACACGATATATCCCGGATATTACAAATAGGAAATTTTCCGCAGTTTCCTGTAGGCTTTGATGCCGCTATAGCTGAGTTAGGAACTACCAATAGGCTAGGTTTTCAACTGTTGATGTACCAGACTTATGTATATTATGAATTGTACTAATGGCAAAGAATACGTATATTTATTTAGAAACCCTTTTGAGGGGTAATGACTTATAATTGTGGAATAAAATGACTTGTGTTATTTTGGTATTCATCTCTAAGACTATAACTTGAGGTGTGTGTTTATTGTGGGGTCACAGTACGCAGTAATTGGTTGTTTATTTAGATTAAGTGTTGTTAAGGGAAATGGAACTCGTGACAACCCAGATCCCTGACCCCGGATTTGGGGGTGTTACAATTTTCCTTGAAAAAAATTCAACCCATTTATCTATGGCGACCAAGGTGAACCTATGGTGAATTTGCCTTAAAACAAATTCAACCCATTTCTCTATGGCGACCAAGGTGAATCTAGGGTGAATTTGCCTTAGAAAAAATTCAACCCATTTCTCTATGGCGACTAAGGTGAACCTAGGATGAATTTGCCTTAAAAAAAATTCAACCCATTTTTCTATGGCGACCAAGGTGAACCTAGGGTGAATTTGTCTTAAAAAAATCAACCCATTTCTCTGTGGCGACCAGAGGGATGAAAACTGCACTTGTGAAATTATTCTTGCTCTCATTTATTCCCTGAGTATCAAACTAAGTCAAGATCATTTCCTATACTGAAATATTGAACTGTACATCCAGGATATTGCTTCTGAAGATTAATATACTGATCAGGATGACTTCTACTACAAGGTAGTGATCACCTTGACTTAGTTTCTGTAGAGCATTGCATTCCCTGAGATGTCCCATCTTTAAGTCTTCTCTCTTGAGTCTTCGTCTGAATCATAAAACCTGTATTCCCTGATGCGAATCCTCACTTAACAATCCTTCTAATGATAATACTCAGATTCGTTTCATGAAACACTGACGCCTAGTGCAACTGGTCTGGTTCACAGACGACTAGCTCTGATTCAAGTCTTCGTATTATAGACTTGATTACATTGTTATGCTTGTAACAACTTTATCGCTTTGAACACTGACTGTCAACAAACAACTGTACTTTCACTGGAATCCTTTCTAGTACTGTAGGCAACGTCTTCATTGCTACTACAATCTTGAATCCTTCATTCACTATTCTTTACCGACGCTTGAACATATAAATGAACTCTTGTCAGTGAGTATAGCTTCAAGACTACAATTATCTACTTTAACCTCTATCTATACCATGTCTTCAATTCTTCAGATTCCTATGCTTCATACACTGTCTATCTTCAATCAATGCCAATACGCTGAAATCTTCTGGTAGGACTTATACACTGAATCTTCATCATTTCTGAAACCCTGAAAGTCTTTAACCTTTAATCTTCACTGAGGCATGAACATATTAATGAACTTCTTTCAGTGACCTGTAAATAGACTTCAGGCCTTCTTCTAATCTTCTGATTCTTTGTTGTCTTCATTCTTCCTGATTTCTTGTGTAGACGTAGTATTATTAACCTGTCTTGTTCTAGTGTCGTTATCGTGTTGAGTTATCACGTAACTATTCTTACGGCTACGCAGTCTCATCAACAATCTCCCCCTATTTGATTGTTAAACCTAACAAAAAAATTAAATAGAGAGGGTAACTCAACTAACAACTAGGAAAAGTAAAGTACCAGGACTTGTAAATAATGCTACTGGTTTTCTGGATCAAATACTGCATTTTCAGATTTCTTGAGTAACTGAAATAAAAGATGCATGTTCCTCAAGAACTGAACTGATCTTCAAGTATTTTCATCTTCATTTCCTTGGTTCTTCAAATCTCTGCTAGATAACATTTCTCAGTCTTGAAGTAATCATCAGCAGCTTCTTTTGTACAACCACATTTCTTGTTGAGAAGCGCATATCTCTCTTGCTTCTCCCCCTATGAGAATCAACTGCTTAAAGGAGATCACCTTTGTCTACAACCTCTCCCGTACAATAGGATCCGCAGATAAGAACTAATAGTACTCCCCTTTTGGAAAACAGCTTCTCCTCTTATGAAGAATAGTGATGAACCAAACCACTTCTTCTGATTACTAGGAAATCACCTTGTGTTTTACCACCTCTCCTGTACAATAGGATCCGTAGTTACAAACAACAATGGTGTGGTGTAGTGTACATGTGCTTTACCTTTTTCCTCATGCCTGCTATTTCTCCCCCTTAGTTGAGGAATCCTCCAAACTATTATATAAGCTTTTATCTCCCCCTAAGAGAAGGATTATATGCTATCGTCTAAAGGAGTTCTCATATTTTACTTGGTTGGAAAAGAAATAACAAGTCATAGTCTGATCAACCTTGTCCCTTGAAATTCTGCAATATGGCTTCACTATTGATCATCCTGTTAACCAATATTTCCAACTCCTTATACCTCCCAACTGTGAGATCACCAATTGTTAGCTCCCAACTTGTTAGGTCCCGAAGTATTCTAATCCAATCTGTAAATTTTAGGTCCCTAAGAGTTAGATTCCAATCATAAACTGATTTGAGACCAGAAGTATTAAGAACTATGTTTAGGGATAGGGAATGTGATATGGTGTTTCTCTTTCTTCCTCACTGTGAGTGTGTGATTCTGTTTCGTGTACCTCACATGTATTTCACTCTTCTCTCCACTCGTGTTTACACTCATTCTCACAAGTGTATCACTCCTCTCATAGCTCCAAAATCCAGTTGTACCTGCAAGGAAAATCACCTTAGCCATCCTTAAGGAGGTCACAGGTGGTGCAATGGGAGTTCACAAATCCCCATCCTTGTTAGACTCGTCAGATGAATCCGAGGCATAATCTACAAGTTGCTAGTTTCCCTTTTAGGGATCCAGATTTGAACTCTGGGAAGGTAAACAATGATCCAAAGAATTTAGCATAAAGATCAAAGTTCCCTTCCAATGTTTGTGAAGACATTTCCTTGTGACTCATCTGGTAATATCTGAATCATTGTCAACAAGTTGCCGATCTGCACCTATGTCAGATCCACTATCCGCAGATGCATCCAGGGGATTTAAGCCTAGGGAGGTAGACATTGACCATTGACATATGGCTATTGGATCAATATCCTCTCCTAACACTTGTAAAGGCAATTGGTCCATTAGAGAACCTTGAACAATCGAATCTGACCTTAAAATGGTCGAAACTCTTATTTTCGTCAACTCTTCCTTCGTGTATGTAACCTATCCTTGTGAATCAAGAATTGTTTATGTTTGAGGTGGTGACACTACATCGGATGCCTTGGCCGATAGGCGAATTTCAATAGACGCACCCTGTTGAGAGGATGAATCTAGTAACTGTTTTGTTCCTTTTCAGCCATTACATCTTTTTGAGAAGATGTATGGGGGCAAGTAGTTGCCTCGGTTTAAATACTACTCATCTTTGTAGGAGACAGAGCTGCTGGGTTGACTTCAGAACCTTCCTTATATGATGCACTAAGGTACTTTCTCCCTCACGCTCATTAATACTTCATTTTAGTGGTAATAGAGTGTTGGTTGGTTCTGTTTCTGTGTTTGTCTTTACAGTCCAGGATAGAAGTTGTGGGTTTTTTAACCTCATGACTAGCAAATGAAAGAATGCCATTGGAGGCTAAACCTGTATCACAGAACATATGGCAATATAGAGATAAAGTGCATTTAAGATCTATAATGAATGAAATTTACGCATTTAATATTTTGAGAGAAATGATGTACGATAGTGATTTCAAAAAGATTTTAATGAAATAAGCAATCACCAATATAGAAAGAAGTTTGATTTTTCTCTTAAAACTGTTTGAGTGCACAAGTTTGTTTTTATGCCTAAAAAGATAAATGATTTGATAAGACACAGACTGACCTAGCAGTATTAAGAAGAGAAAGAAAGATTTTGTCTTTTAATTTGAATGAGTTTTTGTAAAAGCATTGATCACTTAGGGTAAAGTCTAAGCAATTCTCATTCATATCAAAAGCTCCATAATCTATCTTTATAAAATTATTACCAACAACATTGTTTATTGATAAATAATCTTAATAAGAAGGACTATGCTGCTGATTTCAAATTGTAGTGAATCTGTCAGATATAGCAACTCATATAAATTCACTAGAACTTAAAGTCTCACAATTATCTGCAACAAAATATTAACAATATATCATTGACTGATACTTGTTAAGTACTTTAGATACTAATAATTATGTTGCGTCCTATTTTAAATATTAAAATAAGATATCAATATATTAAATACCAATTATCTATCAAGAAGACATCATCATTCAATTTCATATATCATACAATTGTTAACTCCTAATAACTGTAGTATCTCAAACAATACTGGTTCGATAAATAAAGCAACATTAACCAACATTGTCTTGTTTGCAATCTTAGAAAAATATTCTAAGTTCCATATACTTTGATCCATTGAGTATTGCATCTATTATCAAAGTGTTTAGGAATTTTATATTAGTATAAGTGACTAAGGATAAGCATTGATTACTTAGAGGAGTTCTAAGTAATGTCACAAATACTAATACTTCATAATTAGTTCATAGTTGAACTCTTAACTAAATATCATTAACTGATATAAGTTAAAAATTACACACAAATAATCATGCTACAATCATATTCTGATTTCAGTGAATTCTTAAAATATAAGCATTGCTAAATTCACTAAAACCAAAATCTCATAATTAACTTATAACACACAAGTTACAATCAATATACTAGATATCAATTATTGACAAATTTAATTATAATCAATCATGTTGCTTATTTATTTTAAGTTAGTTTGAATTATGGAGCAAATAAAATCAATGAATTGCTTCAATTTCCATAATCCAAACTACCCAAAATAAATATTAAATAAATAAATACTAAATATCTATGAGTTAGATACTAGCACTTAAATATTTTTATAATTATCCTTGAATAATCACCAATAGGATATATGACTTATATACATGGCAATCACTCTCTGGATAATTAGTAATTTTATAAATACTTTCTAAGCATATAAAATATTGAGCGCTTTATACACATGACTTAGAAAATACTTCAACTTTCAATATTAGTGATTTTAGAAATAAACATTGATTACTTAGAACAAAAATTCTAAATAATATCACTAATACTAAAAGTATCATAATTATTCATTCATGATACAAATAACTATGTTGCATATTATTTTAAATATAGTTTAAATTATGAGATTGATATAGAATGGAATTGTCCACAGTCATAATTTAAATTAATTAAAATAGTATTCAAACTTAATGCTATAATACTTTACTACCACAAATGTATATGACATTGTAATCATGATAATCGAGATAGTAGCACTAAGTACGAGGTACTGGATTACTGATAAATTCACAAGTTCTTTAAATATTAAAGATTTAATCTTTGTGAACTCATATGAAGAATTCCTTACAGATGGGATTTCCAGCTAATATGCATTGAATGATATCCCACACTTACAAACCAGTCTTGAAAAATTAACTTTATCAAGTGATTTAGTAAATGTTTCTGTAAGTGACTCTTTGACTAAAAGACATGCTCTCAAAAGAAATGATAATTGGTGTCAAGGTCCCTTGTCATAGAGTGTTCCACAGAGTTGTTGGATATGAAGTTATTTCTTATCAAAATAAGAAATCAATCTTCTTCCACGAAGTTGACAGCTTCCTGAGATGCTTCTCCTGTCTCTTAAATTGACAACTTCAGAGATGCTTCTCCTGTCTTTCTTTCAACCTGTGTAATCTATATCTATATTGTGGCGCCCTCCAAACCCGGGTCAGAAGTTTGGGGTCCACACTCACACCTTATTTATAAACTGCTTATAACAATAATAAAGATAATAATAATATATGCAGTGACCCTACTTACCTACCACCACGGACCGCAACAGGTTAAAGTATGCACACAAGCCAAACACACTAATATATTACAAACCGTTCAAATCCCAACTATTCCAAACTCAAACTGAGTATTAAACGTTATTACAACCTTTTACAGACTTAAATTATTCCAAAAGAAGCCTACTAGCTCCGCTTCCTCAACCTGAACCCCTAGCTCTCGCGCTGGACTGGGGATCCTCGTTACCAACTGGTTCCTTTTTAACTGGAAAGAATATAAACAATATCGCACAAATGAGCTAACTAGCTCAGCAAGTCACAATGACAAAACTAAGAATAATGATCATCAGGTGAACATGATTATGATATCAAGTGAACAATGGATTATGATTTAAAATTGGATATTATACTTTTAATTTAAAAACCAAGGTTAGGCTGCGGATCAGTCACGCACTAACCCCGAGCAAGGCACACAACATTGCTCTAACTACTGGATCCAAGGCACACATTGGCCTAACTTGACCATTATATGGTCTGACCACGAATCTGGTCCATAATTTTATAAAAACAATCCAATTCTAACATAATAACAGAATATGCAATATTAAACAATAACCAGAATCATTAACAACAATAAGTGTTTAATAATGAAAGGGTTTCAATCTTTGTAAGGATCAATAAGGTAATTTAAAAGCTTGGATGCTGGGTAATGAAAGAATTGGATAACAAAGGAATCAACATTTTAGGGTTTCAAAGATTTGGGCTTTCAAAGCATAAAATACAATGGTTTGAAGGTATAAGCAATCTGGTTCCGTGTTTTATATTTAATGTGTATGTATTTGTGGAGTAGTATTATATACTTGAAGTTCGTGTTTGGGTTTACAACAATCAATGGTCTAGAAAGAATAAGGTTCATAGATCAAGAACAATAACTGGTAGGGTTTCAGTGCTTCAAGCACTTACAATATCAACAAGACTATCAAGTACTACAATATCTCGAGAAAAATCAGAACACTTGCCTGGTATTAGCTTACTACACTGCACTCGCTTCCACTCACAACCGTCTTACTCCTCAACTATCTGTTTCCCTTTCCTATGTCTTGCCTCTTCTGCTCATATATCATAAGCATCTATCAATAATCGACTCATAGAATTCTATTCAACACATACTTCTATCTACCCTTCGTTTTATCCAAATCCGATTAACGGATTGAAAGTTACGCAATAAACAGTAATCATCGAATATATAAACCGACAGTCAACCAACATATCACATATAACACATAATACGTCACATAATCAATGACATATCATTTATAAAAACATTTCGAGTCATAAATAGGCTTTTTGGTATTTAAAATGATTTTTAAAACATTTTTCGTAATTAAAACGGGTCGTTGGATCAATTTCGGGTTAATAAACAGGGTTCGGTTGGCCAATTCTGGCTCCGAAATAATTTTAAAGTAATTATCGAGCCTTGGAAATAATTTAAAATAATATTTTAAAGCTCGAAACTATTTTTCGGAATTTTTAAATCATTTTTAAATAATTAAATCTAATTAAATAATTAATTAAAATCAAATAATAATTAATTAAATCAATTAATCAATTAATTTTCGAATTAATTGACCAATTAATCAATTAAAAATTAACTAAAATTAATTAACTAATTAATTCAGATTTATTTGTGAATTAAAAATAATTTTCGGAATTAAAATAATAATTTTCAGAATTTTCAGAAATTAAAAATGAATTTTTATAATAAAAATAAATAGGAAATATTATTTTTAAACATTTCATAAACAGGAATCCTATTTTTGAAAAGTTTGCAAACTACAGGGACTAAACTTCACCATCTTAAAAATACAGGGACTAAACTGCAATTTTGCAGTTCCAGTCGCCGGAAAATCGGGGGTGGCCGGAGAAGACGATCCCGGCGACCTCACCCCACCAACACCTCCAGATCAACACTACACAACACCAGGAACTTGTTCATGCAATCAAAACATTCTAATCATCCCTGTTTTAGCCGGAAATTGGCCAAGAACATCGCCGGTTTCTGGCGAACATCGTAAATCTTTAAAATACAACTCCCTTCGATTCAAACATCCTCTGTTAACGAGCTATATATCAATCAATTGCAAATTTCATAAGGAACACAACCCACTATAAATCAACAGCTAATAACCCCTGAATCAAAAACCCCCAAATTTCAATTGAAAACATTCATACGGGTTATAAACCCTAATTTTAAAATTCGAAAATCAAACTCAAATTTGAACATGTTATTGAACTCCAAATCAGACGTATAATATACCAAAATCATCAGGAAAACAAGCTCTACAACATGCAATCGTCAAATCATACAAACAATCATCCGAACAAAAATTCATATCTTTCATAAAAATAATTCGAAAATAAATAAATTTTTAGAAATTAAACCTTTGATTCTTCAGGTATATGGATTACAGATTCTGATAGAGCTTCTCAAGACCTTCAAATCCAGTACTCGAGCTTTTCAAACAAAGATCAATAACACCTTCAAAAGTTGGTTTGATTCTTGAAACAGGTTATGAATATAGGATTTTTCTCTGTAAAATTATATATTATCTGTCTGCAAATGATTTTGATACAAAATAAAATACGGTAAAAGGCTATTTATATTTACCGAAAATTAGTATCCCGTTGGATCATTCCGGATATAAAATGGTACATTTATTTATAAAAACTGATCCAAACGGTATCGGTTTTCGGGATAATTATCCAAATCAGTACAATTTGTACTGCGGTCTTGGTCTCAGCGCCTAGTTACACGTACTACGAAGTGATAATTGGGATAGTTTAATAAAAAGCTCCCGTTTATCGAAAATACGGGTTTTATTGATTTACCGAAACGAATATTGTATCGAAAATGTTGCGCCGGGACCCGCGCAGGACAAACCGTACGCTAGATCGAAAAAGTCGAAACATGGAAAATGCTCGGAATATTACAATTAGGTTATGAAGGAGTTCTCGGAAGAGTTTCGGGTTCCAAAAATATAACAACGGGTGACGTCGGTTGGTTCCCGTTTTTATAAAATAGATTTTAATTACCCGGAAAAAGATTTTAGAAATTTCATATGATTCTTATAAATCCATAAATCAACATAAAAATAATTAGGAAGATATGACAATTATTTATATTTTATTTTGGACATATAAAAATTAAAATACTCAATTAATATTATTTTTGAATATCCAAGTACAGATAACACTTAACAATTAACTCACAGAATAGATACTGAACACACATAATAATTATTTAATATCAAAAATAATTACACGATATATCCCGAATATTACATCCTTCCCCCCTTAAAAGGATTATGTCCTCAGAATCTCCTAAGAAAACAAATGAGGGTATTTTTCTCTCATATCACTTTCTAATTCCCAGGTTGGCTCTTCAACCTTTGGGTTTTTCCACAATACTCTTACTAACTTTACCACTTTATTTCTCAATACTTTCTCTCTTTCCTCTAGAATCTCTATCGGACTCTCTACATATGATAAATCTGCCTGAAGCTCTATTGGCTCATATTCTATTACATGCCTGGAGTCTGGATTATATTTCTTGAGCATAGATACATGAAAAATATTATGAATGTGCTCCATGTGCGGAGGTAACGCCAATTCGTAAGCTACTTTGCCAACGCGCTTTAGGATTTCAAAAGGTCCGACATATCTTGGGATTAGCTTCCCTTTCTTCCCAAACCTCGTTAGTCCTTTCCATGGTGATACTTTCAATAATACCAAGATTCCTTCTTCAAATTCCATGTCTTTCCTTGACTGGTCTGCATATTTCCTCTGACGATCTTGTGCGGCTATTAATCTTTTCTGGATAAGTTCAACAACTTCCTTTGTCTGCTGTACCAGTTCAGGTCCAAGTATCTTGCGTTCTCCTACTTCGTTCCGATATACTGGAGATCTACATTTACGTCCATAAAGGGCTTCATAGGGTGGCATTCCAATGCAGGTATGATAACTGTTGTTGTAAGCAAACTCTACCCGAGGTAAATGTTCGTCCCAACTTCCTTTGAAATCAATAGCACAAACACGTAACATGTCCTCGATTGTCTGGATCGTTCTTTCACTTTGGCCATCCGTCTGGGGGTGATAAGCTGTACTCATATTCAGTCTTGTTCCCAAACATTCTTGAAAATTCTTCCAAAATCTTGAATTAAACCTTGGATCTCGATCAGATACAATAGACACAGGAACTCCATGACGAACTACGATCTCTTTCAAGTACATATGGACTAACTTGTCAAGCGAAAATCTTTCATTTATAGGCAGAAAATGAGCTGACTTGGTAAGTCTATCCACTATAACCCAAATGGCATCATGATTAGCCCTTGTCCTTGGTAATCCAACTATGAAATCCATGGTAGTATGTTCCCACTTCTGCTCTGGAATCTCCAATGGCTGTAGCAATCCGCTTGGTCTCTGATGCTCTGCTTTAACTCTCTGATAGGTATAACATTTGCTAACCCATTCCGTAATTTCCCTCTTCATATCTGGTCACCAATAATTCTTCTTTAAATCTCTGTACATTTTGGTACTCTCTGGATGGATGGAATATCTTGAACTATGTGCTTCTTGTAAAATTTCATTCTTTAACTCCGTCACCGGTGGAATCCAGATTCTAGATAAAAATCTCAAAATGCCTTGATCATCCTTCTGCGTGCATAATTCTTCACCTACCAAACGATTTATATCTTGATCCATTACATCTTCTTGACATTTCTTTATTTTTTTCCAATAACTCCGGTTGGAAAGTCATACTGTACACTTTCGCTTCCTCAGGTTTGCAAACTCTAATTTCCAATTCCAATTTCTGAAATTCCTTATATATATCTTCAGGTACTGATAACTCATTTAACCTTTCCTTCCGACTTAACGCGTCTGCCACCACGTTCGCCTTACCGGGATGATAATTAATCGAGCAATCATAGTCTTTGATCAACTCTAACCATCTCTTTTGCCTCATATTAAGTTCCTTTTGTGTGAATATATACTTTAAGCTTTTGTGATCCGTGAAAATCTCACACTTTTCTCCATACAAATAATGTCTCTAAATCTTCAAAGCAAAAACTATAGCTGCTAGCTCCAAGTCATGAGTAGGATACTTTTGTTCGTGTGGTTTCAATTGCCTTGACGCATACGTAATCACCTTTTCATGCTGCATTAAAACACATCCTAGTCCTTTGTGAGAAGCATCGCTATAAATTACAAAATTCCCTTGATCATCTGGAAGTGACAAAACAGGTGCCGTGATTAATCTCCGCTTCAATTCCTGAAAACTTTCTTCACACTTGTCATTCCATAAAAACTTTTCATTCTTTCGTGTAAGCTTTGTCAATGGTGTTGCAATCCTTGAGAAATTCTGAACAAATCGTCGATAATATCCTGCCAATCCCAAGAAACTTCTTACCTCAGTGGGTGTTCTCGGTCTCTCCCAATTCGTAATTGCATCGATCTTTGCCGGGTCCACTTTGATCCCTTCGTTACTGACTATGTGTCCTAAGAACTGAACTTCCTATAGCCAAAACTCACACTTCGAGAATTTAGCATATAACTTCTTTTTCCTTAAAATCTCCAAAGCCGTTCTCACATGTTCCGCATGATCCTCTTCCGTCTTTGAATAGATTAAAATATCGTCTATAAACACAATAACAAACTTATCCAAATACTCCTTGAAAATTCTGTTCATCAGGTCCATAAACACTGCCGGGGCATTGGTCAATCCAAAAGACATCACTAAAAACTCGTAATGTCCATACCTTGTTCTGAAAGCTGTCTTTGGTATATCTTCTGGCTTGATCTTTAGTTGATGATATCCCGATCTTAAATCAATTTTGGAGAAGTACTTGGCTCCCTTCAACTGGTCAAACAGATCATCGATTCTGGGTAACGGATACTTGTTCTTGATTGTCAGCTTGTTGAGCTCCCTATAGTCGATGCACAGTCTCATACTTCCATCTTTCTTCTTGACAAATAATACCGGGGCTCCCCACGGGGATACGCTGGGTCTGATTACTCCTTTCTCTAACAATTCCTGCAGTTGCTTTGCTAGCTCTTTCATCTCAACAGGCGCCATTCTGTACGGGGCCTTGGATACTGCTTCTGTTCCAGGTGCTAAGTCAATCGCAAATTCAATTTCTCTATCTGGAGGAAGTCCTGGTAACTCGTCGAGAAACACGTCTGGAAATTCATTCACAACTGGAATATCTTCAAGTTTTGCTGGCTCCTGACTTCTGTCGATCACATATGCTACAAAATGCCCACATCCTTGTCGTAGTAACTTCTTGGCTTGAATCATCGTTAAGAACTTCTTTACTTGTTTCTGACCTTTAAACATTACTATTCTTTCGTCAGGCGTTTTCACCATTACTTTCTTATTTCGACAATCTATCTGAGCATCATGCTTAGATAACCAATCCATCCCTAATATAACGTCAAATTCTCCTAACTTAAATGGTATCAAATCTACACAAAACTTACTACCAGAAATCTCAACCTCACAATTCCCACAAACTTGATTCACAGTTACAAGTTCTTGATTTGCTAACTCCACAGTCATTATTTCATTTAAATACCCAACTGGACAATTTAATTTACTAACAAAATCTTGTGAAACAAATGATCGAGTTGCTCCCGAATCTATTAACACTTTGGCACATAAAGAATTCACATTAAGCGTACCTGCCACGACATCCGTATCCTGGATCGCATCCTTCACCGACATGTCAAAAACTCTAGCCCTTGGAGTCTCATTCACTGTTGGGGTAGATCCCATAATCTTCAATGCATTACTGACTGGGGCTGGTGTCTTGCAATCCCTGGCCATATGTCCTGGCTTCCCACATTTAAAGCATATAAATCCAATGGCTGGAACCTTCACTGCTGGATTCCGGATAGGCTGATCCTTATTTGCTGGCTCTCTTGCTGGCGGATTTCGGCACTCCCTCGAATAGTGCCCTTTCTGGTTGCATTTAAAACATACCACATTCAACTTGTTACAAACTCCTCTATGCTTCTTTCCACATACTTGACAATCTGGAAAAGTTAGTCTCAACTGATTTGGCTGATTTGTATTAACTGGACGGTTACCCTGGCCTCCGTCTCCTGCATTTTGTTTCCTGAAATTAAAATTTCTCCCTGACTGAAACTTGCCCTTCTTAAAATTTGGAAACTTCCATGTTTGTGACTGACCCTCACTTCCCTCAACTTTCCTTTTCTTGCTTTCCTTTTCCTTCTGGAACATCTCACTCTCTGTCTCTGTGATCATAGTCTTCTGTACCACTCCTGCATAGGTATCCAATTCAAAAATGGCTACCTTCCCTCTGATCCGTGGTTTCAATCCCTGCTGGAATCTTTTAGCTTTCTTCCTGTTAGTATCCACATACGACGGTAGATACCTTGACAATTCCTCAAACTTACCCTCATAATCTGTTACCGACATGTTCCCTTGCTTTAATTCTAAAAACTTCAACTCCATTTGATCCTGAACAAACTGATGAAAATACTTTTCTAAAAACAATTCCTTAAACCTATCCCAAGTAATAGCATCTGTGCCTTCTAATGTCTTCACCATTTCCCAACAATAGGTGGCCTCATTCTTCAGATAGTAACTTGCAAACTCAACCTTCTGTTCTTCCTTTACTTTCACTAAGGCAAATGCCTTCTCTATTTCCTTTAACCAAACATTTGCTTCAATTGGCTCTAAGGAACCCTTGAATTCTGGTGGGTTTACTGCCTGAAAAGTTTTAAAAGTTACCTGGGGGTTGGTCTGTCTTTGTTGTTGTTGTGCCAGGTGAACTGTTTGTTGGGCCAAGATTTGAAGAATCTGGGCTATTGCTGGGTCCATGGGTCCTGGGTTCACATTCGGGTTTGTATCATCTTGGTTGTTATTGTTGTTGGTTTCTTCATTCTGGGTGTTGGTGCGGGTATTTCTTCTGGGAGGCATTTTCTATAAAGAATCAATCAACTTATTTAGCTTTTGAATTAATCTTTTACATAAAAGAATAGTTTTGTAAAACAGAAATATTTCTTTTTGAAAATAGTTGTAACTAAATAAATTGCATGCTTCTTTACAGAATATAAACAGTTATGGGAAACAGGGTACATGGTATCACAGGGTATAACTAGTGCAATAAATAAGGTAAGGTAAAACAGGTGCAATAAAGTAAATGACAGTGCTGGAAAGGAAAAAGGTACTGATATATATAGATCAAAAGTTTTAGGTAGTACAAGCGTAAAGACGCTTCGAAAGTAAAAGCAAAAAGGGTACAACAACCTACTCACTAATCAGCATAGCTAGTCTATAAATACAACTCAAAAGTCTACTAATACACACTACACACTACTGTACATACTACATAATCATAACAACACTGCTCAACATCTCCATCTCTGAATCTCTACTCAGCTCCAAGGAAACTCTAGTCCTGCCAGCCTCTCAAAGTCCTCCATCACCTCAGTAGCCCAGCCCATCAGTGCATCAGGGCCTCTGCCAGGTAGTGTAGATCCATGTAGCCTAGCCTCAAGAACCCTCCATGTCACATGAATCTCCTCTCGAAGTTCCCTCACACCACGATCAACATCTGTAGTCCTGATGATATGCTGTAGCTCTCTGATCTGGGCCAACAAGGAATCACGCTCCAATAGAAGAGCCTCATACCGATAATAAGGAACTGGGGGCAATGTAGACTGGAATGGGGCACTCGCAACTGAATGCCCTGTGGAATCTGAATCAGCTGGTGGGGGTCCTCTGATAGATGGCCTCATGCCTGGAGGTAGAATAGCCTGCAATGGTACGGGCTGCAACACAGGTGGAGGTAGTATAGCCAACACTGGTGGAACAACAGGACGTGGATTTGAAGACGGCACTCCAACTGAAGGCTCTGAGTGATCAGCTGATACGGAAATAAAAGAGTCGGCCATCTCTGCTATCTGAAATTATATCGCAATATAAGAATCTCAAACCATAACGTGAATTACACTAATACCTGATATACCGAGGCACTTAACCTCTCGACGTTCTATCGTTCTATTCCTTACTTCTAATCCTAACCCTCTACCCATTCCCGTTAACCTAGGCTTGTGTCAGTGACTTATAACCTGTAGCTCTGATACCAAACCTGTGGCGCCCTCCAAATCCGGGTCAGAAGTTTGGGGTCCACACTCACACCTTATTTATAACCTTCTTATAACAATAATAAAGATAATAATAATATATGCAGTGACCCTACTTACCTACCACCACGGACCGCAACAGGTTAAAGTATGCACACAAGTCAAACACACTAATATATTACAAACCGTTCAAATCCCAACTATTCCAAACTCAAACTGAGTATTAAACATTATTTCAACCTTTTACAGACTTAAATTATTCCAAAAGAAGCCTACTAGCTCCGCTTCCTCAACCTGAACCCCTAGCTCTCGCGCTGGACTGGGGATCCTCGTAACCAACTGGTTCCTTTTTAACTGGAAAGAATATAAACAACATCGCACAAATGAGCTAACTAGCTCAGCAAGTCACAATGACAAAACTGAGAATAATGATCATCAGGTGAACATGATTATGATATCAAGTGAACAATGGATTATAATTTAGAATTGGATATTATACTTTTAATTTAAAAACCAAGGTTAGGCTGCTGATCAGTCACGCACTAACCCCGAGTAAGGCACACAACATTGCTCTAACTACTGGATCCAAGGCACACATTGGCTTAACTTGACCATTATATGGTCTGACCACGAATCTGGTCCACAATTTTATAAAAACAATCCAATTCTAACATAATAACAGAATATGCAATAATAAACAATAACCAGAATCATTAACAACAATGAGTGTTTAATAATGAAAGGGTTTCAATCTTTGTAAAGATCAATAAGGTAATTTAAAAGCTTGGATGCTGGGTAATGAAAGAATTGGATAACAAAGGAATCAACATTTCAGGGTTTCAAAGATTTGGGCTTTCAAAGCATAAAATACAATGGTTTGAAGGTATAAGCAATCTGGTTCCGTGTTTTATATTTAATGTGTATGTATTTGTGGAGTAGTATTATATACTTGAAGTTCGTGTTTGGGTATACAACAATCAATGGTCTAGAAAGAATAAGGTTCATAGATCAAGAACAATAACTGGTAGGGTTTCAGTGCTTCAAGCACTTACAATATCAACAAGACTATCAAGTACTACAATATCTCGAGAAAAATCAGAACATTTGCCTGGTATTAGCTTACTACACTGCACTCGCTTCCAATCACAACCGTCTTACTCCTCAACTATCTGTTTCCCTTTCCTACGTCTTGCCTCTTCTGCTCATATATCATAAGCATCTATCAATAATCGACTCATAGAATTCTATTCAACACATACTTCTATCTACCCTTCGTTTTATCCAAATCCGATTAACGGATTGAAAGTTACGCAATAAACAGTAATCATCGAATATATAAACCGACAGTCAACCAACATATCACATATAACACATAATACGTCACATAATCAATGACATATCATTTATAAAAACATTTCGAGTCATAAATAGGCTTTTTGGTATTTAAAATGATTTTAAAACATTTTTCGTAATTAAAACGGGTCGTTGGATCAATTTCGGGTTAATAAACAGGGTTCAGTTGGCCAATTCTGGCTCCGAAATAATTTTAGAGTAATTATCGAGCCTTGGAAATAATTTAAAATAATATTTTAAAGCTCAAAACTATTTTTCGGAATTTTTAAATCATTTAAAATAATTAAATCTAATTAAATAATTAATTAAAATCAATTAATAATTAATTAAATCAATTAATCAATTAATTTTCGAATTAATTGACCAATTAATCAATTAAAAATTAACTAAAATTAATTAACTAATTAATTCAGATTTATTTGTGAATTAAAAATAATTTTCGGAATTAAAATAATAATTTTCAGAATTTTCAAAAATTAAAAATGAATTTTTATAATAAAAATAAATAGGAAATATGATTTTTAAACATTTTATAAACAAGAATCCTATTTTTGAAAACTTTGCAAACTACAGGGACTAAACTTCACCATCTTCAAAAATACAGGGACTAAACTGCAATTTTGCAGTTCCAGTCGCCGGAAAATCGGGGGTGGCCGGAGAAGACGATCCCGGCGTCCTCACCCCACCAACACCTCCAGATCAACACTACACAACACCAGGAACTTGTTCATGCAATCAAAACATTCTAATCATCCCTGTTTTGGCCGGAAATTGGCCAAGAACATCGCCGGTTTCCGGCGAACATCGTAAATCTTTAAAATACAACTCCCTTCGATTCAAACATCCTCTGTTAACGAGCTATATATCAATCGATTGCAAATTTCATAAGGAATACAACCCACTATAAATCAACAGCTAATAACCCCTGAATCAAAAACCCCCAAATTTCAATTGAAAACATTCATACGGGTTATAAACCCTAATTTTAAAATTCGAAAATCAAACTCAAATTTGAACATGTTATTGAACTCCAAATCAGACGTATAATATACCAAAATCATCAGGAAGACAAGCTCTACAACAGGCAATCGTCAAATCATACAATCATCCGAACAAAAATTCATATTTTTCATAAAAATAATTCGAAAATAAATAAATTTTTAGAAATTAAAACTTTGATTCTGCAGGTGTATGGATTACAGATTCTGATAGAGCTTCTCAAGACCTTCAAATCCAGTACTCGAGCTTTTCAAACAAAGATCAATAACACCTTCAAAAGTTGGTTTGATTCTTGAAACAGGTTATGAATATAGGATTTTTCTCTGTAAAATTATATATTTATCTGTCTGCAAATGATTTTGATACGAAATAAAATACGGTAAAAGGCTATTTATATTTACGGAAAATTAGTATCCCGTTGGATCATTCCGGATATAAAATGGTACGTTTATTTATAAAAACTGATCCAAACGGTATCGGTTTTCGGGATAATTATCCAAATCAGTACAATTTGTACTGCGGTCTTGGTCTCAGCGCCTAGTTACACGTACTACGAAGTGATAATTGGTTAATAAAAAGCTCTCGTTTATCGAAAATACGGGTTTTATTGATTTACCGAAACTAATATTGTATCGAAAATGTTGCGCCGGGACCCGCGCAGGACAAACCGTACGCCGGATCGAAAAAGTCAAAACATGGAAAATGCTCGGAATATTACAATTAGGTTAGGAAGGAGTTCTCGGAAGAGTTTCGGGTTCCAAAAACGTAAATAGATTTTAATTACCCGGAAAAAGATTTTAGAAATTTCATATGAATATTATAAATCCATAAATCAACATAAAAATAATTAGGAAGATATGACAATTATTTATATTTTATTTTGGACATATAAAAATTAAAATACTCAATTAATATTATTTTTGAATATCCAAGTACAGATAACACTTAACAATTAACTCACAGAATAGATACTGAACACACATAATAATTATTTAATATAAAAAATAATTACACGATATATCCCGGATATTACATATATAGCCAAACATGTTAAGCACAATATCTTTAGGGTACTTTAATCCAAGAGTTGATATTCCTTTAAGATATCTAATAATCTTGTTAATAGCTATACGATTGGATTCTCTAGGATCCACTTGGAACCTTGCAAATTGGCATCTTGAGAACATTACATATTATCTATTAGCATTTGAGTAAAAGAGTGATCTTGTCATACCTCTATAGCTTATCATTATACTTGAGTTTCACTGATCAAGCTTTAGTGGCTTCAGTTGGTAAGTAGTCTTGGCATGTTCAGAATCTTCCAAAATTTTACATCTTCATAAGATCCTTAACTTACTTGTATTGCCATCATCTTTTGGTTTACTTGTGCTCCTAAAATAAATTTTCTTATGGCTTGCTTGAGCTCCTAAAAGAATTATTCTAATGGCTTGCTTGAAGTGATTCCAAAAAGAATTACAATTTTTCCAACATTCTCCTCCATATCTACTCTGCAATTACTTAAAAAATAATCTTGCACAAGTCTTTGTTAGTAGACCAATATATAACATTATCATTATATCACTACACATATATAACATTATATTTGTGCTTAGTGAGAAGAGAGTTATTAATATGATAACTCGACTAGTTCATATTTAACTGTAACTTCAGTTAGAGTGCCATACAATGTCCTTGACGATTGCTTGAGTAGTATACTATTTCATACCAACCTGAAGTGAGCTTGTGAAGAAGAGATATACAGAGTCCAATAGATCTGCAACTGCAAAGTCCATGAACTGTTGTGCACTGACTACTTCCTTTGACACACCAACCAGGAGTACACTTGTTCACACTTACCAGAGTCCAATTCCCGGTAGAATGTGCAATAGGTGCCTGATATGTCATTATATCCTCAAGTCTCGTCACTGGTGCTTTTTGTTAGATACTGCTTCCTGATAATAACCTAGCATCCAGTTTGGCCATGTCCCTCGTAACAATGCCATTATCATCCAGTATGACTTCTGGTTATCCTTGCACCAATTAAAATATTGTAATTTAGTTTGGATACCAGCTTCCCTACAATCTGCTTGCTGATTGATTGAGCTCATCTTGCTTTGTCAATCCGGATCTATCAGAGCTTCTCAAACTTTCTTAGTTTCTTCTTCCAGATAGAAAACTAGAGAAATAATCATTCACACTCAGTAGCCCTGCTAATCATTACTCCACCATCTAGATCACATAAGAACTAGACTCTGGGAATAATATTGACATCAAACCCTTTATCTCAACAGATATGTTCTTTAGTGTCCTCTGATTTTTAATGTGGTCTAGTGTCTGACTAGTTGATCCTTCTATTGCTCCCCTAAGCTGTTGCTGGGTATTCCTGAAAATCCTTACCCTTGTTGCTGGCTTCTTTGAAATAATGAGTTGTGTATTACACTGCCATTCCACTGCTTGGATATGAATCATCAATACCATTAATTTCTCCTTTAACAACTTGGAGCATGAAGTTGTTGAACTATGCACTTAGACTTTCAATCATCTTCTGTTGATCAACCACAAATGCCCTGTAGGTTGTAAACTCCACTGAGCAGCCATGAAGAATATCCTTACAAGTATTAGCTGCAAATGCCAAGATCTTCAAACAACTAAAAACATTTTATTGTTTGCTTCAGTAGAACATTCTCTCCAAACACTTTCAGGTTATCCGGTGTTTGCTTCTATTGGCCATTAACTCATTAGTGGTCTTCATGTATACATCCTGATCGAGGCTTGATCTTACTTGTAGCAAACTGTGTTGACTGCTTCAGCCCTTTGGTATCTAGAAAGTATTGATTAGCTTGACATTGTCCTTGTTGCTTTAATAAAGTTTTGGTTCTTCCCTTGTACCACTCCATTTTGCACGGAGCTCCCAATGTTGAATATGTCTCAAAATATTCTTGATGTTACAGATAATATCCAGAACTGCTTCTTGAATTCAGTCCCATTATCTGACCACAAGATCATTTCTTTTACAGTTGCTTCCAGCTTGATCTTCTTTGATGTAATCAATCACCATCCGTGATGTCTTATCTTGAGAATGCACGAACAATAACTTTGTTTAATAAGAGTAGTCAACCACCATCACTAAGGTATATTTTTACTTTAATGTGATGTTGTCTTTGACTTCTCTTTCTGACATGCCTCACATTTATCATCTTCTGAACTTCAGATGAGGCAGTCCTCTCACTAAACCTTTTTTACAAAAGAGTCCTTTGAGTTGATGTTCAAGGGTGAGAGCTTCTAATGCCATAGCTAAGCTTCAGTCAAATGAAGCTTTATAGTAGAAACCATTGACTTCACCTTTCCTGATATTCCAGTCTAGCCACGAGCATGTCATTTTCTTTCTCAAACAAGAGCAAGCTTCTCAACCTTCCTGCTTCAGATGAGACATTAATCCTTCATTGAATTGATATTTTGTCCTTTGATACAGAACTGTCTGATAAGAGGATTTGTGCCTTGATTCTTCAGCAAGAAAGATGCTTCAATTGTTATCAATGACTCCAATGATTTGTTGTTATCAATGATAGCAATTGTTGAATCCATGATGACATTCCTTTTTCTGCATAGCTTTGTCTCGTAGTATAAATCTTTGATGTCATATCCAAATATTACTGACAGAATAGCTTTTGTCAATCATATTTAATTGCGAGGCTCTTTTTTTGATCATATGCCTTGAGTATGAATTACCAAGATTACATATGAATCAATTAACCAGTTATGTCCTGCACTCACAAATGGATTAACAGTTCTTGGTACCCAACTTATCGGTTTGGGTCCAGATTGATTAGAGATTTTACTATAAGCAGAGATAATAACAGCTGCAACCTAATCATGCTTATTCTTATCTTTGACTTACTATTTTCTCCATTTTAATACCCTTGACAAATTTGTCTCCAGGCTAGGGGTAAATTGGTTCCAACCTTACATAAGGAGGACTAGCAGTCTTTGCCCTATTGTAATCCTAAACATGCTTCTTCTATAATTAATACAAGTACTAAGAGATGCATTCATGGCATGAAAATAAGCAAGCATTGAAATAGGAGTACATGGCATTCCTTCAGAAATATTACGCATAAGAATTAAGCAATACAGGCATGATATATAACAAACAGAATTAACAAATAAATCACTAATTCTATCTAGTCCAATCCTGTTGATGTATCTCATCTAGCTGTTTCAATCCAAATATTAACTAATACATCTTAACAAACAATTCAGATTAAATGGATAAATCACATTGTAATAGGATACAGAAGATAAGCATAAACAAAGGTCATAAAAGCTGGAAAAACATATATCTCACTAAAGCAACTAATCATGTTCAACAAATTTTCAAACACATATTTAAGATCACCTAAAGTAACATGCACAAGTTAAGCATCAATCCTAGTTACCAGAAAAATATTCCAGTGAACTAGTTCAGCATTATCTATGTGTGATCCTATCATGCTTGTGTGAGTGTTAAGCATTTAAACACTAAGATATTAATCATGCATTGAATATTGAAAACAAAGTATTGCAGTGGTTCAAGAATTTGAAACCTGAGATATGTGTCTTTCCCATGCAATATAAGTTTTGACCGGCTGCTTCCCTAAGAAAACATTCCACCTTTGTCACAACTCTTCAACTGAATCCCTACTCATCCTTGTTTGTCAAGCTTCTTGTTCTGTTGTAGCAAAACCCCTGATAGTTACTTGACACATATTTTATCATAACTGTAGCTATCAAATCTTGTTTATGTTCCAATCTCTGTCTTGTAATCACCTCTTGAACTGAATCTGTAAGAATCTCTGCCTCAGAATAGATAGGCTAGATCCTTGGATATAGCATAAGTGCTCCTTGTGAATCTAATTCGACTAAACTTCCTTGACATGTGAAACACTTCCTTGACGTCCAGTCCCTCAAGTATTTCTACCTGAGCTTCCTCCGATTCAACTATCAATAACTCTTACATTCTGTTCTGAGGTTCCAACTTTGCTGCATGTAACTGAGATGTTTGTTTATCCCCACTATTCTCTCTGACCTCCACAGTCTCATTGATTCCCGTATAAATATAGCATTGGTACAAACCACTATATGACTGTATAATCTGGAATCATAGAGTTGTCTTTAAAATCTTCGAGAAAAACTGTACCCGTAGAAATTTCATTCATTTCCTGTGTCTGAAAACCCAGTGGTATCCTATGGAGTAAGCCTTTGAGGAAGTTCCACAATTTTCTTCTGTAGTTCTTGAAATCAGTTCCATTGGAGTAAGAAAACCATTATCTTTAATTTCCGTATTCGGGAAATTTCCGTCTGAATAACACATGGTCTTCGTTTTCTTCGAAAGATTAAAATCATCTTTAACGCCCGGAGGAATCGTGAGTCTACCAATACTTTGAGTACCCTTAATTTAATATTTAAGAGAAATTTAAATTTCCAATATTTTTAATTTTCTTAGAAAATAAATTAATCAAAAATAAATATTTACGTAAAATCTAATTTTCAAGAATTTTGAATTTTCTTAAAAATTAAATAAAATGTAAATTATTATTTAAGAAAAATTTAAATTTAAGAATTTTAAATTTTATGGAAAAATAAATAAATCAGAAATAAAAATTATGGCTAAGTCCAAATTATTTAAAATTCAAAAATCTCAAGTATTGATAATTTTTGAAAATTAAAAAATCTAAAAATATGAGAACTTGACTGTTTGGGCTGACACACCGGATCTGATCTGTATATCAATCAACAAGCTCTGATACCAATTGTTAGGTCCCGAATTATCGTAGAAGGGAGGGTTGAATACGCTAATCACTAAATTAAAAATTCTTTCGAATCTTTAGCGGATATAGATTTAGTGCTCGATTAGTGGTTCTGTGTTCTTGAGGTGAATAGTGTCTGGGGATATAAAACGAGGAACACAAGATATTCGGGAAGTATATATACATATATAAATTCGCGAGGGGTGTTGCTACACTCCGGTAAATAAATTAACCAGTTACAATCTAAGAACAACAAAGTTCCCAGCTTCTACAAAGATTTACAAATCAAATCCTATACAATGATCTAGCTTTTGTTTGTCTAAGGATTTAATTATCGGGTAACAATTAAAATTCCCCTATGAATATACAAGAATTAAATCGGGCATTATAACGTTACTCCGGTGAGAAGTTAAACGAATATAGAAAAAGCTTGAGCTTCTCTGAAAATTTTTGCTGCTAATTTTATCTCTTGTCGGAGAAGAAGATAAAACTCAGAACTATACAACTGATTTGATTCTACTTCAAAGTGTAGACTTTATATCTGTTGAAATACGTGGCCAATTGTTTACCACATAATTCAATTGATAACTCAATAAAGTTGTGGCTGAGGTTTCTGTGGCGACCAAGGTAATATAAGCTCTGTGGCGACCAAGAGTGAATTTTGCCTTAAAAAAATTCAACTCAATTTCTCTGTGGTGACTAGAGTGTACAGAGGGTAAATTTTGCCTTAGAAAAATTCAACCCATTTCTCTATGGCGACCAAGGTGAAACTAGGGTGAATTTGCCTTAAAAAAAATCAACCCATTCCTCTATGGCGACCAAGGTGAACCTAGGGTGAATTTGCCTTAAAAAAAATTCAACCCATTTCTCTATGGCGACCAAGGTGAACCTAGGGTGAATTTTCCTTAGAAAAAATTCAACCCATTTCTCTATGGCGACCAAGGTGAACCTAGGGTGAATTTGCCTTAGAAAAAATTCAACTCATTACTCAATGGCGACCAAGGTGAACCTAGGGTGAATTTGCCTTAGAAAAAATTCAACCCATTTCTCTATGGCGACCAGAGGGATGAAAACTGCACTTGTGAAATTATTCTTGCTCTCATTTATACCCTGAGTATCACACTAAGTCAAGATCAGTTCCTGTACTGAAATATTGAACTGTACATCCAGGATATTGCTTCTGAAGATCAATATACTGATCAGGATGACTTCTACTCCAAGGTAGTGATCACCTTGACTTAGTTTCTGTAGAGCATTGCATTCCCTGAGCTGTCCCATCTTTAAGTCTTCTCTCTTGAGTCTTCGTCTGAATCATAAAACCTGTATTCCCTGATACAAATCCTCACTTAACAATCCTTCTAATGTTAATACTCAGATTCCTTTCATGAAACATTGACGCCTAGTGCAACTGGTCTGGTTCATAGACGACTAGCTCTGATTCAGGTCTTCGTATTATAGACTTGATTAAGTTGTTAAGCTTGCAACAACTTTATCGCTTCGAACACTGACTGTCAACAAACAACTATACTTTCACTGGAATCCTTTCTAATACTGTAGACAACGTCTTCATTGATACTATAATCTTGAATACTTCATTCACTGTTCTTCACTGATGCTTGAACATATAAATGAACTCCTGTCAGTGAGTATAGCTTCAAGACTGCAATTGTCTTCTTTAACCTCTGTCTATACCATGTCTTCAATTTTTCAGATTCCTATGCTTTATACACTGTCTATCTTCAATCAATGCCAATACACTGAAATCTTCTGGTAGCACTTATACATTGAATCTTCATCATTTCTGAAATCTTGAAAGTCTTTAACCTTTATTCTTCACTGAGGCATGAACATATTAATGAACTTCTTTCAGTGTCCTGTAAGCAGACTTCAGGCCTTCATCTAATCTTCTGATTCTTTGTATTTGCCTTGTCTTCATTCTTCCTGATTTCTTATATAGACGTAGTATTATTAACCTGTCATGTTCTAGTGTTGTTATCGTGTTGAGTTATCACGTAACTATTCATACGGCTACGCAGTCTCACCAATAACAACGATTAACGATAAGTCCTTATAGCTAAAGTAGCAACCTTTGCTCCATTTCCAACTCGCAGGTCAACTTCTCCCTTCGCCAATGTCCTACTTCCCTGCAGTTCCTGCACATTTATACAAATGTGAGAACCACATCTAGTATCTAATACCTAAGATGTAGATGTAGACAAATTGACTTCTATAACATAAATACCTGAATCAGAAGCAGCAACAACAGCCTTCTTCTTCTTCAGATCCTCCAAATAAGCATGACAATTCCTCTTCCAATGACCTGGTTTCTTGCAATAGTGACAATCACCAACCTTTGGAACACCACCTTTAGGCTTCAAAGCCTTGGTCAGATTAGGTTTCGAATTGGCATTATATTTAGATCCCATCTTCCTCTTTCCTTTCCATTTACCATTTCCTTTGGCCTTTGTAATAACCCCAAAATTTTGAATTTTTTTTGAAACCCTTATGAATAGTGTTTTTGCTGAATGAGAAAACTTTTCATGCCACACTAGGTAGGGGTTCTTTTATGAATATTCTGAGATTTTATTGGCACTCTATATGATATATAAGTGTATGTAAAGATCGTCAGAATCCAATTCCGAACACTTTGATTTTTCCCGGAAATCCACTAGATACGGAAAGAATTGAGTATAAGGTAATAGGATAAAAAGGATTTAAATTAAAGGATTATAAGAGAGTATCATAAAAGGAATATAATATATTGAGAAATGTTAAGGGAACCTAAGTAATAAGATCCCGGGTATGATCCCTCAAACGATAAACGAAAACGAAAGTTAAGCGAACCGTATAACAGATCAGCGGTCATTAGGCAAACAATTAGGAAGTTAATCAAGGAGGTTTGGGATGATGAGGTCATCCAACCAATAAGGAGAGGACAAGTAAGAGATGATGACACAATAAGGTGATGTAAGCATGACATAGGGAAGGAGGAGATGTGGTTGATTTAAAACCACACAAAGTCAAGGTTAGAAAGGTAATTACCCAAAAACAAAACAAAAACAACCAAGCTAGCCAAAACAAATCAAAGCAAACACAAAATTATTTCATTCCTTCAACATTGCTCTCGGCTTTTTCTTCTTTTCAAAGGAAGAAAAATCAAAAATCAAGTTCCAAGCATTGTTAAATCACAAGGTAATTATCTAAGGTTCCTTGTACATAGATATGGATATCCTATAAGTTTAAGCTTCTAATTCCTTCATAATCTCTTCCAATAAATCAAGGAAGAAGATGGTGAATAGTAACCTTCAAGAAATAACTTTGGTTTTCTTGATTTTTTTATGAAAGTTCAAGGTAGCTTAAGCATAGATCAAGGCTTCCATGGGCATTCCAAGGATCTTTCATTGATTAAAAGCTTCAAGGAAGGTACAACATCTCCAAACCCTAGCTTTACTTTGTATATTAGGATGATTTTGATAGTTATGGTAAAAAGTAGCTTGATGCTTGTTGGTTTAGAGTTTGGGTTGGAGTTGTAGTGAATTGAATGTTGAAACTTGTTGATTAGTAAAGGACTTAAGTATAGTTTTAAATTCATGATTGAGAATAACATAAATTAGAGAACTTGAGGTTTTGGGGGCTGTTGTAGTGTGATATGGAGGGATGTTGGTTGTATGAATGAATTGGGATTGATTGGTGATTGATTTGGATTGGTTTAAATTTGGGAAATCGTGTAAACATAGCCGTCGTAATGTCCGATTTACTTTAGACTGCTTTTGTTCATAACATTAGGACCCGAGAACTCCCTGCTAGGCTTTGACCATTGCCATTTTTAGATAGTTCATGTTACGAGCTTCGTTTTGATATGTGGTTCGTTTGATTCCGATGTACGGTTTAGGAGAAACGGCCGTTTTAAGTAACGACGTTTCGCGAATGAAACATTACCCCTCGCCTTACTTTGAAACATAGGTTAAAGACCTAAAAAGGGTTAATTAGTGTATGAAACAATTATGTTAAGTGTGTTAGGCAGTTGGTAAGACACTCGTGAAGGAATCGCCTTAAAACTCGTAATGGTTAAATTATTAAAAATGGTGGAGCCGAGGGTACTCGAGTGACTTAAGAGAATCAGTAAGCGCAAAACGAGCGTTAGAGTCTAATTTGGTTAAAGTATAGATTTACAAGTGACTTTGGTTTAATTCCAACTCACATGTTGTTTATAGGTTACCAGACTCGTCTCGAGCCATTTGTAACCCCCAGTCGCTCAGGCAAGTTTTCTACCCGTATAACTGTTGTTGTGATGAAAATGTGTATATGCATGATTTTGCGATAAATGCATATTTGTTATTAGAAAATTCTTGCGATATATTGTAGCATGTGATATGGTATATATGCATGCCTGTTACATATTCTTGAATTATATATCTGTTGGTTCAAATGCTTATTAGTTGCATAATACCTATGCTAGAGATAAGCGGTATTTGAGCTTACCCTTAGTATAGGGGATCAAAAGGTGAACTTTTTCTAAAACCGGGAGTCGAGGCTCTCGAGTATAATATATATATATATATATATTTATATATATATATATATATGAATAGTTTTAAAACTATGAATCAAATAAGGTTTATTCGATAACTTCAAAATGATTTTTAAAAGTTAGAGCGGATCCCAAAACTCATTTTTATATTTAAGATCCTCCTTTCGAAGGGGATTTAAATACTCGCTCAAAACCTGAGGGATCCAGCTCTGTGGTGTGTTTTATATTCGCAACAAGGTTGCTGTCGTGATAAAAAAATTTTGATTACTTACCCAACACTCGGGAAGTAAAATTCTTGGAGCAAGTTAATCCATTAACAGGCATCGCCTGGGAAATATCGGTGAGTTTTCCTTTCCAACTAGATAGGACTTCTTGGTGGAGCCCTATCAACAAGTTTCTACTTGGGGAAAGGGGGACGAGCTTTACGTTTCAGAGTCATGGATTTCATCTGAACTAGGAGTGGCGTAAGTGGTCGAGTGGCGGCGGCCCAGCCTTATTATATTGGCCCAAAATGGTCTGGAAGTTCCGCTAAGACGGTCCATTCCTTAGGAGTCCAGTGTTCGGTTGACAAGTAAATCCGACAGGTTCTCCTCTACATGTAGAAAATGGTGGGGTTGTACTACTACGACTGATCATCGTAAGTGGTCTTCCTGGCGCGGTAAACTCCCATAATGAGTTCATCATCCAATTGGATATTTCTGCAACACTACCCAGAGTACTTCGATAGAAAGGCTACGGTTGGGCGATTGTTGAGTGTTGGCAGGGTCGAGTTTTCAAAATGATGTTTGCATCAAATGAAGTATCTCATAACTTCATTTTATTTTGATGATATTTTAAAGCTTTATTCTATACAAGTCTTGTCTTGTAGTCTCATCTATGTGATGAACTTTTGAAACTAATTATAACTTGAACGGTGGTAGTTCAAGTAGTATTTGGAAAAGATATAAGTATATTGGAGTATCTGGTAACTTCATCTTTTAAGCTTATATCTAGTAAATGATTATCTTGTGCATTTTAAAGATTTTCAGAAAAACGTTGAGACAAGGTTAGATATATGAGATCACCTTGCAACGATATTTTTATATAGTTATAAACTGGAACTCTGTGTATATTATACATGTCATAGGATTTCAAAGATTGTGAAAAGTATATATGTACATATACTGAATATTTTGCGACTTCATCACATTAAGAGATCAAACTTGGTTCATTTCTTTTGACCAAGACTTTCATGAGTACTATGAGAAGGCTCACATATTGTTAATCATTATACATATTATTTTGGTGGGCTTGCTGCTCACCCTTGCTTTCTTCTTTCATCACACAACAACAGATAGAAAAGATGAACAGGGCCAAGCTCCCGATTCGCAAGCGATTAGGAAACATTCCGCAGTTTCCTATAGGCGTTGATGTCGCTGTAGCTGAGGTAGGAACTACCAATAGGCTAGGCTTTCAACTTTTGATGTACCAGACTTATGTATCTTTATCAATTGTAATAATGGCAAAGAAAATGTAAATTTATTCAGAAACCCTTTTAAGGTGTATTGGCATATAATTGTGGAATAAAATGACTTGTGATTATTTTTGGATATTCATCTCTGAGACTATAACTTGTGGTGTGTGTGTTTATTTTGGGGTCACAGTACAGAGTAGTTGATTATTTATTAAGATTGGGTGTTATTAAGGGAAATGGAACTCGTGACAACCCGGATCCCCGACCCCGGATTTGGGGGTGTTACAGAAATGATATCAGAGCTAAGCGTTATAAACCTCAGAGATGATGTGACGTTAAGATAATAAGTTCACTAAGATAATAAGAACTCTTGCCAAGTTCATAGTCGGGCTACCTAACGTAGTTCTGACAGTTAAAACCCTTACGGGAACCCTTATAAATATCGTGATAGTAACATAGTTCATTCTCGTATAGGGCAGCGGGGCACCGAACCCTGAGGTTCAGGAGCATCAGCATGAGGATGTTTTATTACAAGTTGGAGATCAAATTATGAATCCGATAGAGTACCCTAAGGAGGGACCAGATGAGATTCATATTGAGAATTTTGCGGTTGAGGATGTTATTCCGGAAAGGATTGTGGCTGAGGAGGATCTCATGGAGGATCCTGATGAGAATGAAGAGAGGACCGCTGAGGAATTTATGACCGTAGTCAGGGCGACTACCAGAGCAAGAATGGCCACGAGGGTGGCACTAGAGGATGAAGAGTTACCAAGGGCACAAAGGTTAATGAGGGCAGAAGGAGTGGGGCCTTCCACGACCCCAATTATACCAGTATCAGACCCTCTTCCAGAGGTTCCTGTAGACATCCATAAGGTTCCACCAATTCCTATTCCCTCCCCTGTACAGAGCCCAACACCTCCTGAGGAAATGCCACCTTTATCTCCTGCACCATTGTCACCTGATACCGTGCTTGGTTATCCATTTGGATCTCCTGGGTCTGCGCCACCTGCACCCCATGGACTGCTAGATGCTACCACTCAGGCTTCTCTTATCGCCAATTATCACATGACTTTGGGTGGCCTGTCCGAGGCCCATAATGTTAGGAGTGATCTGTTGGATCGACTTACTGCACCAAGGATTGAGGGCGGGGTACTTCCGGCAGGATTAGCTCATAGCATGGAAAGGATTGAGGCTACCACCCGTGTTACAGCTAGAGGCCATCTTGAGGGTCAGATTGATCCAGTTCTACTTGCAACTATCTTAGACCTCATCACCTCTGTGATGGAGCAGGTTAGGGATGTCGTGCGTGCCCGCATTTCTTGATCCATGGTAGTGTGCAGAGCCAGAGCAATTAGACAAGGGTTTCATGTAGCACCGCTTTTGGAGGATTAGCCTAAGTTATGAATGATTAGTTTTAATGACTAGATGATTATCTATGGTAGTACTTTTGGGATAGAAGCGATCAGATCACATGATGTAATTCTCTTTAATATGTTCAGTTGTTGTACCCTCGAACCAATGGTTATGTATATATTCGTTAATTTCAGTTCAGATCAGTTCGTGGTGATAAGTTTATATTGTTAATTGCACTATTAACACTTAAGAGAGTGTCATGAAGTTTATAGAACTTGAGAATTCATAATTTGCAATCGTGCAAGGACTGAACGAGGGAAAGACTTAAGCAAAGTAAGTAAGACAAATATCCAGAGATTCTCAAAAATTTTCCAAGTAATATGCCCCCACAAGGAATAAGATTAGGGGCAAACCTTGAATGTGATAATCAGGGAGGTCGCAATTAAGATATAAGGAACCCAGAATATAATAAAGTGGAAAATGAGGAGATTAAATTAAAAGATGACCCCAATTATGAGGAGTAGGAAGAAATATTTAGACTGAGAAAATAGAAGTCGAGCGAGATAAGGATACCCGAGACGGTACTCCTATACGGAAATTCATGGACCTGTCTAAACAGAACTTATACCTTATTCCTAACCACCACCTTGAGGAAACCATGTGGTGTGAAATTCTTTCAGGACCTTTAAGTCGCTAAGCTCTCAGAGTTCCAAGGAAATAACTGACCCAGTCGAGGCAAGAGCCTGGCTAAAGGAAAGAGAGGAATCATTTGAGATTCTAAATGATTGACGAATCACAAAAGACTGTTTTTGTCACTTACCCTCCTAAGAGAGAGACCACCCGCTGGTGAAAGACCAAGAAAGGCACGGAGCCAGAGGTTATAATAAACTGATTTAAGTTCAGTCAATTGTTTTCAGGAAAGTACTCCCAAGGTTATGGAGATAGTTTAAAAGCTTTAGAGCCAGAACAAAGGCAGACGAGTATGATGAATTATGAATTTAAGTTGTAAAAGTTGTCAAGATTCGTTCTGAGGACACGAATCCAGAATGACGGGATGTTTGAAATCAATGCTTATGTTGTGTTGGTTCATGAAATAATGATAAGAGAAAGGAAAATAAAAAGAAACTGAAGTGGAAAGGAATATAAAGGCAATATAGTTTGAGGAATGATAAAGGAGTTGGGTATGAGGAAACCCTAAAGACTCGTAGCAATAGAAATAGAAAAGTAATGTAATCGTCAGGATGAGGGTGATTCACCATGAGTTAAAAATTGATGGTTGAAGGCATAAGAGATACATATACTTTATTCCCTGTAAGTTGGGAGGATCCGAGGAAACCTTGAGATAGTTCGAAGGATGAATAATAAAATGCGGATAGACTAAGGAGACAAGAAAGTAAGAAATTAGGAAAATTGGATGAAGGAAGTGACCTTCAAGAATGTGAAGTGTAAGACCGGTGGCTCGATACCCAGAAAGGGAGACGCCAGGTATGAAAGATATCCCAACATTGAGGTGATTGTTGAGATAAACAACAAAAGTAAACAAGGAATTATAAGGAAGAGGTTCACGTTGAACACGACCAATATCTTCCAGAACATCCTTGTATCGTTACCAAATTAGGCAAGAAAAGCGGATAACCGTTGTTATCTTTTGGAGGCCATATTGATTGGCCTCATTTTGAATACAGATGTTATTGCGAAATTAGGCATATACTATCGAGGTGGGAATGATTGAATAAGATGCCCTTATCAGGGATATATGACTTGATTTATCCATGGAAGGATGCATGTACCTTTTTAAAGGTGGAATTAAGTATAGAACATCGGTAACTTAAAATGAATCCTAGGGGAATGCATAAAGGTTGGCATTTCACCCTTAATAGCGATAGTATGAGTTTTGACAGTATGAATTGGAAAGGATTAAGGTAATAACAACCTGTAATAATTAGTGGAGAAATTTTCAGAAGTATATAGACAATGATTCTGGTATTAATAAATGGTATCTTGATATGCCCTGTATCTAGGGAATACAGGAGGAACGATTCAAGGATAACCTTAGAGGTTTTACAAGGAGAAATGTAATATTCAAAATTCTCAAGAATAGAAATGTTGATAAAGGAAATATGACGTAATTATAATGATGCCAAGTGGGGCACGTGTTAAATTACGAGAAAGTATGGATCGAACCAGTAATGGTCGAAATTGTTCAGGGTAATTAGGACTTAAGATAAAAGATGTTCTAAGTATGATTGAGAGTCAGTCGTGACAGTGATTAACCTCTAAAGACTGAGGCAATAACTTATGGAAAAATGGTGATTTTTTTTTACTCATCAGATTTTAAGGAAAACATCTTCACATAAGCTGTGATTGAAATGAGGTAAAAAAAAATTTATTTGGAGGTGGTTAAAATGACATTGACTGTAAGGAAATTTTACTATCAGGAAAGGCCAAAGAGGTGGCCGACACTTTAAAGGTAAGAGGATAATTATAGGCGCTTGTGCCAAAGGAATACAGTGATGATGGTTAAAGCTATGAAGGTTGTATTATGGTTTGGAAGATTGCCATTCCTTCTGATGACTGTGCAATACTCAACCGTAATAGTAGTTGGGTAAAGGTTTAATTCGTGTAATCGCCATGAGCGGCCTATCTATCTTAGAAGGTACTATCTTGAGATAAGCCAGGACCATGTTTCAAGAAGGACTAAACGAACCTTTGAGTTAAGTTTTCTATTGAAGGCATATGATTAAGAAGGGTATTAACCTGCTATCGTTGCTTTGATTGAAACTCTTCTGCAATTTTATCTACTTCATATCATGAAAGTACGTCAGAGTTTGGAGTGTTCTTCATGAATTATGATTGGTGGTTATGTTAACTCCTTAGAAGTATTCTATACGACATGTATGGACTCCGCATGGTTAGATATTAAGATTTTATGGAAAGTGAATGACGACAGTAGGTCAGTGGTGGACCATAGTAATGCAGCAATGATTCTGCGAGTAATGAGCTGATTACAACCGTGAGAGTTGTATTGGAATGGATGTTGAGATTGAGTACCACTAATCGGGTCGTGGTAGTGTATAAGTTATCATTGATAGACTAATTAAGTAGAGTATCTACCTATTGAATATTTATTCCCTCTTATGAAAAGAGAGTCGTATTACTATATGAGGAAGGTTATGGTGCAAGCATAGAATGCTAGTAAAGATGATGTCTAGAATAAGATCCCAGATTCAATTTTTGATATCAAGGGAGTTTCAAAGGTGATTGTGTATAAGCTCGAGGAAGAGCATGGGTCCATAGAATGATGAACGGAATGGAAAAAATATTTAGGCATGTGAAATACGATGCTATAATACTTGATGTTGATATAAATACATATATGTTTTGTTCTCTTATGATAAACCTCTATAATTCAGAGGTAGATTCCAAGCCAGATATTTTGTGGCAGTATATTTTTTTTCATATATACAATTCTCTTCAATTCTTTCTTTTCTCTTCTTTTCATTTTGTATAAGCTGAGAAGAACAACCCTTCCAGAAGGGGAGGTATTGCCGAATGACTATCTATCTGTGTGATAGAAGCCTAGTAGGATACCACATGTTGTTTAATTGCTTGTCAAGTACTAAAGGCTGGCCACCTTCTGTACCAACTATGTAATGTAACAAGTGTTCATGATCATAGTGATCTCTCAACAAATTCCTTTACTTCTATATGATTGATCAAGCTTCCAAAGATAGAAGCAGCTGAAAAAGAAGTAGTATCAGTACGGTGGTATTCCGATTCTAACATATTCGTGATACTAAGGTTGACGTGGTTATTAAAAGGATATAGAACGCTATCAAGCAAAAGTATAACCAGTATAATATTAGGAACGGAAGGTAGTAGCGATTACGAACTGGAAAAGAATGGGTATTGAGAAGCAAAAGCTCTAATGCTAAAAGCTATAATGAGAGTCTGTGCAATAGACTTGAAAGAATTTGGAATGATCACTTAACGCGGATTGAGTTTTCTCTCGATAATAGATCGTATGTCAGGTATCGAGATGTCGTCTTATGAGATCTTTAAGGGAAGACATTGCCGATCTCCCTTATGTTAGGATGAAGTTGTAGAGCGCAAGATGCTAGGACCAGCAGTGGTCCAAAGGACCAAGGATATGATAGATGTAATCAGAGGATGGCTGGTAGTAGCCCAAGATGGACATGATAAATATGTTGATTTGACACGAAAGGACAAGGAATAGGAAGTAGGGGACCTAGTGCTGTTATAGGCATTCCCTTGGAAAAGATGGATGAGGTTCGGAAAGAAAGGAAAATTAAGCCCAAGATACATTGGACCTTTTGAGATACTAAGACGGATTGGGAAGTTGGCTTACGAGCTAGCCTTACCCCCGAACCTACAACAAGTTCATAATGTGTTCCATGTGTCAATGCTAAGGAAGTATCATCCGGATGCCAGACACATAGTGGAGTACGAGCATGTGGATATGCAACCAGATCTGACTTACGTGGAGAAACCAGTAAGGATTATAGATAAGAAGGAGCAGGTGCTTCGGAACAAAGTGATCAAGCTAGTCAGAATGCTATGGCAGAATCATAATGTGGAAGAATCAACTTGGGAACTAGAGGGCGCAATGCTAGAAAAGTACCCCCATTTATTTTCTATTTGATTCCGGGAAGAAATCCTTTTAAGGAGGGGAGACTGTAATAACCCCAAAATTTTGAAATTTTTTTGAAACCCTTATGAATAGTGTTTTTGCTGAATGAGAAAACTTTTCATGACACACTAGGTAGGGGTTCTTTTATGAATATTCAGAGATTTTATTGGCACTCTATATGACATATAAGTGTATGTAAAGATCGTCAGAATCCAATTCCGAACACTTTGATTTTTCCCGGAAATCCACTAGATACGGAAAGAATTGAGTATAAGGTAACAGGATAAAAAGGATTTAAATTAAAGGATTATAAGAGAGGATCATAAAAGGAATATAATATATTGAGAAAGGTTAAGGGAACCTAAGTAATAAGATCTCGGGTATGATCCCTCAAACGATAAACGAAAACAAAAGTTAAGCGAACCGTATAACAGATCAGCGATCATTAGGCAAACAATTAGGAAGTTAATCAAGGAGGTTTGGGATGATGAGGTCATCCAACCAATAAGGAGAGGACAAGTAAGAGATGATGAAACAATAAGGTGATGTAAGCATGACATAGGGAGGGAGGAGATGTGGTTGATTTAAAACCACACAAAGTCAAGGTTAGAAAGGTAATTACACAAAAACAAAACAAAAACAACCAAGCTATCCAAAACAAATCAAAGCAAACATAAAATTATTTCATTCCTTCAACATTGCTCTCGGCTTTTTCTTCTTTTCAAAGGAAGAAAAATCAAAAATCAAGTTCCAAGCATTGTTAAATCACAAGGTAATTATTTAAGGTTCCTTGTACATAGATATGGATATCATGTAAGTTTAAGCTTCTAATTCCTTCAGAATCTCTTCCAATAAATCAAGGAAGAAGATGGTGAATAGTAACCTTCAAGAAATAACTTTGGTTTTCTTGATTTTTTTTATGAAAGTTCAAGGTAGCTTAAGCATAGATCAAGGCTTTCATGGGCATTCCAAGGATCTTTCATTGTTTAAAAGCTTCAAGGAAGGTATAACATCTCCAAACCCTAGCTTTACTTTGTATATTAGGATGATTTTGATAGTTATGGTAAAGAGTAGCTTGATGCTTGTTGGTTTAGAGTTTGGGTTGGAGTTGTAGTGAATTGAATAATGAAACTTGTTGATTAGTAAAAGACTTAAGTATAGTTTTAAATTCATGATTGAGAATAACATAAATTGGAGAACTTGAGGTTTTGGGGGCTGTTGTACTGTGATATGGAGGGATGTTGGTTGTATGAATGAATTGGGATTGATCGGTGATTGATTTGGATTGGTTTAAATTTGGGAAATCGCGTAAACATAGCCGTCATAATGTCTGATTTACTTTAGACTGCTTTTGTTCATAACATTAGGACCCGAGAACTCCATGCTAGGCTTTGACCATTGCCATGTTTAGATAGTTCATGTTACAAGCTTCGTTTTGATATATGGTTCGTTTGATTCCGATGTACGGTTTAGGAGAAACGGCCGTTTTAAGTAACGATGTTTCGCGAACGAAACATTACCCCTCGCCTTAGTTTGAAACAAAGGTTAAAGACCTAAAAAAGGTTAATTAGTGTATGAAACAATTATGTTAAGTGTGTTAGGCAGTTGGTAAGACACTCGCGAAGGAATCGTCTTAAAACTCGTAATGGTTAAATTATTAAAAATGGTGGAGCCGAGGGTACTCGAGTGACTTAAGAGAATCAGTAAGCGCAAAGCGAGCGTTAGAGTCTAATTTGGTTAAAGTATAGATTTACAAGTGACTTTGGTTTAATTCCAACTCACATGTTGTTTATAGGTTACCAGACTCGTCCCGAGCCATTTGTAACCCCCAGTCGCTCAGGCAAGTTTTCTACCCGTATAACTGTTGTTGTGATGAACATGTGTATATGCATGATTTTGCGATAAATGCATATTTGTTATTAGCAAATTCTTGCGATATATTGTAGCATGTGATATGGTATATATGCATGCCTGTTTCATATTCTTGAATTATATATCTGTTGGTTCAAATGCTTATTAGTTGCATAATACCTATGCTAGAGATAAGCGGTATTTGAGTTTACCCTTAGTATAGTGGATCAAAAGGTGAACTTTTTCTAAAACCGGGAGTCGAGGCTCCCGAGTATAATATATATATTTATTTATATATATATATATGAATAGTTTTTAAAACTATGAATCAAATAAGGTTTATTCGATAACTTTATTTTATTAATGAATATTATTTTAAATATTCATTCGAGGACATATGACTCCGCTTATTTTATTTATTGAATATTATTTTGAATATTCATTCGAGGGCTTATGGCTCCGATTTATTTACTAATTAAAATTCTTTATTTTATTAAAGAATAATGTGTCGGTAATCAAACTTACTTTTGATTATTCAAATAAAGATATTACTTTCGTATAAGTATATCTTTGGTTATTTAATAGTCATTTCAAGTATAAGTTTTACAACATCTACTTCAATTATTTTTATAAAGATTATTCTTTATGGGAATATTATTTAAATAATAATATTCAGATATTTTTTATATATTGGGACTGATTTATTTTATTAAATCAGCATCACTCCGAACATTCTTAAAAATGTTTTGCGAGTCTTCAAAATGATTTTTAAGAGTTAGAGCGGATCCCAAAACTCATTTTTATATTTAAGATCCTCCTTTCAAAGGGGATTTAAATACTCGCTCAAAACCTGAGGGATCCGGCTCTGTGGTGTGTTTTATATTCGCGACAAGGTTGCTGTCTTGATAAAAGAATTTTGATTACTTACCCAACACTCGGGAAGTAAATTTCTTGGAGCAAGTTAATCCATTAACAGGCATCGCCTGGGAAATATCAGTGAGTTTTCCTTTCCAACTAGATACGACTTCTTGGTGGAGCCGTATCCACAAGTTTTTACTTGGGGAAAGGGGGGACGAGCTTTACATTTCAGAGTCATGGATTTCATCTGAACTAGGAGTGGCGTTAGTGGTCGAGTGGCGCCGGCCCAGCCTTATTATATTGGCCCAAAATGGTCTGGAAGTTCCGCTAAGACGGTCCATTCCTTAGGAGTCCAGTTTTCGGTTGACAAGTAAATCCGACAGGTTCCCCTCTACATGTAGAAAATGGTGGGGTTGTACTACTACGAATGATCATCGTAAGTGGTCTTCCTGGCGCGGCAAACTCCCGTAATAAGTTTATCATCCAATTGGATATTTCTGCAACACTACCCAGAGCACTTCGATAGAAAGGCTACGGTTGGGCGACTGTTGAGTGTTGGCAGGGTCGAGTTTTCAAAATGATGTTTGCATCAAATGAAGTATCTCTTAACTTCTTTTTATTTTGAAGATATTTTAAAGCTTTATTCTATACAAGTCTTGTCTTGTAGTCTAATCTATGTGATGAACTTTTGAAACTAATTATAACTTGAACGGTGGTAGTTCAAGTAGTATTTGGAAAAGATATAAGTATATTGGAGTATCTGGTAACTTCATCTTTTAAGCTTATATCTAGTAAATGATTATCTTGTGCATGTTAAAGATTTTCAGAAAAATGTTGAGACAAGGTTAGATATATGAGATCACCTTGCAACGATATTATTATACAGTTATAAACTGGAACTCTGTGTATATTATACATGTCAGAGGATTTCAAAGATTGTGAAAAGTATATATGTACATATACTGAATATTTTGCGACTTCATCGCATTAAGAGATCAAACTTGGTTCATTTCTTTTGACCAAGACTTTCATGAGTACTATGAGAAGGCTCACATATTGTTAATCATTATACATATTATTTTGGTGGGCTTGCTGCTCACCCTTGCTTTCTTCTTTCATCACACAACAATAGATAGAAAAGATGAACAGGACCAAGCTCCCGATTCGCAAGCGATTAGGAAACGTTCCGCAGTTTCCTATAGGCGTTGATGTCGATGTAGCTGAGGTAGGAACTACCAATAGGCTAGGCTTTCAACTTTTGATGTACCAGACTTATGTATCTTTATCAATTGTAATAATGGCAAAGAAAATGTAAATTTATTCAGAAACCCTTTTAAGGTGTATTGGCATATAATTGTGGAATAAAACGACTTGTGATTATTTTTGGATATTCATCTCTGAGACTATAACTTGTGGTGTGTGTGTTTATTGTCGGGTCACAGTACAGAGTAGTTGATTATTTATTAAGATTGGGTGTTATTAAGGGAAATGGAACTCGTGATAACCCGGATCCCCGACCCCGGATTTGGGGGTGTTACAGCCTTCCCCTTATTCACCATCAACATGGGAGCAGGAGTCGCCTTCTGAACGTTGGTCTCTGCAGTTTTCAACATAGCCAACAATTCGGTGGGGTTCTTATCTATCTCATTCATATTGTAATCCATCACAAATTGAGAATAACTGTTGTTTAAAGATTGAAAAATTAGGTCAATCTGGTGCTCCACAGCAATCGGGGCACCCTACTTGGCAAGGTACTCAATATACCCAATCATCCTTAGAACATGCGGTCCAACCAGATCACGTTCTCCCTGCTTACATGCATGCAATGATTTGAAAGTATCAAACCTCTCCTGAAGAGCCCATCCTTCAAACATACGTTTAAGGTGCTCAATCATATCATAAGAATCCATATTCTCATATTGTTTCTGAAGTTCAGCACTAATGGTCGCTAATGTTAGGTCACACACACTGTAGAGGGGGTGAATATAGTGTAAAGTACAATCAAATCGAACTCTAAAAACTCAAGTAACAGAAAACAAACTTTATTGAAACAATAAACTCTGTTACAGTATGGAACTGTTACCTCTCAGTGATGAATAAATATCACGAGAGCTGCGAGGGTTACAATGAATAATCTTCTCAAATATGATAACACTTATAGTGTAAAACCTGTGTCTGTGTTTATATACTACACAGTTACAAGATAATCGCTAATTGATATAAAATATAATTCTGCTTCCTAAAATATATCAATCAGATATCTTTTCTTCCAAGTATTCTATTCTTCATAGAATTCCTTCTTCATGCATATCTCTTCTTATGTTTATCTCGATCTTCTTTCCTTCAATCATCTATTGTCCTTATCTGAACATCCTTCAGCACTTAAGTTCTGATATCCATCTTCTGATGATTATCTCCTGATAATATAAGTACTGATATCCTTAAGTCCTGACTTCCAGTAAGTACTGATTTATCCTGTTTAAGTAAGATCTGAAAACTAAACATAAATCATATTAGCCATGACATTATCAAATATATCTAACAATCTCCCCCAACTTGTAAATTAGCATAATATACAAGTTTAACAGATATTTGATAATGTCAAAAACATTAAGTACAAATGCATGAGAATTAGACTAGATAACTACAACTTACAGTCCTTAAAGCTTTACCAATCTTTAACTTCTGATAACAGCTTTAGTCTGTATAAATATCAGAATTTAATCAGTTGTAGATCTTGACTTGGCTTCATCTTCTGATCTCTCTGATGTCAGGAGTTGTTCTGAGATAGTTCTTCAACAAACATCTCTCAGCATATCTAAGTTCATCAATCATCCTCTTTTTAGCATCTTTAAGCTCTGCAGTATCTTCACCAATTTGAAAGATTGCAGCCCTGAGATCATTAATCTTGGCTTTTCTTATATCCTGATCCAGTCTGATCAAATATGCCTTATCAGACTCAAGATTGAATTCCACAGCCCTGTAACCCAGAAAGGTAGTTATAATTTTAGCAGTGTTGGGCTTCATTCCAACTATATCACCCTTGTGATCTCTGTACTTTGGAACATATGTGCTGTCAAACTTAACAGAATAAAGTCTTTTCTGTCTCTGAATCTGATCCTTCAAATTGTTTGCAGCACTTCCTGTCAATCTGTCATCCACTTGAAGTAAGAATAGTACATGCTCCAATTCTTCAAAATACTTCAATGGAACGGCATTTTGTCTTATATGATAAACCCTACCATCTATCATGAAGTACAACATGATGTGTTCTTTCAAGTAGGTATGGTAAACCATTTGTACAGATTCCAGTTGATTCAATCTCTCAGGAGTTGCTCCAATACCTGGTTCACTCAAGGAAGTTGGATCATTGGTAGTGTTCTGTATTTTTCTTTCATCAGAACTTGCCAATCCAGTTTTATCTCTTGCTTCCTTTCCAGTAACTACTCTTGCTTCAAAACCACTTGCAGCAGTCTTCAAAGGTTGAGTCTGTTTTGCTTTAGTGAATCCTGGTAGGAGTTTCTTTGATCTATCTTCTGATATCAAGTTAACTTGAGCTGTGTCAGAGGTTACTTGCTTCTTCAAAATATCAGAACTTACAGTCTCTTGACTCTGAACAACTTGAGCCATGTCAGAGGTTGTTTTAAAAACTTTTCTTGAAGTCAGAGCAAGATCATCCTTTTCATCAGTGATTTCTTCATTCTCAGGAGGCACATAAACCTTGATAGGTTCACCAACCTTTTCTTTACCCTTATATCTTGGATCTATCTGCAGTTGTGATTTAACCAATGTTGCTTCAGTATTTGTCCTTTCTTTTATCACAATGCCTTTGAGTTTTGGAAGTGTCTTTTCACCAGAAGCTTCAGATTTAGATGTGACTTTCTCTGATTTAAGTCTGGCTTCTTCTTCCATTAAACTCTCCAAGTCCATTCCTGGATTTTCCTGAAGAAATAACTGTCTTGACATTTCTTTATCAAGATCTAAAAGTTCATCAGAACTTTTCCTTTTACCAGTAGCAGAACTAATTCTTTTCCCAGTATCAGAACTTGTCCTGTGACTTGTGATTTCAGCTTTTCTTGATGAGAAACCTCTACCTCGACTATGACCTCTACCCATTCCAAAGTTTCCTTGATCATCTCTTTCATCATCCTTCCCTTTCAGTGTCTTATCAGTCTTGCATTTGGACTTAGTTACTTTCTCCCCCTTTTTGGCATCAGCAGGTAATAGAAGAGAGACAAGCAATTCCACTGAGGCTTAGATTTCATTAAGTTGAGATTGCTGAGAAGCTTGATTTTTCAGAATATCATCAATCCGAGATTGTTGAGTCTCTTGAGTCTTCTCAATATAAGCAATCATGTCAAAGGTAGGTTGGAAGAACTTTTTCTTATCAATCTTTTGAATTTGTTCCTGTTTGATGAATTCTTCCTGAATCTTGTGTAGCTCTGCATGAGTAGTAGAATGAAGACCTTGTAGATGTTTAGTATTCAATGCAGTGAGTCTAAGCTGTGTTTTGAAATCATCAGTATTTTAAAAATCTCATCTACTTTTGTCAATTGCTCAGCCAGATTCTTTGCAGATGGAACACAAGTAATTGGGTTCCATTCCTTAGTCCACTCTTGTCCTGCAGGAGTTTCACTCCAAGGCACTGGTGCTTCTCTTGTAACAAACTTCATAACAAGTTCAGATTTAAAAACTGTTTGTTGAGGGGCATGTCCTGAAGGACCTGCTTCATCAGCATTTGCATTTGGAGCAGCATCACCAGTATCTCCAGCATTTGCAGCATCAGAACTTACAGAATCAGTATCTTCTGATAAAACAACAGTGTGAGTAGCAATGGAGGCTTCAGCATCCTCTAATTGCTGATCTGGTTCCAAGTTCTGATCAACAGCCATATCCTGAGACTCACCTATATTCTGATCATCAGCATCTAGATGCAGAGAAGGTGTAGTAGATAATTCTGGAGTTTGTGCAGCATCAGTAACAGGTGTTGTTGATAGATTAGTTGCTATTGGAGCTTCTAAGAAAATTACTTCAGGCACAACCAAGGTCTGGATATCTATATCAGCACTTGTGCCTATATTAACAGGAGACACAGTCTTAGGAGACACAAATGGTGTGTTGGCATTTTCAGTAACAGCTTCCTGAGTTGGAATTGATGGAGAAACAGTGGCTTTAGCAGATTCTGGTTCTTATGAGATCAGAGATTCCTGATCTCCTTCCTTAGCTACTGCTTCCTCATCATCTGAAATTGGCCTTTTTGCCCTCTGTTTCTTGTATCTCTTTGAAGATATGGATTCCTTGGGAGTTTCAGCAACAGTCATTCTTCTAAGCCTTTTGAGAAGCTTAGATCCCCCAATTCCAGAATCCTTCTGAGAAGTCACTTTCTCAGCTTCTTTGACAACAGGTTCTGATGTAGAAACATGTTTCTCACTGTCTGACTCATCTCTCAAAGCAATCCTCCTTCTCTTTTGAGGTGTTTGAGGAACAGTCTTTGTCCTCTTAGGCTTGGAAAATGAAGGCTTCACAGTAGGTTCTGAGGATGAAGATTGAACTTTCTGTGAAGTGGTGAGATATGATTTGAGATATTGCCTGAGGGTTGGTTGAGTAGAATGAGTGGTATGTTCTGATGGTTGTTGTGGTGTTTGGGAGGTGGTTGTTGGTTGAACATCAGGATAAATAGATCTATAGGATTCAGGATCAGCATTTACTAAGATCTGTTTTACAGACTGAGGAATCTGTAAAGGTCTAACCACTTGTTTCTTAGTGTCAGCATTTACCAGGTCATTAAAGTAACATTTTGCAAATTTGAAAGGTGGAGTTAAGGTACTGGCTAGTCGAGGTTCATCAGTACAAAAAGTATATATAAGTTGACAGAATCTAGAAAAGTAGACAACATTCCTATCTTCTGTCATCCTATCCCCAATAAAACCTATTAAAGCAGTTGCAAAATCAAAATGAGTTTGGTTAATGATGGCATACCCGATGTGCTGACTCATTATAGGGATGGCATCAAAATTTGAACACTTGTTCCCAAAAGCTTTAGTGATGCAGTCGAAGAAGCAGCTCCATTCCCTCCTGATATGAGCCCGTTTCAACTGCCCAAGCTTGGCCAAACTCTACTCATACCCCAAACTGGCCATTAACTCCTGAAGAGCTGATTCCTCTGGAGTTGAAAAAGTACATCCTTCTGGTAGATGTAGTGCCTTGCGTATTGTACCAAGAGTGACTGCATATGGAGAATCACCCACTTTGAAAACAATACTAGGAGTACCATTTTGACCACCATTATCAAACTTTCCAGTCCTCCAGAATGTCAAAACTTGTTGGCTTGAGAAGACTAGAGGTTGGGTCAATGCATACCCGATTTCACTGTGTGCAAGAAGATCTTGCATAAAATGCAATTCAGACGGAGCTTCAGCATTATCAAAAATTGCAGCATAGTTGTTTGGAACAAATTTAGCTCCATCAATGATTAAATCCTTAGGTGCCATGAAATTAATCGAGATTTATAAGTGCCTGTTAGGTGTTTGATATAATGTCTATATGAAAAACCAACGTTAGAAGAAGAAAGAGAGTAAAAGCAAATAGAGAGAAAAAGTATAAAAGTGAATAAAAGATTAGAAAATCCTCTATCTGTCTTACTTATACTTTTGAAAAAATGTAACCGTTGGACACCTGTCAGACATGCAGTAATAACGAATAGTTAATGGGCACAGGAAAACAGTAATCATTACTTACCCACTGGCAGTTTTTCAAGGAAAAACCGTTCCACTTACCCAGTTATTCCATTAAACAAGGTAAATCAGTTTTAATTCAGAATTGAAACTGTTCCCACTTATTCAAATGTTTTTTTTACTGCAACACCAATATTCTGAAAAAAATTCGAGTGAAAATGACCAAAATAAATCAGATGAGCAAGTACTGATAAAGTAAAATCAGAACTTAATTTAAAACAAAATTTATATGGTCAACAGAATATGAATATTTATCAGGATTTATCAATGCATTACAGAATATCTCAGAGACAATATCTTGAAAAAAAACAAATTTCATTAATATATCAAGAGAATACATTCATGAAATTTAAATTACATCAGAACTTTTACAAGATTGTCCTAAGCTGCTAAACCTAACATCAACGGCCTTTGTCCTAGCTCAAAAAGCAGGGCAAGGCTGATGATGAAGAAAAATAGGAAGAAGAAAATAAATCATTTCTTCTTCCTACTTTCGACAAATAGAATATCGAGTCGTATGATTCACTCTTGCTGGCGGAGAGCTTTTAGCCTTTCCTCCTCCAATCGCTCCAGATGGCGATGGTAGTCCATGTAGAAAAACAGGAGGTGGGTGAGTACCTCCTGGGGAACTGAGTCCCATATCTCATCAGAAATGGCAGTGACGTGCCATTCCTGCTGCCAATCGGCACAGCTCAACTCCATATTGAATGTTTTATAGTTCAAAAACATATTGTAATTGACCATGGTATTTTTGATATAAAGATTATGAAGGTGAGTTTGTGATAAAAGATTTGATGGGAAGGCTGATGTGAAGTGGTTGTTTATATAGGCAAGAGAATGTCAGGAGACGCAGAGAAATTTAATGCTGACAGGTAGAATTAATTCTACCTCGTCTCCCCAGACTTGGAAAAAGAAAAACAGTCATTGGAAAGGTAAAACATGGTTTAATGCGCATAAGGAGCAAGAAAAAATTGACTGTGCATGTACGAGTATCACTATCCCTAAATATAGTGACTGTTAATCTTCCACTTCAACATATTCTGGTTTAAACTGAGACTGTTAGCAAATTTTATCCACAAATAAGTCAAGTAGAGAATCAGAATTTAATATCAGAACTTTAGACTTATATAAGAACTTAACAGTCATCAGAACATAATTTCTTAACTTGATAAATGATTTCCTATCTTAGTAAGTCCTCACACAAGTTCTGATATAGGTTCTTCAGAACGTGCAATCAGAACTTGTCCTCAGAATTTGTGCAATGTGACACAATAATTGTTCATCCAAAACAACATAGATCACCACAGTAATGTTCATCATTCATATGGAGTGTTTAGTGTGTGCATTAAGCTAAATATCTGACAAAGAGAAAAGTCTGATTCACTTCAGTACATCTTAGAAATAAGGCATAACTAAAACTTTACTAAAAACCTGTCATTTTTCTGAAACCTACTATTGAATGAATTCATGCTTGAGTCCACCTCAACTATTTTGTGCTAATTTTGTGCATCTTTTTAAATTCCATTTTACAGTGGCTTCTCAGTGTAAGTGAGTCATGACTGCTTATCAGAATTTATGCTATTATCAGAGTATTTCTCCAGTAATCATAGAGTGTGAAAAGTCACCAAGAAAATATTTTATTTGCTTTTCTGATGCATATTACTTAATACCGGCAATGCACTTGGGTCTTCCCGTCCACATTTTTTACTCTAGATCTCAAAGGAGTACCTGATTTTTAATCCTTGATTCTTTTTCTATTTCTTTTGATAAGTGAGGTTTATTAGCACTTAGTACATTCAACAGATTTATTAGCATCAGAACTTAACAGATGAGAAGCATTATTCTAGTTTGTGACTTAATAATAAGATAGACAAAGTAAATTCAACTAAGCTCAATATCAGAATTTGCTTGTGTCAATAGATTTCCACAGAAATAGTTACTTCTAACATGGGATCATTAGTATATTGAAGATTACTAGGTCAGCATCTAGCACAAGTATCCTCATAGGATAGAGTAATTATATTAACAGACATATCACAATCAGAGTTTAGAAACTTACATCAAACAACAGTCAGTACTTTAGCAAATTTTCAATTAAGCACAGAATACACAAAGAGAGTAATTTCTGTAAATACTGATCATAAGGTCTGATACATCAGAACAAAACTAAGAAGATTTAGAGAAAGAACCTGAAACCATTCCAAGTTCATTTACCAATCTTGTAAAGGTAGCTTCACACAGTGGTTTTGTGAAGATATCTGCTAGTTGTTGATCTGTTGGAACAAAGTGTAATTCCACTGTACCTTCATCCACATGTTCCCTGATGAAGTGGTACCTGATGCTGATGTGCTTTGTCATAGAGTGTTGAACTGGATTACCTGTCATAGCAATAACACTTTGATTATCACAGTAAATAGGGATTTTGAAATATGTTAACCCATAATCCAGTAACTGATTCTTCATCCAAAGAATCTGTGCACAACAGCTTCCTGCAGTAATATACTCTGCTTCTGCAGTTGATGTGGAAATTGACTTTTGTTTCTTGCTAAACCAAGAAACCAATCTGCCTCCAAGAAATTGGCAGCTTCCACTTGTGCTTTTCTTGTCAATTTTGCAACCTGCAAAATCTGCATCTGAGTAACCTATTAGTTTAAAATCTGATTCTCTGGGATACCACAATCCCAGATCAGCTGTTCCCTTAAGATACTTGAATATTCTTTTTACAGCTGTTAAGTGAGGTTCTCTAGGATCTGCTTGAAATCTTGCACAAAGATAGGTAGCATACATGATATCAGGTCTACTAGCAGTTAAATAGAGTAGAGAGCCAATCATACCTCTGTAATCAGTAATATCTACTAATTTACCAGTATCCTTGTCCAGTTTTGTTGCAGTGGCCATGGGAGTGGATGCACTTGAACAATCTTGCATTCCAAATTTCTTCAGCAAGTTTCTGGTGTACTTAGTTTGACAAATAAAAGTGCCTTCTTCATTCTGCTTAACTTGAAGGCCCAGAAAATAGCTAAGTTCCCCCATCATACTCATCTGATACCTTGACTGCATCAGTTAGGCAAACTTTTTGCAAAGTCTGTCATTTGTAGATCCAAAAATGATATCATCAACATAAATCTGGACCAGAAGTAAGTCCTGTCCATGGTTGAGGTAGAACAGTGTTTTGTCTATTGTTCCTCTGTTAAATCCACTTTCCAGAAGAAACTGAGCTAATGTCTCATACCATGCTCTAGGAGCTTGCTTAAGTCCATAAAGTGCTTTATCTAGCCTGTAGACATAATCTGGATATTTGGAATCTACAAAGACTGGAGGTTGTTCGACATATACTTCCTCCTCCAATTCTCCATTGAGAAAAGCACTTTTCACATCCATTTGAAAGACAGTAAACTTTTTGTGAGCAGCATAAGCCAAAAATATCCTTATGGCTTCTAACCTAGCAACTGGTGCAAATGTTTCATCATAATCAATTCCCTCCTGTTGAGAATATCCTTTTGCATCCAGCCTTGCCTTATTCCTTGTAATTATGCCATCACTGTCAGTTTTGTTTCTGAATACCCACTTTGTACCAACAACAGATCTATTCTTTGGTCTTGGCACTAGGGTCTAGACTTTGTTTCTTTCAAATTCATTTAGCTCTTCCTGCATTGCTTGCACCCAATCAGCATCTTGAAGAGCTTCTTCCACTTTCTTTGGCTCAGTCTGAGAGAGAAAAGAATTGTAAAGACATTCGTTTGAAGTACCTGTTCTAGTTCTGACACCTGCATCAGGATTTCCAATTATCAAATCAGGTGTATGTGATTTAGTCCACTTCCTTGCAGATGGAAGGTTTTCTTTAGAACTGGATGCTCCCCCATGATCCATGCTGTCTTCATTTTCATTTTCTGATGCTCCCCCTGAAACTATGCTCTCTGAGTTGGATTCTTCAGAATTTAGATTTTCAGAACTATCGGAACTTGTCTTATCAGAACTTGATGGATCAGAACTTGAAGAGCCAGATGTATATTCTGATGCTTCTTGAGATGTGGTAAGATCTTGAGTATGCTCCCCCTACATAGGTGCATCTTCCTTTGGCATAGTCACCACAGTTTCAATAACATCAGAGTTTAATCCATCAGAGTTTACAGTATCAGGACTTAGACTGTCAGGATTTTCAGTATCAGAATTTGAGTCTTTATTTTCAAATCTCAGCTGATCATGATCAATAAAATCTTCAAGTCCAGTCATCTTCTTGTCATCAAAAGAGACATTGATAGATTCCATGACCACTCTTGTTCTCAGATTATAGACTCTGAAGGCTTTTGTGGAAAGTGGATATCCAACAAAGATTCCTTCATCAGCTTTTAGATCAAATTTGGATAGCTGTTCAGGATGAGTCTTGAGAACAAAACACTTACATCCAAATACATGAAAATACTTCAGATTTGGCTTCTTTTTCTTCACCATCTCATATGGTGTCTTTCCTTGCTTGTTAATGAGTGTTGCATTTTGAGTAAAATAAGCAGTCTACACAGCTTCAGCCCAAAAATAGGTTGGAAGTTTTGCTTCTTCAAGCATTGTATGTGAAGCTTCAATGAGAGTTCTATTCTTTCTTTCAAAAACTCCATTTTGCTGTGGAGTTCCAGGAGCAGAGAATTCCTGCTTAATTCCATGGTTTTTGCAGAACTCTACCATTATCAAATTCTTGAACTCAGTGCCATTATCACTCCTTATGGTTTTCACAGAGTCTTTGACCAATTTATCCAGTTGTTTGACATGATCAATCAAGATAGATGCAGTTTCACTTTTTGTGTGCAAGAAATACACCCATGTGTATCTAGTGAACTCATCTACTATGACCAAGGCATATTTCTTCTTTACAATAGATATGACATTCACTGGACCAAATAGATCAACATGTAGTAGATGATAAGGCTCAAGAATTGATGATTCAGTCTTGCTCTTGAATGAAGATTTTCTTTGTTTGGCCTTCTGACAAGAATCACAAAGTCCATCAGGAGCAAATACTGATTTTGGCAGTCCTCTCACAAGATCTTTCTTGACTAGTTCATTTATATTGTTGAAATTTAAATGAGAGAGTTTCTTGTGCCAATTCCAGCTTTCTTCAATTGATGCTCTACTCATCAGACAGATTGCAGAACCATCAGTACTTGTTGAAAGCTTAGCTTCATAAATGTTATCACGCATGTATCCTTTTAGAACAAATTTTCCTTTAGATTTACTCACGACTTCACAGTGTTCTTCAAAGAAATCAACATGATAACCTCTGTCACAGATTTGACTTATACTCAGCAGATTGTGTTTAAGTCCTGAGACTAGAGCTACTTCTTTAATGATGACATTCTCAAGATTGATATTGCCATATCCCAATATTTTTCCAATGTTGCCATCTCCATAAGAAACACTTGGGCCAGCTTTCTCCACAAAGTCTGATAGCAGGGCTTTATTTCCAGTCATATGTCCTGAACATCCACTGTCCAGAACTAGGATATTTTTCCAGTTGCCCTGCAATCACAAAGACCACTAATGATTAGTTTTAAGGACCCAGACTTGCTTGGATCCTTTGGCCTTATCAAGTTTGTTAACATTTGCAGCGGATTTAGCATCAAAGTTTATGTTAACATTTTTCTTATCAGAATTTACACTATCAGACTTTGTATCAGAATTTACACTAGAAGGAACAATGGAAACTTTCTTTAAAGAAGGTTTTATTTGATAATAATCATAGTACAGACTATGATATTCCTTACAAGTATAAATGGAATGCCATAAACTACCACAATGAAAACAAAGATTTTGTGGCTTATATCTAACAGACTGACTCTTAACTCCTGACTTTGAAGGTAAGGAGTTTATGTTTTTATTCTTCCTGTAAAAAGAAGCCAGATGGTTAGAACTACCACAGTTATGACACGTTTTCCTAGGAGCTTCAGGAACAGGCTTATAATCATTGCTTTTATTCACACCTTCCTTTCCATTCCTATTTTTCCTAGGTGATTTTACCTTGTTTGCATTCTTGACATCTTTCAGCTTATACTTAAGTTGCTTCTTAGTCATTAAGCCTATGTTTACTTCAGCCGTCTTTTCCTGTTTTAGTTGGTCAGAAGTTAATCCCTCTTTAACTTCTGATTTCTCATTATCAGACTTTACAATTACAAACTTAACAGGTTTTAAATTTGGCTTTTGCTTAACAACAGACTTAATTTCTACAGTTCCTTTATCATTCTTATCCTCTCCATAACCTAAGCCCTCTTTCCAATTCTCACTACTTAGCAAATTTTGAGTTGTTCTGCCAGAGTTAGTCCAAACCCTGATAATCTCTCTTTCCTTTTCTAACTCAGTTTTTAGAGATTCATTCATTTTTAGCACTTCATTCCTAACATAAAAAGCATCATCTCTATCCTTCTGAGTTTGATGGAACATAACTAACTCTTTTTCTAAGAAATCATTTCTTTTCTTAAATGCAAGATTTTCAGAAGTTAATCTTTCACATATTAAAGTTTGATCTCTATAACTAACAAACATGGTTTTAAGATATCTTCTCAACTCATTAATATCATCAGTATGAAAATCATAAGTAGTCTGAGGTACCTTTGTTTCAGCAGCTTCAGAACTGCTCTCAACACTTTCTTTATCAGCATTTGCCATCAAAGCATAGTTCTCCTCACTTTCAGAGTCTGAGGTGTCTGTCCAGCTTTTCTTCTTTGTGACAAGAGCCTTGCCTTTGTCACCCTTCACTTTCTTGCAATCAGGAGATATGTGGCCTTTCTCACCACAGTTATAGCATTTGACATTGGTATAATCTCCTCTATCCGACTTTCCTCCTCTGCCCTCAGATCTTCTGAAATTCTTCTTATCAGAACTTGTGCCTTTTCTGGAAAACTTCTTTCCCTTCCTGAACTTCCTGTATACAATCTTTGTGATCCCTTTCACCATAAGAGCACACAGCTTCATCATCTCCTCATCAGCATCAGTCTTAGGAAAGCTTTCAGAATCTGAGTCATCATCACTTTCAGAACTTGATGACTCAGTATCAGACTTTGTGAAAAGAGCTTTACCCTTGTCTTTCCTTGAGATAGCTGCCTTGGGGGATTCTTCTTCAGCTTTAAGAGCAACTGTCCTTGACTTTGCTCCTTTCCTCTTGCTTCTTTGTTCCATCTCAAGTTCATGAGTCTTGAGCATTCCATAAATTTCATCAAGAGTTGTTTCATCAAGACTGTAGTTGTCTCTTATTGTTGTTGCCTTCAAATCCCAACATTCAGGAAGAGCTAACAGGAATTTAAGGTTTGAATCTTCAAGTTCATACTCCTTATTAACCAGTGACAGATCATTCAAGAGTTTGACAAATCTATCATATAAATCAGTCAATGACTCATTAGCCTTTGAGTCAAAGTGTTCATACTCTTGAGTGAGTATTGTCTTCCTGTTCTTCTTAATTGTATCAGTTCCCTGACACCTTATTTCCAAAGCATCCCATATCTCCTTTGCAGTCTTGCAGTTAATTACCCTGTTTGACATTACATTATCAATGGCACTATGCAGTAAGTGTCGTACCTTAGCATCCTTAGCAATTGATGCGATATCTTCAGCAGTATAATCACTCTTCTCCTTTGGTACAGTCTTTGGTGCTTCACCTGCAACTGCAACAACAAGCTTGGTTGGTTTGTGAGGTCCTTCCTTGATTCTATCAAGATATTCTGGATTTGTAGCTTCCAGAAACATGGTCATCCTCACCTTCCATATGGCATATTCAGATGGTCTTAGTATGGGAACTCTGATGGTCTCATACCGACTTTGAATTTGTTTCTTTGGAGGTTCTTTAGTTTTGGTAGGCTTAGTTGGAGTTTCTATGTCAGACATGATTGTGTTTGAATCTTAAACTGTATGTGCGTTAACAGATAGGCTCTGGTATCACTTGTTAGGTCACATACACTGTAGAGGGGGTGAATACAGTGTAAAGTACAATCAAATCGAACTCTAAAAACTCAAGTAACAGAAAACAAACTTTATTGAAACAATAAACTCTGTTACAGTATGGAACTGTTACCTCTCAGTGATGAATAAATATCACGAGAGCTGCTAGGGTTACAATGAATAATCTTCTCAAATATGATAACACTTATAGTGTAAACCCTATGTCTGTGTTTATATACTACACAGTTACAAGATAATCGCTAATTGATATAAAATATAATTCTGCTTCCTAAAATATATCAATCAGATATCTTTTCTTCCAAGTATTCTATTCTTCATAGAATTCCTTCTTCATGCATATCTCTTCTTATGTTTATCTCGATCTTCTTTCCTTCAATCAACTACTGTCCTTATATGAACATCCTTCAGCACTTAAGTTCTGATATCCATCTTCTGATGATTATCTCCTGATAATATAAGTACTGATATCCTTAAGTCCTGACTTCCAGTAAGTACTGATTTATCCTATTTAAGTAAGATCTGAAAACTAAACATAAATCATATTAGCCATGACATTATCAAATATATCTAACAGCTAACATGAGACATTGAACATCCGTGTCATAATCGATATGTTTCTGATAAACATTATGTTCAGCACGAGATGCTCCTTCAGGGAGAGGTGCAGTGCGAGGGATATCAATGACATAGAGCTTGCGCTCTTGTTTGAGTAAAATCCTCAAGTTTCTCTGCCAGTTAAGGAAGTTTGTTCCTGTAAGCTTGTCCTTCTTAAGGACTGATCGCACAGAAAAGTTGTTTGAATTGATTTCTATTTGATATCTATAATGTTTAAAATGCATAAGATAAATTAGTCTACAGATGATTATTAAATTATGTTCAAGTGATTATTCATATATATTCAAAATATATATCTTCCACTATTTTATCAAATTAATAGCCCTAACTACTAATTCGGAAAGAATATCTTTTATATACTTTCTAGTGAGCCAAGATCCAAATTTCATAACGTTTTAGTTCAGCTTTGGCTTTACTCCTAAAACATGATTCAATAAGGTAGACAATATTTGTCAATTATATCAACTATATAACTCCTGGATAGTTTAGTGGAACAACATTTATTCTTATTTATCCAATAAATCGCACCAAACTCTATGCCTCTAAGTTCACAATCCTATTGTGGTAACTTAGTTAAGTCAAACCCAAAGGTCTAAAAAGTATCATATACTTCAACACGCCGTCCCACGATAGATGGGAGTACTTCGCTCTAGCGAACCCACTCCTTATCGATCTAGGGGTTAACGCATTGGACATATTGGAAGGTATCTAAACAACTTTATATAAACATTAGGGTTTTGTTAGTATTATAACGATCACGATCCCATCATAAAGAGATTCCAAATTTTTCCTTGAAAAAAATACTTCAAATCAATACTCGTCAATGGTTTGATTTCCAGGTAGTGGAGAAGTCACATCGGTGTCGCTTAAAACCCATAACCTTATGTTGTTGACAAAATCGCCCCATGTCAGAAATAAAGAAGATTCGTATTTCATTCCATGTTTCATAAACACGAGAATCTCATAATCGTTTGTAAGATTTAAAATCTTGAGTCGTTACATATTTTATCTTGTTTAGGCATGGCATGTGTGACGTATCTAATACATATATTCATGCATGATTAATCTAATTAAAGCATGCATCATTAACTATTCTATACATAAATTCATACATCAATATGTAAAGTGCGGTATGTAAACGTGCTTGGTTATGGCCTTTATTGTGGCGCCCCAAAATCCGGGGTCAGGAATCTTGGAGGCCACGCCATCTAAACTATTACAACCATAAAACTCACACTACAATATATAAATACTCACGCCTCACGACCCCACACTTATCACACACATACACTTACAGGTCATTGTCTTGGAAACGAACCATCCATAACTAGAGTAATTTCAACCATCAAGTGATAATTATTCCAACCCAAATGTGATTTAGTCTTACCGGGAAGTAACCTTTAAGTAAGGCTAGTCCTCTGGCCAAATATACGTTTCTTCTTTATTACCTTACATAAGTCATACTTATAAATAAGCCGAACTAAAAACAACTGAAAACTAATCCAGCTTATTCGGACTACCTGTGGTACAACACCAAAAAATCTACGGAACAGCTGGCCATTATCTACCCGTTTCCTGGCTATGGTTCTCATGGCAGGCATCTTGATTCACTGTTGTGTTGTGTCAATTTAAGAAAACAAGTGTGAGCTATAATGCCCAGCATAATATTGTACAGTATGAAAATGACTCTATGATAACTTATGTAAAACATCATATATGATAATTATGTTTTATTCGAAAATAGTTTTCCTTGGTGATACACACCTTCTTATGAAAACAATTCCTTTAAGGGATTTTATTATCCTGCGAATACCTTAATAGTAATCCCAGCACCTAGGCTTGGGTTACGGTATTGCATCACAATTCCAAATGGAAGAATTAGGACATTCGTTGGAGCCACCGCATACGATGATCAGTCGTACTGCGATAAAAGTAACCTTTTCTACTAGTAGAAGGACGACACCTTCGTATCCCGGTTATCACCCTGGCCTCATTCGGGCTACCTGTCCCATTTCAGGTATACACACACTTCGTAGGTCCTTTGATACATATTGTACTGTCTCCTACGGTACCAGTAGTCTATCCAATACACGAAGTACTTGGATCCTACCCCTCCCTTGTCCTTTAGGAAATCCTATCATATCTCGAGAACTCGAACCACATCGAAGTTCCCCCAAGCGTTTTTCTTGTTGATAGGCATAGCTTTACTTTATATATATATGTACTTCCGAAAGTTTTCGGAGGAAGTACTAAGGATGTGAGTTGACCGTTGTCAAAAGATAATTAAATAGGGGGGGAGTTTCTAATTGAAACTATATTCAAAATATTAAATAAGTCGGGGTAATATTCTCCGACGATCTGAAATTACTCGAATGATTTTCCGAAATTAGAAAGTATGTTTTAAATCAGGGTCTATGATTTTTAAATCAATAATAAACCCTTTAATGAATAATAAATAATTAAATGATATTCGATAAATAATTAAACCCTGAATGAGTTTACTTTTTAAAATAATATATGAAATAATATTCCTCAACTAATTTATGTCTACGTAATTAATAATCCTTATTGATTAATCAGGTTTGAAATAAATAAGCGTTGGAGAATACTTCTCCTATAATAAATGATTGTTACATAAATAATTCTTGTCCGAACGATAAATTATAGTTGAGGGAATACGATCTTTGGAAATCGTTTTAATAAAAGTTCGAGGTATTTTAATGTTTCGTAAGTGGACGTTGAGTCCCTTTAAAACGTACTACTATGGACTTATAATCGTCCTATAATATCACCGAAATGATTCCCGGGTTTTTATCTTGAAATCCCGACCGACTCGCGGTCTTATTATAATACGTCACGCTTATAGCGGAATAAACATTTCACGATATATACTTATCGTACAGCATCGCTACATTATGCGAAAATTCAACAACTACGTATCATGGCAAGCATGGTATTTATACAATGATAATAAAACAATTCTTTCATAACACAACAGTAAATGGAGTTGGGTTCGCAAACTTGCCCGAGTATCTCGAGGTGGAGGATGCTCTAGGTTCCGCTCAGAAATCTATAACCATAAACACAATTCATTTCGTTAGGTCCCGTTCTAATTTACGGCGACTTGTACTCATGTGCTACTTATTATGCACCCTCTCAATTTATACTACCCTTTTTATTCCTTTAAGTCACTATTCACATTATGGTCGCTTTATTTTTCTAAGTATCTTAAGTTCATTCTCATTATCGCCATCGGCTCCGCTTATGGATTCTACGGTTTCTAATCGCACAGTCTCGGCTCCGATATTTTTATAAAATTGAGAAATCATTATTTTCACTTGAAATTTTTATGGAAGTTAGGAAACTAAATATTTTACTCTTTATAAAAATTTCATGATTTATCAACACATTTAAGTTGATCCTTTATATTTTCAAAGTTCGTAATTCGTAGCAGTTTTTATCGCGTAAATCACTTTTTGTAAAACGACCATAACTTTTGATCCGTAAATCGGAATCAAGTGATTCAGGCACCTAAACGATCCTTATAACATTGTCTATCATAATTAAGGGTTAATTTTCAAGAAACTACAGTTTAAAACTTTGGGAATTTCTGTAGAAACTTAAAGTTACGATTTGTTGGTTTTAACGGATTTACGTTTACGATCGGGGTTTCGTTTACACCCTAACTCTTAACACAACCACCAACAATAATCATTTCATCATCAACACACAAAATCCTCTCAAGAACAACATGTTCTTGAGGCAACAAAAATCAACCTTAAATCTACTTAATTTAAACATCAAGATTTCATCATTACCACTTCTAAAACTAGGTTTACTACCACATACTAAATGGATCTAAAAAATGAATCTTAAATAAAGTTGGGCCAAAGATTTTTACCTTTCTTGAAATCTTGAGATGTGTTCTTGAGGATGGTGGAGGCTTGGAAGTGCTTGGTATGATATTTGGGACCTAAAACCACCATTAAAATCAAGAAACCAAAGAGGAGTTACTATTTATACTATTCACTAGTGACTTTCTTGATTTTATTTCACCCATCAAACCTTGATAAAAAGAGATGAAAGAATTTTATTACCTTAGTTTGATTGATAGGAAGCTTGATAATTAATGGGATGATTTTACCATGGCTAGATTTTGAGATTTGAATTTGGATTTCTCCCTTTTTTTTTCTTGAAGACCGAATGGAAGCAATGAAGGGGTGGGTGGTATTTATGCTTGCTTCTCTTGGTTGCTTCTAGAAAATGGGGGTGATATCTTTCCTTGATTTTTATTCTTCCTAGTATAGCATTCTAGGTTTATTCCTTGTTGTAAATCTTGGGGACAAAATCCAAGTAGCTTGCTAGGTTACAAGCTAACTACACGTGGTAGCTTCCTTAGCACACTATTTTGACTAGCTTGCTTGATCATCCTATGGTTAGCTTACTATTTGATAAAGTAATAATGGTTACTTTCTTACCATGGTTGAGTTAGTGCATTACATTTATTTAATCATTTACGCATTCGCTCGGTTTGTAAGGCATATGTTAGGTCACACACACACTGTAGAGGGGGTGAATACAGTGTATAGTACACTCAAATCGAAATTTAAGAACTTAAGTAACAGAAAACAAACTTTATTGAAACAATAAACTCTGTTACAGTATGGAACTGTTACCTCTCAGTGATGAACAATATCACGAGAGCTGCTAGGGTTACAGTGAATAATCTTCTCGAATTATGATAACACTTATAGTGTAAACCCTATGTCTGTGTTTATATACTACACAGTTACAAGATAATCGCTAATTGATATGGAATATAATTCTGCTTCCTAAAATATATCAATCAGATATCTTTTCTTCCAAGTATTCCATTCTTCACGGAATTCCTTCTTCATGCATATCTCTTCTTATATTTATCTTGATCTTCTTTCCTTTAATCAGCTACTGTCCTTATCTGATCGTCCTTCAGCACTTAAGTTCTGATATCTATCTTCTGATGATTATCTCTTGATAACATAAGTACTGATATCCTTAAGTCCTGACTTCCAGTATAAGTACTGATCAACAGTTAAGTACTGATTTATCCTGTTCAAGTAAGATCTGAAAACTAAACATAAAACATATTAGCCATGACATTATCAAATATATCTAACAATCTCCCCCAACTTGTAAATTAGCATAATATACAAGTTTAACAGATATTTGATGATGTCAAAAACATTAAGTACAAATGCATGAGAATTAGACTAGATAACTACAACTTACAGTCCTTAAAGCTTTACCAATATTCAACTTCTGATAACAACTTCAGTCTGTACAAATATCAGAATTTAAGCAGTTGTAGATCTTCGACCTGGCTTCATCATCTGATCTCTCTGATGTCAGGAGTTGTTCTGAGATAGTTCTTCAACAAACATTTCTCAACATATCTGAGTTCGTCAATCATTATCCTTTTGACATCTTTAAGCTCTGCAGTATCTTCACCAGTTTGAAAGATTGCAGCTCTGAGATCATTGATCTTTGCTTTTCTCAACTCCTGATCTAGTCTTATGACATAAGCTTTGTCAGACTCCAGATTGAATTCAAGTCCCTTAATACCAAGATATGTTCTGATCTGTGCAGTATTAGGCTTCATATCAACAATATCACCATTGTAATCTCTGTACTTTGGAACATATGTGCTGTCAGACTTAACAGAATAAAGCCTATTCTGTCTCTGAATCTGTTCTTTTAAGTAGTTTGCAGCAGTCCCTGTTATTCTGTCATCCACTTGAAGTAAGAAATGTACATGCTCCAATTCTTCAAAATACTTCAATGGAATGGCATTTTGTCTTATATGATAAACCGTACCATCTGTCATGAAATACAACATGATGTATTCTTTCAAGTAGGTTTGGTAAACCATCTGTACAGATTCCAGTTGATTCAATCTTTAGGAGTTGCTCCAATACCTGGTTCACTCAAGGAAGTTGGATCATTGGTTGTGTTGTGTACTCTTCTTTCATCAGCACTTCCCAATCCAGTTTTATCTCTTGCTTCCTTTCCAGTAACTACTCTTGCTTCAAAACCACTTGCAGTAGTCTTCAAAGATTGAGTCTGTTTTGCTTTAGTGAATCCTAGTAGGAGTGTCTTTGGTCTATCTTCTGATATCAAGTTAACTTGAGCTGTGTCAGAGGTTACTTGCTTCTTTTGAATATCAGAACTTACAATTTCTTGACTCTGAACAACTTGAGCCATGTCAGAGGTTGTTTTGAGAACTTTTCTTGAAGTCAGAGCAAGATCATCCTTTTCATCAGTAATTTCTTCATCCTCAGGAGGTACATAAACCTTGATAGGTTCACCAACCTTTTCTTTAACCTTGGATCTTGGATCTATCTGTGGTTGTGATCTAGCCAATGTTGCTTCAGTATGTGTCCTTTCTTTGATCACAATGCCTTTGAGTTTTGGAAGTGACTTTTTACCAGAAGCTTCAGATTTGGATGTGACTTTCTCTGATTTAAGTCTGGCTTCTTCTTCCTTTAAACTTTCCAAGTCCATTCCTGGATTTTCTTGAAGAAATAACCATCTTGACATTTCCTCATCAAGATCTAAAAGTTCATCAGAACTTAACTTTTTACCAGCAGCAGAACTTATTATTTTCCCAGTATCAGAACTTGTCCTGTGACTAGCTTGTCTTGATGTAAACCTTCTACCTTGACTATGACCGCTACTCATTCCAGAGTATCCTTGGTTATCATTTCCATCATCCTTTCCTTGCAGTGTCTTGTTAGTTTTGCATTTGGACTTAATTACCTTCTCCCCCTTTTTGGCATCAGCAGGTAGTAGAAGAGAGAGAAGCAATTCCACTGAGGATTGGATTTCAGTTAGTTGTGATTGTTGAGAAGCTTGATTTTTCAGAATTGCATCAATCTGAGCTTGTTGATGATCTTGAGTCTTCTCAATATAAGCAATCCTGTCAATGGTAGGTTGGAAGAACTTTTTCTTATCAATTTTCCAAACTTGTTCCTGTTTGATAAAGTTCTCCTGAATCTTGTGTAGCTCTGCATGAGTAGTTGAATGAAGACCTTGTAAATGTTTAGTACTCAATGCAGTGACTCTAAGCTGGGTTTTAAAATCATCAAAATTTAACATTTCATCAGCTTTAGTCAAGTGCTCAGCAAGATGCTTGTCAGTTGGAACACATGAAACTGAGTTCCATTCCTTAGTCCACTCCTGACCTGCAGGAGTTTCACTCCAAGGTACTGGTGCTTCCCCGGTAATAAACTTCTTAACCAATTCAGACTTAGGAAGAGTCTGTTGAGGAGTATGTCCGGAAGGACCTGCTGCATCAGTATCTAGCAGTTGGAGCAGCATCACCAGTATCTCCATCATGTGCAGCATCAGAACTTACAGAATCAGTATCCTCTGATAAAACAACAGTGTGAGTAGCAATGGAGGCTTCAGCATCCTCTAATTGTTGATCGGATACTAAGTTCTGATCAACAACCACATCCTGATGCTCACCTAAAGTCTGATCATCAGTATCTAGATGCAGAGAAGGTGTCTTAGATAATTCTGGAGTTTGAACAGCATCAGTAACAGGTGTTGGTGAAGGATTTGGTGCTGTTGGAGCTTCTAAGAGAAATACTTCAGACACAACCAAGTGTTGAACATCAATATCAGCACTTGTGCCTGGATCAACAAGAGACACAGATGGTGAGTTAGCCTTGTCAGATACAGCTTCCTGAGATGGAGTTGATGGAGAAGAAGTGACTGGAGCAAATTCCTTGTCTTGTGAGATCAGAAATTCCTGATCCCCTTCCTTAGCTGCTTCCTCTTCATCATCTGAAACTGGCCTTTGTGCCCTCTGTTTCTTGTACTTCGTTGTTGATTTGGATTCCTTGGGAGTTTCAGGAACTGTCATTCTTCTAAGCCGTTTGAGAAGCCTAGATCCCCCAATTCCAGAATCCTTCTGAGAAGTCACTTTCTCAGCTTCACCTACAACAGGTTCTGAAGAAGGAACCTGTTCCTCAGTATCAGATTCATCTCTCAGTATAGTCCTCCTCCTCTTTTGAGGTGTTTGAGGAATAGTTTTTGTCCTCTTTGGCTTGGAGGATGAGGGTTGAACAGTCTGTGAAGTAGAGAGATAGGATTTGAGATAAGTCCTGAGGGTAGGTTGAGTAGGATGAGTGGTAGGTGCTGAGGGTGATGGTTTTTGGGTTTTTGTGGTTGGTTGGACATCAGAGTAAACAGATCTATAAGTATCAGGATCAGCATTTACTAGGATCTGTTTTACAGACTGAGGAATCTGTAATGGTCTAACCACTTTTTTCTTAGTATCAGCATTTACCAGATCATTAAAATATCATTTTGCAACTCTAAAAGGTGGGGTTGAGGAACTGACTAATTGAGGTTCATCAGTACAAAAAGTATATAGAAGTTGACAGAATCTAGCAAAATAGACAATATTTCTATCCTCTGTCATCCTATCCCCAATAAAACCAATTATTGCAGTTGCAAAATCAAAATGAGTTTGATGAATAATAGCATACCCTATGTGCTGACTCAGAATTGGGATAGCATCAAAATTTGAACATTTGTTCCCAAAAGCTTTGGCGATGCAGTCAAAGAAGAAACTCCATTCTCTTCTGATATTAGCCCTTTTTAACTGCCCAAGCTTTGCCAAACTCTTTTCATATCCCAAATTAGCCATTAACTCCTGAAGTGCTGATTCCTCTGGAGTTGAAAATGTACAATTTTCTGGGAGATGTAGAGCTTTGCGTATTGTACCAGGAGTGACTACATAAGATGAATCACCCACTTCAAAAAACAATACTGGGAGTGCCATGTTTACCACCATCATCAAAGTGCCCAGTCCGCCAAAATGTCAGAACTTGTTGACTCGAAAAGACTTCAGGCTGTGTTAATGCGTACCCAATCTCACTGTGTGTAAGAAGATCTTACAAAAAATGCAATTCAGATGGAGCTTCAGCATGATCAAGAATTGCAGCATAGTTGTTTGGAACAAACTTAGCTCCATCAATGATTAAATCCTTAGGTACCATGTGAAAAATTGAGATTCAAAAGTGCCTGTTAGGTGTTTGATAAAATGTCTGTATGAAAAACCAACGTGAGAAGAAGGAGAGTAAGTAGAGAGAAAAAAAATATGAAGGAAATAAAAGATTAAAGAAATCCTCTCTCTGTTGTACTTATACTCTGAACAAAAATGTTACCGTTGGACACCTATCAGACATGCAGTAATAACGGACAGTTACTGGGCTCGAGAAAACAGGAATCATTACTTACCCATTTGCCTAGTTTCAAGGAAAAACCGTTCCATTTATCAAGAGAAACAAATTTAATTCAAAATTTAAACCGTTATCACTGAGTTAATTATTTTTCACTGCATCATTAATATTCTAAAAGTAAATCACGTAAAAATGACCAAGATAAATGATATGAGTAAGTGCTGATAAAAAAAATCAGAACTTAAATTAAAACAGAATTTATATGGTCATCAGAATATCAATCAGGATTTAGCAATGCATTACCAAATATCTTAGAGACAAAATCTTGAAGCAAACACAAATTTCATTAATATATCAAGAGAATACATTTATGAAATTGAAATTACATCAGTACTTATACAAGATTTCCCTAAGCTACGAAACCTAACATCAACAGCCTTAGTCCTAGCTAAGAAGCCTGACAAGGCTGATGATGAAGAAAAACAGGAAGAAGACAAGATTAAATCATTTCTTCTTCTTCCTACTCTCGACAAACAGAATGGCGAGTCTGATGATTCGCTCTTGCGGGCGGAGAGCTGCCAGTCTTTCCTCCTCCATTCGCTCCAGGTGGCGATGGTAATCCATATAGAAGAACAGGAGGTGGGTCAGTACCTCTTGTGGGACAGAGTCCCATATCTCCTTAGGAATGGCTGTGACATGCCATTCCTGCTGCCAGTCGGCACAACTTAGCTCCATATTGAAGTTTTGGTAGTTCAAAAACATGTTGTATCTGACCATTGTGTTTTTGAAAGAAAAAGTATGAAGGTAAGTGTGTGAGAAAGAATTTGATGGGAAGGCTGATGTGAAGTGGCTGCTTATATAGGCAAGAGAATGCCAGGAGATGTAAAAGTTTTTAATGCTGACAGATATAATTAATTCTACCTCGTCTCCCTAGACTTTGAAAAAGAATAACATTCATTGGAAAGAGGAAACATGGTTTAAAGCGCACAAGAAACAAGTAACAGTGGACTGTTCAAGTACAAATACCATTAACCCTAACCATAGTGACTATTAATCTTCCACTTCAACATATTTAAATATTAACTGACACTGTTATCAAATTTCATTCACAGATAAGTCAAGTAAAACATTAGATTGTAATATCAGAACTTAGACTTATATCAGAACTTAACAGTCATCAGAACATAATTTCTTAACTTGAAAAATGAATGCCTATCTTAGTAAGTCCTCATACAAGTTCTGAGTTATACTCTTCAGAACTTAATCATCAGAATATGCAACCAGATCTTGTCCTCAGAATTTGTGCAATAATGACACAATGACTGTTTATCTAAAATATCATAGACCTCCACAGAAATTTTCATCATTCAGATGGAGTGATTAGTGTGTGCATTTAGCTAAATAACAGACAAAGAGTAAAATCTGATTCACTTCAGTACATCTTAGAAATAAGGCATAACTAAAATTTTACTAAAGAGCTGTCATTATCCTGAAACCTACTGATGAATGAGGTCATGCATGAGTCCACCTCAACTATTTTGTGCTAATTTTATGCATCTTTTCAAATTCTATGTTACAGCGGCTTCTCAGTGTAAGTGAGTCACGACTGCGTATCAGAATTTATGCTTTTATCAGTGTATTTCTCCAGTAATCATAGAGTGTGAAAAGTCACCAAGAAAATATTTTGCTTTTCTAATACATATTTACTTAATACCAGCAATGCACTTGGGTCGTCCCTTCCACATTTTTACTCTAGATCTCAAAGGAGTACCTGATTTTATTCTTTGATCTTTTTGCTTTTTCTTTTGATAAGTGAGGTTTATCAGCACTTAGTACATTCAGCAGTTTTACTAGTATCAGAACTTAACAGATGAGTAGAATTATTCTAATTTGTGACTTAGTAATAAGATATACAAAGTAAACTCAACTAAGCTCAATTATCAGAATTTGCTAGTGTCATAAGATTTCCACTGAAATAATTACTTCTTACATGGAATCATTTGTTTATTGAAGACTACTAGGTCAGTATCTAGCACAGTTATCATCATAGGATTGAATAGTTACTTGAACAGACATATCACTTATCAGAGTTTAGAAACATATATCAGACAACAATCAGTACTTAAACGTGTATTTCAATTAAGCACAGAATAAACAAAGAGATTACATTCTGTAAATACTGATCATAAAGTCTGATGCATCAGAACAAAACTAGACAGATTTAGAAAAAGAACCTGAGACCATTCCAAGTTCATTTACCAATCTTGTAAAAGTGGCTTCACATAGTGGTTTTGTGAAGATATCTGCTAGTTGTTGATCTGTTGGAACAAAGTGCAATTCCACTGTACCTTCATCCACATGTTCCCTTATGAAGTGGTACCTGATGCTGATGTGCTTTGTCATAGAGTGTTGAACTGGATTACCTGTCATAGCAATAGCACTTTGATTATCACAGTAAATAGGGATTTTGAAATATGTTAACCCATAATCCAGTAACTAATTCTTCATCCAAAGAATCTGTGCACAATAGCTTCCTGCAGCAATATACTCTGCTTCTGCAGTTGATGTGGAAATTGACTTTTATTTCTTGTTGTACCAAGAAACCAATCTGCCTCCAAGAAATTGGCAGCTTCCACTTGTGCTTTTCCTGTCAATTTTGCAACCTGCAAAATCTGCATCTGAGTAACCTATTAGTTTAAAATCTGATTCTCTAGGATACCATAATCCCAGAGCAGCTGTTCCTTTAAGATACTTAAAGATTCTTTTTACAGCTGTTAAGTGAGGTTCTCTTGGATCTGCTTGAAATCTTGCACAAAGA